>NW_027187369.1:12327802-12435857 GCF_028583685.1 Petaurus breviceps papuanus
GAGAGGAGAGGAGAGGAGAGGAGAGGAGAGGAGAGGAGAGGAGAGGAGAAAAGAGAAGAGCCTGATTCTACCATATCCTTAAGGTATCATCCTCTATCTCTCCTCCCTTTCATAAACAAATTCCTAGAAAAGTCACCTCCACTTTCTCATCTCCCATTCACTTCTCAAACCTTTGGAATCTGGTTTCCTATACTACCTTAATTGTTCCTGAGTCCTCTTTTCTCTTGGTGTTCTCATTAGCTTTCATGGGTTCAACTATCACCTGTATGTAGACAGCTTCCAGATCTATAAATAGTCAAGAGTCATAAACATTTATGCTAAATTCTAGTCCCACATCCCCAGCTTCCAATCAGACATTTCTAATTGTATGTCCTTTAGGCAGCTCAACATATCCTTCCTATATCTTGCCATATCCCATATAATTCATTATTTTTCCCCAAAAGCATCCTCTCTTCTTGTTAAGGGTACCACCATTTTTCCAATCTCTCAGGTTCAAAATCTTAGCCATCTACTCTTCCCTCTCTCCCATATACCATGTTTTGTCAATTCTATCTACACAATTTTGTAGATCCTTCCTCATCCTTCCCATTCTCTCCACCCATACAACTACCCCATTTCAGGCCTTTATCACCTCTCAGTCATAATATTGAAATAAACTGGTCTCCTGACCTCTACCCTTCTCCTTTCCCCAACCCACCTTCCACACAGATGCCAAATTGATATTCTTTTTTTTTTTTGCTTTTTGGAGGGCAATTGGGGTTAAGTGACTTGTCCAAGGTCACATGGCTAGTTTTTGTGTTAAGTGTCTGAGGTCACATTTGAACTCAGGTCTTCCTGATTCCAGGGCCGGTGCTCTATTCACTGTGCCACCTAGCCACGCCCCCCCCCAATTGATATTCTTAAAACACAAATCTAACCAGGTTACTCTCTTGCTCAAGAAGTTCCAATGGCTCCTTCTTTCCTCTAGGACAAATTATAAAATTCTCTTCTGGGCATTTGAAGCCCAGAATGTTAGAATGTTATTCCAACCTACTTTTTTTTTAAGCAATCGAGGTTAAGTAACTTGCTCAAGGTTACACAGCCAGTTATTTTGTGTGGGTGTTAAGTATCCAAGGCCGGAACTGATCCCAGGTTCTCCCGACTCTGGGGCCGGTGCTCTTACTCACTGTGCCACCTGGCTGCCCCATTCCAACCTACTTTTGCAGGCTTACTACATATCACTCTCCTTCAAACACTCTCTGTTCTAGTCAATTTGGCCTACTTGGTATTCCCTGTATCGTAATGTACATTCCATCTCTTGCCTTTACACAGGCAAATCTCTGTGCCATCTCTGTGTGTGCCTTTATATAATGTGTCCCCCATGCCTGGAATACACTCTCTCTGCAGCTCTACAATCCTTTCTTAAAAGTTCAACTCAACCAGCACCCTTTCACAAAAAGCCTATCCTGATCACCCTAATTGCTAGTGATCACCCCCCAGGAAAATGTTTTGCTAATTTATATAGTTTTTATTTACTTTTCTGTATATATGTTGATTCCTCCCAAAGAATGTAAGCTCCTTCAGGGAAAAAGCTGTTTTACCACTGCCATATGGCCAGTACCTGACACATAGTAAGCACTTAGTAAATGCTATTTCCATCAATGGAAAATGGCTTCATTCTTCCCTCCAGGGACAAATAAAACATATTTAATCTCTCTTCCACGTGACAGCCCTTCAAATACTTGAAGACGTAGTGTTCCTTCTTCTCCCTTCCATAAACCAATTTAAAATTTCATGAATCTTTCTTATCCTATCCATAAATTATAGGAGAAAGTATAGAAAGCATTATACACATTTAAATCCAGGAGCACATTTCATCAGTACTTTAGAATACAAAGCTTTCTAAAAGGAGACCATTCCTGATTAATGTTTCAAGAAGTTTATGATCGAAGATTACTTTGCTTTAAAAACTACAGGGAGGGTGGCCAGGTGGCACAGTGAGTAGAGCACTGGCCCTGGAGTCAGGAAGACCTGAGTTCAAATCTGGCCTCAGACACTTAACACAAAAACTAGCCATGTGACCTTGGGCAAGTCATTTAACCCCAATTGCCCTCCAAAAAGCAAAAAAACAAAAAACAAACAAAAAAAAAACTACAGGGTAGTAGCAGTGCTAGTACTAGTCGCTGTTGTTATTGTTGTTGTTTAGCTCCACCAGGAGGACTTAATCTCAAAGGCACTTTTGAGTAGCCTTGATTTTAGTGGAATTTTCCTCCCCAGAAGGCTCTTCCTTTCTATTTAGATTTTGCCAAGTTAAGTTATCTTTCCTTAAGAGATGCTATTCAGGGGGACGGCCAGGTGTCTCAGTGAGTAAGAGCACTGGCCCCAGAGTCAGGATGACCTGGAATCGAATCCAGGCTCAGATACTTAGTACCACACCCAGAAATAACTGGCTGTGTAACCTTGAGCAAGTTACTTAACCCCAGTTGCTTAAAAAAAAAGAGAGAGAAAGAGAGATGCTATTCATGTATGACATCATCTTTCAGGGGTGTGGCTTATGTAGGTTTGGCTCCAAGGGGAAAAAAGCAGCCAGCTACTCTTTTCTCACCTCTTTGTGTACAGCTGGAGCTCCATCAAAAGGGCCCTTGAAAAACTTTAAGTATCAGAGGGAAAGGTGAAAAGAGAAAGCAAGGAACTAGCAAAGAAATTCTTTTCTTGGATAGTTATGAATAACATATTTTTTTAATTTGCTATTGTAAAGACAGAGAATATTCCTTTTAAGAAAAATTCTTTCGGGGTGGCTAGGTGGTGCAGTGAGTAGAGCACCAGCCCTGGAGTCAGGAGGACCTGAGTTCAAATGTGACCTCAGACACTTAACACAAAAACTAACTGTGTGTGGGGCAGGCAGGTAGCACAGCGAGTAAAAGCACTGGCTCCAGTGTTGGGATGACCTGGGGATTGAATCCGAGCTCAGACACTTAGCACCCACCCAGAAACACCTGGCCATGTAACCTTGAGCAACTTACTTAACCCTGATTGCTAAAAAAAAAAAAAAAACAACAAACTAACCGTGTGACCTTGGACAAATCACTTAACCCCAACTGCCCTCCAAAAAGCAAAAAGAAAACGTCTTTTAAGAAGCTATCTCCCGCCATTGATAAGCAGAAGTGGAGGTTGACCAGTGGGAATATTGCCTAAAATGCTGGGGGGGGGGGGTTCTATCAGTTTTGCTGACTTTTTCTTTTCCTTTTTTTCTTGCTTAAAAAAAATTATTGCTGTTATAAGGGATATAGGAGGGGTAGGAAAAGATACAGTGGGAATGCTAGGAGACATAAAACACAAAAGATATTTTTAAAAAGCCTATTTAAAAATAAAGAAGCTTCTTCTGCAAGCAAAACTCCTATTTAAAAGGGACAGAACTGCATGGGTGTGGGAAAGATTTTAAGTCATCATTTTTCTCATTTAGGAACAAAACAATCCTCCCCCCTTCCCAAAGTATATGTGTCTTAGTGACACAGGAAAACTTTTGACTTTACAGTAAACTCTCAAGTCAGAACCAGTGACACAATGAATGACATGGATAATGCCTTGTCTTTGAAATGATCTATGTGTGGGCTTGTGGATTCGTTTTTATAGCAAATTTCAGCGTTATCACTTTAGCTTGATTTGTCCAATACTAAAAGGAATTTGCAGTTCTTCATAGCTTAAGGCAACTTAATATAGCCCAAAGAATTTAAATTGTTATTCAAAATTGGCCCACCAGGAAGCCACAGTTGATGAACCATAGATATAATCAGAAGCTGACTATAATTGACAAACACAATAAAAACTTTCCAAGTGTTCTCAAGGCTAAGTGGTATTTCATGTCTGTTGCAAGATCTCTTAATTAGTGATGTCAGCAGCAGGATATAAGGGATGTTGTGAATTGAAGCATACCCCCTTCCTCTTGCCCCTAGTGTCACAGGGATATCCTAGAACAGACCTAAAAAATTCATTCCAGGGCACAATTTGCCCAGTTGCCTGCATTAAAGAAAGGGCATAACCGATTCGCCAATGTTGATGGCTCTGCTCAGTGGACTAGTGTTAACAGCTCCTTAAAACACAGATCTGACCACGTCATGAAGGAATATGAGCACTTCAAAACCTTCAATGGCTTCCTATTGCCTCTAAGAGAAAATACAAACTCCTCAGACTGACATCTAAAGCCCTCCATTGGCTGACTCCCACTAACTTCTATAGCTATATTTCACATCACTCCCTTTTAGTGTTCCAAATTGGCCAAGCCGTTCTCCGAATACGACTGCACCTCTCCTGCTTCCCTGACTTTACCCAAGTGGTCCCCTAGTGTCCCTTAACCCTTTTAGTCTCTTAGAATCTCAGCTTAGAAAAGATGGCTTGGGTTCCCCCGCCCCCATCCCACAAGGCCTTTCCTGATAGGTAGGGTCTCCTAGTTAGTAATGTTCTTTTTTCATTTTGAAGTTATGGCGTGTATATTTAATGAACTAGCTATATCCCTTCAGAAGAAGAAACCCTCTTTAAAGGCAGAGACTGCTCCAGCGGCTACCCGTGTTTCCCGGATAATAAGACCTATCCCGAAAAATAAGCCCTCCCCTTACTGTGTAAGATTCCTCTAAAATAAGCCCTCCCGCCAAAATAATCCCTATTGAGATTGGTACCCTCTGTATGCCCCGTCCCCCCCCCCCCGAAACGCACGCCGCGCTCCGAGCTGCATCTAATCAGAGCTGCAGCAGTGAGCGTGTCATCCTGTTCTTCCCCAGTGATTTGCTTATTGAATAAAGGTACATTTTTTGGTTCACATTTACCTGTTTATTAAAATTGCTGTCAATGTTCATTAAAATAAGCCCTCCCCTGAAAATAAGCCCTCTGGTCTTTTTCTGTCCAAAAAATTTAATAAGACAGTGTCTTATTATCGGGGAAACACGGTAGCACCGCCATTGGCACATAGTAGGTGCATAAAAAGGGTTGGCTCAAGTGCAGTAGAATGGGAACCAACTGGGCAGACCATCGGCAGCCTCTGGGAGCCAAGCCTTCTCAGTCTGACAGTCACACCTCTGTCAAGCAGCCCCCGGCTCCTCTCTTTATCACATGCTCATTAAGACGCGCTCTACACGGCACCCAGAGCTCCCTCCGCTCTGCCCAGCCGACAGAACTACTCCGGAGCGCACAAAGCGCGGGCACTCAGCACCGGCTCCCTAGCACTGCGAAAGACCTAGCAACAACTAGCCCAAACCGGAAAGTAAGCCGTCCGAGCTGCCCGCTCTTGGCAGAGGAACCAATGGGGGCTCTCTACGTCACCGAGAGGCGGGGACAGCGCTAAGGCGTCCTCTAAATTGCTATGCTGTTGGCGCCCGCGGCATTCGCTCACGGTGGGGGTGGTACCTTGTGGCAAGGAGGCGCGTGGGACGTCCGGACTGTAGAGTTGTAGAGACGGCCAACACGCCCCCCTCTCCTCGCGGCTGCAGTGCTCAGGCGCCCTCCTAACGCGTTTTCTGCAGGTGTGAGGTCTCCCCTAGGACCAGGCTTCTGGATCCACGCCCACCCAGGTAGGACAGCCCCCGCGGGGACCAGAAAGAGTGTCCTGCCGGGCTGGGGACGGGAATAGGGGTAGGGAGTGCGTGGCCGGGAAAGCGGGACTTGCCGAGAGTTCCAGTCCCGAGCCGGGAGGGGATCGGGCTAGAGGTGCCAGAGCCAGCTTTGGGACTCAGGTGGCGCGGGCGGGATGGGGGGAGCAGCGGCGACCGCTCCCGCCTCCTCCCCCTCCCATCCTCCCCTATTCCCTGACTTTATGTCGGCCTTTCCTTCCCGACCACCCCTCCTATGAGCCGGGAGACATGAGCGGCCGCTGGCGCGACGACAGTGATCATTTCAAGGAACAGTTGCGGGTCCAGCAACGCTACGAGGAGCGCACTAGGATGTCCGAGGGCAACGACCCCATCATTTACGTGAACAAAGCCGACGGCGCTACTTACGAGTGGGACCGAGACAGGAGGGCTTGGTCTCCCAAGGTACGCGCCTGGGCTGGGCATTAGGGGGTGAGGATGGGGGCTGGCCGTCGGACCCGAGGTGAGGCGTCGGCTGCAGCCGTTTGAGTTGATCTGCTACTCTTTGCTACTCCATTTCCAAAGTTGCCGGGCACTTTGGGTAATCCGACTTTCCAGGCTTGGCTTCGATTTGCTCTGTTGCAAGTTCATTCACTCGTTTAATTGTATTTCTTCCCGGGCTTGTGACCGATTAAAAATAAAAGTCAGTGTGGAGAAACAGCTAGCTAGTGGCCGAGCCCAGGGAAGCACCTTCCTTAGTTGCTTCGGGTATCAGGTTTTCAATTTGGGCTTTGTACGAGATGCAAAGGTTTTCAGTTGGTTGGATGAAGCAGTGGCCTTGGATTAGGCGAAAACTTATCATGGCTATGATAATAGTTGACTCGGTGAGCCGCTTTGCTTACAATTTCAGAACCATCCTCGGATTGGACTTTTCGAGTGTGCCACTGGTTAAGCTTTCTCCTTTAATTTTGTCCCTGGGAATGAATAGTTAAGCCATAGAACTTCCGAGAGTATGTCGAGAGACTTAGGCGATGAGTTTTTCCAATTATATATATGGATCTTTTCCAAGCAGTATTGGATTTGAGTACCTTGAATTTCTTGGCTGTTCTGCCAGAAATGAAAAAAAAAGAGCTGTTACCTCCAGTTTGAAAAAGAGGAAGTCAAAAACAGTGGATTCGTATAAGTCTGTCAATACATATTTATTAAGCACCTACTATGTGCCAGGGGCTCTAAGCACTGGAAATACAGAAAGAGGCAAACGACAGTGTCCCCTTAAGGAGCTCACCATCTAATGGGAGAAACAACAAGCTATTTACAGAATAAATTGGAAATAAGAGAGGGATGGCACTGGAATTTAGAAGTGTCAAAAACTACATCTTTAAAGTGTGAGTCCTGGGAAAGGGATAGGGACAGGGTGAGAATCTGAAACTGAAAATAAAATAAAATTGAATGAAAAAACTTTTTTTAATAACTACAGAATGATCAAATATTTGGAAGACTCAGGAATTGTGTTCATACACAAGTGTAAAACATCCTTACAGAGATGAAGGCAGACTTTAATTGGAGAAATAATAATTGTCCATGATTAGACCACATTAACATGTCTAATACTATGATTAGACCATGAAATATATGACAATACTACCAAAATTAATCATCTAATGCCATAACAATTAAACTGCCATTGGGTTAATTTATAAAGCTGGGGGAGAAATTCATCTAGAGGAGCAAAAGATCAAGAATCTCAAGGGAAATAATGGGGAGGGAGAAGGAAGGAGACCTAGCAATAACAGGCCTCAAATTATAATATAGAGCAGTAATTATCAAAACTACTTGGTACTGGCTAAAACAAGGAAAAGTCGATGAGTGGAACAGATTAGGTACATGAGATCTAGAAACAAAAAAGAAAAGAGGATCGATGAGAAATTGAAAGGAAATAAGAGATCAGAAGGAGGTTCAGAGGCAGCAGACAAAGTGGTTTGTAAGAACCATGCTGAATTGAATGCATACTTAATAAAAAGCAAGATTCACAGTTTCATATGCCATACTTTGTAAATAAAGGATGCATGTAAAATATTTGTAAATTTGTAAAAATACAAACAACTACAACGCCTTTTTTTTAGAAAATGGAAATAGTCATGTTTATTGATTTTTCTCAAGTTAAGAATTTTAAAAATGAAAATCATGCAAAAAAAAAAAAAGAATATGAGTCCTATATAGATGAAAAAAAAGGCTCCCAAGAACATACTGCCTGGCTTGTGAACCTACAATTATCAGAACTCCATTTTAGGTATTTTTAAGTTTTAATTATGTATATACAGGGTTGTCTCCAAAGCCTTAGTGAAGTGTTATGCTATTAAAGTTTATTAGGAGCTTCTCCTCTTCCTCTTCTTCCCCTCTTTCTTTTCCTTTTATTAAAGCTTATTAATAGCTATCAAAGACTTTTGGGAAGCCAAAAACTTTAGTAAGACTCTAGCGATACCCTGTATATATTTAAACTTCTCTGAACCTCAATAACCTGCTCTGTTTGTATTTGATTTCTATCTTTATAATGCTAGTTTTTCAGCCACCTTTTCTGAGTACTTTCTGAGTAACTTTCACTGTGGTCCGAACTTTGATCGACTTATTCATCATATTTTTAAAAAAAGATATAATAAATCTGCCTCTCCACAAACTTTTAGCTTCTAACTTTTCCGCATTCCTAAGATTGATTGGACTAAAGAATTGATCGGTATGAAGATAGCACTACAGTTTTTCCTTTGTGCAGCAATAGTTTACCTGCAGATAGCTGCAACTTGGTAATGCTGTCCTCACTTTAGTTTGAAACACATTGATAAAGTGACATTTTTTATGATAATGAAGCAAAACTAAAAGTTAGTCTGAATCGATGTCCTGTACACTAAACCAGAGTACCATTTTTTGTCTCTGTGTTTGCTTAAAATTATTAAATAGTAAATAAGTATATTAAATATATATATTATACACACCATATACATGTAAGTATATAACTGTTCATATACACACTTATGTACATATGCACATACATATGTGTGTATTAGATCAATGTTGTGACTAAAACTTGGTGAAGCTGCTAATTTGAACTTCGTGATCACATGTTTTCATCTTTTCTTATAATATACAAGGTTTCTGATGAAAAAACAGAGCTGGGTAAAATGTATTCATATCCACTTGAAAAAGTGGATATGAAACAAAGTGGAAAAGATGCCAAGAGAATTCAGAAGTGCCCTGATGCTTAGTGGCTCAAAATTTGTTCTGGCATCCTGATTGCCCACAGATCATCTGTTATTAACACATGCTTTCCATATGTTCAAGTGGCCTTGCATTTGTACACTTTACTGCCTTAACCGTTGTTAGTATAAGCCCATATACATTACCATAATTTGTTATACTGTGATTTAGGGAATAACGAAGTTAGGATGTGTTTACATATTTGAATTTCCTTTTAGATAACTGAAAATTTCCTTGCTACATATCAAGCCAATTATGGGTTCCCTGCTGATAGTCCTTCTTCTCATATACAAAAAAAGAATAAGACTGATGTCAATGTAGAAGCTAAAGAGAAACCTACTGATAAAAAAGCCACACAAAATATTGAAAAAAAGCAGAAAAGAGAAAAAAGAAAGCCTGAACCAAGTAAGCAGCTGTCTATCTTAACAAAATGTGATAGTGCAAAAAAAAACAAAACCCAAACAACTTTGACTCTAAATCTTTAAAGAATAGCAATAGTTTTTAGGGAAATAATAGTAGGAGGTTTTTTGTTGTTTATTTTTCGGAGGGGGGAAAGCAAGACAATTGGGGCTGAGTGACTTGCCCAAGGTCACACAGCTAGTAAGTGTGTCAACTCCAGGGTCGATGTTCTCTTCACTGCCCCACCTAGCTGCCCCAGTAGGAGGTCTTTTTAAAATAGTCTTTAGAAATTTTTTAGAATCAAGATAAGCCAACCTCCCGTTTCAAATTAGTACTTTGAAGATAAATGAATTGCACAGCTCAGAAGCACTTTGAAAAAGAGGGTAAAGATTTGAATTGTTTTGTATGGTGATTTAAGTTCCCAGACACGTGAAGGCTAGGGGAGACAGCCCAGGGCAGTAGGGAAGAGTGCTGATTTGGAGCTCTGCCCTTCTGCTCCTGTGTGCATTTTCTCCCCCTCCCATCCTTGCCCCCCAAGTCACCTTACCACTCTGGGCCTGTTTCCTCATCTATCAGATAAAGGGTGCAAGTGGGCTCAGTGACCTAGAACTTTCTGGCTTTAAATCTGAGATGCTGGAAACTTAGAGAAGCCACCACCCTAACAAGTTTCTGTACTCTGGGCCTCAGAAATTTCATTTTATTTTCAGGATGGTTTCAAGTCGAAGAGGGGAAAAATAAAAATGTCTATGTTACCGGTAAGTACCTTCTTAAAGGGCATCTTCCATTATGATAGAAAGTCTTTGGTTTTGAACATAATTTTGATTTTCTTCAGGTGTATATTTTATGTTAAAGTTTGTATATGCTTGTATTTGGAAACCCATCCAGCAGTGAGAAATGTGTATTTACTGTTAAATTTGGCAATAGGAAAAATCCAATGTAAAATTCACAGTGGGCAGCTTTTCTTGCCATCTCATTTGGGATGTCCAGCAGAGTTAATCCTGCAGACTCAGTGGTATTACATATATGAAGAGCTAGTGTAAGGTCAAGTAGAGTGGTGAACTTGGAACCAGGGAGACCTGGTTTGGGGTTCCACCTTAGACACTAATTGTGTACACAGACCAGTGATTTGCCTTCTTTGGGCCTCAGTTTCTTCACCTGTAAAGTTGGGAGGGGGGTGTTTTAGATAATCTGTAAGGTTCCTCCTAGCTCTAGATTCTATGATATAGGATAAATAATTGAAATATATATACATGGGGGAGGCCAGGTAGCACAGCAAGTAACAGCACTGGCCCCAGTGTCGGGATGACCTGGGGATCAAATCTGGGCTCAGATACTTAGCACCATACCCAGAAATAACTGGTTGTGTAACCTTGAGCAAGTTACTTAACCCCGATTGCTTAAAAAAAAAAAAAAAAAAAATATATATATATATATATATATATATATATACATGTATTTAAGTAAACAACATGAGCCTTCCTAAGAAAATCCTATGTGATTGTGATTCAGCATACAATTAAACATTCTAAATTTTGAGCAGCTAAACTCTAGATATATTGGTTTGTTCTATATATCAGTTGCAAAAGCGTGAAAATCTTCTGTACCTTCTGAGTCATTAGCTTTTTGCTTTCCTTAACTGTGGAAGTGGGTTTTAAAAAACCTAGTAAATCAAAGTATGTGTGATTGTATAAGGGTACATAAGGGATACAAATACCTACAAACACTGAATTTTGTTTTAACTATTTTTGATAATTTGATGGATAAGAGTAGTACTTTAAATTTGGTTTTAACTTTTTTCTTGTGTAGAATTTTTAAATTTTAATGTAGTCAAGTGAATGTGTCTTGTGAATATTCTTGAAGATTCAGATGACACAGTATCCCATTCATGGACATTTCTGAATGGTAGAATGCCTGGATGAACCAGTTTTTAAGAGAACTACAGCTGTACTCTACTTTCTGAAACACATTGCAGTGTCTTTGTTAACTTTGCAGGCTTACCTCCAGATATTACAAAGGATGAGTTTGTACAGCATATGTCCAAATGTGGCATTATCATGAAAGATCCCCAAACAGAAGAATATAAAATCAAGCTTTATAAAGATGAAGAAGGAAATCTTAAAGGAGATGGGCTTTGCTGTTATTTGAAGGTCAGTTACACAGATAAAATGGAGATTTGAGAATCTCAACTTATGACTTAATACTAAGCTTTGATGGATGATGCCTGCCATCTAGAAATGTCATGAGTGAGGTGTGAGGGAAACTGAAAGTTCAGCTTGCATGTGTGTACCTCATTTAGTAGACTTTATTTGTGTCACCTTGCCAGTGAATATTTCTTGTCCAACTAGACTAGCAAGGAGTTTGTACTTTCCACATTTACTGCTTTGAATTTTTTTTTACTAAAGAAAAGAGTGTGTGGTTAATAAAAATTGGGAATTGATTAATAGCAACATGGACCTCCCAGAGGAAAGAGTGGCAGAATCGGCAAATGTTTACAGGACACCTGCCATGGGGTTAGGATAGGGGTGGAGAACCTATGGTTTTGAGACCCACATGTGGCCTTCTAGGTCCTTGGGTACGGCCTTGTGACTGAATCCAAGTTTGACAGAACAAATTAATTTATTAAGGGGATTTGTTCTGTGAAGTTTGGGTTCAGTCAAAAGGCCGCACAGGTGGCCTCAAGTCCCCAGGTTCCCCAGCCCTGGGTTAGGACCTCCTGGTGAAGATGGGAGAAATAGAAGACAAAAATCCTTGTCCATCCTTAGCAATCCAAGGGTAGGGGTAACTGAATGAGAGGCAGAAACTTGAAAGTAGCTATAGACTGACATTGAGAAGAACAAAATAATGCAGCCCCATTCTCCCCCCAGATTAAACAGAGGTGCATGTAGAGGAGCACCCAAGCAAGGCTGGGGTGGAACAGTCATGGAAGGAATGCTGTGTAGTGTGGGGCTATTTCAGCTGGGTCCTGAATGTGATGGATTTGGAAATAACCCCCAAAGTATTATGCAAATGATATGCAATCAAATAAAAGGAAATTTATAGGCATTTTATAAGTTGATGCTGGGATTATTAAATTCTTTTACCAGTGTGTGTATAAATACTTGTTGAGATTAGTTTGGACCAGATGATAGTTTTAAAGGAGAAATGGGGTCTCTAAGAAACTTGATTTGTAGATAATGGAGGACTTTGAGAATTGCTCCATTGGCATCTTGAGAGGCAGAGGGACATCAGTTAAGTAGGGATTCAAGTATCAAAGCATCATCTTTCAGGCCGAGGGTTGCTGCGTCCTTCTTGTCATTTAATTCCTTGTCCTCTACTTTCAAAGCTTTGAGCACTACTTTGATAGTACTTCCCATTCGTGTAAGAACCAATACCAAAAAACTTATTTCAGACAAAAACACGTTGCAATTTTCAGCTGATTACAGAGCTGGGTTAGACAGGAATTGGAGGACAAGATATTACCAGTCCCATG
Organism: Petaurus breviceps papuanus; assembly: GCF_028583685.1. NCBI lineage: Eukaryota > Metazoa > Chordata > Mammalia > Diprotodontia > Petauridae > Petaurus > Petaurus breviceps. The sequence continues at coordinate 12,340,457 of NW_027187369.1, forward strand.
AATCATCTGGGCCTTTAGCTGTAAAGATCATAAAATTTTAAAGCAATAAGGGATGTTAGAGGTAATCTTGTCCATCTAACCACCCTCATTTTACAGATGAGAAAATGGAGCCCACGAGGAGGGAAGTTAAGGCCATACACTAACTAGTTAGCTACAGAGCCACACTCAAAACCAAGTTTCCTGACACACAGCTTAGTGTTTTTTTCCACTGCAGCAAATTAGCTGCTTATTTTACATCATTACATTACATTATTGGTGTATGTTTCTGGGATGTGCGTCTGTCCTGGAAATAATTTTTATGATTTGTCTTGTTTCAGGATAGAACATAACAGATTTTATTTTACCTTCAAACAGAAAGAATCTGTCTATCTAGCATTAAAGTATCTAGATGATGATGTAATCAGAGGCTACAGACTGCATGTGGAAAAGGCAAAGTTTCAGCTCAAGGGTGAATATGATGCCAGCAAAAAGAAGAAGAAATATAAAGACTACAAGAAAAAGCTGTCTCTGCAACGAAAGTTGGTGTTGACTTTTTCCTATAGGCATTGTTGTTTGGGGATGGCAGTTCAAATTAAGTATCATGGCTAAAACATGCTAATAACTTTTGGCAATAGGAATTGTGTTGCTTTATTCCTCCAAATACATGCATATAATTTCATATAAATGCCATCTGTACAATGGTAGTCAAACCACAGATGACCAAGAATCTTAGGGGCCCCGGGGTGGGGGGGTGAACAACAGGGAAATTTGAGGTTCTTTTATATTCTTTGTCCTAAGAAATTGTTTATTAATTAGATGGTTATTAAAATGCAACTACCATAATGTGAATAGATTAGGAAACGGAAACTTTGTAAAAATCGAATTCTTTTTAGAAAATAGCCAAAGGAATACATTTGTGCTTATTTTGGAGGAATTCTAAAATTGTAGTGAAATTGGTGAATTTGCTCTTAAGGTAAGGAAAGTCAAGGATGAACACACTTCTTAGCTATAAGCCCCATGATTTCTTAGTGTCTCAAGTGTGTGAATGCAGCAAGGAGAGCTTGTTTTTTTTATGTGTGTCCATAAAACCAGAAGAGACTTCAAGTGTAAGTAAGCTGTCTTTCACAAATGACATTGGCATTTTGAAATAAATACTAACTTTATAAACCAGCAGTGGCTCTGCAAGAAAAAAAAAAACAAAAAGGGCAGCCCTGGGCTATTCTCAGGATCTGGGTTTCTGGGAGCTACAGCACATGTTTATTTTTATTTCCAAATGGTTTCTGATGAATAGTAACTTGAAGAAAATAGGGATTTGTGTTTGCGTTAATGAAAAAGAATTATTTGTCACTATTGATTGGGAGAATATTAACGAATGAGATTTTTCTCCAATAAACATTTGCCAAGATGCAAAGAAAGCCACACTATCTTCTTATCATTCATTTCTATTAGACAGTTGGATTGGTGCCCTGAGAAGAAAACTGACACAGCTCGAATGCGACGTGAGCAGGTTGTCATTATCAGGAACATGTTCCATCCTAAGGATTTTGAGGTGAGGCATTTAAATCTTCCTAGTGGATACTTTGTTGTCATGATGATAATTGTTTCTTAAGGTTTTTACAGAGCTCTTGGTGTGCATGTGCCTTGTTGAATGACACTCAACAGCCTGGGAGATGGGCCACAATAGGTAGCATCATGCTTTCTTGGAGGATGCCAAAGTCAGTGTCACTCCAACTGATCAATTTCATGTGTATAAGTAGTAGAAACAGATAAATTAAAATGGCAGAGCCATGAAATTAATCCAGGTTTCCTTTTGCTTAGACTGGAACTTAAAGCCTCAAACAACTACCTGGGGAAAGCAATGAAAAACAGTCATTAAAAGATTTACAGGGCAGATAGAGGGCAATAAATGACTTTGGGTTTGGACAGAAGTTGATTTGTGGAGTATTAGGACCCATTACTTAGTGAGGTACTATTTTCAGAGATTCCCAAAATTCATAGCCACGAAGACTCTGTGGTAGTTAATGCCCAGGTAGATAGTTATTCTAGGATCACAGCATGTAAAACTATAGAAGAGACTTTAGCAGTCATCCCATCTAACTCCCTAGCTCAGACTGGTAAAGTGATTTGCCCAAAGTCACTAGCTAGAAAGTAGTAGAACCAGGATTTGAATCCAAGTCTTCGGACTCTGAACCTAGTATTTTTTCTCCACCACTCTACAGTGATCTGGAGAAAGTAGAGAAGCCAGGAGAGACGTAATAGATATTAATTCACACTTAAATCCTTCAGTTTAACTTGTTCTAGAACCCAGGTCTCTTCCGTGAAGGAGTCTTCACTGTTTCTCCTCTCTGGGGTACAGAGGTGATGTTTCCACTTTTTGAGTCTGTGCCTACAGCTGGGAGGAGTAGGCACCAAAGTCCCTTCATTTGTCTTTACCATCTTTCCCAGCTTTGTGATCTTGGGCAAGTCAGTCCAGCTTCTTGGGCCATACTTTCCTCTTGTGTAGAATGAAGAGGCTGGACTCAATGGCCTCAAAGTCCCTGCTAGCTCCTGATCTTGGCTCCTTTGACCTATGACCTGCTAGATACTTTCTTTCTCCTTTGGTTGTGTCAGAGTTCAAAGAATAGCCAGGTGTCTTCTGACTTAGAAGCTGCTGTACCCTTGTTTATTCACCTCCCTGCATGTCATCATGCTGGCATACAGGTTGGTCTGCACATTTGAAAAAATAACTTAAAAGGCTTAGAACACATGTTCTTCTGTTGCAAGTGCTCAACCTAGGAGCCTGCTTTCCCTTGGATCGCTTTTGGTGGGGAAAGTCTGAGTTTTCTAAAGGATAGAGATTATCTGCACTAGGCATTCTCAGTTAAAGCTGATCTCAATCACCAGGCAAGGTGGGGGTTTCCGAAAGTAACAAGTGTCTCCTCTCCCCTTTGGGGTACATTTATATACCAGACAGCTGAAGGGTGTTAGAAGTTATGAGCTTAAAAGTACCTTTTAACATCAGGGCAAATGACAAATGTTCATTTTTCTATGACATGAGAGGACCTTCTATATATAATTTCTAGCCTTATTAAAAATACATCGGCTGACAAGGAGCTCTAAGAAAAGATTGAAAACTGAGGTCCAGCAGTGGGTGTATTTCAGCCTCACTCTTAAGCTCCTTCAACTCAGGGGTGGGGAACCTTGGGCTTCAAGGTCCTCAAGTTCGGCCCTTTGACCCTTGACCAAACAAGTGAAATTTGGATTCAGTCAAAGGGTTGCACTTGAGGACCTAGAGGGTCACATATGGCATTAAGGCCAAAGGTTCCCCTGCCTGAACTAGACTTTTTTTTAAGAGGTAACAGCTTTCCTTTCCATCAGCAAAAAAGAAATACCACTGGCTCCCAGGGGGGGGAAAGCATAGCCTGGAAAACAAATAATAAACAAGTAGAGACGGCTTTCTGAAATTGTAATGGCTATGAAGCTTTCTTTGGAGCAATCCCCATATCTTCACTCAGATCTGATTTTAATTTCAAGTCTCTTTAATCTAAGGGTCCTTTCTGCTCAGAAGTATGTTGTTTTTTTAAGCAGCATTTTCATATTTCCTTTTATAGAGAGAAAGGAATTTACCAAAGAATCCATTTTCAGACGAAGGAGATTTGTTACTATGATTTCTTCTTAACCTTCCTGTTACTGATAAACTGACATCGCCAAGCTAAAAGTCTTTCCAGATTAACTTGCTTTCCTTTTGGACAGTTACTAACCTGAGAGGTCAGAAGAATGCTGTTGCTATAGATCCCCATAGGTTAGCAAAGCACTTGATAAAGTATCTTCTGCTATTCTTGAGAAAATGCCAGAGAAGTAAGCTAGATATAGTACAATTGGATGGATTCACAAGTCGCTCAGTAGCCAGACCTTAGGCAGTGCTGGGTTAATGTCAGCCTGGAAGCAAGTCTCTAAGAGAGCGTCCCAAAGATCTGAAGTCAGAGGACCTGGGTTCAAATCCTGCCTCTGCCATTGACTAGCTATGCAGCATTAAGCCAAGTCTTATAGGAGGTGCCCAAAGCTTTGGTTACCCCATAACTTGAGTGTGATCTTGAATGGCGATTGGCCTGAAGCCATGTCAGATAAGGATTGATTCAAGGAAATGGGCATCTTTAGCTTGCCAGAGGGAAGACTTGGGTGTGGCAGGGCAGGGAAGTAAAAACACATACACATTAAATGGCTTTTCTCTTCAACTTATGGAATGGTAGAAAGTGCCTGCAATGGGAGTATTTTGAGGTCTGGATTGCCACTAACGAGTTGCATTATGGGCAAGTCATTTCTTGTTGGACCTCAGTTTCCTCATCTGTCAAATGAGAGGCCTGAAGAAGCTAGCCTTAGATCTTCTTATTTTAGTCCCTCCCAACTTTGTACTTGAATGTTCTTTGTAGGTGGTAAAAAATACATGGAGATCATATGAGTGTTATTTTCATAATTTGGTATGTGTTTCACCAACGCAAAATTATAACCTCCCTCCAATCCTTATTCTTTGTCATTCTTGTTCATGTTTAAATGAACAAACGCAGCTCAACGTCTCTATAGCCCACTAAAGGACTTCTTCTTTTGATATGTTGGTAGGCGCTGGTGTACAGCCCAGACTTTTGTCTCATTCTTCCACATGACCACCTTGCCCTCTTTTCTGGCCACAGATTGCCTTGCTAATGCCTCCTGTGGTACTTCTCACGCAGGAGTCATTGTTGGGAATACCTGACTACTTAATGTCCATTATATGGCCGTCACTGCCCTTTGAATTCTTTACCATCTTCATCCATCCTGGACCATGGAGTTCTAGGATTCTCAGCCAAATAGCAACATCATGAAGAATATTCATGTTAAGCAAAAGACCTTTTGAAGAAATACTGCGGGGGCGGCCAGGTAGCACAGCGAGTAAGAGCACCGGCTCCAGTGTCGGGATGACCTGAGAATGAAATCCGGGCTCAGACACTTAGCACCCACCCAGAAACACCTGGCCGTGTAACCTTGAGCAAGTTACTTAACCCCGATTGCTTTAAAAAAAAAAAAAAAAGAAATACTGTGTGGTTTCTTGGTCACTTCCTTCTCAACAGTATAGTGTTTCAGACCTTAGTATAATTAGTATGGTATGATTTGTCAAAGGAATATTTGGAGAATATTTCTTCTGATAGGAAATCTTTTATGGTAGTGATAGACACATCTTTTTGTCTGACCCCTCTCTTGATGTTAATGCTTGTTACTCTTGTGTTGCCTTCTTTAATGTTGACATGTGGGAGACTTTGAAGAGAATTGTAAAGGCTACATTTTGCTTCATCTATACACATGCTTTCCTCACCACAAACAGGTTTAATTATAAATATAAAAACCATTTTATAAAATGTATGTATGCTTGTAGTAGTATTCTAGCTTCATTTCCTTTTTTAAGAGAGGAAATGGGTTTGAAAGCTTTATATTTGAGACAGAAATGTGTTTAACCATGTGCAGTCTTTGCAGGAGGATCCATTAGTACTAAATGAGATCAGGGAAGACCTCCAAACAGAAAGTGAAAAGTTCGGCCAAGTAAAGAAGGTCCTTCTCTTTGATGTAAGTACATGACCCAATTGGACAGAAATTACTCAGAAATTATCAATTTTCCAGCTAACAGGCCTTAATGTATACCCAGAGTTTGTAATCTCTTTCTACCTAATAGGCCTCTTTATCTAGTCATAAAGAGGCTTAGTGGAGAGAAGTCTGTCCCCACAGCCAGGAAGGCCTGGGCTCAGCTCCCTCCCCTACCAGGACCTAGCTGTGGAACCCTGGGAAAGCTGCTTCATTTCTCAGTGCTCCAGTCAACTCAAAGACCATAAGTTTCCCCCAAAGTTCTAACTTGTATTGACAGAGGGAGTATCCTCATTTGGGAGTTCCCTAAACTAGGAAAAGCACAGGTCCAGCTACCTCCCCTATTTAGTCATAAGCATGTGCCCTATAGGGCAGCTAGGTGGTGCAGTGTCTAGAATGCTGGGCCTGGAATCAGGAAGACTCATCTTCCTGAGTTCAAATAAGTCACTTCACCCTGTTTGCCTCAGTTTTCTCATCTGTAAAGTGAATTGGAGAAGGAAAGGCAAACTGTTCCAGTATCTTTGCTGAGAGTCAGACACAACTCAAACAACTGCTTGACAAAAAAAATGTGTCCTATAAGGAACCAGGAGAGGCTTATCAATGTAAACCAGCACTCCATATAAGGCCATCTGGTACTTGTCAAGGAGTAAGCATTTATTAGCAATAGTTTTATCTGCCTAGTTAGTTTTCCTTCAGTATAAGAGCTAGACCTCTGATCAGGTTCAGGAAAGGAGAGGAGAAACTTGGTCTGTGATAACCCACCTTTCCCCCCTCCTTTCTCTGCATATTTCCCCTTGACCTTGCATTCTGACAAAGGAAAATGTTTACCCCTCTGTAGTTCCCCTACACATGCTTTGAAACACCAACCCTTATTTTTAACAGCAACTTATCCTATTGCAATACGTTTATATTTCTTATTAGGGAAGATAGAAGGTTAAATTTTAGGCAGTATGAGTGCCTTGGAAGGGAGGACACCTAGTCAATACTCACCCCTTATCTTGGCTTTCTTAAGCATGTGACTTCCCATCTACCAAGACACTCGAAAACAATTGTAGCAGCTTCTGCCTTGTTTCAGAAAGAAGCCCCAAACCTGAAAATGAAATCAAGTCCCAAATATACAAACTACCTTTCAATTACAAACCATTCTCCTTTCTCTGCTTCCCATCTTTTGCCAACCCTCATAAAGCAGTCTCACTTCAAAGAGTCCTTTTGTTCTCCCCACACTGAGCATTGAGAAATTACTGAAGGGGCAGAAGGAGGCAACCTCTATGTGATCTAGGGTACAGATAACTTGCCACTGATTGTTGTGCAACTCTTGGTTAGTCACTGACCTTTAGTAAATAATTTGGGAAATCTTCAAAACAAAGTTTGTGAGGTTGGGGGGTGTGGTGCAGACCCGGCCTCCAGGATGGGCTCCCATAACACTCCTTAAATCCCCATTTTATAGGCCAAATATCAGGGAAGAGAGCTAGGTAGTATGCCAGTAAATAGACCAGTACATATAAAATGCTTGAAATCTTTTGTCTCCTCCACCTAGATTAGCTGGGGGGGGGTGCATTTTAATTATGCCTCTTTTTGTCTCTTTCCAGAGACACCCAGATGGTGTTGCCTCTGTGTCATATAAGGAGCCAGAAGAAGCTAATCTCTGTATACAAGCCCTCAATGGGAGGTGGTTTGGTGGTCGTCAGTTAAATGTGGAAGTATGGGATGGTGTGACTGACTATCAGGTGAGAGCTATAGCTTTCCAGTCTCCCTTTTCCTTCTGCCTATCTCCTCCCCATGCCCTATATTCACATAGGATATTAATGATGAATTTTAAAATGAAATGATCAGAATTTTGTTTGACGTAAGGATACTGATTATAGTAGATCTTCACTCTTAGACTATTTAATCAGTTTAATGTAACAAGTCATTTTCATTCCTATTTTGTGCCTGTGACATTGTAGGAGGGATTGTGGGGTATGAGGGGCATGAGTCTTCTACCAGGAAAGACCAAAATGAAGAAGTAGAAACTAAATCTTGAGTCTTGCTTGGAACTCATAGATGGGAGGCAAAAGCAGTAGTGATGGAGAATCCATTCTTTTTCCATTTGGGGTTATAAGTTGGTTTGGTTTGGGTTTGGGTTTTTTTACATCAGTGATTTCAATTTCAGTTGAAGTATAGGCAGTGCCTGATGGCCATTTAAGGAAACTGATGCTCTGTCAGATTTTAGAGACCAAATATTGGGTATCTGAGTTGAGATTAAATTTTCCTCAGATTATGAATTTGATCATTGTAATATTGTTATCTATTATTAATACTTATAGACTTCTTCCATAAGTTTATCAGACTACTAAATCCTATATAAATTTCATACATTGTAGAAAAAACTAATAAAGCCAACTCCCTTGTTCACTCTCCTATACTTTTCCCAGATCTTGTGGTATCTCTTTTTATTACATCAGCTTGTCTCTTTTCGCTGCATCTGACCTCTGTTGTATGATTAAAATAAACTACTCCATGGTACTCTGTAGTAATCCTACCGTGTTTCCCCGATAATAAGACACTGTCTTATTAATGTTTTTGGAAAGAAAAACACCAGAGGGCTTATTTTCAGGGGAGGGCTTATGTTGTCCTGCCTCAGCTCTCCTCCGCAGCACTGCTCTCAATGGCGCCAGCAAGCAAATCACTGGGGAAGAACAGAATGACATGCTCACTGCTGCAGCTCTGATTGGATGCAGCTCAGAGCGCGGCGTGCGTTTCACCGCGGGGGGGGGGGGCGGTGCATACAGAGGGTACTGTAATGTAGCGTGTAGCGCAGGGGATCACCTTCACTACAGTAGCAATCTCAATAGGGCTTATGTTCGGGGTAGGGCTTATTTTAGAGGAATCTTACACAGTAAGGGGAGGGCTTATTTTCGGGATAGGTCTTATTATCGGGGAAACATGGTAGCTTTGGTGAAGTTAGTTATTTGAGCTATTTCTAATGGTTCTTCTTACTCTTGAGTTACTTAACGTACCTTGTAGTAAGTTTGGAAGCGCCAAATGGAAAGTTGATGCTTGTTTTGGCTTGAAGTGTCTTTGAATGACATTTTCTATTTATGAACAGGTTGAGGAGGCATCAAGAGAGAGAGAAGAACGATTGAAAGGCTGGCAATCTTTTTTAGAGCATCCCAACATCCAGAAAGAAACTCATTCATCAGATCCCAATTCTGCCACTTGAAGCGTGGCCCTAGTGGCAGAGAAATGGTCCTCAGGGAATAGCACATCAAAAGAGCAAACAGAAGAGGAGGGGAGTAATGTAGAAAGCTTCAATGGGACCCAGTCTACAGACAGCAGCCTTGGAAACAGCGATAGCGAAGACACAGGACACCTTTAACCCCTTATACGTTCTCTGTACATTAAGCTGTGTTGAATTTTTCTTCCAGGTTTGAGGGAAATTACTAGTAGTATTCCACAGATATATACATCAAATGTCTTCAACTTAGCAGTTTTAAAGTTTTTGTTCAAGTCAGTACTTAATAAAGAACTCAACATATTTGTTAATTGACCATGTCAGGGTGTGAATGATCAGGACAAAATCTGTTTTTCTGACACATTCTTGCATGTATACTGGTATTTTTGTACCATGTATACTGGTATATTTATAATTACAGGGAAATTTAAAAATAATTTTGGAATATTAAAATTGGCATGTGAATTTAAGGCATAAGTTTTTAAATACATAAGACTATTAAAGTATTTTTTTCTGGAAAAGTTTCTTTTCTAAAGACTTAAATTCAAATCTGGGCTTTTCTTATACTTTTCCCTTTTTTCCCCCCAAAAGCAGAACTTTACATTTTATTTAACCTACAGTATGCAGAAAAATATTTGATAAATTGTCATAATCTGGCATCACAAGTTAGTTTTATGGGGTAGTGCAGCCACACTCTGACCTGCTTCTTCCCCCTCTCGTCCGTCCCCTAGCCTCCCATTTATTGGTTGCCTCTATTCGTTTACCTAGAAAATGAAGTTGATAAGAATTTTTGTGACATCATAAAAGCATTTCCAGTCTTGATTTGAAAGTTCCAGGTCTGACTCTTTGTGACCCCATCTGGGATTTTTGTTTGGTTGCGGTTTTTTAGCAAAAATGCTGGAGTAGTTTGCCATTTCCTCATTTTAAAGACTGAGGAAACTGAGAAAAACAGGATGAAATGTCTTGCCCAGGGTCACACAGCTAATAAATGTCGGAGGCTAGAATTGAATTCAGATCTTCCTCCTAGAAGGCACAATGAATAGAGAATCAGGCCTGGAGTCAGGAAGACTTTGTGAATTCAAATCCAGCCTCTTACTATCTGTGTAACCCTGGGCAAGTCACTAAACCCTGTTTGCCTCAGTGTCCTCATCTGTAAAATGAGCTGGAGAAGAAAATGGCAAATATTATCTTTGCCAAGAAAGCCCCAAATATCACAAAGAGTCAGACATAACTGAACAATATTCATTAACATTATCTTTTATGATCATGGAGCTCGACTCATGTCAAATTCTATCATGCAGCAAAGCAATCTGATCATGTAGTAAATGTCTAATTGTGAGCCTTTCTTGGAAGACAGTAAGTCCTATAATACTTTATAGTACTTGCCATTCCTATAGGGTGTCCCAAAAGTCTTGGTCCACGGGTAAGCTACTTAAGCTTGACCCTGTCTTTTACGAGTTTGCAGAGTACTTTTATATCCATTTTCTCACCTGAGCCTCATAAGCAACAATCCTGTGATGTGGGTACTACAGAGTTCATTTTGCAAAGTGCATTGTGGAAATTGGGAAACTGAGGCTATGACAGGGTAAGTAACTTACCCAGAGGCAGACAGTTGCTAAGTGTCAGAAGCAGGATCTGAACCCACCTTCCTCATTTCAAGTCCAACATTCTAGCTGCAAGAATTTGCTACCTACTCCTCTGTCTTCACTTCCAGAAACACTTTATTTGTGTAAGTTCAGTTCAGCATTGACTTTAGGGAATTTATAAGCCTAATAACTTTTCAAGGTGCTTTTTATTTGTAGAGAAAGTAGCTGAGAAAAGCTAAGGGGCCTAAGTGGGTGCACTAGCCAGAAATAAGGGGGGGGGGGTTCCAAAAATGTGAATGTATTGTAATAATAACAACTTTCAAATGGATGACATCCAAAACACATTATAACTGACATGAGATTTCATTCCTTCATGTGGGATGATCAAATGTAAACAAAATGACATCCTGCCAGGACAGTCAGAATATTCTTGAGCAGATGTCTGCTTTTTAAAAAATACATATATAGGGAGTAATTTGCTAAGAAACCTCCATCCTTGTGAAGGAGAGAGTAAGTTGCTAAGAAAGGAAGTTATACCTCCACAAAGGTAAGTTCTTCCCCAGCCCAAGCTAAGGAGTGTTTGAAAGTTACCTCGAGAATTCCTTTTCAAGAATTTCCTGAGTTGATTTGTCTTTTGATCTATCTTTGATTCTTATTCTATCATTTGCCTATCTACCTTTTAGCAAAATAATTTTATTTCTCACTGATTCCATGTTTTTATTCATATTTTTCTTAATATCTTTATGTTGTTGATTTTCGTTATCCTTTTGTCCTCTTCCTTTCTAATTGATGATAAATCTTTCTTTACAAATGTGTATTGCTTCTTATTTTTCTTTGAAGTGATTAAAACCCAATCAGTTGTGTCCCATTCTGATTTTGGCTATATTTCTAGGCTGCTATTGAAGTTAATTCATTATTTTTTCCTTCTGGTAACTTCTCTTCAAGCTTTTAATCTATAATATTTATTCATTATGTTAGAGGATTCCCCCTCCCTCCCATTTATTTATTTCTTTATCACTTCCTTTTCCTTGTCTGAGAGTCTATTCTTTTTTGAGACTCAATGATTCCTTCCCTTCTTTTCAACTTTCCCCTTTTTATTTGGAAACATCTTTATCTCCCTTCTTATGAGGGGTATTTGGGAGCTGGGTTCTTATATTACCTCTCACCCCATTATCTTACTAGATCTCTTTGATCCTCCTTCTAACTTCTCTATTCCTACCTATTTTGTCACACCATTCGCCTAATCCCTCACATCTGTAACCTTGGCATTAGCTTTGACTCTTTGCTTTCTCATATCCAATCACTTACCAAGTCCTTTCAATTCCATCTCCACAACAGCTATTACATTTTTCTCCTCCTTTAAAAGGATTCCCATTGTCACCTTACTAGTACAGCCGTTCTTCACTGCAGCCTGGACTATTACTATCCCCTTCCACCATTGCTTATTGTATCCAATGTCCCTTTCCCCACTATTCACTGGATGAATTACCACCTGTCCTTTAAATGATTACTCAAATGCCACCTTCTTCATGAAGTGTTCCCTAGTCTCTCTAGTAGCAATGACATTCTCTTCTGTATTTCTCCGTGATTGCTCCAATAGAATCTCCCCTTATAAACAAAGTATTACACATTAAGGTAAATCAACACACTATGTCTGACAACCTATAATCTACTACCTCTCTGCTGAGAATGACCATATTGGTAACAAATATAGTTTTTAAATAAAAACCTCATTAAGCCATTGATGGTCTTAGGACTAGAGGAAGTTTCTTTGATTTTGATAGCTTTTTACCTTTATCAGTAACAATGGATGATATTTTCATTTATTATTACATAAAGAAAAAAATGCATTTCCTTAATAATATTTATCACATAGCTCTTTGTTTTTCACTGCACTGATATATTTATCATGTATTACGCATTATGGTTATCATTGTGTGTTATTCCCTACCACATTCTTTTTTGGGGTCCAGATCTATGATTTAAACGGTATAGGGAACTACAATCAGATGGGGGTAGAGTACCTTATTTGTTATTCTATTTACTAAGACGTCTTTTGTTTGGACTACTGTAGCATCTGACAGTCAGATAGCAATGATCTAATTGGTGAGGGCCCCTAAGGTGAGGGCTTTTGAATGGATATAGGCCCACCAAAGGCCTAGAACCTAGGGTAGTTTTTCTAAAGGACCCATATATGAGGGGGACTACTTCAATTAAATCAGGAAGAAAGGGGATGAACTCACTAAAAAATTGACTAAAAAAATGTTACTACCTATCAGAGAAACTACTTGAATCTTTCCCTATAGTCATTAGGGTCCACATGCTTTTAAAAGGTCTCTGTTGATTCTTTCAAAGGAAAATTCAGGCTGAGCTCGAGAAACTAAATAAAATCCTCTACTTAAATTCTTCAAAGTTCTTTCACTCCTTCTCTTCTTCCAAACCCTAATAGAGGTAACATCCAGTAGCCAGTGCAGGTCTCAGGATCATTATCAGACCACAGAAAAAAACATTTAAAACCACAGAGATACTTTAAAAAATGATTCTGTCCTTCACTTCCCTGCAATGGCTGCCTCTGTTAAGAACACTGTGTTTCTAATGAATAGCTTACTATCTAAAATAAAACAGATCATCTTATCCAGTGTTCCCCTTCAGTAATGTCACCAATTGTAACAAGAACAAAAAGATCTAAGGGTCTGACCTCACATCTTGGCAGGCTAAGACATCTTTCAATTCATCTTTAATCTCATCTCAGCTTAGACTGCATTTGCCAACTCATTTCAAATATTATTAAGGAAATGCACATTTTTCCCCTATATGGTCAGTAAAAACATTGATCAGATCCAACTCTCCTGATAAAAGTTAAGTAGGTTAGTAGAACCAGTGAGATTACCTCCAGCCCCACTTTACTACCATCTCAGAAAGCATTTTCTTTGAAAAACAGTATTCACTGAAAAAAAAAAAAGAAATCCTTATTCATTGAAGTGATTAATCTTAGAATCATAGCATCACTGATTTAGAGTTGGAAGGACCCATGGAGGATATCTAATCTACTCTCTTCATTTTACAGATGAGGAAACTAAGGCCCAGATAGGTTAGGTGATATGCCTAAGGTCACATGGGTAATAAGTAACAAAGCCAGGATTTGAACCTAGATTCTCCAAGTCCACTGTACACATTTACCTCCTTCTTTGTAAAGAGGTGGTAGAGCAGAGGGTGTTAGACATAACTGATGTGTCAGTTTTAATTGTATTTTCTATTCCAGAAGTGAATTCAATTAGAAGTAGAGAACAACAATCATCTGGAAATAACAGATTTTTTGTAAAGGATATCAATAAAACATTTGTATTGAAAAACAAAAAAAAATACATATATAGTTGCCAGTAAAATGAAATTTGGGGAACATTCTCACATGCCCATTCTTTTTCTATCTCATTTGTAGTATCTTTCTATATGTCAAAATGTTAGGTATGTAACAGGATATTTTTAATGTAGCCAAGGTTTGTAAAGAAGCTGATGTTTTTAATTAGCTGAATTTCTCTTGAAGCACTGATGGCAGAAGGTTCATTTCAACCAACATTTGTTAAAATGCTTATTAAATGCAAGGCACTGCTTGGCACAGGGGTTGCAAGCCATTTCCCCTATTAAATTTTTAGGGCCTTAAAGACAAGGACAAAGGCATGAGCAGCTTTAGATGCTGCAGCTTCAGATCAGCTAGCAGTCAACATGGCTTAAATTGTCCCAGCGCCTTGCAAAGTTGCAATACTATTTATGACTAGCATAGCAGGCCACTGAGCATAAAGGGAGGGAGCGAAGCCCCCAAATGACTCCTTGACCTTACTTTAAAAGGGTTAATTGGAAATAATGGTTTGGCTGAGTCTCCCATTGGCCTTGTGGCAAATAATGAGAGGAGCCACTAGGCTAAAGCAAATTAATTGAATGATAATGTGTGCATCAAAGTTTTCAAAGACTTTTTTTTAATTTTTTTTTTCAAATGCTTTATTAACTTCTGATTTACATCATTCATTTCCGCCAGATTTTGAGTTACAAATTTTCTCCCCGTTTTTCCCCTACCCACTGCCCCAAAATAGCAGTCCCACAGGATATCCCCTCCTCCAATCTGCTCTCTCCCATATTTTCTCCCATACCCCTTTCGACTTTTCCAGTGGATCTCTATGCCCCAGTGCCTGTATATCTTATTTCCCAATTACATGTAAATTAGTATTAACAATAGTATGTATATATCTATATATTTCAATATTTGATTTTAAAACTTTGAATTCCAGATTCATTCCCTTCCTCCTGTGTCACCCACCCTTACTGGGAAGATAAGCAGTTCAGTATAGGTTGTACATGTGTGGCTAATGCAAAACAGTAACATAGTAGATATATTGTAAAAGACTGACTATATTTCCCTCCCTCCTATCCCACCTCCCACTTGTTCTATTCTCTACATTGATCCCATCCCTTTCCAAAAGTGGGTGCTTCCAACTTCCCTCCCCCCCCAAGCTTGCCCTCCCTTCCAACATCCCCTCTCTCATTTTCCTCAGTCAGGCTGTTGATTCTCATTTCGTAATTTTCTTGCATTTTTCTCATTTCTTTTCCCAATTTTTCCTTCACTTCTCTTCTCTGCTTCTTAAGGTCCTCTATGGCCTGTAACCAGCTTGTATTTTCCTTTGAAGCTTTTGGTGCAGGAGTTCTGACTTCACTGTCTTCCTCCTGTTCCATGCTTTGCTCCTTTTTGTCCCCAAAATAGGAGTGTAATGTTGGAATCTTCTGTCTGCTTTGTTTCCTTTGCCTGGTCATGTCGCCCCTCAGTCACTTGACCCCTGGGCCTTTTGCCACAGTAGGACTCTGACCAGACAGGGGAGCTTTCATAGCAAACGCTGGGGTTTTCTCAGCTGCCAGAGGTATTAGATGGGTGCCCTCTCTGAGGTCTCCACACGCTCTGGCAAGATGGGCACACACCCCAGGACCTCAATCCTAGACTGCAATCCAGATCCAAGCAGGTTAAAGCAAGAGCGATGACCCCTCAAACTGGTGCTTGGTCCCCCTACACTCTGCAGGCCAGGAGCTGAAGCTGCCACTTGGCTAGGCTGTCTGCTGGAATCTCAGCGGCTTCTCGCCCCCAGGGCAAAAGCCACGCACTCTTCTCCTCTATTTTTTTTCATACCCTCATATAAAGACATATATATATATATATATATATATATATATATATATATATATATATATTTCTAATCCCTTCAACTACTGAGAAAAGTTTCATAGGTTACAATTATTGTTTTTCCATGTAGGAATGTTAATAGTTCAACTTTGGCCAGGTGGCTCAGCGAGCAAGAGCACCAGCTCCAGTGCCGGGACGACCCGGATCAAATCCGGGCCCAGACACACAGCACCACACCCAGAAACAACAACTGGCCATGCAACCCTGAACAAGCCACTCAACCCCGATTGTTTCAAAAAAAATAGTTCAACTTTGATAAGTTCCTTATGATTTCTTTTCCCTGTTTACCTTCTCATGCTTCTCTTGCTTCTTGTATCTGAATGTCAAATTTTCTATTCAACTCTGGTTTTTTCAGCAAGAATGCTTGAAAGTCCTGTATTCCACTGAATGACCATATTTTCCCCTGAAACATGATACTCAGTTTTGCTGGGTAGGTGACTCTTGGTTTTAATCCCAGCTCCCTTGACCTCTGGAATATCACATTCCAGGCCCTTCGATCCCTCAGTGTAGAAGCTGCCAGATCCTGGGTTATCCTGGTTGTGTTTCCACAATATTCAAATTGTTTCTTCCTGGCTGCTTGTAATATTCTCTCCTTAATCTGGGAATATCGGAACCTGGCTATAATATTCCTAGGAGTTTTCTTTTGGGGATCTTTTTCAGGAGGTGATCAGTGGATTCTTTCAACCTCTATTTTGCCCTCTGGTTCTAAAACATCAGGGCAGTTTTCTTTGAGAACTTCCTGGAGGATGCTTTCCAGGCTCTTACTTTGGTCATGGCTCTCAGGCAGTCCAATAATTTTTAAATTATCTCTCCTGTATCTATTTTCCAGGTCAGTGGTTTTTCCCATGAGATATTTCACATTGCCTTCTATTCTTTCATTTGTTTGGATCTGTTTAACAGCATCTTGATTTCTCATAAAGTCATTAGCTTCCATTTGCTCCAATCTAATTCTGAAGCAATGATTCTCCTCAGTGAGCTTTTGAGATTCTTTTTCCATCTGGCAAATTCGACTTTTTAAGGCATTCTTCTCCTCATTGCCTTTTTGAGCCTCCTTTGCCATTTGAGTCAGTCTGTTTTTTAAGGTATTATTTTCTTCAGTCAGGCTGTTGACTCTCATTTCATAATTTTCTTGCATTGTTCTCATTTCTCTTCCCAATTTTTCCTCCACTTCTCTTATCTGCTTCTTAAGGTCCTCTATGGCCTGTAACCAGCTTGTATTTTCCTTTGAAGCTTCTGGTGCCGGAGTTCTGACTTCACTGATTTCCTCCTGTTCCATGCCTTGCTCCTTCTTATCCCCAAAATAGGAGTGTAATGTTGGAATCTTCTGTCTGCTTTGTTTCCTTTGCCTGCTCATTTTGCCACTCAATGATTTGACTTTTGGGCTTTTTGCCACAGTAGGACTCTGCCACCAGACAGGGGAGTTTTCATCCCAAACGCTGGGGTTTTCTCAGCTGCCGGAGGTATTAGATGGGTGCCCTCTATGAGGTCTCCACACACTCTGGCAAGCTGGACACACACCCCAGGACCTCCACCCTAGACTGCAATCCAGATCCAAGCAGGTTAAAGCAAGAGCGATGACCCCTCAGACTGGTGCTTGGTCCCCCTACACTCTGCAGGCCAGGAGCTGAAGCCGCCATGTGGCGCTGGCAGGCTGTGCTGGTGTCTCAGAGGTTTCTCGCTCCGGGGGTAAAAGCCACGCACTCCCACTTCCTGGGTCCCAAAGTCCAGACTGCACTGGCCTCTCACCTTGTCCTTCGCATCTATGTATTGATAAATCTGGAAACGGCCACAGCTGCTGCTGATCTGGAGTCCCTCTGGCTGGCGGCTGGTCAGGCCTGCCCTGGGGCTAAAGCCTCAGCGTGGTGCTGGGCTCGGCTCCCAGAGCGCTGCTCTGGCCAATTCCTGCCGGCCTGCCGGGCTGTCCTCAGCGGGAGGTTAGCTTCTCTGTGTCATTTTGTGGGTTCTGCAGCTCCAAAGTTTGTTTAGAGTCCCCTTTTTACATGGATTGGGGAGGGTGGAAGCCGGAGCCGCGGGAAGGTCGTGCTTCTACCTTCAAAGACTTTTTAAAAAATCAATAATGAATATTCTACAAAGAGATCCTTTTAAGGAAAGTTAGGGGAAAATTGGGACTGAAAGAAGGCCTAAGATACCCCAAAGGAGAAAATCAGAACAATAAACTGACTTCAAATTGAAGTGCAATTGTGGAAATGAAACTAAACAAATATTAAATTTCCAGGTCGGAATTCCTCCTTCCCCACCCCCATTGAGTCTGGCTTTTAAAACTCATGGTAAGTTTTTTTTTCTTTTTGAAGGGCAATTGGGGTTAAGTGACTTGGCCAAGGTCATATGGCTAGTTTTTGTGTTAAGTGTCTGAGGCCGAATTTGAACTCAGGTCCTCCTGACTCCACGGGGCCGTGCTCTATTCACTGCACCACCTAGCCACCTCTGTGCTAAGTACTTTTAATAGAATTTGTCTTTGCATGGGGGGAGGTGTGGGGGGAGGTGTGAGGAGGTATGAAGAGACCAGTGTAGTCCAGAAATACTGATCATTTTTGTCTTTAAAAAGACTGACTTAAAAATGTGTTAAAGGGGGAGAGACTACATCCACAACATGTTGGCCACATAAATTAGGTCTGGGGGGAAATTCTGCAATGATTGCAAGTCATTTGTAATTGCAAGTCAGCTCTAAAATCATCACAAACTAGAAGATTTTCAAGTAGCCCATTCCAGGAGGTGTTCGATTGCTAACACTCAGAGGCCTCAGGTGTTTTTTACTTTGCATTTATGAGCAAACAAATAAAGTCCTTGGATCCCAGTATGACAGCTGTCCTCACCTCACTGCTAAGTAGTAAGCATAAGGCTGTCTCTCTGTGTTAAGCTGAATGGGGTGTGCTTATTTTAATGGCTTGAAATTTTTGGTATTAAGGTGTAATGAATGGTGGGGGCAGAAGGAAGGAGGCCACTGGAAGGAAACTGACATTTTCACTGCCAGGAGCCCACACTCTGTACTAGCTCTTTATCTCTTTGCAAAGTTAGTTTGGAAAATGAGCTGTTTTGTTGCAATGATATGGAAATAAACTTGCAAAACAGTAGAGACAGGTGGAAGCCCAGTGCTTCTGGGATTTTGACATTGGTTTCCCAAAGGAGCCATTTTTTATCACCTTTGGAATAAACAAGTGTATAAAAACAAGTTGTCTGGAGTTTTTAGGTATGCTGACCACTAATACCCGACATTCTTAGGAAAGGGGCCAGTTTGTAAATACTTAGTTTGAAGGTCATTTTAATTGTTTTGATCTTGCAGAACTGTATCCATTTTCCTATGGATCTCATTCACAAATAATTTCGGAAACTGGCATAAGAAAAACAACTAGAGAGGCAGCTAGGTGGTGCAGTGAATAGAGCACTGACCTTGGAGTCAGGAGGACCAGAGTTCAAATTTGACCTCAGACACTTAACACAAAAACTACCCATGTGACCTTGGGCAAGTCACTTAACCCCAATTGCCCTACCTTCTCCCCTCCAAAAAGAAAAAAAAAACCAACTAGACCACTACTGCATTAGAAACCAAAGTATATCAAATGTTTAATATTTTTAATTCAATGGGTCAACATGTCTTTATTGAGTACCTATTCCAGGGTCAAGTACCAGCTCAAACACTGTGTGACTGGGCAAATCACTTGACCTTTCTGAGTCTTGGTTTCCTCATCTGGAAAATGGGGGAGAGGGGTAATCTCTCTACTACCTACCTCACAGGGTTATGTAATATAATATAAATATATAAATATAAACTGTGATGGTGACAATAATGTTGATAGTAGGTGCTTAATAAATACTGATTTCCTCATCTTTAACCTCCATGTACTGGCTCTATTCTGTTTTGCCTGCAACAGAACCAGATTAAAATACAATTGGGAAATGGTTAACCAAATAAATAAAAATACAGTACAACACAGATAATATTAATTTGTGGTTTTCTAAGCCAATATGCAGACCACAGGGATGACGCCACTGGCCTACAAATATATTCCAGTCCCCCTCATTGTTAAACGTGGCCTTGACCCCACTATGCTTTAAAACTGAGGTCCTCTATTTTCTGTGACCTCTGCCTCCAGCCTGGACGGAGTCCATCTCTTGCCCTGGGTCCCTAAGACTTCACCAGTTCTGGCCTAACCAGGACACCCACTCTTCTGTTCCCCAGGTGTTTTCATGCACCAATGTGTGTATTCCATCTACCTACCCTTTCTAGTTTGGGGAACAATAATTGAAAAAATACTACTCTTCCTGGAAAGGACGTGTCAAAACAGTTGTTGGAGAATGCCACTCTTCAACCCTGTGACTTCTAGTAAAACCTGCACCCCTCCACCACCACTCCCCAATATGTATTGTCTTCCCCATGAGGATGTAATGCTTTTTGAGGATGGGGACTGACTCGCTTTTTCCATTTGTATCCTCGGCCCCTTAGCACAGTGCCTGGTAAGCAGTAAGTGCTTAACAAATGCTCTTCCATTCATTCATTTCTCTCCCCTTCCATTCCCTGTCCAACTTTAGAATCAGCACAGCTTTCTGCTTACCCTCCCTCTTTGCCAGCCTTGCGGTCTAATTTCTGCCCTCACCACTTCACTGATATGACTCTTCAAAAGGATATCAATGATCTTTTAACTGCTACAACCAATGTGTTTTTTCCTCAGTCATCATACTCCCTGACTTCTCAGCAGCTTTCAAAGATGCCACTGACTACCCTCTCCTCCTCTATGCACTTTTGTCCTTTTTCTCCCATGACCCTGTTTTTCCTGGTTCTCTCTCATACCTAAATGCCTACTGTTCTCTGGTGCTGGCAATTTCTCTTGGCCTCTAAGCATAGATGTTTCTCAAGTCTCTGTCATGAACCTTCTCCTCTCTGGATAGACTCTCATCTGTTTCCATGGGTTCAATGACCTCTGTGCACATAACTCCCCCATCTGGAGAGCCAATCTTCATCTCTCCTGAAATTCAGTCTAGCACTGCCATCAACTCACTGGACAGCTCCACTCAAATGCCCTGTCAGCATCCTAACCCCTTAATGGTCTAAAATGGAAATCATTCTCTTTTCTCTTAAACCTGCTCCTCCAAACTTTTCTGTTCTTCCAACTGTCTTCATTTGCAACTTCAGTACAAGATCTCATATATGACAACCTCGCCACACCAAAAGTTCTTAAACTGGGCTCTGTGAACTTATTTTTTAAAAATGTTTTTGATAACTTGTATTGGAACATAATTGGTCTCCTTTGGAATCCTATGTATTTTATTTTATGTATTTAAAACATTCAGAGAAAGGGCCCATCAATTTCCCCAATTTGTCAAAGGGTCAGGACACAGAAAAGGTCAAAGACTCCAGACCTAGATTCCTTTCTTCCTGTTCAATCACCTGCCAAGTGTCAATTCTACATCTCTGCCATCTGTCCCCTTTTCTCCATTTAAATGGCTACCATCTTGGTTCAGGTGCTCATCTATCTACTTTTGCCTGAAGTCTTGAAATAACCCTACTGGGTCCCCCTGCTTTTAGTCTCTCCTCCAATCCATCTATCACATAGCTGCCCAAAATAATCTTCCTAGGAACACAGATCTGACCTTGTTATTCCCCTGCTCAAGAAACGGCAGTGTGGAGGGGGCAGCTAGGTGGTGTCGTGAAGAGAGCACCCGCCTTGAAGTCAGAAGGATGTGAGTTCAAATTTGGCCTTACTAGGTGCGTGACCTTGGGCAAGTCACTTAACCCCAATTCTCTTGCCTTTCCCCCTCAAAAAAACAAAGAAAGAAGAAATTTCAGTGGTTCCCTATTGCTTCTAGGGAATACAAATTCATCTCAACCCTGAAAGACTGCATTTGACATTCTATGACCCTGCTTGGAACATTCACACAAGTTAGCCTCTATGACTAGGAGGTATTCCTTCGACATCTCCAATTCTTAAATATTATTTTTTTTTAATTCTAAAATTCTGAAAAGTAAACATTTCTTTTTTTTTAAGCAATCAGGGTTAAGTAACTTGCTCAAGGTTACACAGCCAGTTATTTCTGGGTGTGGTGCTGAGTATCTGAGCCCGGATTTGATCCAGGTCATCCCGACACTGGAGCCAGTGCTCTTACTCGCTGAGCCACCTGGCTGCCCCTAAGCAATTGGGGTTAAGTAACTTGCTCAAGGTTACGCGGCCAGGTGTTTCTGGGTGGGTGCTAAGTGTCTGAGCCCGGGATTCGATCTCCAAGTCTTCTCAACACTGGAGCCGGTGCTCTTACTCACTGTGCTACCTGGCCGCTCCAAAAGTAAACATTTCTATATATACAGTAGAACAAAAAGAGAATTATGTGTGAAACCAAAAATTCCTGTTTTACAGAGCTCACTTTTTAAAAGGTATATAATAAATTCAGCATGTTTCTTTTTTTACTTTTTCATTTTTTATTTTTTTAATTTTTTATCAAATGCTTTAACTTCTAATTTATATTATTCATTTCCACAAGATTTTGAGTTACAAATTTTCTCCCCATTTTTCCCCTACCCACCACCCCAAAATAGCAATCCAACTGGATATCCCCTCCTCCAATCTGCTCTCTCCCATATTTTCTCCCATACCCCCTCCAACTTTCTAGTAGGGCATGGTGGATCTCTATGCACCAGTGCCTGTATATCTTATTTCCCAGTTACATGTAAAATAGTATTAATAACAATATATTTAAAACATTTGATTTTAAAACTTTGATAGACATATATATGTCTATCAAAGTTTATATATATATATATATGTATGTATGTATGTATACATATACATTTCTATTCCCTTCAACTATTCTCATACTGAAAAAAGTTTCACTAGTTACAATTATAGTTTTTCCATGTAGGGATGTAAATTGTTCAACTTTGATAAGCTCCTTATGATTTCTTTTCCCTGTTTACCTTTTCATGCTTCGCTTGCTTCTTGTATCTGAATGTCAAATTTTCTATTCAATTCTGGTTTTATCATCAAGAATGCTTGAAAGTCCTCTATTCCACTGAATGACCATATTTTCCCCTGAAACATGATACTCAGTTTTGCTGAGTAGGTGATTCTTGGTTTTAATCCCAGCTCCTTTGACCTCTAGAATATCATATTCCAAGCCCTTCGATCCCTCAGTGTAGAAGCTGCCAGATCCTGAGTTATCCTGATTGTGTTTCCACAATATTCAAATTGTTTCTTCCTGGCTGCTTGTAATATTTTCTCCTTGATCTGGGAATTCCAGAACCTGGCTATAATATTCCTAGGAGTTTTCTTTTGGGGATCTTTTTCAGGAGGTGAGCGGTGGATTCTTTCAACCTCTATTTTGCTTTCTGGTTCTAAAACATCAGTGCAATTTTCCTTGAGAATTTCTTGAAGGATGATTTCTAGCTTCTTTTTTTTGATCATGGCTTTCAGGTAATCCAATAATTTTTAAATTATCTCTCCTGGATCTATTTTCCAGATCGGTGGTTTTCCCAATGAGAAATTTTACATTGCCTTCTATTTTTTCATTTGTTTGGATCTGTTTAATAGTATTTTGATTTCTAATAAAGTCACTAGCTTCCATTTGCTCCAGTCTAATTCTGAAGGAATGATTCTCTTCAGTGAGCTTTTGAGATTCTTTTTCCATCTGGCAAATTCAGCTTTTTAAGGCATTCTTCTCCTCATTGCCTTTTTGAGCCTCTTTTCCCATTTGAGTTAGTTTATTTTTAAGGTGTTATTTTCTTCAGTCAGCTTGCTGACTCTCATTTCATAATTTTCTTGCATCATTCTCATTTCTCTTCCCAATTTTTCCTCCACCTCTCTTATTTGGTTTTCAAAATCCTTCTTAAGGTCCTCTATGGCCTGTAACCAGTTCCTATTTTTCTTGGAAGCTTTTGGTGCAGGAATTCTGACTTCATTGTCTTCCTCTGTTCCATGCTTTGATCCTTTTTGTCCCCAAAATAGGAGTGTAAAGTTAGGTTGCTCTGCTTGCTTTGCTTCCCCCGTTTGCTCATGTTGCCACTCAATTACTTGACTTTTGGGCTTTTTGCCACAGTATGAATCTGCTACCAGACAGGGGAGTTTCGTCCCAATTGCTGGGGTTTTCGAAGCTGCTGGAGGTATTAGTTGTATGCCCTTTCTAAAGCCTCCACATGCTCTGGCAAGCTGGTCGCTCACCCCAGGACCTCCACCCTATATTGTAATCCAGATCCAAGCAGGTTAAAGCAAGGGAGATTACCCTCTGAATGGTCTCTTGGTCCCCCTACAATCTGCAGGCGAGGAGCTGAAGCTGCCACATGGCCATGGCTGCATTGCCGCAGCACCTCAGCTCCTTCTCCCTCCAGGGGATAAAGGCCAGACCGCACTCCCAAACTACCAGATATCAAAGTCCATACTGCGCTGACCTCTCACTTTGTCCTTAGCATCTATGGGTTTATAATTCTGGAAACAGCCACAGCTGCTGGTGATCTGAGGTCCCTCCAGCTGGCAGCTGGATGTGGCCGCCCTGAGGCTAAGACCTCAGGCTCACATGGGGCTGTTGGCTCCCAGAGTGCTGCACTGGCAGCCTCCTGCTGGCCTGCTGGGCTCTTCTCAGAGAGAGGTTAGCTTCTCTGTGTCATTTTGTGGGTTCTGTAGCTCCAAAGTTTGTTCAGAGTCACCTTTTACATGAATTGGAGGAGGTGGAAGCCAGAGCCCTATGGAAGCCCTGTTTCTCATGTTTCTTGTTTTGTTTTGAGAATTTTATTTTTTTTCATTAATTAATGTATTTTTAGTTTTCAGCATTCACTTCCCTAAGATTTTGAATTCCAAATTTCCTACCCCCTCTCCAAGTTGGCATGCAATCTGACATAGGCTCTACATATACATTCACATTAAACATATTTTCATATTAATCATGTTGCAAAGAAGAATTAGAACCAATGGGAGGAACCTAGAGAAAGAAGAAACAATAAAAAAGAGTGAATAATATGCTTCCATCTGCATTCAGGCTTCAAAGTTCTATCTCTGGATGTGGATGGCATTTTCCATCAAGATTCTTTTGGAGTTGTGTTAGATCCTTGCATTGCTGAGAAGAGCCAAGTCTATCAAAGTTAGTCATCACACAATGCTGCTGTTCTGTAGCATGTTGCTTTCAAAGCTGTCTTGCATGTCTGTTTTCTTCTGAACTGTTCTGTGAATCTTTAAAAATGCTTGGATGACTCTTTTTTTTTTGACAGCATTTTTTCTGTTTCCCATCTCCCCACCTCCCAATTGGGGGGGAAAAAAAGGGAAATGATCTTCATAACAAATAAGCATGGTTAAGTAAAACAAATGCATGCGTTTGCCTCATCCCATTCTGCCTCTTGATTTCATCACCCCACTGTTAGGAGATGGGTTGCATGCTTCATTATGAGTCCTATGGAATCCTGGTTGATCATTGTATCAGTCAGAGTTTTAAAGTCTTTTAAAGTTATTTGGCTTTACAATGTTGTTGTCATTGTATAAACTGTTCTCCTAGTTCTTCTCATCTCACTTTGCATCAGTTCATACAAGTCTTCTCAGGTTTCTCGAAAACTGCCTGTCCCTTTAGTAATTTCTTATGGAGCAGTCAAAAAACATTTATTAAGCACTTACTACATGCCAAGCACTGAATATACCAAAAAAAGATAAAAGACAGGCCCTGCTCTCCAGGAACTCATATTTCAAGACAACATAAAAACAACTAGGGACAAACAAGCTATATATAGGATAAATTGGAAATAATCAGCAGAGAAAAGGTACTAGAATGCAATTCATCTCTATGTTTTAGGGCTTTAAGCCTAAACAGGGAGGATATCTCCTTACCTGGGGCCCCGTAGATGGATTCTGGTCCAGCTCCTGCTTTACCTCTAGGCCAAGGGAGTTTAGTCCAGACACAGTCTGTGGACAGATTTCTTTGGCCTTTCTTAGAGTTCGTGCTCTCCAGTCCGGTGATGTGCACACTCATCCCGGTTGGATTTCTCCTTACCTGGGTCCCGTGGGGTTAGATTCTGGTCCAGCTCTCTCTTCTCCTGCAGACCAAGAGACTTTAGTCCACAGAAAGACTGTGTACACATTTCCATAGCCTGTCCTAGAGCCTGATCGGTCCAGGCCCCTGCTGTGCATACTCCCTCTCTGGGTGGATTTCTCCTTTCTTGTGTCCCCCGGTGGGGCATTGTGGTCCAGTTCCTGTTTAGCTCTAGACCAAGGAACTTTAGTCCACAGGGAGTCTGTGGACAGATTTCCAGGGCCTGTACCAGAGCCTATTCTGTCCAGCCGCGTGCTTTGCACACTCCCTCAGAGGTTGGATTTCTCCTTACTCTTATCCACAGGTGGTGGATACTCATCCAGGCTTGGTAAGTAGTAATGCAACGAGGGAGGAACATTCACAGGGGCCAGAGTGAACAGGCTCTGGTAATGGGATACAAATCTGTCCACAGACTCTCTGTGCATTAAAGTACCATGGTCTAGAGGAAAAGCAGGAGCTGCATAAGAATCCATCACGAAGTGACCCATGTAAGCAGAAATCCAACCAGGGAGAGACACTGCACAGCAGGGGGCTAGACAGATCAGGCTCTATTACAGGCCATGGAAATCTGTCCACAGGTTGTCTGTGGACTAAAGTCCTTTGATTTAGAGGAAAAGCAGGGCCTGGACGAGAATCTACCACCTGGGGACCCAGGTAAGGAGAAATCCAACCTCTGAGGGAGTGTGCAAAGCACGCGGCTGGACAGAATAGGCTCTGGTACAGGCCCTGGAAATCTGTCCACAGACTCCCTGTGGACTAAAGTTCCTTGGTCTAGAGCTAAACAGGAACTGGACCACAATGCCCCACCGGGGGACACAAGAAAGGAGAAATCCACCCAGAGAGGGAGTGTGCACAGCAGGGGCCTGGACCGATCAGGCTCTAGGACAGGCTATGGAAATGTGTACACAGACTTTCTGTGGACTAAAGTCTCTTGGTCTGAAGGAGAAGAGAGAGCTGGACCAGAATCTAACCCCACGGGACCCAGGTAAGGAGAAATCCAACCGGGATGAGTGTGCACATCACCGGACTGGAGAGCACGAACTCTAAGAAAGGCCAAAGAAATCTGTCCACAGACTGCGTGTGGACTAAACTCCCTTGGCCTAGAGGTAAAGCAGGAGCTGGACCAGAATCCATCTACGGGGCTCCAGGTAAGGAGATATCCAACCAGGGAGGGGGTGTACACAGCAGGGGGTTGGCAGAACAGGCTCTAGTACAAGCCATGGAAATATGTCCACTGACTCTCTGTGGACTCAAGTCCCTTATTATAGAGGAAAAGCAGGAGCCGGACCAGAATCCACCACTTCAGGACCGAGGAAAGTAGAAATCCAAGAGGGGGAGAGTGTTGCACAGCAGGGGGCCGTACAGAACCGGCGGTAGTACGTGTAAGCCCCCTTAAAGACTCAGCTCTACTGTCATAACCTCCAAGAATCTTTCCCTGATCTCTTAGCTCCAAGTTAGTCATGCTCTTTCCTCTCATGTATTTCCTTATTTCCATCCATATTATATCCCTCCAGCAAATACAAGCTCCTGTTTCATTTTTGTCTTTGAAACCCCAGTGCCTTGCACTTTGCCCTGAATGTGGCCATCATTTAATAAATGTTATCATTATACTGGTTCCTCTCTTTTCTGGCAAAGTCAGGTAATGAGATCAGCAGAGAGAAGGTGCTGGCAGTGGAAAAACTGATAGGTGAAATCAATGAACTGAACCCTGAGTCAAGCCAGTGGGAGAAAAAGAAGTGAAGGGAGTACAGCTCTCTTACGACAAGAGATCAAAACCAGTTAAGAGTTTAGAAAGTAGTACCCATGACAAAAGACTAAAGGAGTTGGACAGGTTTTGTGTAGAAAGACTGAAGAGGAGAATTTATTTAGCTGTACACCTGCTCTTTGTATTCACAGAGAAAGGAAGAAGAGAAATAAATCTGAATTGAGGAAAGAGGCTTTTGAGATAGACATTGAGAGCTTTTAACATCTAACGCTATTGTTAAGCATTTGAGCTGGCTGTAGTAAGGAGAGGGGTATTTCTTTGCCTCTTTAATGCACTTATCCTATATTATTGTTTATTATAGCTAACTGTAGTTGTCTTATCCTCCTTCAAGCCTAAAAGTTCCATGAAAGCAGGGGCTATGTCTTCCCTAAGAGAGAATTGAGGAATCAAAAGATTGGAGGTCACACACACACACACACACACACACACACACACACACACACACACATATACTGAAGTCCCCCTAGTTGGGGAAGGAAAAAAAATTATGATCCATGTACCAAAGTCATCGAGGAAGGAAGGAGAGTGACCTGGGGATCAGTAGACAACAGCTACTAGGATTTTAATTGGGTGGTAGATAGGAATAGTATGAACCTCAAAGCAGAAGAGGTTACTGAGTGATAGAGAGAGAGGGAAAACCCAGAAGTGGCAAGGGTGAGCAAGGAACATTCCAACCCTCCTTCCTCAGCTAGTGAAGGGAATGAGTGAAGGTATAGCCAGTACTGGAAAGGGTGGCCAGGGAAGCCATATCATCAAGGGGGAGCAGTAAGAGCTAGTAGATGGAAGGAGTGGGAAAGGAAAAGATTTAGGATGAAGAGTTTGTTGCCTATGGACTAGGCATTCCATAGGGCAAAGTGTAAAGGCTGAGTGGTATTTGGCTGAAACTTTGGGGTGGGAGGGTTGAGGAAGATGGGAATAAGGAATCAGGTGGGGCGGGGAGGAATGGAGTTTAGACAAGGACTTAAAAGGGTTTAGAATCACTGGGATGTGATGGGTATGACCAAGTGTGATAATGTTCACAACTGACTAGAGGGCGACATTCCTCTTCCTAAAGGGGGTTGGAGATAGGGCTGGAAGCAAGTAGAGTCTAACATGGGAGGCACAGGGTCATGCTTAGGCAGGAAAGGGCAGAGCAGGAAGTGGAAGTTGAACCTGCACAGCAAAAGAAAAAAGTCTTGTTTTCCACCAACAAGGTAGTACCTTCCTTCAAGGTTACAGGAACAGCAGAAGAAACAAGGCCTGAGGTCAAAGGAAGTTTGCTCCTCTTTGCAATGAAGGTTCTCCATATCCCAGTTGGGAGATCAAGATGGATGCAGGAGGCAGAATTTTGTCTCATGCTGACACAGAAGGAAGGGTTTGCTTTGGGCAGATGGAAGATGCCTAGCTTAGCCCCTTGCTGCCTCACTCAGTGAAGCCTAGGGCACCTGGTACATCTTAGTAGGTGCTTAATGTCTGTAAATTCAACCATCCCATTTGATATTTCTGGATCACAGTATCAGGGGTCTAGAGATAGAAGAGACCCCAGAAGCCATCTAATCTAACACCCTCATTTTACAAATGAGGAAACTGAAGCCTAGAAGGGAAGCGCCCTGCACACTATCACCCAGGTAGTGAGTGACAAAAGTAGGATTCAACCTAGGTCCTAGATGGTCTCTGTGAAGTTCTTACTGGAGCCATATATTCTCAATGTAAGATAGTGAATGGACTGTGAGTCTGAGGATTTGCCTGGCCAAGTCTGGAAAAAATCACTGCCATATTGATCACATAAGATGGTTAATATTTCAGCCACAGTAACTGTGTCATGGAGGAGTTGCAATCTATGTTGGTGGAGGGTATGTATGTCCACATTGATCAGTTCAATTAAAAAGGCATTGATCACACACTGTATTGGGCACTGAGGATAAAGATCAATCAGTAAACATTCGTCAATCTCCTGTTACACACCATCTCCTCTGCTAGGGGCTGGGGGATACTAAGACCCTACCCTCAAGGAGTTGACTGAGGATTTTTGAAGTACAGTAAGGACAACGGGCAGATTTTTAGTTTCCATTCTTTTTTATTTTATTTTTTTTTGCTTTTTGGGGGGCAATGGGGGTTAAGTGAATTGCCCAAGGTCACATGGCTAGTTTTTGTGTTAAGTGTCTGAGGCTGGATTAGTTTCCATTCTTAATAACAAAATATACCCAGGTAGATTTATTCTGTTTTTTTAAATGTCATTTCATTCAAAAGAGTGCTGCATGGGAAGTCAGGAGATCTGGTTCTGCCATTAACTTGCTTTGTGACCTTGGGCAAATCACTCTCTCTATCCTCACTCTCCATGTAAGGCACATTTTTGTCATTCACTTCAGCTGAGCAAACATTAAGTGCCTCCTATAGGAAATGTACTAACAAGTAGCTCTAACAACTCAGGCTACCCAGCAATAGAATGAGCTGCTTCCAGAGTTCAGGTGTTCCCCATCCCTGGAGGTCTCCAAATGGAAATCAGATGAGCATTTGTCAGTCATATTATAGATTGGATACCTCTGTAGGTGGGGTTTGTATTAGGGGAGTTTTTTTTGTTTTGTTTTTTGCTTTTTGGAGGGCAGTTGGGGTTGACTTGCCCAAGGTCACACAGCTAGTTTTTGTGTTAAGTATCTGAGGCTGGATTTGAACTCAGGTCTTCCTGACTCCAGGGCCAGTGCTCTATTCACTGCACCACCTCACCGCCCCTATTAGGGGAGTTTTGAAGTCACATCAGACTCAGGGGCCCTGAGAGAATCACTGAATCTATTTTTTCCTTTTGTACAATAAAGAAATTTGTAGTACTATTTAGAGAGAGTCTATTCCAATATCCCTATTTACAAAAGAGGAAACCGAGGCCCAAGGAGGGGAAGTAATTTGCCTGATATCACATGGGCAGTAAGTGACAGAGTCACTTTTCAAACCTAGGTCTCCTCACTCCAGATTCAGGACTCCTTTCACTACTACCCTGCTCTGCATGAGCTGATTTCTGAGATTCTGGTTAGCTCTGGCATTCAAATATTCCTAATAGCTCATTCTGCTTCTGTGGCACTCTAAAGAAAAGTGCCCAGCCTAAAAGCTCCTAGACTTTGGATGCTCATAACTCCATGCAGTATCTATCAAGCTCAGTATAGTGGGCACGACTCAGGAAACATTTACAAATTGAAGGTAATGGGATAGAAAACCAAAGAGAAATCAGACCCAGAACGCGGGCAAAGTCATTACCTTTGCCAGCCTTAGGCTCTAACCTGCCACAGAGGGCAAAGAGGACGGGCATCTCTTCATGCTGTCTGCCTTCACAGTTGATGCCAGTCGCCCCAGCAAAATTGGTTCTATGGCATTTGACATCGATCATGGAAACAATACACAGCAATGCTGTGGTATAGCATAGACTGCTATTGGCATGACTCCATCTGAACAAAAATGTCTGCTGCTTAGCAGTTTAATAAGATGGGAATGATCTGCATTTTTATTTCCTTTTTATTGGGTTTTGTGTACCAGAGAGAGAACGGAGGCACACTGACAGCCTTCATTTCCCCTCACTAGTAAAAAGAGGAATTTTTTAACTAAGATTCTCAAGGTAAACTGCCAAATCATTCTTTCCAAAAAGACTTTCCAGAAAGCTCTCCCTAGGCCATTTAAAATGAGTTTTTCCTATTGTGCCACATTGATGGATGGGGCCTTAGTCATTTGTTGAGCAAAGACCAACTGTATTAACTCTACAGTGGTTTGCTATATCTAGGTTTGGAGTAGACAAACAAGATGAAACTGACATTCCAAAAGACATGGCTATCTGGAAGGGACCTTAAGAGGTCATATAACCAACCCCCTGATTTTTCAGCTAGAGACTTGCTGGCTAGGTGATACAGTTGACAGAGTTGCCTGGCCTGGAGTCAGGAAGACCTGAGTTTAAATGTGACCTCAGACACTTCCTAGTTGTATGACCCTGAGCAAGTCAACTTACCCTCTGTCTGCCTCAGTTTCTTCATCTGTAAAATGGAGATCATAATAGCACCTACCTTGTGGTGTTGTAAGGATCAAGTGAGATAATAATTGTAAAAAACATTTGCTACAGTGCCTGGGATACAGTAGACACTTCAAAATCAACGTCTATTGGTTCCCTTTCCCATTTCAAAGTGTCTGAACCAAGATTTCAATCCAGGTCTACAGAGCCCAAATCTAATAAAAATTGTTTTCACTGTAGTCTATGTTTATTTTTCAAATTAAAAGTCAAGGAGAAACAATTCTGCTTGGGGATTTAAGAATTTTACATTTCTTGACATGTAACACACAGTGGGTTTAGCAAAATTAGGTGAGGTAATCTTTGCTCTAAATACCCTTGTTCGAGGTACAAAGAGATTATGTTTTGCTCCTGGGCAGAAAGTAAGTGCATAGCAAAGCCAAGAATCCTAAGGCTGTTGGCTCCTACATTCCTCTTTCCCAGGGTGAGGAATGAGGTGTCATTGAATCTGATTTGGAGTAGACTTCAGAGGTCATCTAATACAAGCCCTGCCAAATGCAGGAATTCCTTAATAACAGCTCAGCAGATGGAGACGTCAGTGGTGAGAGTATTAGGTGATCTGCCCCCAAAGTTTCCTGATTCCAGGCCCAGTGGGCAATCTACACTGTCTCTACACTGGTGCCACCTGCCTCTGAAAAGATCCCCAAGCACTTTTCCTGCCTTAGCTCAACTGCCTCCAGTGAAAGGGAAGTCTCTACCTCACTAGGCTGTCCATTCCATTTTTTGGACAATTCTAATAACTCATGCTTGTATAGAATTTTAAGGTTTGCAAAGTGCTTTGCATAAGCTCTTTTGGTGGTGGCAAAGAATTAGAAACTGAGGGAGAACCCATCACTTGGGGATGGCTGAACAAGGCATGGTATAGGAATGTGATGGAATAGTATTGTGCCAAAAGAAATGATGTTGGATATGGTTTCAGAAAAACCTGGGAAGACTCGTATGAGCTGATGCAGAGTGAAGTGAGCAGAACTGGGAGAAAAAAACTTATGCAATCACAGCAATATAGTCAAGACAAATAACTTGGAAAGACTTTGGAACTTTGATCAACACAATGGAACCATTCTAGTCCTAGTTCTAGAGGATTCATGATGAAACAGGCTGCCCGCATCTAGATAGAAAGATGATGAACTCAAGAGTGCAGACTGAGACATATTTCGGGGGGACATGGTCAATGAGGGAATTAGTTTTGTTTGACTCTGTGTGTTTGTAACAAGCTTTGTTTTTCTGGCTTTCTCAGCGGGGAGCAGGGGCAGTGGTGGTGGTAGTGGTGGGATGGTGGAGAAAGATGAGAGAATTTGGACCTGAGAATAAAATAAAATAGATTTTTTTTAAAAAAAAGTGCTATAAGTACATTGTCTCATTTAAGCCTCCCAACAATCCTGTAAAGAAAGTTCCCTGGGAAGTTAAGTGACTTAGTCATGCTTATCCAGCCAATAAGGGTCAGAGATGGGGTTTGAAACCAGACCTTCCTGACACCAAGTCTAGCCCTATACTTACTAGGTCATTCTGTTTCCTTATACTTCTTTTAGTCTTATTTCTGCCCGATACTGTTACATGGCACCCTTTCAGATATTCAAAGGCAGCTCTCATGTCCTTCCCACCACCTACACCCCACCCCAAGTCTTCTCTTCTCTAACCTAGCTATCCCATTTCTTTAACCCTCACGGGATATGGTTTTGAGTCCACCATTTTGGAGGCCCTCTTCTCTACACACTCTAGTTTTTTAATAACCTTTCAAAGATGTAATACCCAGGACTTAACTGGACCAAATTAAATCGTGGAAATGGCGATTCAGACAATCCAAGAGCTGCAAGGACTCCAAGAGGCACCTTGTCTAACTCCCCAACCAATGCAGAAATTTCATCTCTAGCATCCTGGGCAAATACCTAGTCATCCTCCAAGAGCTCACGGGTTCTTCCATCCTTCACCCTTGGAACCTCTGGTGAGATGCCATTCAATGGAACATCTATTTTGACCTAAATCAACTAAGGACTCAGTTTAGATTCTGTTTACTCTGTATACTGTATCAAATCAAACAATATCTCCTCACTGAATATGAGATATCATAAACTGGTTAAAAAACAGAAAACCCCACTTTCCTCATTCCGGAAAGCTTCTAACCTGGTTGACTCGTTGGGGTACATTTTATGCATTCTTGATAGCTGGTTTACAGGAAACGCCTCGTTCAGCCCCAGCTAGAGGGGTAGAAAGCCGGCAAGGGGAGTCTGTACAAAACACTGTTGCCTGCCTCAGCCGGCACTGCAGCTTTCCCATGCCAACACAGGGCTTGCTAGATGCCGCCACACGCTTTCCCATCCCCAAGGATCTTGTTGTGGCATCGAATTAAGGTAGGAGAATCTGGGCCCTGACCATGGGGAGGGAGCTTTTGACTGAACAGCTGCCCACCATATGGTTCCCTGTCAGAGTGACAATGGCCAGAAAAGGCAGTTCATGATATTGTATGGTCAATTAATGACCCAGCTGGGGCTATATGGGTCTTCCCTTCCAAGGGACACTCAGGTCTTTACAGATAAACATTGCAGAAAACCAATCATGTGCAAACACACACATTGTCCGAGCTGGAAGGGACCTCAGGACCATCTGGTCCAACCAGTACCTGAACAAAAACCCCCTGCACAGACACAGCTTCAGAAATGGTCTCTCTCCAAGGTTCCTTCCAATTCAAACAAATCTAAAGCCAACCTCCACATGTGACAGAAGAAAAAACCAAGGCTCAGAGTGATAAAGCAGTTTCCTTGGTGTCACTGAGATCTGTGATGGCTAAGCTGGGACTTAAACCCTGGTCTCCTGCCTGACTCCCAGTCCAGTGTGGTCTTAATGATGGCCGAGTAATGAATTTGTCACAGAATGGATTTAAAGTTCAAAAGATCTACTAAGCTGGTTGAAGAAGGTAGACAAACACTTTGAGCAAGTCGTCTAAGCAGCATGCTTAGTGAGTTGTGAATTTTGTGATTGGAGTGTTTATTGTGGGTACCTCATAAATGCTGGCTGGTTCATTTAACTGGCATTAATGCATCAAGAACTGAGTACCTACAAATCCAAGGCAATGATCTCTGTCTAGTGTTATCTTTATGATTCATTCAACAAACATTTAGCAAGCACTTACTGTAAGCAGAGCACTGTACTATGGGAGATACAAAATTTTGAAAAGATATAGTCACTGCCCTCATGGAACTTATGGGTTCTACAGAAGGAATTGGATGGTGGGAATAGGCTTCTGTTACAAATTATGCATCTGAACAAAAATATCTTGGAGGTGAAAAATGGGGAGGGGGTACCTCCAGGAGATCTGCTTTAGTCTTCCAGTGGTTCTTGGATGGATTTTTGTTTGCTAGGGTTAGAAGGGCCCTCAGATTTCCTTCTTTCTACCTCACTCCCCAGTTTTGTCTCTCTTTCCTGTTCTAGATTTGATCCCTTCCTTCTCCTTTTTTCATTGATCTATCCCTAAATAACCAACCCATAGAGACTTCATTTCATAGGAGAAAATCATAGAATGTTAAAACTGAAAGAAAGTGTCAAAGTCATCTTGTCTACTCTGTTCATTTTCCTGAGGACCAAACACAGAGAGAGGAAATGCCTTATCCAAGGTCACTTGGTTAATGAACAACAGAGTCCAGAACTGATTGCAGGTATTCTCCCTCTACCACAGTGCCTCCCCCATGGTATGAAGAAATACAGCTATAAATGACCATAAGGCATTCTTTACTTTCCATCCTTTTCAAATCAGTCTTGTACAGATTCTCTCCTCAGACATCCACTCTCAAGGTAACATTTCTATGATAATGAGAACTACTGACATCCATACCTGTTTCATCTCTTCTAGGGTCACTTGACTCGGTATCCAGGGCAGGGCTTGTTTTTACCTTTCTTTTAGACCTTGTGAGGATTTGTTCTCCAAACCTTCCAAAGTGTTTGCTTTGTGGCCTATGGCTACTCATGTCTCCTTGAGGACCTCTCAGTTAGCCAAAGACTGAGGGAAAAGAGTTACTAATGGTTTTGCCATCTCTAACTGTGCACCTTTTTCTTTGTGCCTATAAATAATGGAAATAATGCCCTAGCATCTAGCAGAGGTGGGAGAGGTCAAAGGAAGTTTGCTCCTCTTTGCATTACATTACAGTTGGGAGAGAGGTGACAGTATTCCCAAGCTGATGTGATTAACAATTATTTGTGTTTCAGCTACAGATCTCAAGGGCACAGTCCTCAGAAGCTAGAAAAAGTCTGCACTGAGGATACCC
Source organism: Petaurus breviceps papuanus (assembly GCF_028583685.1). Classification (NCBI taxonomy): domain Eukaryota; kingdom Metazoa; phylum Chordata; class Mammalia; order Diprotodontia; family Petauridae; genus Petaurus; species Petaurus breviceps. The sequence continues at coordinate 12,376,102 of NW_027187369.1, forward strand.
AAGCAAATAAGGTAAGCGGAGTTCTTAGGGGTAAAAATTCTGGAAATTCATTTCAATACAACAACCATTAGGCATTCATTCTTGGCCTGGCCCTGTGCTAACCACTGGGAATTCGAAGACAAGATCCAAACAGTCCCTGTCTTAGTTTACTTGTAGGATGCAACATGTAAACAGGTGAATACATATAAGAACCCTGGAGAAAAGAGAGAGCATTTTTAAAAAAAATCTGCTTATTGGTTTTTTTTGTTTGTTTTTTGCTTTTAGGAGGGGGAAGGCAGAACAATTGGGGTTGTGACTTGCCCAAGGTCACACAGCTAGTAAGTGTTAAGTGTCTGGGGATGGATTTGAACTCAGGTCCTCCTGATTCCAGGGCCGGTGCTCTACTCACTGCGCCATCTAGCCACCCCCAAAAATCTGCTTATTGTTCAGAAGACCCCTTATCCTTTTAGGGCCTTGAAAATCCTGAGCTATGTTAGTTTTTAGGTTTTTATCTGAGAGGCTAGGAGGATGACTCATTCTTCATGGGTGCCCATTGCTAGGTATAGTAAAACATGACTGGATTTGGAGGCAGAGAATCTAGTGCCTTCTCTGCCAAGTGCTACCCGTGTGTGACCTGAGGCAAATGCCTTCCTCTCTCTGGGCCCCAGGTGCCTCCTTAGTAAACCTAAGGAGTTGGAGCAGAGGTCCTTTAAGGGTCTGTCCAATGAGTCCCTAGGTCCTATGGTGTGGTAAGGAGGGTGAGATGAAAGCAGCCTATTTTGGTCTCTCCCACCTGGAATAGCAGAGTATGAAAAACATTGCTTATCTTGGAAATCAAAATCATCTTGTAAGGTCTTGCTTGATTATCCACAGAATCCCCGGAGGGCTTTTGCTTGGCTCAGGCTGTACTGTACTCTGCACGCTGTTCTTCATCCATTTGGGTCCCAAAGCTGCTTGTCCAGAAGACCCAGTGCTCCTGGTAGATGCATTTCCTTTTGATGTTTCTGAATTGTGCGACACTACATTACCTGGCCTCCTGCACCAAGCAAACACCTTTCTTGCCTAGGGACAGCTTTCTACTCCTTTGTAAGGCATTGTTTTTGTTTTCCTCTGTCATGGTGGGTCAAAGTCTACAGATTCAGTTCCTTTCACTGGAGAGATTTTCATCAGAGCCATTACTAGGAATTCTAGCAAACTTGTTGGTGGGGGAAGGGGAAGCAGGGAAGCAATGAGGAGGGGGAGGGTAGGGAAGAGACCTGGAGACAGAAAGGTCTTAGACCTTGGGACACAAGGCCCAGTGGAGGGAAAGATCCAGGGAAATGGCCCAAGGGAGGGTGGGGACCCAAGGACTGGGAATCTGGATCCAAGGGCAACTCCCTTCTCTGCTCCGCCCCCCAGGTAGCCTGGGATAATGCTTTTGGAGAGGCTTCTAGTAGAGGGAAAAGGGAAGTGCTAGGCTGGGGAAAGCTCAGCTGAAGAGAGAGAAGGCCTTGGGGTCTCTCCTCTAGCCTGAACACCTGCACATCCTTCAGAGAGTCCAGCCCAAGATTCCATAGAGCAAGCTACTCACTCTTCCAGCAACCACAGGAAGGGGTAGAGAAGGAGGTGGAAGGTGGTGAGTATGGCAGTGGGACAGGCAGGAGTGCCACAGTGCTAGAACCCTGACAGTACCCAGGGGCCAGTGAGGGAGCAGAGGCACCTTCACTGCATGACTCAGGGCCAATGGGCCAATAGAGCCCTGCAGGGTAGAAGCAAACCCCTAGGAGGTTAGTGCCCTGGCAAGAGCTCCTGTTTCCCTACCGACTTTCATTCCTCCACTGGTCATCCTTTAACCATCTTCCTGGTGCCCCGGAGCAGTACCTTTCTCCTCAGCAGGGTTAGCAGCTCATTCCCCAGGGCTGATTCACACTAGGAGCCTGGGTGAGTTATTAGCACACAGATTTAGCTAAAGAGGGGCTCCCTAAGTGGATAATATACTTGTAAATAAATCTGCTTCCAACTTCTACACTGAGCTATCTGTTCATTCTACCATAATCCAATAGAAAACTGGTTCTTGACATTTTCAATTTTGTTCCTAGGCATTGGTGATGTCAGCCAAGATGGATGAAATGAAGAAAAGTTCCCTCCGGCTGACCAGGGACAAACAACAGCCTATAAAGACAGAGTGGAGCTCCAGATATGTCCTCTTCACTTACTTCCACGGGGACATAAACAGCGTAGTTGATGAGCACTTTTCTAGAGCCTTGCGTAACGCCAAAAAGCCCAATGAGCTGAGCACCCAAGACAGGAATGAGGCCGCTATTCCCAATGGTGGTGAGTGTGTCAATCTGTCTGTGGGGCTGAGGGGCAGTACTCCAGCACAGAATTATTGCTGGTGGTTCTCCAAGCTCTCCAAATTTCACAGCTAGCCCTTGTGCCCGCTGTACCACACTGCCTTTAACCCAGGGCTCCAGTTGGCTTCTAATCCAGTTCTGGACTTGGGGTTTAGGGTTGGAAAAGGTGAGTTTCCTCCAAGGAGGCAACAGGAGCATGGCTCCTTTTCTAATATGCCACTTGAATGGCTGCTATTCTTCTGGTAAAAATTTTCCAGCCAGGTAATAACAGTAATTTCCTGAGAGCAAGTACTTTGAGAGGCACAGTAGGCAGAAAGTTTGTTTTAGAGTCAGGAAGATCTATGTTCAAGTCCCACTGCTGACTGGCTCTGTTACCCTGGGCAAGTCACTTAACCACTCCTGCTTAAAATTCCTCTTTAAAACAGATTTCAGAGTAGTGGTGAGGTAGATAGAGGGTCGGGCCTGGTGTCAGAAAAACTTGTATTCAAATTTAGCCTGAGACACATACAAATAGACCCTGAGCAAGTCACTTAAATGCTACCTGCCTCAGTATCCTCTCTGGATGCCTGTGAGGACCAAATAAGATGTCTGTAAAGTCCTTTGCAAACTTTAAAGTGCTATGTAAATGCTTGCTGTTATGGCTGGTATTATTTGCATTAGTAGAGGGAATTTCATTATACATAGTTCCCTATACCAGAGGTATCAAATGTATGGCCCATGTTACTTCCAAGTGCTGCCACAACCAGACAAAAAATATAATTGAGAAATATTTAACAAAATAAATAAAAATATAATATATGAACATAGATAACCTTAGTATCATCAGGGTGTAGCCAGCAATGATCCCTATGTATAGCTCAGTGGCTGCTGTTTCTTTTGGGTTGGACACCAATGAAATTATCAGTCATAGAAAAAACAAGAAGCTCTTGGTCTAGTCTTGTGTGTGATAGAAATATACAAAAGGTTCTACGATAGACAGTAGCTATCATAAAAGGATAAAGGAAAAAGGGATGAGTCAGGAAGACTTGAGCTCAAATTTGGCCTTGGTGTGACCCTGGGCAAGTCAACTTCCATCTGCCTCAGTTTCATCGGATGTTAAATAGGGATCATAATAGCACCTTGCTCCCAGGGTTGTAAAGTGCTTAGCACAGTGCCTTGGTCCCTAGCAGTCTCTATATAAATGCTTATTCCCTTTCTTTTCTTCATGCCTGTGCCAAGCACAGGGTTTTACAAATAAGGGCCTCGTTTGATCCTCACAGAAATCTCATAAAGTAGGTATAAGCCACTGTACCACCAGCTTCTTGGCACTTTGAGCTTTAGTTCAGCTGAGCTGTAGTTTGTCATTAAAATACGAAGGGTCTGATGTAAATGTGAGATGAGTAATTATATTGGGAAGAAGGGAGGCCCAGATACGAGGGCCAAAGAACAGTTTGTGTTTGAGCCATAAGATACAAGAGCTAGGGTGCTGTTGATGGGGTATGGGCCCTGGAAAGTACATTGGAGTCCCAAGACCTGTGGGTGACAAGTGACCTTGGGCCAGTCATTCAAACTCTATTACCATCAGTTTCCTTATGTGTAAAATGAGAGGGTTGGGCCAGAATCTAACTGGCTCTTTTAGCCTGCTTTGCCTCCCCTCTCCTGAAATATTAGGTGGACCTTGGTTTCAATGGGAGGCACTGCAGTCATCACAGTCACAGTAGCCTGGCACAGAGTAAGTTTTTAATGAATGTTTTTTCTCTCCTCCATCCATTCATTCACGCTTTTAATTTATTCACATCCTGCCTCCAGCACTTACTATCTCTGCAGCCATCATCAAGGCATTTAATCTCTGGGAACTTCTGTTTCTTCTGTAAAATGGAGAGAGGAATACTTAAAGAAATGTAAGTTCAAAATATGCAATCAGATGAATAGGTCTTTGGGAAGAAGAGCCAAGCTGGAGAGAATAGAGAAGCAGCTGCATATGGTAGGTAGAAAGAGGGCAGGCCTTGAATGTAGAGAGGGCTTTGGGGCTGGATCTGCTCCACTTCCTGCTCCTCTTGGAACCTCACAACAATTGCCAAGGTCCCTTCCAGCTCCAAGACCACTGTCCTCTATTATCTCTGAACCTCTAAACTAGGGATTCTGGACTATTTTTGTATCATGATCCCTCCTGGCAATCTGGAGAAACCTATGAATCTCTTCTCAGAATCATGTTTTTTCTTTCTTTTTTTAAGCAATTGAGGTTAAGTGACTTGCCCAGGGTCATGCAGCTAGCAAGTGTCTGAGGTAGAATTTGAAGTCAAGTCCTCCTAACTCCAGGACTGATGCTCTGTCCACTATGCCGCCTAGTTGCCCCAAGAATCATATTTTTTCAAAACATAAAATATATGGATTGGGGCGGCTAGGTGGCACAGTGAATAGAGCACCGGCCCTGGAGTCAGGAGGACCCGAGTTCAAATAGTTCAAATGTGGTCTCAGACACTTAACACTTACTAGCTGTGTGACTTTGGGCAAGTCACAACCCCAATTGCCTTCCAAAAAAAAATATATATATATATGTATATATATATATATATGATTGCCAAGGAAACCAATTATATGAAAATATGGTTGCCAAAATACACATTAAAAAAAACCCCACCAAGTTCTGGAACTCCAAGTTCAGAACCCCTACTACCACATAAGATGGTATGTGAGAAATGTCAGACAAGCAGTATAGAGGGGAGAAAGAGATCACTGAGGGGAGAGTAGCCAGGAAGCCTGCATGGAGGAGATGGGATACCACCTCACCGTTCTGCTTTAATACAAGCCAGGCATGCAAACCTGGTACCACTTTTCCAAATCTGGGGGTTTTATTCATGATTCCTAAGATAACAGAGCTGGAAGGGACCTTCAGATTAGCTTAGTCCAGCCTCCTCACTTTAGAGAGGAAGTGATTGGTAGCCCAGGGAAAGTGATTTGCCCAAGGTCACACAGAGTTTTGAGTCCAAGCCCCTAACTTTAAATTCCTGACACTCTGACATGGGCTCATCTGAAAAATCTTTCAGAAGCACCTGTTGACATGGAACATTGTACTAATGCTATCCAAAGGAACTTCCACTGTGGCTTCTGACCAAAGTCATCCCTTAATGAAAGCGATATGGTAGTTCCGACTCCTGGGTCAGCCTGTGGGCTAGGCTTACTGCTTCCTAATTGTTCTTATTCAAATTTCCATCCTAGATCTCGTCCTCATCAAAAAGTATGCCTGGCTTCGGTACTGCCCAATATTAGCAGAACTTTAGAGCCGGGAGGGACCTTAGCAGTCTATTTCAATAACATTCTCATTCTGCAGAAGAGAAAGTTGAAACGGGGACATTCAATAGCACTTCATATCTGCCTAGCTGCTTTACAATGCATTATCTCATTTGGCTCTCCCCAAAACCCCATCAAGTAGGCACTATTATTCTCATTTTTCAGATAAGGAAATTGAGGCTTAAAGGAGGTTGAGTAATTTGTCTAAGGGAAGTGGATGAGCCCCGACTAGAACCCAGACCATGAGGCTGGGGCCCCTAGTCCTTCACACTCTCCACCCCAGCCCACCAGGCTGGGCTGTGGCAGGGAGGGGCACCCAATGTAGTCTGGGGAATGAATGCAAGGGAAAAAGCAGGAAACGCCCAGCCAGCCTAGCCGGTCCCCTAGAGCTTTGGAGGAATTGGATAGATTGCCTCTGGGGCCCAACCCTTAAGATTTAGTAACCTCTTGACTCTTCTAATTGCCTACCCTCAAAGGCCTCCCAACACACACACACACACACACACACACACACACACACACACACACCTATATGCATACTGGTCTTGGTTAAGTCTTTTATCCTCTATGGATCTCACTACCTCTAAAGTAATAAAAGAAATTAACCCCTAGTTCACAAAGATGGGAGAGTAAGTCCTGGTAGACAGTTAGAATGTCAGAGTGGAAACAGACCTCAGACCTCCTCCCATCTACCCTCCCCTGCTTTGGCCAACACAAGTGAAGTGCTAAAAACAGAGGTTTTGCTGTGTCTACCTTGTCTCACAAACCTTGAAAACTTTCCTTTCTAGACAATCCATTGCACCCAAATCAGTGGAGTTTCAGCTCTCACTGGCCCAAGCCACGCCCAGAATTATCTCCTGTCAACACCGGCCTGGCCAGCTGCGCTCTGAACATGCCTGTCGCCCAGGACTCATCGCCCCTGATGGTCTCCAGCCCCGCTCTGCAGCTTGCACAGCTGTGGCATTTGCCTTCTCCTGTAGCCAGCCCAAACCTGGTTGAGGCTGGGTATCCTCTTCCCTCCTTCCCTAGTTTCCATTTAATTCCAGGAACTGAGAGTGAGAGGAAATATGGCTCCCTTCTCAATCTCTTACAGCAAGACAGGTGCCTTGTGTACCCCATGCCACCAGCCAGGAAACAGGCTAGACATACTTCCCTTGGCACTGGAGCCCCGAACCTGCTCCCCACTGGGACTCACAGCCGTGAGGGTGGTAAGGAAATGCCCCTCTGTGGTTTTGTGTTGTGGATCCCTTCACTGTTTCTCCTTGGCTAAGAAAGTTAGCATGGGGAAGGAAGGAAGGCTGAGATGTCTATGTCTGCTGTTACTCTGGGAGCTCCAGCTAGTCGGGAACTGTAACTAGCATGAGGTGAGCAGGGCTTTGCCACATGTTGCCAAAATGTAGAGAGGCACCCATGGCACTTTCAGCTCTTTACCAACACAGGAGCCACTGAGTTTAGCAATTAGTTAGCAGAAGTAATTTGTGAAAGATGGCTGCTTTGATCCCCCATTTCAGCCACACCCCCTGGGAACTCTTCCCCAATTCATCCTGCTCCTTATGCCAATCTACCATGGCGGTCTCTCTAGCAGTGGTCTCACAATGTCCTGTGATCTCTTATGCTTACTTCTGTGCTACTTATACCCTAGTGCAATAATTGCTAAATTATAGTCTGAGATTTCCTATACACTCTTACCAATGTGGGCTGGAGAGAAAATAGGCCTTTAACAGCTTGAGAATTATTGAGAAGGTCAGCTGGGCTGAACTGGCTGGAAACATTTGCCCCAGTGAGCTAAATGTGACTTGGGTGACAGGTTTCTAGTCCTGACTCTACCCTTAATTATTTGTAGGACCTTAAGCAAAATCTTCTACTGCTCTGGGCTTCAGTAAAGTGAGGACCTAGACTACACGCTCTATAAGAGGCCCCTCCTACCCCTCATCCTATGGTTGGCTGATTCTGTGACCCTGGGCAAGCCACCAAAATGTTCTGGGCCCCAGTTTTCCTCCCTGGAAAATAATGAGATTGGTTTAGGTGAATGCTAAGGAAAGTCACCTCCAGCTCTACCATTCCGGTATACTTGGCAAAGCATCATAAAGTCAATCTTTGTTAAAATACATAGTGTGACTTTGGGACACATCTACAGAAGGAAACTTTGTTCTTGGAAATAAGTTGGACAACCTTAATAACAATGCTAGACTCTTAGGTGAAAAATCTGGGGTGCAATGCATGGAAATTCATCTGAGGGACCCAATTCACAGCCCCCCTAACTGCTCCCTGTATATTCTACACCCTTGGGGGACTCCCTCCTTTACTTTTCTCTAGTTCCCTTCTCCCTAATCACTGTCACCCTGGCCCACAATCCCTTCCTCACTCCCATAAAAATGCACTGGGCAATCCTGGCACATGCTCTTTCTTTTGGTCAAGGTGTAGGGAAGACTTGGCCTGAGCTAAGGCTAAGGGGTAGCAGTGGAATGAACATTGGATGTAGAGTCAAAAGACAGGTACAAATTCCAGCTTTCCCTTTTACTGCCTGTGTGACCTTGGGCAAGTCACTTACCCCCCTGGGCCTCAGTTGCCTCCTCTGCAAAATAAAGGAGTTATGCCAGATGGCCTCTGAGGTCCCTTCCAGCTCTTGAGCTGTGATGTTGGAAATACCATCCAGTTCCTCCCCACCAGCATCCTAAAGGAATCCTCCCTTCACACAAGCATTCTAGCAGAAGTGGGAACCACCACTACTGTCCATAGTATTCGGCTGTTACCCAGCACCACCATTGACTGGGATCTCCTAGTCCATTGTGAGTCTTCTTGGCACATCTCTCAAATCACTAAATTCAAGAAGCCAGAAATTGCATCTGTGACTACAAATGTGTCAGGAGGATGAGAAACTAGCCATGAGGGGGAGGAACAGAAGTGGGGAGTGCTTTTAGAGCTCTGGCTAAGGGAGAAGAAAGGAGGGTGGCCAAAGCAGCACAGATAACCATTCCTGGCAACTGACCATCACAGCCCACCCAGCTGGGCACTGCACCCCCTCCTCACAGAAGTGCTAGAGACAAACCGCCTCTTTCCTTTCTTAGGGAAGAAATTGGGGTCCTTCCAAAGCCTAGAAAATACCAGCCCCAATCTTGCTACTGGAAGTAGCTATCTGAGCTACACTTGCTGGGATACATTTATTGCAAATTCTCAGTGCTGTTAAAAGCCAACAGACAAAAAAGGTGAAGCTGCTTCTCCTGCAACTTCGATGACCAGGGGTTTATTATATAGAATAACCTGATGTTGCTGAGGAGCCCTTACACTTTCCAACTTGCACAAATTCCTGTTCTTTCCCCTTCCAGTAGTCACTAACAGACTGGTACAGGAGACAGCCGAATTAGCTCAGTTAGCTGAAGTGAACCAGCCCAAAGCCCCAAGGGGGATGAATGATTCTACGGGAATTAAAATGCTTAGTCCCAGATGTTCTGTCCTTTGCTTTGCTTCAAGAACCACCCATGACTCTGCTTTTGGAACAAATGCCCATTGAGGCTGAACACCAAAATGATTGGTTACATAAAATTCTAAAATGGAAGGTTCTGAAGCAAACTCTGCTCTATCTGCATGCAGTGGGATGGAAAGGGCACTGAGCTGGGAGTTAGAGGCCCTGGGTCCGAATCTGAACTCTGCTGCTTATTACCTATGTGACCTTGGTCATGTCCCTTTTCATCTCTGGGCCTCAGTTTCTCTCTCTGTAAAATGAGGGGATATAGGGCAGCTAGGTGGTGCAGAGGATAGAGTACTGGGCCTAAACTCAGGAAGACTCATCTTCCTGAGTTCAAATCTGGCCTAAGATACTTACTAGTTGTATCACCCTGGGCAAATCCCTTCACTCTGTTTGCCTCAGTTTCCTCATCTGGAGAAGGAAATGTCAAACCACTCCAGTGTCTCTGCCAAGAAAACCTCAAATGGGGTCATGAAGAATAGGACCCGACTGAAATAACTCAACAACAACAAAAATGAGGGGATGGGGTTACATAGTCTCTGATGTCCCTTGCAGTTCGAACATTCTGAGGTTCTGCGAAGAGGCTAATCAATCAAGAAGACAAGCATTTGCCCCTACTCTATGCCACGTGCTAAGTGACATATCCAAGGGCAGGAGTGATCAGAAGAGGGTTGATTGAATCACAGAAGGAAACAAGTTTTATGCAAACCGGACTCAGACTGAGATCCCCACTTTTAACAACTCTTTTTAATTTCTTTTAGACACAGAAAGAAATGCTGTTTCTCCAGCCAGAACTGACAGCCCAGGGCGTGTTGGTGAAGTTAAAGGGCCTCAATGAGAAAATGGCCCTTGTCAGGGGCCTGTGCATACTGCTGGGGGATTTCAGTGTGTGTGGCTACTAAGTTGATATTGAACATCTCCCAGCATTTGCTTGAAGCCAAAGCTGATGTGAATGGTTCTGTCAAAATTGCCAAATGAGCTATTGTTATCATGTTTTTCAGAAGTCCCCCTCCAGGTAGAAGATAAGAGTTGTCCTTTTATCGACTGGATGCTGCAGTTCTGTCTCGGTGAAGATAACTTTTTCCCAGAGATACACATGGGGAAAAATAACATAGAACTGTGCATCCAGACTACCTATAAATCATCATATTTTTCTTTTGTTTCTGTCATTAAAGACCAAACTCTGTAAGCAAGCCCCTAGTCTCTTGAAAATTGTTTCTTTCTTTTCATTTTCCTCATATGCTTAGACTAGAGTCACATCACTTAGACCTGTTAGGCTCCCCGACCAGGGTCCAAAAATCACCATCTCAGTGGTCAAAGGACTTTGGAGGTCACCTAGTTTAACACATACCTAGACAAGAGTCAGCCCTTGTCTGCTTCGGGTCCTTCTGTGATGAGGAATCACTATCCAACCTTTGGAGGCATGCCAGTCAATGTTGAACAGCTTTGATGAGGAGGAAATGTTCCTTTCCATCCAGCCTATATCTGCTTCTCAGTGACCTTCAGTCTCTGCTCCTAATTCTATGTTCTGGGGACAAGCAGAACAAGCATAGTTCTGCCTCTCCTAGGGAGCTGGAGGCAGAGGATCTGAGTTAAAATCCGAGTTCTTCCTCTTACTACCTGTCTGACCTTGGCCAAGTCACTTGATCTCTCTGGACCTCAGTTACATCATCTGCAAAATGGGGATGGCTGTCAGAATAGATGGCCTCAAAGATTCCCCTTCCAGTTCTTTCACCCAGTCCTTGGACTAGTGCCCTCCCCATCCTGGTTGCCTTCCCTGTGGATACTTACTGGTTTATCTATATCTTCCTCAGTTGTGCCTAAAACCAAACATGATATCCTTTGGTAGAGTACTACAAGACTCCTTGGCACCTCCAGTGTTCTGGACACATGGTCTCTCAACACCCCTATCCCCAACTGTTTCCAGATGAATCTGTTTAGCTCTCGCCTCCTCAAGCCCTGCCTCCTCAATCTTGTACTGAAGAAGCCAAGCCAATTTTTTTAAACCCAAGTTTAAGACTTTATCTCTATCCTTATTCAATTTCACCTCAGATTCAGCTCAGTATTTTGCCTGTTAAGATCTTTTTGGCTCCTGCTTCGGTCATCCAGTATGTTAACTGTTTCTCTCATCTTTATGTCTTAAGTAAATCCGATAAGCACGTCATTTATGGCTTCATCCGAATCATTGATAAAACTGTCCAGCAGCTCAGGGACAAGCATTACTCCTGGAGAGGAAGGTACTCCTGGAGAGATCTCCTCCCATGTCGACATTGACCCATCAATGGCTATTCTTTGATGTCAACCATGCTACCTGTTCCAAAGCTACTTTGTTGTCATAGCTTGTAGCCCAGATTTCTCTACTTTGCCAACAAGAACATCAGGAGAGATTTTGTCAAATACTTTGCTAAAATCTAGCTAAACTAGAGGCAGTGTAGTTCAGTGGCTCTTTCCAAGTCAGAAGATTTGGGTTCAAATCCTTCCTTATGTGTATGACCTTGGCAAGTCACTTGACTCCTCCAGACTGAGGTCTACATGGCTGTTAAGGTCTCTTTGAGCTCTAAATCTATGGTCCAGGATTCCATATCAATAGCATTCTTTGGGTTTATGAAGCTAGTGACCCTGTCATAAAAGGATATAAGGTTAGTTTGTGGTGGCCTGTTCTTGCTCAAAAAGAGCCATAGCAGCTCTTGGTGATCACTGCTCCCTTTTCTAGACATTCACTAACCATCCCTTTAATAACAAGTCCTAGAATTTTGCCAGGAAGCATGTTAGAGCTCGCTAAAACATAGTTTCCAGACTAGACTCTATTCTCTTTTCTCAACAACAGAACAACAACAATGTGCCAGATGCAGGACTTGAACCCAGATCTTCCAGATCTTCCTTCTGAGGCTTGCAATGCCACCTGGCATTCCAATAATATTTGTGATATTCACTAATAGCTTGCATTTATGGAGCTCTTGAAGGTTTGCAAAGCGCTTTGTATGGATCATTATTTCATTTGGTCCACACAATATTCCTCTGCTTATAAAAATAAGGATTTTTATCTTCCTTTAAAAGTTGAGGAAACTGAATCACAATAGTTCTGAGCCTCAGTCTTCTAATCTATAAAATGGAGATAATAAAACTTTCACTCTCTACTTCACAGGATTGTCCTGAGGAAAATTGGAAAATTTTCACTGCTCTACGTAAATTTAGAAGCTAGTGTTATGCTTCCTCTGGCTCAGAGGAAAACAGATCGAGATCTCTGATCTCTTCTCCATCCCCTCTCCTGCCATAAATCCAGGCCTCCTAAGACTTCTGCCCCCAGCCTACTTCTCTTCTTGGTCTGCATTCTCTCCCTAACTGATCCCCTCTGCTCCAGTCACTCCAGTAACTGCCTCCCTGATCAATACCTCAAGCTGTAATCTCTTTCTTAAGTTGCACTCCCATGTATCTACAGGCTGTCCACTGGGCCATTGCACCTCTTGGTCCCACTGCAGACTAAATGTCATCATCATCCTCTCCTGCCCTCCCACCTGACTCCCTTATCTCTCTTAATGACACCACTATTTCACCCAAACCTAAAAGCTTTGAGTCATTTTTTTGCTTCCCCCCCCCCTTAATCAATCAATAAGCATTTAATAATCACCTAGCTTGGGCCTGGAAATATGAAGACAAAACCCTAACAATCCTGAATTCTGTTGAATGAATAGCTAGAATATTTACCCTCTCCTTTACATTCCTACACCCCCCCCCCAGCACCACCACCCCTGGTACCACCACGGGCACCACCACCATACAGTTCAGGTCAGATCCTAATTCTTTGGGGTTGAACCGTTACAATAACCTCCCTGGTTTTCTTTCCTCTACCTCTTATTGTGCTGTTACAATCAGATCAAGTCATCCTAATCATTTCATTTCCCTTCAATGACTCTCCACCAGCTCCAGAATAAAGCCAGGAGGTCACAGGATGTGTGTGGATATGAGCAATCACTGAGTCTAGCTCCTTTTTTGGAGAGATGAGAAAACTGAAGCCCACGGAGGTGAGACCTCCCAGTCCCGCAGGGAGTAAGGAGCAGAGTCAGAATTCAAACACAGGTTGTAGGCACTTTGGCCTATAGAGCTCCAAGATACCTTAGATGTCATTTAGTCATTTTATAAGAACAGCTAGGTGACTCAGTGGATAGCATATGGGACCTAGAGTCAGGAGGACCTGAGTTCAAATTTCACCTCAGACATTTAGTAGCTGTGTGAGTCTGGACAAGTCACTTTACCCTGTTTTCTCGGTTTCCTCATCTGTAAAATGAGCTAGAGAAGGAAATGGCAACCACTCCTAGGGTCTTTGTCAAGAAAACCCCAAATAGGGTCATAGACAGTCAGACACAATTGAACAACAACAAATAATATTCATTTTTACAGAGAAGAAAGCTGAAACTCAAAAGGTTAAATTTAACTTGTACTCAGTCACACATGAAGTTAAGTGGCAAAACCAGGGTTTCATCCCAGGTCGTCTGCTGCAAATCCAGGGCTCTTAAGAAATGTTATTGATGCTTTATGTTTTTACATCACAATCATTTCTGGATCTGCCTCCTTTCCTGTATATGACCCCCAGGCCCACCCATTGCCCTCACTTATGCACATTCAAAGAGCAGCCCAGTCCTTTCCCTCTCCTGACAAAAAACCATTAACCCAAACCACAGGACATGACAACTGTCCCACAGTGTAGCAATCATTCCATACCCACTGTCTACTCCCCTCCAGACTATTGAAAGAAGAAAGAAATATTCCCTAGGGCTGAGATTGGTCATTGATATCATTGCCTTTAGCTTTGTTTTAGAGTTATTGTCCTTCCCATTACTGCAGCCCCCTTCAGTTCATTCTGCCTCTTTTCATGTTTCTCTAAATTCCTTCTATTCACTGTTTCTTATGGAAGAGTAATATTCCATGATATCCATAATGCCCTGATTTGTTTAGCCATTCTCTGATCCCAGGGCACCCAGTTTGTTTCCAGTCTCTTGCTACCACAAAAAGAAAGAAAAAAGACAGAACGTTGCTAGGAATATTCGAGTCTATAAAGGCCAGCAAATGTCCCATCACTGAGAGGCAGCAAGCTCCGTAAGGTTTAGGTCTGTTTGGTCTTTGCATTCCTAGCACCCAGGACAGTTCCAAGAAGCAGTAGGGGCTTTTTGCACGTTTGAATCGCATTAAGTTTTCTGCATTCAGCTTGAAAATGTGAAGTGATAACTCGACAGCACATTTAAATACCTTTCTCGCACAAGCAGTCTGTTGCAGTGAATATGGGGACTGCTAATGTTTATGCTGTGAGCTGGGTTGCTGATGAGCTACAGAAAGAAAACATCTGCTCCTTGGCGTGGGCTGTTTGTTTGTTTGTTTAAGATGAAATGAAGGTTCGAGAATCCTAACAGATGAGCCTGGTGAGTTATTTCTTTGGTTTAATGAATCTCCAAGCTGAGAAGAAAGGGGAATATTGGGGAGCGGGTTTCAAGCTGAAGACATTCCCTTCCCTAGTGCACACGGCAGTGGGGAGGCAGCCTGGTAGAAGGCAGGGGCTCCAGACCTTTCCATCTCTTCCTCCATTAGTAGAAAATGCTTTTAGTGTGGCCTCCACTCTATGTAAATTTGCTTATTTATAAAGTATATACATGAACTACTACTATACTAATAATTATGCACATTGTAAAATGTACACAAAGAATAGAAAATTTAGCAGGATGAGATAAAGATGAAATGATATTTGATCCTAGAGGCCAACTAGTGGGAACCACTGAAGTTAATCGAGTGTGTACGTGTGAGTCTGTGGATGTTGGGGTCGGACGTGGTTTTGAGAAAATCGCTGAGTAGCCGAGTTAAGGATGGATGGAAGGAACTTGAGGCAGGGGGATGAATTAGGAGGCTATGGCAAAAAGTCAAATGGGAGGTGATGGAGCTGAACTAGGGGGCCGGCCACATGAGTGGAGAGGAGGGGTTGGATGTGAGAGATGGGATGGAGGCAGAAATGACAAGATCTGGCAACTGAGGGAAAGCGAAGAGTTGGGTAGGACACTGAAATAGCAAATCTAGGTAACTGGAAAGCTAGCAGGGCCCTTGACTGTAACAGGGAAGTGTGGACGAACATTCCATTTAGGGGGAAAGCTAATCTAATGAGAGCTGGGCTACATATTAAACTTCATCCATCCCTGCTTGTCCTTCCCATAAGACTCACTGTGTTCCACCAAAACCAAAAGGTGGGGGGCAGCATTTACTCACCATTCATTGCCCCAGAACACAGAACCCAACTGTCTCTGAGGGGTACCTGCCACAGTTACTAGGTGATCTGGGAGGAAGGGATTGGGTAGGCCAGGAAGAAGGGGAATTTTCCCAGTGGTATTTGGCAGCTGCTACAGTGGATGCTGGAGGAGTGGTCAGGGAAAGACGGAGCAGAGTGGGGGCTCATATTAAGGGGGTGAGGCTAGGTGTGCTTGTGTTGGAGACAAGGCATGTAACACACTATTATTGGCTTGGGGTGGGAAAGGTGGGATGGGCCTACTCATCAGGTCATGGTTCCCACTTTGGAGACCATTGGTATTGTGGAATAAGTACTAACTTTGTACTCAAAGGATCTAAGTACAAATTCTAACTCAATTACTTAGAACCTGGGTGACTTCCCACCTCTGGGCCCCAGCTTTCTCTTCTGTAAAATGATGGCGTTGGACTACATGACTCTTCCAACTGAGGTCCATTCCAACTCTGGTTCCTGTGATCTTTCAAGATGGGACACTTTCTGCTGCTCCTTCAAGCCCTTCACTTGACCCCTGGAATATAAGCCCTGTCTGCTAAGGCACTGTCATCATTCTCCTTTGCTCAATTCAATTCAATGGGTCTCTACCATGTGCTTGAGACAATGCTGAATCCTGGGGAAAGAGACCAAATGACATAGTCCTGGACCTTCACATCATATGCCCAGGTAGATGAGCTCAATATACATAAGAGTGAAATGGAAAGTTGGGGGGATAAAAACCATAAAGCCAAACAAACCACGCAACATTGGCATGGCGATGTCTGACAGTGTAGGAAGTACACACCCATAAGTCCCCCTGCATCTGCTCCCCAGGACCAAAAGGAGCCATTGAGATCACCTGGAGCTCAGTTCCAGTAATCTCCTTTGGCTTTCTGGGTCTGCCCAGATCACTATGTCAGCTCTTGTTTCTGTGCATTCCTCTTATTTGTTGTTTCTTATGCATGTTAAGGCAGCAGGGTGGGCACAGAGTCAGGAAGTCCTGAATTCAAATCTAGCCTCAGACACTTTTGTGTGACCCTGGGCAAGTCACTTAACCTCTGTCTCAGTTCCTTCATCTGTAAAATGAGGATAATAATAGCATCAACCTCTCAGGATTGTTGTGAGTATGGAATCAAATATGCATTTTTTTTTTGCTTTTTGGAGGGGGGAAGGCAGGGCAATTGGGGTTAAGTGATTTGTTCAAGGTCACACAGCTGGTAAGTGTTAAGTATCTGAGGTCACATTTGAACTCAGGTCCTCCTGACTCCAGGGCTGGTGCTCTATTCACTGCACCACCTAGCCACCCTAATAATAGATAATCTTTTTTTGTTGTTTGCTTTGGAGGCAGTGGAAGGCAAGGCAATTGGGGTTAGGTGACTATAATTACCATTTTTGTGATAAAAGTATTTCTCCAAGTCCTCCAGTGGCAGATTGTCTCATATGTGTTATAGTAGAAAGAATATGGGAGGTGGGGCCAGGAGAGACTTGGGTTCTAATCCCACCTTTTTTGGCACTAGCTTTGTGACCATGTATAAATCATTTAAATTCTGAGTCTCAGTTTCTTTAGTGGTACCAATGGGAAAAATAATACTTGAAGTATCTACTCCACAGGTTTGTTGGAAGGCTCCAATAAGATTGTCACCCATGGCCCAGCACCCCCAAACTCTGAGCTTATATGAATTGAATTCAGTCTTAGAGATAGCCCCCAAATCATAAGTCTTTGGCTCACATTCCTGGAATTGCCCTTGAGAAATCTCAGACTATGGTTCAAACATAGTTCATGTCTAGGTAAAAGAGTCTATAGATCCTATATATGCAATCAAGTTTACAATGTATACCATGTATGTGATAGCCCTTATCCCACTCTTTAAAAAAAAGAAAAACACATACAAGATTTTCAGTGGCCCAGAAACAAATCGTCCTGATTTCCTCTGGGGCCTTCCAACCCTCCAGACTTAGAGCGCCACCCTGTAGTTTAGATTCCCCTTGGAAAGGAAATCATTTGGAGTTGGAGGACAACTTTCTATTCTCACAGTGAATCTCACTTTCACACTAGCATTTATATAGTGCTTTAGAGTTTGAAGGTATCCAGTCTTATGATATTACCCTGAGGTCTTGGACTCCCCAGAAAAGAAATTTAGGATTGTTAGAGACTGCTACTCTCTGTTTTCCATTAAACCTGTGCTGTCCAAATAGTTCAGAATAAGGACAAAAAGAGAAATCCAGGTTCCTTGTTCCCCCCATATTGTGGATTTAGTCTCATTTTTGAGGAACCATTCATGTTATTCTCTTTTCTCTCTAAGAGACTGGTACTTCCCTTCTTCTCTTTCTGGAAATCTGGGTCCTAGAAATCTTGAATTTGGGTTTGATAAGGGGGTAATCTGAAGCTTGTGTGCCTGTAAATACTGCTTCTCTCTCCAGAAAGCTGTATTCTTGGATCATTTTACCCACGAATTCCCCCTTTTCTATCTCAGAGGCTGGGGTTCAGAAGCTCTAAATACTCATCAAGGCAGAGTACAACGTCTGGCACATAGCATATGCTTGTCATCAGACTGTAATAGCTCTGAGCTTTTTGTAAGAAAACAACTATATCAGTTCATGGGATTGTTATAGATGGGTTAGTACTCTACTGGGGTGACTAGAAGAATGAGGAGCAATTTACTTCATTCTAGATGACAGGATCTAAAATGATCTCAGTAGGCTGAAATGTTGGAGTGAAGATAATAAGATGCAATTTAATAGGAATGAAAAAGCAAAGTCTTACTCCTGAGGTCCAAAAGAATCCCTTTCCACTGCAAGTAGTGATGCAGGAGATGTGACTAGAGAACACCTTCACTGGAAAAAGAAAGACCTGGGAGTATTAGTGAACTGAATGCTCATTACAAGTCAACAGTGGTATGGTTCAGCCCCAAAATGCAGCTGCAGGCCCCAGGAAGAGAGGCAGACAGATCAGGATCAAGGGGGTGACAGCTTCAATGTCCTCTGTTCATTTCTGGGCAGAATGTATCAAGGTCATTAATCATCTAGGGAAAGTCTAGAGGAGGGCCACCAGGGTGGTTAAGGGGTTCAAATTTATGCCACGTGTGGATTTGTTGAAGGAACTGAGGATGTTTAGCCTGAAGAAGAGAAAACTTAGGGGAGATATGACAGCGATTTTTAAGTATATCAAAGAGGGATTATACTTATTAAAATAAAAAGCTTGAAAACAAACAAACAAAAAAGAAATATTAACCCCATATTACAATAGCACTTTAAGGTCTGCAGAGCACTTTACATATATTATTTTTTTTGAGCTTTACAACCAGCCTGAGAGGTAGACACTATTACTGTCCCCATTTTATAGATAGGAAAACTGAGGCTAAGCAAAGTTAAGTGACTTGCCTGAGGTCACTCAGCTAAGTAACTGACTGAAGCAGTATTTGAACTCAGGTCTTCCTGACTCCAAGTCCAGTGCTCTAGCCACTGTACCACCCAAAGGGCAGAATTAGAAACACTGGGTGGAAATTACAGAGAAGCAGATCTGGGGCTTTAGTGTAAGGCAAGTCTTCTCAACAAGCGAGATGCAGAACAGATTCCTGTTCATGACCAGGCTGGCCTAGATGTCCAATTAGAGACAGTACAACAGAGTGGGAAAGTGGGGGGAGGGCCTAAAAACAGTGATTACAGCAAATCACTTCACCTTTCCGTTTCATCTGTAACATGGAGACAAAAATACCTCTCTATGTCTCCCTCAGGGGTGTTGTAAAGAAGCACTTTGTACATTGTCTAGTGTACATCCATGTGAACTATTATTATAAGCATTGAGTAAGTACCTACTATGTGCTACCCACTGTGCTAAGAAGCACAAAGAAATCTCCCCCATGCATCCTCATGGTGCGAGGGAGGCTTTCTGGAGGCTCAGCGATGTGTGAAAGTCCATGAGAAGTAAAGAGGAAGAGGGATCTATATAGGCAGAGAGGGAGCCCACACGGACAAAATTGCCTCTTGCTGAGGTATTGAAATGTTAGTATCGATTCCTGCCTGGGGTAGAAATATCGAACGGTGTGAGAGAACATCCGTGAGCTTTCTCTCAGTAAAACTCATTAGAGAATCTGGGAGCATTTTTAACAAGGTTTAAAATAAAAAGCTTGAAAACAAACAAACAAAAAAGAAAGAAAGAAAAGGTTGTATGGAATCAGGATGTGAGCTTCTGGCTGGACATCACCATTCCTGGGCAATCCAAATTTTGTGGATTACTGGCACATTCTCTAAGCCTTAGTTTTCTCATCTGTGAAAGGGGGGCAATAATATTGGCTTTCCATTCACTGGAAAGTTATGGACCTCCTTACCTCCCTCTTGCCTCTAGGGCAAAACAGAAATTCTTCTGTTTGGCATTTCAAGTCCTTCCCAACCTGGTTCTAACCTACACCTTACAGGTTTATTCCCCATTATTCCCTGTCACGTGCTCTGTATTCCAGACTAACTGGCCTGTTTACTGTTTCCCCTCTCCTGCCTCTGGGCCTTTGTTTATGCTGTTTCTCATGTCTGGAATATGTTGTTGTTCAGTTGTTTTTCAGTCATGTTCAACTCTTTGTGACCCAATTAGGCATTTTCTTAGCAAAGATACAAATATTTTTCCCAGAAAATGATAGTGCACATTCTCCCACAAGTACAGGGGAAGAATGGGTTTGAACTTATATTACTATGGTTATTTGGGCAGCTAGGTGGCGCTGCAGTGGATAGAATGCAAGGCCTGGAGTCAGGAAGACTTTTCTCTATGAGTTCAAATCTAACCTCAGATACTTACTAACTGTATGATCCTGGCCAAGTCACTTCACCCTGTTTGCCTCAGTTTCCTCATCTGTAAAATGAGTTGGAGAAGGAAATGGCAAACCACTCCAGGATCTCTGCCAAGAAAACCCCAAATGGGGTTACAACTAAAACAACTAAACACCACAACAACTATGGTAGTAAGGCATAGAGAATATGCATATAGAACACATGTGGCTGAAGGGTATGCTCACAATTCTGGGTTACTGAAAGTCCGTTCTCCAGTCCCTAGCCAGCATTCTTTTCTAGTTCAAAGGGTTGCATGGCTTGAAATTGCTTCTTCCTGTAGGTGGTTATCTTTCTGCATCCATCTGTGCTTCGTTTGTCCCTTTCAGTCCCTAGTATGACTCTCTACACTCTGGGATGAGTGGGCTGTCTCCTACTGGTCTTTTTTCCTCGATGACATGGCTAATGGTAGGGACAAGGGATGGCAGGGAGGACAGAACACTTCCATCTCAGGGGTTTGGCTTGAATTGTAATTATCAACTACAGAACTGAAATCTTCCATTGCTAGGCTAGACCCAAAGATGAGCCTTTGTTTGAAGGAGAAGCTTGTAGCCATTGAAGAAATTGCAACTTTTTCCAAAGGCAATCTAGCCTATTCTGCTCCTCCTGTTCAGTTCCCGGCTTTCATCACTGTCTATCTACAGTGTCTATTCAAGACATAGACACTGGGGTGGCCAGGTGGCTCAGCGAGTAAGAGCACCGGCTCCAGTGTCGGGATGACCTGAATCAAATCTGGGCTCAGATACTCAGCACCACACCCAGAAATAACTGGCGTGTAACCTTCAGCAAGTTACTTAACTCCGATTGCTTAAAAAAAAAAAAAAGACATAGACACTGATGGACCAGCTCAATGGGTTGTGCATCTAACTAAGTAGCATGGTCTGGTTAATAGACATTTTTCATCCACTTGTAAACCAAATGGATTAGACATTTCTCTAGGTAGTTATATGGAGATGCACCACTAGATGGTACAAACGCCCAGTTTTCCAGCAATGGTGTGCTAAATGGTTTGTCTGGGCATGATCGCTAGATTGGAACTATCTAAAATGTGCACCTTTGAAAGCTGAAAAGTAAAATACTTCAAAGTATCAGTTGAAAAACAACATTACCTTCAACTTTTTTTTTTCAATTTCTAGTTGTTGAGCTTTTTATGCCATTAGAGGAGTAATTAGAGAAACGATCAGGAACAATTTTTCTTTTCTTCTATAATGTTAAGTTACCTTGGTTATTGTTATAGACTAAGAAGCACAGATTCTGTCCAGAAAATATAGGATAAGGACAGGGACAGTTTTTCAAAATTTCCCCTTCGGTCACTCCCTTTGGCTAGGGATACCAATAGCCATAGTGCAATATCCCATGGATGGTGAAACCATAGGATCCTAGTTCTAGAGCTGAAAGGGACATCAGAAGCCATCTAGTCTAACCCCTATCATTTTACATATGAGGAAACTGAGACCTCAAAAGAGGAAATGACTCATTCAAGGTCATATAGTACATGACAGAACTGAGATTTGAACTCAGGTCCAGTGATGATGCCAAGGTCAGTCTCTCATATTCAGGGCTTTAAGCTGCAGTGTTAATTTGGTCTAAAAACTTTCCAGCCTGAAATTTTCCAATCTGATGATATAATCTGGAGAGCACATTTTTCGTCTTCTAGATTTTTGAGAAGATCATACTGGGAAGTCAAAGGACAGCAAATAAACAGGCTAAGTAAATTTGGTAAGAATGGATGATTTGAGAAAGGTTGTCCTTTTAAAAACTGATTTGATTTCTTGTATATTACAATGATCTATACTGATCAAGTCATATATCGAACTATATCACAGATTTGCAAATGATATTGTCCTAAAGAATAATAAGAATATCTGACTTTTTTTTGAGAATGGATCTTCCTCAGCTCCTCCTCAGGCTACAGATTCAATGCCCATTCACCTACCCAATTGCAGCTCACAGCTCCAGAGCTCAAGCAATCCACAAGCCTCAGTCTCCTCAGTAGTCAGGATTAGAGTTATGTGTCACTATAGTCATCTGACATTTGTTTTGAGAATAAGTTGTGCTGATGTCTTTTGTGTTTAGTCACAATTTCTTATAGATATACTACCCTCTACCCAAAGAACCCTTTGTTATAACAAAGAAAAATGGATAAAACCAAAGGATGTAGTGAGCATGTTTGATGGTATATACAACATTTCCTTACATCTTTATTGAAGGGAAGAGAAGGCAGCTGACATTTAGGTGGCAAGTAGGAGCTTAGTAGATAGAGAGCTGGGCCTGGAGTCATAAAGACCCAAGTTCAAATCTGGCCTTAGAAATTTATTAGCTGTGTGAGCCTGGGTAAATCACTTCACCCTGTTTGCCTCAGTTTCCTCATCTGTAAAATGAGCTGGACAAGTAAATGGCAAACCACTCCAGGATCTTTTCCAAGAAAACCCCAAATGGGGTCAGGAAGAGTCGGACAAGAATGAAACAACTGAACAACAAGGTAGCATAGTGGATAGAGCGTTGGATCTGAAATAAAGACCAACTGAGTTCAAATCCAGCTTCAGATATTTATTAGCTATGTGACCTTGGGCAAGTCTGCCTCAGTTTTCTCAACTGCAGAAAACAGGAGATAATGATAGCACTTACCTCTTAGGGTTATTGTGAGGATTAAAGAAGATGATGATTTTAAATAAAATAATATTGGTGAAGTGCTTTGCTTAAGGTACCATATAAATGTTAGCTATCATATAATCATTTTAAAAGTTTACAAAGCACTTTACATACATTATCTCACTTGAGCCTTACAACAGCCCAGTAAGGTGAGAATGACAGACATTTTTATCCCCATTTTACAGATGAGAAAACTGAGACTCAAAGAACTCAAGCACATGGACATAGAGCTACTAAATGCTTAAGGTAGGATTCAAACCCCGCCCTTCCTGACTCTTTGTCCAGCACTCAGTACAAGTGATTTGAGTTTATATTTCAGGTCTTGAATATTGATCATGCCATTCAGGAAGCCATTAGGGACAGTGGTAACAATGACAACAACAAGAACAATGATAATAATTCACTTCTTTACAATGCTTTTTCATTTACAAAGTGCTTTCCTTACAGCAGCCATGTGAGGTTTGGGTAGTACAAGTATCTAGAAAGTGGGTAAGAGGAAATGCGGCTCAGGGTAGAAAAGAACACTTCCAGGACCTCCAAATTTGACTTTTCCCATGAGTCATTCAATGATCATAATGGTAAGCCTGATGCTTGTGCCAGGGCATGGGTCAAAAAGTGGTTAGGAGAGGCGGCTAGGTGGTGCAGTGAATAGAGCACCGGCCCTGGAGTCAGGAGGACCTGAGTTCAAATCCGGACTCAGACACTTGACACACTTACTAGCTGTGTGACTTTAGGCAAATCACTTAACCCCTATTGCCCTCCAAAAAGCAAAAACAAACAAACAAAAAGTGGTTAGGAATGCAGGTCAGAGATGATAGATTAAATTCCCCTTGCCTTAAAGCAAATCACTCCTCTGTGATTGAAAGCTATGTCAGACCTCTGGTCTATGCATTCAGGATCATGCTTCTGCATCTATCAGTATGTTTTAATATCTCTTTTCTTTTCTTTTCATTAAAAATATTAATCTGTCTCTCCCACTATCCCCAACTCTCAATGAGAAGAAACAAACAAAAATTTAAAAAACCAACCTTGAAAAATAAAGCCCTCTATATATAACTGCATAGTCTGGCAAAACAAATTCCTATATTAGCCATGTTTAAAAATGTCCCTTTCTGCATTTTAAGTTGATCACCTCTGTCAGGGAGTGAGTGGTATGTTTTCATCTTCATTCTCTTGGACCCATGGTTTATCAAAGTATGGATCAAAGTTCTAACATCTTTCAAGGTTGTTTTTCTCCATAATGTTGTTAACTTTGTAAATACATTGTTCTCTTGGTTCTGCTCACTTCATTCCCCATCAATTCACACAAAGTCTTACAGTTTCCTCTGAAATTGACCATTTCATCATTTCTAACCGCCATAATAATACTTTATTATATCCATATACCACAATTTATTCAGCTGTCATGCAATAGGAGAACAGTCCCTTAATTTCCAATTTGGGGCTACCACCAAAAGAACTGCTATAAATATTTTTCTACATATGGGTCCTTTCCTTCTTTCTTTGATTTCTTTGGGGTATAGGCCCCAGGAGTAATCTCACTGAGTCAGAAGGCATACACATGGGGTAGGTGGCACAGTGAACAGAGCACTGGCCCTGAAGTCAGGAGGACCTGAGTTCAAATCCAGCCTCAGACACTTAACTCTTACTAACCATGTGACCTTGGGCAAGTTGCTTAACCCCAACTGCCATACAAAAACCAAAAAAAGGTATATACATTCTAACAACTTCAAGGGCATAATTCCAAATTACCTTCCAGAATGGTCACATCACTTCATAGTTCCACCAACTATTGTACTTGTTTTCCCACAGCCCCTCCAACATTCATCATTTTCCTTTTTTGCCTCTTTTGGCAATAATGAGTGTAAGGTAGAATATTAAAGTTTTTTTAATTTGCATTTATCTCACTATAAATGATTTAGAGCAATTCTCATGTGTTTGTTGATAACTTAGATTTCTCTCTTTGAAACTTTCTGTTCATAACCATTGACCATTTATGTATTGGGGAATGGCTCTTAATTCTTATAAATTTGGATCAGTTCCCATAGACCCTTTATCAGAGAAACTTGCTGCAAAGATTCTTCTTCATTTACCTGTTTTCCTTCTAATTTTTCTCATTTCAGATTTGTCTGTGTGAAAACTTTTACGGTTTTTATAATACAAATTGTTTGTGTTTTGTGTGTGATTTAGTATCTGTTTTTACTTTGGGTTCTGACCAAGGCCAATGATCTGCTGGTGGCACTGCCCACTGTTTGATTGTTTCTACCATAGGCCAGTAAGATCCCAAACTACAGAATAAGCCACAATGGACCCTTTTCCTCACTCTCTATAAAAGGTGGATAGGTAGGCAGGTAGGTAGACAGACTGACTGAATTAATGATATTCTACTGTGAGAGTAGTCCCCTGACCTGGAAAATGAAAAACAACAAAAAAAAGAAACTAAATGAAACTGAGGATTGTAAAAGAAGAGGATTTCCAATCACTCTGATTAGCTTTCCTTTGTTAATGGTTTTTGGTGCAGTCAGGCATTCTCATTAAGCCGGGCAGTCCCAGGCCCTTTCACCTCCTCCTTCAACAAGATCACGACCATCTAGCATAGATTGCTACATGAACCTTCACCCTCACTTCACAAGACCAGTCTTGCATCCCCAGCTCCTTGATTGGCACCTCTGGCTGGATGTTCCTTAGGTATTCTAAAGTCAACATAGTCCAAAAAGAATGCCTTCAATCTTCTCCAAAACCAATCCACCCTTCAGACTTACCTATTTCTGTTGAGGAGGCCACCATCTAAGCAGCCAGGTTTGCGACCCTGGAGTCAACCTTGATTCCTCTCTCTTTCATACTCTCTATCAAATTACTCCCCAAGTCTTATTGTTTCTACCTCAACAGCATCTCTCGAATTTGTCCCCTTCTCTCTGCTCATACAGTCAACAGACCTCATCATTCTTGCTCAGAGTATTACAGAAGCTTCCTAAGAGGGGCCTGGCTTCTACTTTCTCCCTTCTCTAATCCATCCTGCACGTAGCTACCAAAGTAAAATTCCTAGAGCACAGATGTGACTAACAACACCTCTCCCCAAACAAAAAACCAAACTTTTAATGGTTTCAATTGCCTCTAGGATAAAGTACAAAATCCTCAGTGTGGCATTTAAAAACCTTCCATGATCTGGCCCCTACCTACCTTTCCTGTCATATTTCTTATTATTCTCCTTCACACACATTCTCTTACAGCTCAGTTTTCATATTCTTTCTCCATACACAACATTCTGGCTCCCACCTTTGCACAGACTGCCCACCCCAAGTCTGGAATATACTGCTAACTTCTACCTCTTAGACTATCTATCTTCTTTCAAAGCACAGCTCAGACGCCACCGCCCACATGAAACCTTTCCTGATTCTCCCAAGCTTGGTGTTCTTTTGTTCGTGAAATTACTTGTTCGAACTTCGTATTGCTTTGTATTTATTTCACATTTTCTGTCCCCAGGGGAGAGGACAAGGGACTCTTTTTCATTTAGCACAGTGCAAGGTACATGAAAAGTATTTCTCTAGTTCCTGCTCAGAGAATTGTCTCAACATCTTTCCTCCCATTTTTCTCTTAATGATCTCAGAGGAAAAAGGTGTGTTCTCCTTGCCAAAGCTCAGCCCTCCCTTGAGCCTTTGATCTTGGCCTTTCCTGACCCTCAAGGGTTTATTTGGTTAACCTTTTCAGAACACAAGGAGTCCATGCCAAGGGCGTATATTAAACGAATTAATGGAGGACTGATTTTTCCGCCGGGTTGGGGGGCCTTCGCTCTGAACAGTGTTTCTAGATAACCTACAAAGATAGAGAAGAATGACCAAACTCAGACCTGCGTGGAAATTCAGAATCATAGTCCCCATTTCAGTTATTGTTGGTTTTTTCCAAATGACCTACAAAGCCCTCACAGGGGGCATCGTTGGCTTTAAGTGGAAAATCAGAATCACGAATGATTTTAGATCTTTGTGGTTTTAAAGAAAACGTTCTTATTATAGAATCAGAGAATCATGTTGAAACCCAGCACTAGAAGCTCCCAGATGGAACTTCCAGAAAGCAGAAAGGCAGAAATGGCAGAGATTAGCAAGGGAACAAGAAACTAGGTAACCCAACAGAAAACGCCATGGATCAGGGCCCCAGAACATTTACAAACTGTGGTTTACAAAACTTCATAAAATTTGCATTCCTTATAGTGGAGGGAACATGTTGTAATGGCTAGAGTGCTGGATTCGAGGCAAAGAGGTAGATCTCAGTTTGAATCCTGCCTCTGACATTGACTGGGTGACTCTAGGAAAGATTATTGACCTTTCTGAGTATCAGTTTGCTCATCTGTGAAATGGTACTCATCTTATAAGGCAAAGCAGTTCAGTGACTGATTCAGTGACACTGGATTTGAAGGCAAGATAATCCAGGCTCATGCTCTGACTCAGTCACTTAATACCTAGGTAACCTTGGACAAATCACTTCATTTCTGAGCTGAAGTTTCTTTATATGTAAAATAAGTTGGACTCAGTGGTCTCCAAGGTAGCCCTAAATTCATGATCTGGTGGGGGTTGTTAGGAGGATCAAATAATGAGATCATACATGTGCATTGCAAACTTGAGAATGATAAAGAGATATGAATAATTATTAGAGAACTCACACTGTGCCCTGTCTTAATGAGCAATAAGAAAAACTTCTCATACCTATCAGTAACATAAACAGTGGTATACCTTGAAATGGGGTAAACCTCAAGCAAAATGACTGAAGAGACAAGGCCATGATCTAGGAATAGGAATAGGAATAGGAATAATCCCTTATAAGTCGGAATCCTCAACAATTTACAAACAGCTTTAAATGCATCCCCTTACTTGGTTATCCCAACCCCCACCCATGAGGTAGGTAGGGCAGGTAAAATCATCCTGATTTTACAGGTAAGGAAAATGAGGCTCAGAAAGATGAAGTGATTTACCCAAGATCACACAATTAGTAGCCAAGTCAGGTCATGAACTGAAGGGATTCTTGGTCAAGTCTAGGCTAAACATGGAGGCCTCTGAGGTCCCTTAAAACACAGGCTGTATATATCATACCTATCAGATTGGCTAACATGACAAAACAGGAAATTGAGAAATGTTGGAGAAGATATGGGAAAATTGGAACACTAATGCATTGTTGGTGGAGTTGTGAGCTGATCCAACCTTTCTGGAGAGCAATTTGGAACTATGCCCAAAGGACTATAAAACTGTGTATACTCTTTGTATACCACATACTAGATCAATACCCAGAGATCATAAAAAAGGGAAATAGACCTACATGTATAAAAATATTTATAGCATCTCTTTTTGTGGTGGCCAAGAATTAGACATTGAGGGGATGCCCATCAATTGGGGAATGGCGGAACAAGTTGTGGTATATGAATGTAACGGAATACTATCATGCTATAAGAAATGAGGAGCAGGTAGATTTAAGAAAAACCTGGAAAGACTTACATGAACTGATGCTGAGTGAAATGAGCAGAACCAGGAGAACATCGTACAAAGTTACAGCAACATTGTGTGATGATCAGCTTTGACAGACTTAGCTCTTGTCAGCAATACAAGGATCTAAGACAACTCCAAAACACTCATGATGGAAAATGATATCCACATCCAGAGAAAGAATTATGGAGTCTGAATTTAGATTGAAGCATACTATTTTCTCTCTCTTTTTTTCTTTCTCCTGGTTTTTCTCTTTTGTTCTGATTCTTCTTTCACAACATGACTAATGTGGAAATATGTTTAATGTGATTGTACATGTATAGCCTATATCAGATTGCTTGCCTTCTTGGGGGCATGGAGGAGGAAAATTTAGAACTCAAAATCTTATAAAAGTTAATGCTTGGGGTTGGCTAGGTAGTACAGTGAGTGGAGCACCTGCCCTGGAGTTAGGAGGACCTGATTTCAAATTTGACCTCAGACACTTAACACTTACTAGCCGTGTGACCTTGGGCAAGTCACTTAACCCCAACTGCCCTCCAAAAAAAAGTTAATCTGAAAAATAAAAATAAATTCACTAATTAAAAAAAACATGGGCTAGACTCAAAGGCTTCTGAGGTCCCTTAAAACACTGAGAATCTGTGATTCAGTGTTTCTTTTTCATATCAAGTTTTGTTCCCTCTGCACCACACAGCCTCCAAAGTAATGAGTCAATAAGAGCTAATAACACTAACCATAGCTACTGTGTTCCCATCACTGATAATGGGTTTGATTTTACATTTTATAGTTAAAGGGATCATTAGCGATGAGTCTTCAGGATTAGTGAAAGTATTCCCAAATTTTACAACCATGTCTAGAATAGCTTCAGAGATTCTCAGATAAATGCCTGGGAAGCTTTCTCTTTCTTTAGTTTTCCTAGTACTAAACTTTTCTGTGAGAGGCAGTGTGATATATACTGGCTGTGTGACCCTGGGGAAGTCACCTAACTTCTCAGTGTGTCTTGATAACTCTATAGGACTAGAAGCTGGAGGTTGCATGCCAATATGCATTGGTAGAAAGGATTTCTTCACTAAGAGTTCCCTATGTAGAAGACATATCAGGTCTGAACCAAAAGGGAAAAATACTTTTCTCTATGTGTGCCAGAAGTGTGCTGGTAAATGTTTAACAACCAGCTCTCCAAAAATGTACAAATGACACCTTTCTGTTTAATCTGCACTATTAACATTTTCTCCATCATTTTTTAAGTCTAAGCAGTCAATAAAACAGTATATCAAGCCCTGATTTGTAGCTGTTTCTTATTTCAGAGTTACAAATGTTCATACCAAAAATTTAACTATTGGGTCCTGGCTCCAGGACACACCTTTTCATTCCCCACAACTCTCCCCAGAATGTAAGCTATTTGAGAGCAGAAATTGTTTCATTTTTTGCCTTGGTATTCCCAACCCCCCAGTTGCCTTCCACATTTTATCTGAGTCTTTGATTTCTCCAGGCAGTGACACTGCAGTGAGGAAACGCCCTTTATCAACACAGATCATAATCTGCTTGAGGCATTAAGATGTTAAGGGGCTTACCAGCATGGGTCAGAGGTGAGACTTGGATCCAGGTCCTGACTCCTAAGCAGAATCACTATGTTTATTGGACTGAATTTCACCACATAGAGAAAAATAGATATTACAACTCTCCTGATATATAACAAAAGTAACCTATCTAATGCTCTGCAGCCTTCCTTTCATACAAACTCCTAGAGGCAGAAAGTATAGCATGAGATTCCAAATGAGGGAGCCTAAATCTATAAGTAATACAAGGGTCTCCTGACATCTGATGATGGTTTTCAGCTCACTTTTCAGAAGTCCAGGAGGTAAAGGGCCTCAGCTTTCTCTTCAGAAATGAGGAAAGTTTACTAGTCGTGTGACTTTGGGCAAGTCACTTAACCCCAATTGCCCTCCAAAAAGCAAACAAAACAAAACCAGAAATGAGGAAAGCAAATCAGATGTTCTCTAGGGACCTTCCAGAAGAGATCTGTACAAGTAAGAGGTGTGCCCTTGCTAGATTTCACAGGCACAAATATCTTCCCATTGGAATTCTCCTCCCTGGCCCTGGTACTACAGTAACAGGCTTTCTACTTGATCCTCTACTTCTCTCCAATTCTCCATAAATTATTGCTCCTTTCTAGGCCTCAGTTTCCTTCTCTAAAGTTAGTCACTGGGAATGGATGGTCTCTAAGGTCCCATCTGCCTCGAAAAGTCTAGGGCTCTATGATTCCAGGAAGTCTGCGTCATTCATCTACATAGCCCTGTTCTCACTCTCCTAGATGATTTGGGCACTGAGGATTTTTTTAAGTCTCTGGAATAATAACAACAAGAACACTATGGCATTTTATCTTTTTCTTTAAGAAAAAAAAACTTTATTGATGTCTGGTTGTTACATCACAGTCATGTCCCAGGGCAACACCACCCCTTAATCCCTCTCTGGCAACATAGGAAGGAAAGAAATGAAGCACCTTTGTGCCAGGCATCTTGCAAAGTACTTTACAGATATTATTTCATTTGATTCTCACAGCAACCCTGGGAAGAAGTTGATATTATTATTCCCATGTTATAGCTGAGGAAACTGAGGCAAACAGAGGTTAAATGGCTTGCTAATAATTGTCTGAGACAGGACTTGAGCTCAGGTCTTCCTGATGCCAGGCCCAGTACTCTGTGCCACCCAATGACCTCCAAAGTAGGAAAACACATAAGGAAAACCAAGCATCTGTAGTCCCCTGCCTCTACCCAGAGGAGTAAAGTGTTTCTCATTATCTGTTTTCCCCGGGGCCAAGATTGCTCGTAACAATATATTACGACATACCAGAGTTCAGAGGCCTTTCAGGGTTGTTCTCATTTACACTGTTGTGGTCACTGACCACATTCTCTCATTTGAGCCTCATAAAACTTTGAAGTGGGCAGGGAGTGTCATATTTCACCTGAGGAAATAAGCCCATGTGGTTAAGTGATTTGTTGAAGGGTGCACAAGTAGCCAGCAGCCAAGTCAGGACTAGCCTCCTGCCTTCTTACCAATCACTTCCTACCATGCCACTCCATGGCATCCTTGGTATCTCTAATATCCATGGAGATTGCCCATTAATCCTAGGTCCTCATGGTTCGTCACCATTCTTGGTTTGTTTTTGTTTTTTGCTTTTTGGGGGGCAATTGGGGTAAGTGACTTGCCCAAGGTCACATGGCTAGTTTTTTTTGTTGCGTGTCTGAGGCCAGATTTGAACTCAGGTCCTCCTGACTCCAGGGCTGGTGTTCTACTCACTGCACCACCTAGCCACCTCCAGTTCGTCACTGTTCTTGATTCAGTTGATGTTTATGGCACTGGGATCTTGGTGTCCACCCCACCCCCTTATTTATAGGCCACTCTCTGTTCCCCTCACTCACACTGTGACCTCCAATCATTAACTTCCTCCCATAACTGACTACTGGTTCAAGCTCAACTTCGGGGTCAGCCACTTTGATGTGATCTCTTCCACAATGGGGGATGCTCTCATCCCCTTAGAGAAGCAACATGGTATAATGAAAAAAAATTTTACATTTGGAGCCAAACCACTTGGATTCAAATTCCAGCTCTGCTGCTTCCTACCCGTAAGTTCCTTCTCTCTGGTCCTCAGTTTCCTCTTATGTAAGATGAGGGGTTTCGAAGAAATGACATCTAAGGTTCCTTCCATCTCTGTCTCTATGATTCAGTGACCTTTGACACTTGTACCATAAGTTGTGGATGCCAATC
Source organism: Petaurus breviceps papuanus (assembly GCF_028583685.1). Lineage (NCBI taxonomy): Eukaryota > Metazoa > Chordata > Mammalia > Diprotodontia > Petauridae > Petaurus > Petaurus breviceps. The sequence goes on from NW_027187369.1 coordinate 12,408,103, forward strand.
TCCCTTTTGGCCATACCTATTGAGACCATCCCTGTTCACTTTTCCTGTCAACTTGTTCCATTTCTGCTTCCCAAGCCAAGGAATTTCTAGAGGAAGACTCAGCATCAGGTGGGTGTGGCCTAGCACAAATTTATGCCACCCACCTTCAATAGGGCCCTTGCCACGATTTTCTCATTGGTTTTCCATCTCCACATCTCTCTCCTCAAGTTCCCAGTCTGCCACTGCTATCACCCATCATCTACCTTACTCTCAACAGATAAATCTCCACAAAGATCAAAGCCACCTAGTTAATATAAGATTGTTTCAATAGCTTTCTGATTCCATATCTGTCCTTGACTCAGAGATCAAGATGTTCATCCTTCTCTTTAATTCAAGTCCATTCAATAAGCATTTATTTACATGCTTCCGTGCAAGACACTGGGGGACACAAAGGCACAACAAAAAAACCTTGGCTGTCCCAGCTAATCTAGCCTTCCCTTCTGAACCAATGTTGTTTCATATTACCTAGTCATGACCCACTCTAGATAACCAAGCTTTTCACTGACCATATTTGCTAGTCGGGGCTGATCTGCTAGAACCCTACTGCTATCTGGGGCTAGAATCTCTCTACTAATACCAGGCATATGACCCAGCTGCTTGATTGGAATGTTTTCTTTTTTTAAAAAATCCTGATTAAAAGTACCTGAAAGAATGATTAATATTAATTGCTTTCATGTATATATTAACTAGAATAGAAAATCCATCCAAAGTAAAATTTGAAGAAATGTTATACTTAGGCATATATAAGCTTCTTCTCTCTGATTTCAACTGTCTGTCTAACTTGTTCTTTACCCTTAAGTGTAATAATAATAATAGATAACATTTAAATTGCACTCACTTTGCTAAGTGCTTTACAATTATTGTCTCATAGGGGCAGCTAGGTGGTGTAGTGAATAGAGCACTGGTCCTGGAGTCAGGAGGACCTGAGTTCAAATGCGGCCTCAGACACTTAACACAAAACACTTGCCCTGTGATCTTGGGCAAGTCACTTAACCCCAACTGCCCTGCTCTCCAAAAAGAAAAAACAAAACAAAATAAAACCAGAGAAACAATTATTATCTCATTTGATCCTCACAACAACCCTGAGAGGTAGGTGCTATTATTATCCCCACTTTACAGATGAGGAAACTGAGGCAAACAGAGACTAAGTGACTTGTCCACAGTCACACAGCTATTAAGTGTGAAAGATCAAATTTGAACTCAGGTCTTCCTGACTTCAGGACCACTACTCTATCGACTATACCACCTAGTCCAAAGCAGAATGCCCCTGTCTTGGGGTTTTGCTCATTTCAGCAATGCCTTGGATACCTTCAGACTGGCTCTGGCTCAGATTCTACAATGGAAATTCCCCCACCTCATCTATAGTTGTATACACAGAGATTGTGTAAAGATCCTTGAAGGATCACCTCTCCTAAGTCATCAGAATGCCACAAAAGCTTAAAACCTTTCAAACTCCCCAGGCTTTTAAAGTCCTTCCCAGTCTGGTTCCTGCCCATCTTTCCTGACTGAAAGGACTCACTTCCATATATGCTCTAGGCCTGGAATGCTCTCCCTCTTTACCTCTACCGCTTGGACCCGCTCCCAATCCCTTGAGAGTTCTGCTCAAGGGCCATCTTTGCCTTTAGGAAAGGAAAATCCCCCCAGTTGTCAGTCCCCACTCCCATCACCCTGTATTTATTTGGTATATCTTTTACATTTATACAGCTGTGTATATATATGGTTTTCCCCCAATAAAACATAAGCCTCTTGTGAGCAGGGACAGTTTTTTACTTTGTATCCCCAACCCTGGCACATAGTTGGCTCTTGTTTTAAAATACATTTTATCTTTTTCAATCAACACAAATATGCCTTCTGTCCCTCCTACCTCCCCCCAACCCCACTGAGGCAGAAAGAAAAAGAAAATCGTCAATTACAAACACGAGCAAAACAAAGTCCAGCATTGGCCATGTCCCAAACAAATATGTCTCTGCATAAGAGGAAGCAGTTTCTGCCTTCTTCAAAGAGCTTACATTCTATGGCAGAGGTATCAGACACATGGCCCTAAGCCACATGACAGCTCCTACTCCTCCCAAGTAGACGGGAACCAGATTAAAATGCAATTGGAAAAATATTTATCAAAATAAATTAAAGTATAATAGACCACAGAGAAGGCTAATATGTGGCTTTCTAAGTTACCAAGTAATGGCTTAGTGATCCCTCTTTCTGAGTCTGACAGCATTGTTCTAAGGGGAAAAGGAAGAATATATTGTATTTAAGCAGATAAATACGATATAATTGGAGGAGGGAGAGAGTCCTAACTAGTGGGAATCAGGAAGGGCTTTCTAGAGGAAGGAGTGCCTTCATGGAAGGATCTAGAGCTAAGGAGTTGAGCAGACCTCTCCAGGGGTGCTCTCCAACTCAGCCCACCTCAGCTCCTAAGGGACCTGGCTCCTATCTGCATCCCCTCCCTCTGCAGCAACTGATCTGGTTTCTAGTCCCTTCTCTGGTCACTTCCTAGCAATATGGCTTCCCCTTCCTGGGCCTCCTCCTCCTATGGAAAATAAGAATTATCTCGAAAATCTTTTCAGTTCGAAAATTCTATATTTCTACGTCTCTCTCCTACTAGTTCCTTCCCCTTGGCTTTCAAAATGTACAGGTCTTTTTTTCCTGGGGAAAAAAACCCAAATAACCCATCATTTGACCCCCACTGCCTCTTGTACGCACAATACTTCTCCCAAGCAGGCCTTCTTCCTAGTTGCTGGGCAACCGCCCACTTCACTATTTAATTGAATCCTAGCCTGAGGCTCCCTTTGATTTTTCTGATTGAACTGCAGAACAACGGCAGATTTATCCGTAGCTACACAGCTCTCTCTAGAGGACCATTACACGTACTGTTCCAAAAAACAGAGGAAGAAGAAAAACCCCTGGTAAAGCCAAATTCCATGAGCTCTTGTACCCAGTGCAGTCAGATATATGGCAAGGACATGGTTAAATGGTTCTGGGGCACTGAGACCCTCAAGCCCCAGCAGCCCCCGTGGATGGCTTGGAATAAGCTTTGGAACTCCAAACACCTTCCAATGCCCTAGTTTCAAGCTGAAGGATGCAAATCTAAGAGATGGAGGGGAAGCACAGTTTAGTGAAATGGGTACCCCTCACCCCCTAGGGTTCAGGCAGATCATCCTGACCCCTGCTTCACTGTTGGCACCTCAGGCTGAGGGAGTGGGGCTCCCAGGAGATGAGGCCGTAGAGACCACCAAGTCCAATTCTTTCATTTTACAAAGAAGGAAACTGAGGCCTAGAGGAGGGGAAGGGACTTGCCCAACGTCACACAGACCAGAGTCAGAATTTTAACTCCAGTCCTGTGATTACAAGGACAGCGTCTTTCCATAGTACTATGCTACCAATTTTAAAAAGGAGTAGAGCCCACCCCCAAGCTTGATCAACCCTACTGACCTGGTACCTTAAGAACAGAAATTTGGGGGGAAGCTTCAGGCCCCACCACAAAAGGAATCTAAGGGCCAACAAGCTCCAAGGTACTATCTCCCCAGAGACCACGCTGGAGCACTTTGCTCACTCCCCTTCTTCCATTTTACCTTGCAGCGATTTAATGTGATTCAAGAAACATCCCCTAATTTCTAGGGGAGACAGAAAGATGAAAAAATGACAGTCTCTGTCCTCAAAGGGCTCACTGCCATCTACCTTGGCACAGGACATTTTACCAAAAAGCAGAACATGATCAAAGCCAGACCAAGACCAAGGGACGGCAGAACATTTGATGAGGGATCACTTTCAGTTGAAGAGGGGAGGATCAGGGAAGACTTCATCAAAGAGGTAGCACCTAGGTTGAGCCTTGAAGGAGGAGAAGGATTTCTATGAGTAGAGGAGGTAAGAAGTGAGTGTGTTTTAGGGCTAAAGCAAAGCTTTCTAGGAGATGCTAATTAGGTTAGAAGGTAGAATGGATAAAGGGGAGCTATATGCAATAAGGTTAGAAAACAAGATTGGAGCCTCAAATGCCAGACCAAGCAGTTTGTATTTTAACCCAGTGGCAATAGGGAATCACGGAAGGTTTTTGTGTAAGGGAGTAATGTGGTCAGACCTGAGCTATGAGGAGATTGTTTTGGCAGCTGAGTGAAGATGATTGGGATGGAAAGAGACTGAAGGCAGGGAGAGCAGTGAGAAGGCAAGAAGTGATGAGAAGCTGAATTGGAAGGTGGGGAAAGGATGATAGGAGTGAAAAAGAGGGAGGGGTAATACAGGACGTGCTGTGGAGATAGAATTGTCAGGACTGGGCAACTAATTGATCATGTTAGGATTGGGAGTGAGGGACTTGGAAGAATTAAAGAGCTTGGGGGTGGCTAGGTGGCAAAGTGAATAGAGCACCAGCCGTGGAGTCAGGAGGACCTGAGTTCAAATCCAGCCTCAGACACTTAACACTTTCTATCTGTGTGACCCTGGGCAAGTCACTTAACCCCAATTGCCCTCCAAAAAGCAAAAAATAAAATAAAAAATAAAAGAATTAAAGAGCTGGGGTGACACCATGAATAGAAAAAAGGAAGCTGCTGGGAGGGCCAACTTCAGAAGAAAATGATATCTATGATCAGTTCTATTTTGGACACACTGCATTTGGGGTGTTGGTGGGGGATTCATTTGGAGATGTCCAGGAAGCTCCTAGTTTCATATCCCTGATCAGTCCTGTCTGCCCTGAGACAATCTTGCCTCCCTTCCAGATCCAGAAACCTAAATTCATGCTCCATCTGCACCAACGATGACCAAAACTGACTGACCAAGCCTTTCATTAACCACATCTGCCACTGGGAACCAGCCTTTCTGACCTGGGGCTGGAGCCTTCCCAACACAAGGTCCATAGATGCAGCCACTTGATAAGACTATTTTCTATTTTAAAAAAATCTTCATTAAAACTCCTGTAAAATGTTGATTGTTGATAATTACTTGTGTGTGTATGAATTAGAGGAGAAAATATCACTTACAGCAAAATTTGAAGAAATTTCACATCTAGTTGGGTTAGCTAGGTGGCACAGTAGATAGAGCACTGGCCTTGGAGTCAGGAGGCCCTGAGTTCAAATATGGCAGCAAAAGCTTACTAGTTGTATGATCCAAGGCAAGTCATTTCACCCCTCCTGCCTCAGTTTCCTCATGTGTAATATGAACTAGAGGAGGAAATGGCAAATCCCTCCAGTGTCTTTGCCAAGAAAACCCCAAATGGGGTCACGAAGACTCCAACATAACTGAAACGATGCAGCAGCAGCAGCAGCAGCAAATTTACATCTAGTTACACATTGATGCTTTCCCTCTAACTTCAAGTATATCTAAACTCTGCCTGGACTTATTTGCCTATAGGTTTACTTCTTAAGCCCAAAGCAGATTTCCCCTGACTTCCAGGCACTACTCACTCCAATAATGCTTTGGTTATGTTGTGCAGTGGCACTGAAAATCCCTACCTTGTGCTTACATACAACTTGGAGGCTCACTCCTGAGTCATTCAGAGTGGTTTGAAAGCTTACTGCCTCAGCCTTGCATCACCAAATCAGAGAAGATTAGAGCTGAGGGACCTTGAGAGACCACTTAGTCCAACCTCTTCATTTTCCAGAGGAGGAAACTGAGGTCCAATGACTTTCCCCATTACATAGCTAATTAGTAGCAGGGCCCAGTCTACAACCTTCGCCTTCTGATCACTTGTTCTCACAGGATTATCCCCCTGTCACATGCTTGAAAGGGAAGATTGGCCCTCCACTGTGGTTTAGCCTTTTCACCTTTTGGGGGGCTTGCTCTTCCTGTGTCCAAGCCAAAAGAGAAAATCCTATATTACACAGTGACTAGTTGAGGTTTTATGTCAAAACCCATGACTCTCACCTTCCAATTAAGAGATTATCACCACGGTGACTAACTTACCAATGTGGCACAGATCTCACTCATTCCTCTCTCAATTACTCACCTGCTTCTATCAGCTCTCAAATCAAATGGCTAATTAGCATAGAAAAGATTTTCTTTTACCGAAGCAAGTCAGAAAATGATCTCAGACAACTTCTGGACCAAACCACTGGGCAACTAGTTTTTTCTCTTCTTTCTTTAAACATCCACTGAACAGACAGTTTTTAAAAGATAGATTTGTCCCTGTGATGTAAAAGGACTACTACGCACAAGTACACAAGTATTGTTTCTTCAAACTGGCCTGTTGCTGGTAGAGCTGGGTGTTAAATGATCATGGGGAACAAAGCTCATATAGACGTCTTGTTAATAAAGGGAGGTGTCATCCATGGGATTTTGAAACTGGGCAATGGATTTACATCTTTTTTAGACATTCATAATGTGGGACTCTGGAATGAGGCATTTGCAGGATTGCCTTGCCTACCCCATCATCTTCAGTCCCTACTGTCTAAGTAGAGGAGCAAAATTACCCACATGGCAGCATCTTCACTCTGAACTGGTACTCCTACACAGCTCCCCACTTCCTTTTTAAAAATTCACTCAAGTCTTGTTCATCAGCAAGGAAATTAAAAAAAATCTCTTTTTCAGTTCTCTATCAGTATTCATTCCTGCACCCCAAACCCTACCCCCACCCAACACAGCAAGTTAGGCCATCTGTGTCACTTTGTTTTATTCAAAAGAGTGCAAATGTCAACCAATTGAAGACCCAGAGGTGACTGTGGGTAAGGTCACCCATCACCCCGAAAAGCCAAAGCATTGAGCGGATGTCAAGCACCTTCCTGGATGCCCTTTGTGATGAAGTGATTGAAGGGGAGACAGGCCAAGAGGCTGAGAGAGCAGGCGGCAACTTGAAAGGCACCTTTCTCTTGGGAGGAAAGAATACCTCGATGAAGAGAAGATTCTCTTTCTCCCCGATTGCTCCCCACTCTACCCCCCTCCCAAAGATCCTGTATTCATTTGGATTTTTTCCATTTGATTGAGTCTCACTGGATTGGCAACAATTCAGCAAACTAGCATCATAAATGAGTCTAGGGATTTTTTTCCCCAAGGAATTCTTAGAGTTGGTCCCTAGCTTTAGCTTCAAGCAGGGTTTGATACTTATTTCCTAGAGCACTGAGCTTCTCAGAATGTTCCTGTGGCTAAAAAGTGCTAATGGGATATGGCCTCCAGGACATGATGAATGCCGAGTCCAGGACTGAGAAAACGATTTTCAGTCCAATATCATTTCATGATAATCAAACTCATTACAAGGAAAGTGTTGGGGGGGAGGCAGAGTGGTTGGGGCACTGCAGTTAGAGAAGATCAGATTCTGAATCCTGTCTCAGACATTTACTAGCTCTGTTACTCTTGGCAAGTCATTTAACCTATCTGTGCCTCAGTTTCTTTATCTGTAAAATGGAAATAATAATACCTATGTAATTACTTTCCAAGGTTATTGCGAGAATCAAATGAGAATGATATACAGAGTGTTTTGCGAACCTTAAAGCTTTAAATGCTATAAAATGCCAATGATGATTATTCTCTATTATTACTATTTATTCTATACATAAAGATTTACCAATAAACAGATTCAATTCAATAAACATTTTAAGCACCTACTTTATACAAAACATTATGTTAGGCTGAGAATACAAGGACAACCTGAAAGAGTGCCAGCTGCCCTCAGGGCCTTCCATTCTTACATGATACTCCATCTCCAGACTCCAAGCCTTTTCCCTGGCTGGCCCCCATGCCTGGAACTCTCTCCCTCCTCCTCTCTGCCTCCTGGCTCCCTTTAAGTCTCAGCTAAAGTTCTGCCTTTCTCAGTCCCCCTTAATCCTTACACCTTCTCTCAGAGATTCTCTCTAATTTATCCTGCCTATATCTTGGTTATACATGGTTGTTTACAGTCTCCCCCATTGGAACGAGAGCTTCTTGAGGGCAGCGACTGATTTTTGCCTTTATATCTTCAGTACTTAGCCTAGTGCCTGGGACATAATAGACAATTAATAAATGCTTGTTAACTTATTGACTCCTGAGAAGACACAACTTATTCAAAGATGAGTCAGTACAAAGTCTACATTTGGCTAATGTGGAGGGTGCTAGGACATGTGATTTCATAGGTGTGGGGACCTCCTAATACAGAGATGCCCTCCGCTGATAATGAGCAGCAACTTGTGTGTCATTTATAGTGTTAGAAAGTCACTGGAAGCACTGAGAGGTAAAAGAACTTGCCTAGAGTAGCACAGATAGCAACCTGGGTAGGAACTTGGGTCTTAAGACTTCAAGGCCAGTCCTCTAGTCACTAGATCACACTCAAATGCAAATCTCAAATATGTATATCCAAAGTAATTGCAAGAGGCTGAGTGCTAACAAGTAGGAGGAATCAGTGAAGGCCTTAAGGTGATAACACCTGACCTCGGCTTTGAAGGAAGCCAGAGATTCCAAGATAGGAGTGAATTCCAGATATGGGGGCCCACTTGTCCAAAGGCAGAGGCAAGAGATGCAATGTTGCATAATGGAACCATTAAGTAGGTCTTCTGGATTAGAATGCAGAGTCCACAAAGGGGAATAATGTGAAATAAGACTGAGAAGGCATATAGGAATCAAATCGCAGAGGGCCTTCAATTCCAGGTTGAGATGTTTATATTTTCTCATAGAAGTTATAGGGAGTCATTCTGAGGCTTTGAATTCTTTGGAGGCATAGTAAGTATCCTGGATACTACAAGCCAAATTTCCAAAGACAACATGGTATTACTATACCGTGGCCCTGGCCTTGGAGTCAAGGAAATTTGAGTTCAAATCCTGCCTCAGATACTTATTGACTGTCTGGGCCACTTAAATCGCTATGTGCCTCAGTTTCCTCTTCTGTAAAATAGGGTGGTTGGACTTAATGGCCTCTAAGGTTCTTTTCATCTCTAAGTCTAGGATCCTTTGTCTGACCTTGGGCAAATCACTTTAACTCTCAGTGTCCCAGGCAATTCTCAAATTAGAAATTGCAGAACAGTTGCAAGTCTGCTTTGGTGCAAGAAATCCCCTTACAGGAGTTCCACACGTGGACAAAATCATAGATCCACTTAAAAAAAAGGGGGGTGATGGAGGGGGACTTCTAGGTTTTGGGTGTTTTTTTGGTCATGCTATTCCATTAATATACCATAACTTATTTGCCTACTCTTTAATTATTTTTGGAAATATGGGTTGTTTTCATTTTATTCTGGCTTTTTTTTGCTATTACAAATAAAGTACCTAGAAATGGATCGTTTTCTCCCCCCCATATTAAATTGCTGCATCAAAAGACATGCTCAATTTCCAGCTCTCCAAAATGTTTGCCCCAGGTTACAGTTCCACCAACAATGTATCAGAGTGCCTGTTTCCTTACATTCCCACCAACCCCAGACTTTACTGATTTTTACTATTTATGACATACTAATGAGTATATGGTGGTTGCTCAACGTTATCTTGATTTGCATTTCTCTAATTATTAGGAGTTTGAACATCTTTTCATGTGGTTAACAGAGTTTATATTTAATCCTTTATAAATTGTCTGTTCATGTAGATTCCTTCTTTGGAGAGAGCGCTATGGATATGCACCCCCATTTAAGAGAGACAATGACAAACTAGAGCAGGTCCCAAGTAGGGTAGCAAGGCATGGTGAGAGTGCCAGAAATCATGCTGTAGGAAGAACAAAGGAAGGACTGAGTTTCTCTAGCCTGGAGAATAGAAGACTAAGGATGGACATGACAGCTGTCTTCAAGCCTACTCTTTTCTGCGTGGCTACTAGTGGCCAAGAAGACCAGGTTCTCTGCCATGTGATAGCCCTTCAAAAAGATGTAGCTGCATGGGGCAAAATTAGAACCAACAAATGGAAATCACAGGGAGGTGCATTTGTGTTTAATAAAAGGAAAAAGTTACTTTTTAAAACACTAATTTTACTTTTTCAAGGAGGAAGGGGAAAAAGAGAAGGATAGGAAAGAAAAGGGATGTTATAAATATTTGAGTGTACTTGGGGATTTTCTTTTTATTAATGGCTTCTTTAGGGTATAAGGCCAGTAATGGAGTCTCTGGTTCAAAGACTATGCACATTTTAGTCACTTTAGTTGCATAATTCTGAATTGCCTTCCAAAATGGTTACACCATTTCACAGCTTGACTAATAGGGACACACCACGTGTGTCTATCTTTTCACAATCCCTCCAACATTGAATACTGCCATTTTTTTGTCATCTTTGCCAATCTGCAGGTTGTGAGATGAAACCTCAGGGTTGTTTTGATTTGCATTTCTCCTATTATTAATGATTTGTAGCACTCTTTCATGTGGTTGTGAATATTTTGTAACTTTTCTTTTGAGAACTGTTTGTTTATATCCTTTGACCACATATGTATTGGGGAATATCTATATCTCTACCTACATATGTATATCTATATCTATCTTGGATACCAAACCCTTATCAGAGATATTTGATACAAACATTTTTTTCCCACTCAACCACTTCCCTTCTTACCCAAGGTGCACTGATTTTATTTGTGCAGAAGCTTTTCAGTTTCAACTAATCCAAGTTATCTACTTTATCTTTTGTAATTGCTTTTATCTCTTATTTGGTTAAGAATACATTTCCTGCCCATAGCTGTGAGAAGTATATTATTTATTTTCTTTTCCAGTCTTTTTATACATAGTATGATATTTAATATGAAAGTTGAATATTGAATTTAGAATGTGTTATGGAATATTATATAAGGTGTAGGTCTAAGCCTAATTTCTATGAGACTGCTTTCTAGTTTTCCCAGAATTTTTATCATATAAGGAGCTTCATCCTAGATTATTTGTTTTTGACTTTATCAAACACTGGGTTGTTGAATTCGTTGATTTATGATTCTCCCTTGTCTAGTCTGTTCCATTGATCTATCTCTTTATTCCTTAACCAATATCAGATGGTTTTGATGAGTACTGGTTTATAATATAGTCCGAGGTCTGGAGATGCTACTCTTCCTTTATTCCTTTATTTTATTTATAATATTTATTTATTATTTCATATTTATTTACTCTTTTCATTTCCCTTAATATTCTAGATTTTTGTTTTTCATTATTATTTTATCAAGTTCCATAAAGTTCTTTATAAATCACCCTTGGTTATTGGTATAACATTAAAAGTGTAAATTAATTTTGGTACTATTGTAATTTTTATTGTATTGGCACAGCCTAGCCATAAGCGCTGAATATTTTTCTAGCTATTTAAATTGTTCTTTATTTTTTAAGGAGCACTTTGTAATTGAATCTATATATGTATTTGGGGAGTTTTGTTAGGTTGATCCCCAGATATTTTATGCATTATATAGTTATTTAAGATGGAATTTCCTTTTTTATTTATTCTTGTGTTTTGTTTTTATTACATAGAAATGCTGCTGATTTTTGAGGATCTATTCTGTAGCCTGCAACTTTGCTGAAGCTATTGTCTCAATTAATATCTTCACTGATTCCATAGGATTTTTCAAGTAAACCATCATCTCGTCAGTAAACAGAGATAGTTTTGGGGCGGCTATGTGGTGCAGTGAATAGAGCACCGGCCCTGGAGTCAGGAGGACCTGGGTTCGGATCCGGCCTCAGACAACTGACACAAAAATAAACTAGCTGTGTGACCTTGGGCAAGTCACTTAACCCCAATTGCCCTACCCTCCCCCCTCCAAAAAGCAAAAAATATATATATTTAAAAAAACAGAGATAGTTTTATCTTCTATTTACCTATCTTTATTACTTTAATTCCTTTCTCTTATTGTTATTGCTAGCATTTCTAAAACCATATCAATAATAGTGAGGAGAGGGTGCTTTATTCCCATATTTAGTGGAAAATGTTCCATTGTATCGCCATTGTATTGGTTCTGGGTAGATGCATTTTATGATATTTTAAAAATCCCTCTATGCCTATGGTATGGTATTTTTTAAGCATAAAAGTGTGTTATATTTTATTAAAGGTTTTTTCTGCATCTATTAAGACAATCATGTGGTTTTAGATGTTTTGGTTTTTAATAAGATTAATTATGTTGATTATTTGTCTAATGTTGAACCATCCTTGGTATAAATCCCACTCAGTCACAACAAATAACTTCTTGCATAAATCGCTATAGTCTCTTTGACAGGATTTTGTTTAAAATATTGGAGTCAATGTTAATTAACAATATTATCCTATAGCTTTCTTTTTGTGTTTTATCTTTTCCTGGTTTAGGTATTAGGACTATATTTGTCTCATTAAAAAGATTGTTACCCCTTTTTTTCTCAATTTTTGAGAATAATTTGTGAAGTATGGATACTAACCGTTCTTTGAAAGTTTGATAGAATTCTTCTGTGAATCTATCAGGATCAGGGGTTATTTTTGGTGGGATGGGTAGGTGGTGCAGTGAATAGAGCACTGGCCCTGGAGTCAGGAGGACCTGAGTTCAAATCTGCCTCAGACACTTAACACTTACCAACCATGTGACCTTGGTCAAGTCACTTAACCCCAATTGCCCTGCCCTCCTCCCTACAAAAAAAAAAGGAGTTTTTTTTTTCTTTTGGTATTTCTTTGATAGCTAGATCTATTTTCCTTCCTGAAACTGGGTTATTTAATAGCTCTATCTGGTCTTCTGATAGTTAGGGTATTTTATATTCTTGAAGGTATTCCTCTATTTTCTTTTTTGTTCTCAGTTTTGTTAGCACCTAACTGCGCATAATAGGTTCTGATTATTTGTTTATTTCTTCTGGTTTTGCTCATTTGCTATTTTATTGATTTTCTGTTTTCTTCTTTTAATCAGATTAGCTAAAGGTTTACTAATTTTACTGATCTTTTCAATGAACTAGATTTTAGTTTTATTTATCATTTCTATGGTTTTTGTTTACAATGTATGCATTTCCTCTCTACTTTTTAATACCTTCTCTTTTTTACTTAAAGTTTATTTGTTGGCTTTTTATTTTTTTAAGTGCATATTCAAGCTCATCAATCTTCTTTTTCTCTATTTTGTTAATGTATCTTTATAAAGATATGTTTTTTTTCTTCTAAGGATTACTTTAGCTGCATCCCAGAAATTTTGTTATGTTATTTCATCATTATAATTTTCTTTTACATAATTATTGTTTCTATGATTGGTTCTTTGACCCACTCATTATTTAGGATTTCATTGTTATGTCTCCATTTGGGTCTGTATCTTTTGTTTGTGGTCCCTGAACCAATGACTTTTTATTGCACTAATGGTCTCTAATGATGTATTGACTATTTCTGTTTTTTTTTAACATTTGTTTACAATATCTCTGTGCCCTAGTACATGGTCATTTTTTGTAAGCATTCCATGTGGTGCTAAGAAACATGTATATTTTTTTGCTGTCCCATTTAGAAAATACCTTAAGTCTTTAAACTCTAGTTTCTCCAGGACCTTGTTCAGTTCCATATTTTTTTTCCTTTTGTTTATATCTGTTAGATTTATCCAAAACTGAAAGTGGGATATTTAAATCTCCTGTCACTATTGTGTTACTGTTATAGCTTATTATAACTCAGATAATGCTTCCTTTATGAATTTGGATGCTTAAGGCATTTGGAGCATATTAAGTTTATTACTGATATTGGTTTTTATCTATGGTTCATTCAGCATAATATAGTTTCCTTGTTTATCCCTTTTTATTTTTTGAATGTTTATTTTTGCTTCATCAAATAGCATGATTGCAATTTCTGCTTTTTTGGATTCACTTGATGTATAGTAAATTTCTTCTACTCCCTCAGTATTATTTTGTGGATGTCTTTATTTTTAAAACCTGTTTCTTATAAGCAATAGATAGTAGGGTTTTGTTCCAATCTGTCACTCTTTTTCATTTTATTAGGTTGCTTAATTCATTCACGTTTAAATTTTTGGGCGTTAGGTTTATATTTTTCTCCATCTGTCTCTAAAATTGGAGCTTTTTTCAAAGTTATATTTTTCCCTTTTCTAATGTAAACACATTACTACATTCCTTCAGTTACTTTGCCTTAATCTTTTTTAAGTTGGCCCTGTTCCCACTGGCTCTCTCTCTCCCCCTGCTCCCCTCTTCATGTTTGTTACCCCTTTCTCTTTGTGGTTTTGCTTATTAGTCCTTTTTCTCTACTGCTTTTATCTGGCTGCACGAGTCTTCCTCCCCTTATTTCTCTCAGTCAAACAGATTCCCCCTTTGTCTCTTCTCCTTCAACTGGTTTTCTGTTCATCAGTTTTTTAAATTTCACTTTTTGTACCCTTTTCCAAAATGGATTTCTCTTATTCTCTTTATTATCCATCCTCTCTGTCTACTCCAGACCTTTGTTCTCTGGTTCATGACCTCCATAATTATCTGGTCTCTCTCTTTTCTCTGTATTCCTCATGTAATCAAAACTTCCAAGGTATCCATTCTAGGCTCTCTTCTCTAGGTAGTATCTGCCACTGCTTTGTAGAGCTTGCTCTGTGGATTATTCCCCTTTTCCACTTATAATGGCAAGCACAGAAGTAGTTCACACCTTGTTTCAGCTATTGAATTAACACCTTGTTACAGTTCAAATTTCTTTTGAGTCTTGTATCAAGTCTGTTAAGAAACAGAACGTGTGAACCCCACAACCTGTAAACCCTAGAACCCATGAATTCCTGCAACAGGAAGGGGAGGAGATAATGACCATATATAAGGAGAGGCCCAGGCTAGAAACAGCAGAACTGAGAAGAGGATTCTTGTGGTGGCAGAGTCAAGAAGGAGAAAACTTGTGGTATCCCGGCACTCTGTTTGTCTGCTCTGTCTGTGTTGATGTTTGTGATACTTTGTCCAGAAGCCCTGGGACCTTACTGGAAGCCCCGAAAGAGGATTTTCTGGTTGTATGTTTATAGAATTCCTGGAAGAGGGATTTGGAGGTCCTGGGACTTTACTGATGATTTGTGCTGACCTCTTGAACCTTGTTTGTGGGTCTGTGTTGATTTCTATGCTGATGATTTGTGTTGAGTTCTCAGATCTTGTTGGTGGGTCTGAGTTGATTTCACAGGCAGGTAGTGAATTGATGATGGTGCCGGTAATGTGCATGAACATTATATTGTGGCTCTGTCAAGCTTTGTCTTCCCAGAAACAGGAACTGTGAAGGACTTGAGGTGGACTGGACATTGTGAATTTCAATATGGAATGGGAACTAGATAAAAAACTGGACAAGGAGCTGGATGAGGAACTGGGAGCTGCCTGCCTTTGAAACCAGGTGACAGTTGGAGCTGGGACCACGGAAGAGAAACCACGGAAGCTGAGAGCCAACCTTGAGTCAAGCTGAAAGAAGACTTTACTTGGATACTGTGTACTGACAGAAGATTATGATTTACTGTGACCTAGGGGTAGAGAACTTTGACTTTTGTACTTTGTGATTGAATTAAGGACTTTGTGATTGACTAAATGAATGTACTTTGTTTAAAACTCTGTGACCATTTTGGTGAAAACTATGTGGCCATTTTAGTGACAAGCTGTTGAGTTGTGACATGGTGAATGCTGTATTTTGATGTTCTGTTATAAGCTGTAACATTTTGAATGCTATAATTTGCTTTCCTATGAATGTTTTGCCCTGATTTGTTACTGAATAAATAGAGAGCTCACTATACTATGTAATCAGAACTCTGAAAGCTGTTCACAGCAGCAGTCCTCTGGAAAGCTACTCCTGCATGGCTTTACATCACTGTGCCTCACTCCCAGAACAATGCCAATTATTGTACATATCAGAGAGGACACTGCCCTATGTCAGGGCTCTTCCTCTACCACATCTCTGATTATGCAGCCTACCACTGAACTATACCCTCCCCAGGTTACCCTTTTCCCCCCATTTGCCTCAAAATCTCCTTTCTGGGACTATGTTCTCCCACTCCCCCAGGTTCCAGGAGCTCCAACTCCCCACCCCAAGGTAGGATGAATAAATTTTTAAGCGCCAAATTCTCCAGGCTATACCCAGTGCAAGGTCCTCATCTTCTTTCACAGACTGTCTTCACCCATAGGAGCACTTATCAATAGAACCCCCTCCCACCAACAAAGTAAATAGTGCTTCCTTTCCCACCTTTTTCAATCCTTCCCCCATCCTCCTCAGTCATTCCCCTGTAGGCCTGTCTTTTTCTGAGACCATAGAAGTTACCTTCTCCTCATTGCTAGCCCTCAATTTGACCTGTACACATCACACATTCATCTCTATTCCTTTTCTTTTCTTTCCCCCTTTTATGTACCCTCTCATGTTGTTAAGTAGTCTCACAAAAACACATTGATTCGCCTGTAGGCAAGGTGTTGCTAGGTTCTGCCTAAAATGCCCTAGGTCTGCCTCTTCACTGATACCTCTCCTGGATTTCCACCTTGACCCCAGTCTCCTTGTGTACATTTAGAAAGAAGTTTCTTACTGGTCTCTCTGTTGTCACTCTGTTGCTATAGCTGTCCTTGGCTGCTGCATTTATTCACTCCTCCAGCATTTCTGTTGTTTGGAATGTCCAAGAATCAACCTCTTCAGTTCTAGTTTTCTTCCTAAAAATGTTTCAAAGGCTTCTTTTTTATTCAACATCTAGCTTTTTTGCATTTATGGTTAAGCTCAGATTCAGAGGGTAGGTCACCCTAGGTTGTATCCTGAGCTTTATTGCCCTTTGGAACACATTATTCTGTTCCCTTTTGCATTTTCTGGCAGGTCCAGAAGAATCTAATTTGAATTTCCTTTCTTTTACATTTCCTCATCACTTGCAGAATTTGTTTCTGAACTGAATTGTTAAATTTTACCATGATGTGACTTGGAGTTTACAACTTTGGGTTTTTTCTAGAAGTGATCCATGAATTCTTTTTTTTTTAATGAGCAATCAGGGTTAAGTAACTTGTTCAAGGTTACATGGCCAGTTATTTCTTGGTGTGGTGCTAAGTGTCAGAGCCCAGATTCGATCCCCAGGTCATCCCGACACTGGAGCCGGTGCTCTTACTCGCTGAGCCACCTGGCCGCCCCTAAGCAATAGGGGTTAAATAACTTGCTCAAGGTTACATGGCCAGGTGTTTCTGGGTGGGTGCTAAGTGTCAGAGCCCAGATTCGATCCTCCAGGTCATCCCGACACTGGAGCTGGTGCACTTACTTGCTGTGCTACCTGGCTGCCCCATGAATTCTTTTAATTGGGATTTTATTTTATATGTTCAGAAGTTCTCGGTAATTCTATTATTTCCTGCATTATGGTGTTAAAACTTTTTGTTCTGTTGTATTCTTCTGGTAGATCCTTTGGTTGTTTCTATGCAACCTATCAATGAGAATGTAATGCCATGCATGAGCAGCTTTCCAGAAGAATGCTACTGTGAACAACTTTTAAGGTTCTGATTACACAGTATAGTGAACAATCTGTTTATTCCATAACAAATCAAAGCAAAACATCCACAGAAAATCAAAGTACAGCATTCACAATATTACAACTTATCACAAGAAATCACAATATAGTATTCACAACAGCTTATCATTAAAACGGCCACATAGTTTTCACCACAGTGGTCACAATATTTAGAACAAAGAAAATCATCTCAAAGTACAATAGTCAAAGTCTTCCACTCATAGGGCAACTAAGTTAACTCAATCAGTCACTTATCAATAACAATCATCTGAAAGTACAACAGTCAAAGTCTTCCACTCATAGGGCACACTTCTTTAACTCAACCAGTCACTTCAAAGTCTTCCACTCATAGGGCACACTTCTTTAACTCAACCAGTCACTTATTCAGCAAAATCTTACTAAGTATCATACACAAAACCCTCTACCCCTTAGGTTACTAGTAAACTATAATTCCATAATTACTCGTTACCCAAGGAGAGGTCTTTTCATCTTGACTTGGGGCCTGTTCTCAGATTCCCTGGATCCCCTTCCATGGTACCAGATTCTACCTGGATTCACCAGACTGTCACCTAGGTTCACTGGCAGACAGCTCCCAGTTCCTTGTTCAGCTCTCTGGGTAGGTAGTGCTCCACACTGAAGTTCACAGGTCTGGTCCATGTCAGATCCTTCACAATTTCTGCTTCCAGGAATTCAAGGCTCAACCAAGCCACAAACAAACAAAGTCTCAGCATCTCAGTTCTGGATTCTCTCTTCTGTAGCTGCTCTGCCACCAGAGGCTGGTCCCAAGAAATTCTGCCTGTGCCTCTCTGGGGCTTTTCTTATATACATACACAGCATTAGCTACTTCCTGTTTCAGCCAACCCCTTCCTGTTACATCAGTAACAGGAGACAGGAGTTCCTACCTTCTGTTTCCCCAACAGAGGATTGATCAATTACTAAGTGCTAAGTATCTGCTATCTTTGCCAACACAAAGGGATCTTGAAATTCAAATTACATTACCATTACAGAAAACAGTTTGATTTGTTTGCATAATGAGCATATTTTCTTTTAATGTTCATGTTTTTTGCTTCTCTTCTTCTAGATTGTATGTTTACATTCCCAACCTAATATTGTCTCTTTTATTTCTGTGGTGAGATTTTGCAGTTGCAGATTCTAGTTTTTCTATTCTGCCCATTAATTCTTCTGTGCAGGCCATAAATTCTGCTCTCATAAGTCTCATTTCTCATGTAAACTTCTCAGGAATAGCATGTTGTGGTTCCATGTTCTCCTGACATTCCACACAGCTCACAAGCTCATTGACTGTTGGCTAATTTTCCTTTGTTTTGCAGCATTTATTTACTGATGCCTGAACTAACTTGCTAGATCTTGTGTTAACCTTGTGTTAATATTTTCCCTGTTAATTTATCAACTTACACTTCAAGGTCTTTGAGTTGTCTTTTTTCTGAGATCTTTGGTAATTTCAGGTTGTTTTTTTTTTCTCCTGACTTTCCAGTTTTCACTTTGTGACTCTGCTCCCTTGATGGTAGTTTCCTTTGGGACTAGATGTCAGAGTCTCAGCCCACAGTTTACCTGCCTAGGTCTCCGCCCCAAGTAACTTTGGGTGGTGAGAACTGGTCCCAGGCGGATGCTGGGCTATTTCCCTTGGGCTTGATGGAGCCCAACATATCCATGTCATTCAAGTTGTCCAGTTCCTGGTGCTTTCTGGTCCTCAGTTCTCTAGCCCAGCACAAGCAGTTCAGAGAGCTACTGCCCTCAGTGTTACAGAATTGCTACCCCAGCAGGTTTTTTTGTCCTGAAGGGCTGCCTCCTGCCACATGGGCTGTCCGTGGCTGCCCAAAAATATTCTACAGCCCAAGCGGAGGTCTCCGTGGCACTGGAAAGAAGGAAGGCAGGTTATGGTGGGGAGTTGGATACTGTTGACAGAACCTAAATCGGGTCCTTGGGTCGCTTTGCACAGCCTCACCACGGGGAGTGTTGGGTAGGGACTGGGGAGGGAGGGGGGAGGAGGGGTGCTGAGTGAGCTCAGGGTCACTGAACGTCAGGAGTGTGGTATTTTGTTTGGGTTTTTTGGCAGGGGTAGAGTTTAACCTTCTTTTGGATTCTGGGTTTCCCAAACCATAGAGACAGCTTAAGTTGCCATATCTTTGGTGCATAGATTCTGTTTTGGAGCCATTTGAGGGGCCTCGGAAATCAGAGAAAATGTCTCGTCCTCCATCTTGTTCTCGCGTTACCCAGAAGTCCCAACTAGTAAGATCTGTGAGAAAAAAAGATCCAGCTGTCTTGTTTGCTTTCTAATAACTGGGGGAAATACCTACAGCCTCTTTGCATTGTGTTCTGATTTTCAGCTGAAGGTCAGACTGAGAGCCCCAGTTTGATCGAAAGCAAGAGGAAACTAGATGAAGGAGGAAGAGGCAGCTAGAGACTACACAGCCTGAGGACCTACTGACTACAGGACTATCGGGACAATGGAAGCAAAACTGTTTGAGGGCTCCTACCTTTCTGTACTGTTTTCTTCTCATGAGTGTGACTAATCCAGCCATTTAACCTGGGGAAGAGACAGTGTTAGGAGGCCCCTAGGTAGCCCAGTGGATTAGGAGTCAGGAAGACCTGAGTTCAAATGTAGCCTCAGATACTTGCTAGCTGTGTGACCCTGGACAAGTCACTGTACCTCTCTTAATCCAGTGGAGAAGGAAATGGCAAAGCACTCCAATATCTTTGCCAAGAAAACCCCATGGACAGTATGATTCATGGAGTCACAAATGAGCAACACAAAGCAGCTGTCTTAAGATGTTGTAACCTAACCCAAATCACATGCCACCTGATTTGGAGCTCACCGTTAAGCCCCTTTATATTTGTCTTTGTCTCTCTTCTAAACCCTGTAATGGCTTGTAACAGCTTAAAGATGTAGTCCTGGGTAAAAGTGAATCACCCAAGGCAAGGTCCCCTGCCCCCTTATCTTTCCCTAAGTTAGTACTTCCCTAAATCAGTAAGCCTTGAAGCAGCATTTTGTATAAGGGTTATGGTGCAAGTCTGTATAGAGATCATGAGGCAGGTCTATCCCATGCAAGAGAATACCCTATTCTGGGATGCTGACCCAGCAAGGTCCCCACCCAGAACGCTGACCAAGCAGGGTCCCTTATACCCTCCACCCAGAATATGACCTTGGCTGTTCTATGACCCCAGCCTGTTCTGGGAATTCCACTCCCCCTGTGCCCTCCACCCTGTACCCTCCACCCTGTTCTAGGAGGGACCCCTATCACAAGGAAGGTCTCACCCTTGTACCCTTGTGCCATGATTCCTAAATTAGCCCAGAATTATAGATCCAACCAATGGCTATTCTCAGCTTCTATATGTCATTGCTTAGGCTAGCTCCCCTTCCCGATTGTGGTTTTTTGTGGGTTTTGCCTTTATAAGCACTGTATATACCCCAATTCGGAGCTGTCTGATTTGAGTGTATACTCCAGGCAGTCTCACACTTGATCAATAAATCCACACCTAAGTTTACCTTGAACCCAGGTCTCAGCCTCGCTCTTATTCTCTTCACAACACAGGTATTTGTAGAACTGGCCTTAGTAGAGAGATTATTTAGGCCTGATGCAAGGAAAAACTTCTAACAAAGAGAGCTGCCCCAAAGTGGAATGGCCTGGCTCAGGAGGTAGTGAGCTCCTTTTCACTGGAAGTCTTCAAGCGAAAGCTAAGTGGGCATTTGTCGGGTATATTTGTAACAAGGCAGTGAATGGAGTATTGGATTTGGAGTCAGGAAGACCTGAGTTCAAATGCTACCTCAGATACTAACTGTATGACCCTAGACAACACTTAACCTCTAAGCCTCAGTTTCCTTATCTATTATGATGGGGATAGTAGCACCTATCTCTCAGGGTTGTTGTGAGGACCAAACGAGCTTCCAGATATTAAGTTCTTTATGAACCTTAAAGGACTATAAAAATGCTAGCTATTATTATAATTTCTGCTACAGGTTTAACTACATGGCTTGTCAGGTCCCTTCCAAATCTATGCTTCTGTGACAAGGGGCATAGAGAGACAAGTAGCAAAATATTTCACCCACATGTGGAGATTTGCTGCTCTGGTACACATATAAATTTATTCTTTGAAAAACAGTTTGAGGTTTAAACTTTAGGCCCCAAGAATTAAAAACCAAATTTCTTTCTAGATACATTCTTGGGAATGGGCCAGAGGCTATGGGTTCTCAGAGACTTGTAGCTATAATTTCCCCTTGAGTACTAAATATGTGTCTATAAATTTGAGATGGCATAGTCATTGTGACAATGTCTGGGAAAGAAAGGTTGGCATTGGCAGCAAGTCACAGGGCCAAGAAGGAGTTTTGAAGGATTTCCCAGCAGAACCTGTGTACCTAGAACAGGACAACCAGGGCTTTATCCCAGGGTACTAGAATTTAAATGACCCTTATAGATGTTTGTCCTTTATTCTCGAAGATGACTGTGACATCAGGGAGGTGATGCCAAGACATGCAAGTGAAATGGATTGAAGTGAGGGAAGGCTGTGCAAAGTCACCAGCCTCACTTTCTCCTCCAGAGCCATGTGGGGCCAGTGGTCAGACATGAATCAGGACAACTGGAGATGACCCAGGATGCAGTGGGGGACCTTGGCCTTTTCAAGCTAAAGTCTTTAACAGGTCAGATTCTTATAGTATTGCAGCTAGAAACAACCAAATTTGACATCGGTTAGCAAGAATACTTCATAAAAACAGGTATATCCCCAGTGAGTTCTTCCCCTCTTCTCATCCCCACATCTCTAGTGGAGCTTGAAGACTCAGTTTGTACTCCTTATGCCAGATACATTTTGTGCCACTTGTCCTAAGCACAAAAAGATGCTAGTTGTGTTTCTGTTTCATTGTGTCTATCAGTGATGTGGTTCAAGGGGAAAAACATCTGGGACAAGAATTAAGAAGCCTTCTCCTGTCTTTTTAAGATTCAGTCCTTGCACAATTTATTGTACATGAAAGTCAAATTATTCTGAGTTTTTCTTGAAAGTCTGAAGCAACATATGGGGATGTTTAGCCTGGAGAAGAGAGGAAAAATCTGAGAGGGGACATGATAGTTGTCTTTGGGTAGTTCTATAGCACTGGTTGAAGGAACTGTGGGAAATTTGGCCAGAGAGAGGAAAAGACCAAATGTGAGTTTTTTTCATTGTCTTCAAATAACTGAAGGGCTGTAGTGTGGAAAAGAGAGGAGACTAGGGAAATCTATGCCGACCCAAGGGGGAAATGAGGATTGGGGATTGATGGATGGAAGGATGGAAAGGAAGGAAGGAAGCTTCCTAATAGACTTTCCCAGAGATGAAACATACTGCCTCCTGAAGTAATAAGATCCCCATCATTGGAGGTCTACAAAAAGAGGCTGGATGACCACTTATCAGGCAGGGATGTTGTAGAGATTTTATTATCTAGCTCACACTAGATGATTTCTAAGGTTTTTTCCAACTCTCAAATTCTATGATATAAGAATCAGGTCTGTAAAATCCCAATTTTATACACACACACACACACGCCCAGAGAGAGACACTATCCACTAACGATAACATTTTCCTAACAAATTAGCAAAACATTTGCCATTCCTCGTCTGAACAAAACTTGCTTCATCTTTAGTGATACTGCAAAAGTTCTCATATTTCTGTCCTTCATATCTTAGAAAATATGCAAAGAATCCATGATTCCCTCCATCAAGGAAGATTACAGCCCACCCTTGATTTTGTGGACCAGTCCTAGGGAGTTGTCTAACCTAGCAGGGTTAAGTACTTACCCAAGGTTGCATAGCTAATAAGTATCAGAGATAGGATTTGAACCCAGGATATTATCGCCTATTAGGGTCATGTTGTCGCTTTTGACAACATGGGAAAATGGTGTTCTCCCTTGTACCGACCGTACCTTCTTCCCTTACTGTGCCTTGCTGCTTCCCTCACAATGCAGTGTCCACCTAGTCTGACCAGGTAACTACGTACCCCTAGGCTGACCTAAGATGGTGTCTCTGAATTTGTGCCAAACCCAGCAGTTTCAATTTCACAGGCACTGTGTTCAGTTGTACTTATATGATTTAGTCCCTCCCTCTTTGGTTTCACTTTGAAACCTACTTTTGCATGAACCCAAATACCACAGTGAAACTCTGTCAAAACCACTGAAAGCTTTGCCCAGTGGAGACCCCAAAGAAGCAAAGATTCACTCAAAGGCTTATAAGGAGGTTTGAGCCAAATAGTAACAACCTGACTCAGATTTCAATAAGTAGTGGGAGCTGAAATCACAAGTATTAGGGTTGGGTCATCATCACAATCATTATCACCATTATTAATATTATCATGAGAGACAGCTTAGTTAATAGAATTTTAGACTTCAAGGTAAGAAAATCTGCGTTTGAATCCTGCCTCATAGACCTACTAGCTATGTTACCCTGGGAAAGTCACTTAACCTCTTTATGCCTCAGTTTCCTCATCTGTAAAATGAAGAGGTTAGACTTGATGACCTAAGATTCTATCTGCTTCTAAATCTATGATCCTACACTCTTGTGCTGATTATCAATATTAATAGAATTAGCATTAGTGCTAGAATACTCTCCTAAAGTCCTTCCATGATACCTTGCCATGGCGCAGAGGTGACCTTGAGTTCCTGAAGGCTGTGCCAGTGGAGTGCAAACTTTGGTAACTCCTACCAAGCTAGAAGGTCTTTGAGCACAGCCCAGGGATTGACTGTGGGTCTGCCATTCAAATACCAGTTCAGTTAGGCGTGAAGATTTTCATCACCCTGGTTGTTGTCAAGAGAAAGAAGGGAATTCAGTAAAAGCTGTCTTGATGTCAACCCCATCCCCTTAAAAGTACAAGAAGGAGCCAATGTATGTGATATGAGAAGGCGATTTTTTTTTTGCCAAGGGGATGTAGAGAGAAAACCTTCAGATAAGAGCTGATAAGGAATGATTTGGTCTAATATTACAGTTTATTTGAAGCAAAGGGAGTGATTTGTAGACCCAGAGAGGGCAGACTAATGGATGGCATTATGTGACTTTAAATCAGAAAATAGTAATTTAGAAGAAAAGCAATAGTTTGGATTCTATTTGGGAAAGAATATTATAGCTGATAGGGAGGGGGGAAAGGCAGGAGGTATGAAGGCCTTCGAAGTCAGTGAAAAGATGAGGGCATAGGCCAGAGGTGTTAGATATGCAGCCACGGCCCACTGTGACCTACAACACTCTGGAGTATTGCCCAAAGCAGATTAAAATGGAATTGGAAAATATTTAACAAAATAAAAATACAATAGAACATTCTGGATAATGTGGTTTGCTAAGCCAGTATGTTGTCTCCAGGGATCCTTCTGTATTTTTGTGGCCTCTGTTTTTATTGGAATCAGACACCCCTGGATTAGGCCCCTGTCAAAGAGAAGCAGTGAATTTTAGAAATGCTAAAGGAAAACTTAGATTTATCCAGATTTTCAATATGAGAAAGAAAAGATACTGAGGAATGAAAAATGACAGTACTTCTCTGCATGGTAGAATCAGGAAAAAATAATGCTTTCTATAGTGACAGCAAAATAAAGCAGAGGGGAGAACTTTCAAGATGGAGAGGTTTTATTTATGCCATTTGGGGGTAAATGGATGACAGCATCTAGACAGAGACGCAGGCTTGAGGAAATCAGTAGGTTGCAGAAAGATAGATACAGGAGCAATTTGTTTTGTACACCAATGTGTTGAAACCACTGGATCCTGATAACAACTCTGTGGGGTAAGTGCTATTATTGTCACCCACCGCCATCTTACAGATGAGGTAACAAAAGCTCAGAAAGACCACGTAACTTTCCGAGGCAACACAACTAGGAAGTATCAGAGTTAAGGTCTGAACCAAGGCCTACCTCACTCCAAGGACAGCTCTCTATCCACTAGGCTTCCCAAACCACAGAGAACATTTGCAATGTAGGAAGGAGATGAAAAGAGATGGTATCCCACAGTCTTTTAGGTTCAACTTCACAATAAATTTGCTTTTCAAAACTATCGTTCTAGGTGCAGTGAATAGAGCACCGGCCCTGGAGTCAGGAGGACCTGAGTTCAAATCCAGCCTCAGACACTTGACATACTAGCTGTGCGACTTTTGGCAAATCACTTAACCCCAATTGCCCCCCCCCAAAAAAAAACTATTGTTCTAATTACAAGACACTGTGTGTATGGGAGGAGATTATTCATGTAGGGAACTCTTAGTATGGAAACTTCCTCCACTGAAGCAAGTTAGCAACTCATCTATACTATATTGTCTCTGAGAGCTGCCTGGAAGCCTTGGAGGTTAAGTGACTGAAACAGGGGCACAGAGCTAGTGTGTGGCAAAGGTAGGATATAAAAAGAGAAAGGAAGGAAGGAGAAAGGAGGGAAGGAAGAGAGGAAGGAAGGAAGGAGTAAGGAAAGAAGGGAGGAAGGAGAAAGGAAGAAAGAAGGAAGGAAGGAAACAAGCATGTATCAAACACCTACTATGTACCAGGTATTGTGCTAAGAACTTTAAAAATATCTCATTTGATCCTCAACAACCTTGGGAAGTAGGTGTTATTGTTATCCCCATTTTATAGTTCAGGAAACTGAGGCAAACAGGGTAAAGTGACTTGCCCAGAGTTCCACAGCTAGTAAATGTCTAAGGTCAGATTTGAATTCAGGTCTTCCTGACTCTGGGCCCAGCATTCTATCCACTGAGCCATCTAGCTGCCCAGTTTACTATCAAGTAATTGTTCTTTTTGTATTTCTATAGTTTTCTATTAAAGACAAGGAAAACATACAAAGTACCCTATGGCTTTTTAAAGAGTTACTGGGTAATGTGGGAATATTAAT
This sequence comes from Petaurus breviceps papuanus, assembly GCF_028583685.1. NCBI lineage: Eukaryota > Metazoa > Chordata > Mammalia > Diprotodontia > Petauridae > Petaurus > Petaurus breviceps. The sequence goes on from NW_027187369.1 coordinate 12,434,189, forward strand.
ATTTTCCACTGAAGACAAGGGCATCCTCTTTGGAAGGACTTTGTCATAAGAACTACCCCGTTCCCTCTGGTCCTCCTATGGAGTAATTTGTAACTGTTCAGAATATACTAATGGCTTTATCCTAAAAAAATTGACAGAGATACAATATGGCATAGTGGAATTTACGGAATTTATTATGGTATAGTGGATTTGGAGATGAGAGACATTGGGTTCTAATTCTCTAACCCCTTTTCAGACTTCTACCAACGTAGGAGCCTTGGACTAATTCCCTCATCTTTCTAAAAACTCCAATTTCTTCTTCTGTTCTCTCTCTGGGCTCAAGGCATTTCTCTGGCTATCACCCTCACCTAAAATGCTCTCCTTCCCCATCTCTGCTTCCTTGGAGTTTCAGCTAAAATCCCATTTTCCTGATTCCCCTTTAATTCTGGTGCCTTCCCTCTGGTGATTATTTCCATTTTAACCTGTATATAGGTGGTTTACATGTAGTTGCTTACATGTTGCCTCCCCCATTAGACCGTGAGCTCTTTAAGAGCAAGGATATCCTTTCCCTTTCTTTGTATCCCTAGCACTTAGCACAAGGCCTGGCACATAGAAGTTGCTTATCAGTATTGACTGGTTGGCTGTGAAGTGGGGACGAAGATCATAGAATCATGGGTTTGAACCTAAAAGGGGCCTCAAAAGTTCCAGAATCTAGCCCCCTCATTTTACAGATAAGGAAACTGAGACCCAGAGAAGTTAAGTAACTCGCCCAAAGTCTTACAGGCAGTAAGTAGCAAAGGAGGATAATGCTCATACTGGCCCCCTCACAAGGTTGGTATATGGAGGCTTTGTTAACCTTAAAGTACTATAGAAATGTGAGCAATTCTATTATTCTTTCTATACCCTAACACATGGAGTCATTTGTCAATCTCCAGGACATGGTAATGGCCTCAGGAGAGGGGCCTGGGCTTGATTTAGAGGACAATTTTCTGTCTCCCCCCTCCTCCACTCCCACTACAGACCAATTTTTCCAGCTGAATTTTCAAGTTGAGATATTGTTCTGTACACAGTCCCAGAGGAGCAAGGGCAATTGGCGACATTCAATTTATAAACTGCCTTTTCTCTGAAAGACTGAGAAACATCAAGTAAGTTGATTACTTGGTAGATTGGTATCTGGAAAGGTTATGGGAGAAGATCTGAAGCTCTCTTTTTGATAAATAATTAAAAAGCCTCTTACAATTGGAGATACCAACCCCCCCTTCCCCAGCTTGAAAAATGTCTAAGTGCATCTTGAGAGTAATTCTCAGTCCTTCATGCAATTTTGGAGCCCGGTGACAGGCAGCAACATTAAAAGATCAGCTCAGTTTTTAATGCCTATGAATATCGGGAAGAAAAGTGCTGTCCAAATGATAGTAGAAAATGGCTGCAGTGTTTCCATAGTGATAGACTCAAAAAAAAAAGAGTTAACCGGAAGAAAAATAAACAGCTATAAGATTTCTGCCATTTTAAGGAAAAGAAAGGAGAGGAGAGAGGAAGAGAGGAAAGAAGAGAAATGGGGAGGAGAGGAATAGAGACGAGACCAGAGGAGAGAGGGGGAGAGACAGAGAGAGAGAGAGACAGAGAGAGGGGGAGAGACAGAGAGAGAGAGAGACAGAGAGAGAGAGAGAGACAGAGAGAGAGAGAGAGAGGA
>NW_027187369.1:12435957-12441220 GCF_028583685.1 Petaurus breviceps papuanus
GAGAGAGAGAGAGAGAGAGAGAGAGAGAGAGATGATAACTAGACAGTGCCTGAAAATCATTTGGGGACATATGAAGTCCAGATAAGGATAATGGCAGCAGTGATGGTGATGATAATAACAATAATGAGAGCATTTCCGTGGTGTTTTAAGGTTTACAAAGTGCTTTATAAATATTATCTCATTTAATCCTCACAACAACCCTGGGAGGTAGGTGCTGTTTTTGTCCCCATTTTACCAATGAGGAAACTGAGGTAAAGAGAAGTTAAATGACTTGCCCAGGGTCACACAGCGAGTAAGTATTAGAGGATGGATTTGTACTCAAGTTTTCCTGACTCTCTCTCCTGCAACACCACCTTAATCTACAGATGCTAAATAAATGATATATAACGAAGATGATGATAAGAGTGGGGCCATGTGCTTGTCCCTCAGCAAGAAGCCAATAGAAGTGTCCAGCTCCAATAATTACTCCTGTTACAGAGAAAAGGAAAGGAAGGAATAGCACATTCCACTTGGAGTCTGGAAGATCTAGATTCAAATTCCATCTCTGACCTATAATAGCTGTATGACCCTAGAAAAGTCACTTAACCTCTCAGTGCCTCAGGCAACTCACCCTGAGCCAAGCACACCACTCTATATATAGATGGGAATCACACACCTTAGCCCCTTTCCTCCTCCCTCAAAATGAAAAGGTCAAGTATTTCTTGAGGATAATCTTAGCTAATTTTTATTCCTGTATAGACACTATGACTTTTAGCCTTTTTTACACTGGCTACTTTCAAAATCACAATCACAATGACCCCGTGCTGTGTTGGTCTGGTATTTTCTTTTACAAAACAGTGTGTTGTATACATAGTAAGCATCAACAATCATTTTTATATTTATTTATGTATTTATTTTTAAATTTTTTCCCCAGTTACGTGTAAAAACTATTTTTAATATTCACTTTTACAACTTTGAGTTCCAAATTCTCTCCCTTCCTCCATCCCTACCTTCCCCTCATTGAGAAGGCAAGCAGTTTGATATAGGTTATACATGTGTAGTCATGCAAAACATATCAATAATAGTCATGTTGTGAAAGAAAACGTAGACAAGAAAAAACTCAAGGAAAATAAAGTAAAAAAAGTGTGCTTCAACAAACATTTATTATAGGGTGGCTAGGTGGTGCAGTGAATAGAGCACTGGCTCTGGAGTCAGGAGGACCTGAGTTCAAATCCAGCCTCAGACACTTAACACAAACATTAGCCATGTGACCTTGGGCAAGTCACTTAACCTCAATTGCCTTCCAAAAAGCAAAAAAAACAAAACAAAACAAAACCATTTATGACTGTGTGAGGCACTGTGCTGTGGTATAGAGACTAGTTTTTAGAGACAGAAAGACCTGGATTCAAATCTTCCCTTGGACATTTATTTCTTTCATGGCACTGGACAAAACATTTAAGCCCTTTAAACCACAGTTTCTGTAAAATGGGGATAGTAACCTCTACTGTATCGTTCTTACAGGACTGTTACAAGACTCCAGCAACATAATGCAAGTAAGGTACTTTGCAAACATTAAAGCACTCTAGAAATGAGTTATTGTTATAACATGTCATCTGATTGGTTCCTCTGATTTGTGCTGACCATATTTTAGAGAGCTTCAGAGTGTAGTGAGTAAAGCACTGTTCTTGAACTCAAGACCTGAGTTCAAATCCTGCCCCAGCCATTTGCAAGCTGTGTGATCCTGGGTAAGTCACTTAACTCCTGAGCCTTAGTTTCCTCATTTGTAAAATGGAACACACCTCATGGTATTGTAGTGAAGATAAAATTATGTCATATATGTGAACTGCTTTGCAAACCACCTGTCTTCATCACTGTGACATAAACAAGATAGATAATAGCTAGGAAGCTATAACAGATAAATTATAGTGAGATGATAACTAACAGATAGCTACAGCTAGGTGGTGCTGCAGTGGATTGAATACTCTGCCTGGAGTCAGGAAGACCTAAGCTCAAATCTTGCCTCAGACACTTCCTGGGCAAGTCACTTCACCTTCTTTGCCTTGGTTTCCTTATCTGTAAAATGAACTGGAGAAGAAAATGGCAAACCATTCTAGTACCTTTGTCAAGAAAACTCCAAATGGGATTATGGAGAGTCGGACACAATTGAAAAATGACTGGAAGGGAAGGGAAGGCTTGATAGATGATATATAGAGACATGCTTGATACTGAGATGATAGAGAAATCGATTATAGGAGAACAATTTCTATCTTACTACTCCACTCCCCCGAACAATTTTTTGTAGCATTCAGCTCCATATTCAGAGGTGAGACCCACCTTCCTGCCTCCCTCCAAGGTCAACTCTCTGCCTACTGTGCTAAGGTGCCTCTCCCACCTCTGCGGCACTGGCTGTGGGAGCCTGGGCAAATCCCTTCACATCTCTCACACTGTAAGTTGCAGAACAGATACAGATCTGAACTGGTAGAGGGAGTTTTCTCACTGGGAGAAGCCCTAAACCAACAAAATCACAGATCCAATCCCCCCCAAAAAAATATCCAATGTGAGTTAGTTTTCTTTATACAATCCCAAGCACTCTGTAATGGGTCCATTATTTTCTAGTTTGACAGATAATAGAGATAATAGATCAAAGAAGGTAGATGATTGAATTGAAAGAAGGTAGATGATAGATGAGGGATAGAAAATAGATACATAATGGACTGATGACTGATAGAAAGGTGATAGATAACAGATTAGATAGTTAAGAGGGAGATGAGAGAAAGTGCCCATCACAATGAGGGCCATCGGTAGCTGTGACTTTTTTGGGAATCTGGTTCTATCTAACCCAGTCTGAAGCAATAGAGTAAGTGTACGGTAAATATGTATTGGTGACTATAACATGCAGTAAAGTTTTACTCACACACTGTTCCCTTTCTAAGAAATATTCAAGGGTCTGACAACGGCACAAAAACTAGTCATTCTTTCCAAAACACATCCAACAATTCCACACATCAGCAGTTTGTGACAGATGCATTTGTCAAAACGAAAGCTGGTCATTTTGCTTTAAAAAGGTCAAATCCTGCATAACGTTTGTGGGGGATTTGAATAGGAGGACTGAGAACCTCATTTTTCATGAAAGGCCCAATGAGTGCATGCAAATCCCAAGGACTCATATGATCATATGATTCATATATTCATATTAATAGCCATGATTAGGACCCTAAACACCACTGACATGCTGGAATGCAGATGTCTTGGCCCCTCATCAAGCTCAGGACTCTCCAGGAGAGGGTGAGGTAGTGGGGTCAGTTTTATAGGGGAAATAAGACCCAATGTTGTAAAGAAAGGACAATTTCACTTATCCAGAATGAGACCAGAGGTCTTGACCCTCTGTATCAGAGGCAGATGACAACCTAGGAACTATCCTGGTACTAGAGAGAGAGAAGGTCTCCAGGCCACTTTGTTCCTGGGATTAGGTGTCCCTGTATGGGACATAATAAATGTTCCATAGAAAAAGCCAAGAGATGGTCCTGTTTGACTTGTGAGTTTGTCCTGTAACTTGCTAGATAGAAAATTGATAGATTAGATAGATAGATAGATGGATAGATAGATAGATAGATAGATAGATAGATAGATAGATAGATAGATAGATAGATAGATAGATAGATAGATAGATGGATAGATAGATGGATGGATGGATGGATGGATGGATGGATGGATGGATGGATGGATGGATGGACAGATGGACAAGCAGACAGATAAAATAGAATGGAAAACAAGAAAGATAGAAAGAATAGAAAGACAGAATAGAAAACTAGATAGAGAGAATAGAAAGACAATAAAAAGATAGAATGGAAAGAGATAGACAAAATAGAGATAGAATAGACAGAATGATAGAAAAGTAGAAAGAAAGAGAGAGAGAAAGAAAGAAAGAAAGAAAGAAAGAAAGAAAGAAAGAAAGAAAGAAAGAAAGAAAGAAAGAAAGAAAGGAAGGAAGGAAGGAAGGAAGGAAGGAAGGAAGGAAGAAAGGAAGGAAGAAAGGAAGAAACGAAGGGGGATGGCCAGGTAGCACAGCGAGTAAGAGCACTGGCCCCAGTGTCGGGATAACCTAGGGATCAAATCCAGGCTGAGATACTTAGTACCACACCCAGAAATAACTGGCCTGTAACCTTGAGCAAGTTACTTAGCCCCAATTGCTAAAAAAAAAATTTAAATTAAAAAAAAGGAGATAAAAAAGAAAGATCAACAGACAGCAATTGATAAAGGAGTGGAACATAACTTACCCAAGTTGGTAGAGACAAGGTTCTAACCCAGCTTTTCCAGCTGCAAATCTAATGCTTTTTCCATTGTTTCTCACGCTTGTAAAATGAGTCCCACATTCCCTTTCAGCCAAGGGGAGAGCTGGTAAATATTTAACTGGCTCTCTGGGGAGAAATGTCCACAGGACACACTTTTAAGTTTAATCTGCTTTATTTATTAACGTTCCTTCATCACTTTCCTAAATCTAGATCAACAAAACCATATAACAAGCTCTGGTTTGGAGCATTTGCCTATTTGTGATGTGCAAACGCTCACGTTGTAAATTGAACAATCAGCTTTCGGCAGTTGGAGCCAAATCCAGTGCTCCCTGGCTCTTGGCTTGGAATCCAGTGACCAGATATTTTTGTCCTTATACATGCTATTCATTTGAAGAAGAAAATGAAATTTCGAAAACTCGTCCTCACTCGATTTCTCCTCCCTGACCATTCCCCCTCCCCACAACATGTTGTTGTAGTTGTTTCCTGTATTTTGGAGCTGCCCTTGTCCACAGAGGGATCTTGAAGCAGAGGACTGTGTCCTTGGCTGGGAACATAAAGGGTTCTGTTAATGGAGCAGGGTGGAGGAGAGAAGAAAGTGATTTAGCTTCTCCCTTTCTCCAATGTAGAGAAGCCTGTCTCTGGGCAATCCCTTGTCGCCTGTCACACATCATACACAGTCATACCTGTCAGATGATCCTGCTTACTCCTACCTGTGGGCTAAGTCCAGCCCTTGGACTAACTTCCCATCAGAGTAATAACTAAGGTGAGGCAATCAGGGCTTCTCCCTGGGACACCAAAACGTAGAAGGTGCTAATAGTGTTCACAGTCCTTCAGCAGCAGCCTCATGGTGACCTGGGATTATGCCTCTCCATTGTCGTGTGTGTGTGTGTGTGTGTGTGTGTGTGTGTGTGTGTGTGTGAAAGAAACAAATGGAGACAGAGAGATGGGGGGGGGGGGGTCTGATAAATTTAACAAAAGAACAACTCTATGGA
>NW_027187369.1:12441320-12490920 GCF_028583685.1 Petaurus breviceps papuanus
GGGGGGGGGGGGGGGGGGGGGTCTGATAAATTTAACAAAAGAACAACTCTATGGAAATGTTGTACCTTTCACTATACCCCGACCCCCCACCTACCCCACTCTCCAAAGGGTTTGGATGTTTCAAGCCCTGGCTTTGGTTTGTAAAAAGGAGCAATGGGATTAAAGACTGTATTGAGAGAAGCTAAAACAACATAAGAACATGTGTCAAATGCTTAAGTGGAAGGGAAGGAGAGACAGGACCCAAGAGTAAGCATTTATATTGGGGAGTGGGAGGTTACTCAGACAAATCCCCCTCCCTCTTGCTCTGACAGTAGTCTCTGGGACTGGAGAACCAGTGTTATAGTCAGGGTGGGGCAACCAGAGCTTTGGCCCAGGACAATGATATTTAGGGGGTACTAACAGCATTTAAATTCCTTCAGCAGAGTAAGATTACCAAACTTCTAACCTAGTTAGTAAGCAAGAATAACTAGTTAAGGGATGGCTAGGTGGTGCAGTGAATAGAGCACCAGCCCTGGAGTCAGGAGTTCAAATCCGGCCTCAGAAACTTAACACAAAAACTAGCTGTGTGACCTTGGGCAAGTCACTTAACCCAACTGCCCTCCAAAAAGCAAAAAAAAAAAAAGAATAGTTAAAATAGGCACCTCTATTTCCTCTTCTTACTGCTGTGCACTAGGTGAACAGGCTCCACTCCACCCCCTACAAGCCTGACTGTGTCCCAAGATCTCTGCCTCCTTCCACCTCAGCCCCCCCAGCCAATTGGAATTTGTCTTTAAAAGTTCATTTGAGTGAGTGTGTTTTCCCTGGGAATGGAAAATGTTAGTTTGAGCTCTGTGGAGACTCAATTTTTCTCTCCCCCTTGACAAGAACCCTTCTTACAAACCCCTGGAATAAGTCAAGTTTAGGAGAGGTTGTAAAAAGGAAATTGTGGTTATGAAGGGAGAGAGCAACTATGCTAAGCTGGCCAAGAAAAAGGGAGGCCCTCTTGGGGGGAGGGGCACGGTGCTATAAGCACAGTAGGTTGTTTAGTTCATTTTATTTGCCATGACATCTTTGAATCAGCCATGTTAATAAAAAAAAAAAAACCACTAATGAGTGTTTTGTAATAAGACCACTGGGACCAGGGGTTCCTAACCTGATGTCCAAGGATGGATGGGGTGGGGAGGGGGCAATGATGTCTTGATTTTCACTCCCCTCAACTGAAATTTAGCATTTCTTTCAATGATTTCAAAACAGGATTCTGAACAGGCTTTACCAGTTGGCCTAAGGAGTCTAGGACACCCAACCAAGGTTAAGGAGCCCTTAAGCTCTCTGGGGGCAGGGGTCATTTGGTGTTTGGGGAGCCCCAGCACCTAGCTCTCATTGCCTGGCATTGTTAGAACCCAATGTTGGTTGTATACCATGTCTCACTCTCCTAGCCAAGGGACCTGCCATTCTCTGTTTCCTTTACAATAACCACAAACTCCTCAGGCTGGCATTAAAAGCCCCCCTACTGGCTGACTCGTGCCTACTTTTCCAGTGTTACTTTACATTACTCCCCTGAATTGGCCACATCCTCTCTGGCTTCCGTGCACACGTACAAGTAAGTCATCACCTGTGCCTAGAATGCACTCCATTCCTCCATTCCCATGGCTACCTTTTGGAATTCTTCTCTTCCTTTGAGCCTCCATGAAGCTTTGCTTGATGTACCCCTCCCCCCAGTAGTGTTCTTTCCCCCTCAAATATTCCTAGACTACTTTGATTGCCTATGCCCTCTTTGCTCCCTAACTTGTTTCATACTTAACTCTGTGTGCATGCCGTATTCCCAATTGAAGGTTTTTGAAGACATGGATTGTTTCCATTTTGTCTTTGTCTACCGATGCTAACACAGCACTCGACATACAGTAGGAGCTTAATGAATGCTTGTCAGATTTCATTGAATCCTTACAGTAGTGGAGATGGCTTTTTGCTGGCTTACCTTGTGCTCCACAATATTACTCTCCAAGTTTGGGGCTACAGGCCATGCCACAGAGCAGGGCAAAGCTAACCACCACAGCCAGAAGAGCAAACATTACCTCATTAACACAATGTCACCAAGTCAACTGAGCAAAGTGGCCATGGCTGGGCTAACCCATAATCCACTGCCCCCTGCCAAGGAGCTGTGGCCTGGAAGAGCATTCCTGGGGGGATAAGGAGCTGTGCTTAATGATGCCCTCTCTCCCTCCCTCCCTCCCCCATAAAGGAGGTGAGGCACAAGAAGAGATCTCTTAATATTCCAAACATGGGCTCACTCATTACTGCCCACAGAGTCCTGGTCGATGATGGAGACAGAGAAGTTGTTTTGCCTTCTTCCACACCCACATTTCTTTTGGGGAGGGTGGGGAGTGTTTCCACATGGAAACTAAAGTTTGCAATTGCTTATATTTCAGGAAAAGCAAAACAGCAACAATATGGAGATGGTTTGGGGGCCTTCCCCACCTACAAAAGACAGGCTTCAGAAGAAGTTGGCATTGGCTGCTGCCTCTGGTTCTACCATACACCTACTCTGTTCTTCTCTGCCCTGTAATGAAGCCTGAAGTCACATTTTTTTTGGCCACAGAGAACTTTGATGCAAGTAGTTCTTCATTTCCTAGTAACTGCTTCCTCCCTCCTTCCTCCGCCTGCCTCACCAACTGGAGACTTGAGAGCCCTTCCACTCTGACTCAGAACATGAGGTCTGCTTTGCGAGGCTACTGCCATGAATCAGAGCTTTTCCAGTGTTTGTTGTTTAGAAGGGAAGAAAATTGATATGGTAACTGTGATGACAACGTCCTTTGTAGTCTCCCAAACCTATTTCTAGACAATCATCAGTTAAGCAGTTGAAACGCCAAAATAGCATTCCTAGGAGGTAAAGTCTCCATACATCACTCCTCCCCCCCTTTTTTCTTTGTTCATCAATGAGGAAACAATGACACAATTTCTTGGGGAAAAAAACCTGTAGGCCAAGCTGACGAGAGACAAAATTGCAAAGCAGTATCCGAGCTAATCCAAGAAGCATTCAAGGACCTACTGTGTGAGAGGCAACATGCTGTATTAGCAAGATCCTGCCCCTGATCCCTACTATCTTTGTGACCATGGACAAGTCAATGCTGCATAATAGGCGCTTAATAAATGTTCAGTGGATAATGAATGACTGAAAAGCATAGCAATGCTCAATGCCTCCATGCAATTGTCTCAGGATCATAAATTACACGTGAGCTGCTGATCTATGTTGCTGGATGAAGTTTCAGTACTGGGAGTTCCACACACCAACTGCATTGAAATTATAGGTCCAGAACCCCCAGAAAAATGTGCAGAACACTGTTCTAAGTGCTGGAGATACAAAGGCAAAGCTGAAAGCAATCGCTGTCCTCAAGGAGCTTACATTCTACTGAGAGGATGTAACATGTCTTTTCCATGATCCTTCTCTGCCCCCTTTCACCTCTTCTGTCCCTTTGTATCCACAGTGCTTTCATGTTGCTCCACTCTTCCCATCAGGGAGGTAAGTGTTTGATCAATTCCATCACCCTCATTTCTTAGTGATATTTGGTTGACCCTTCCAAGAGTATTTGCCCCTGGAGAGAACAATGAATCTCTAATGGTACACCTGTCACTTCTGTCAACTTCAGTTCCCTTCTCTATAAGTTAAGAGATTGCTAAGATTATTTCTAAGGACCCACCCAGCTCTTTGAACCCATGAAATCTAGACACTATGTCTCTTGGTCTAAAATTCTTGATAGTAAGATAGTATGGATTGACTAAGGCATGGAGGTATTTTTTTTTTGCTTTTTTTTTTGGAGGGCAATTGGGGTTAAGAGACTTGCCCAAGGTCACAGGCTAGTTTTTGTGTTAAGTTTCTGAGGCTGGATTTGAACTCAGGTCCTTCTGACTCCAGAGCCAGTGCTCTATTCACTGCCACCCCAATGGAGGTATTTTTTTTTATTTTTCTTTTTGCTTTTTTTTTGGAGGGGGGAAGGTAGGGCAATTGGAGTTAAATGACTTGCCCAAGGTCACACAGCTAGTTTTGTGTTAAGTGTCTGAGGCCAGATTTGAACTCAGGTCCTCCTGACTCCAGGGCTGGTGCTCTATTCACTGTGCCACCTAGCCGCCCCTCCAATGGAGGTATTTTTTACGCTAAATAGAATTTATGGTTGCCTTTTGTTTTTTTAGCACAGTCACTTCTAGATATAACCCAACCATCCCCACCACCAAATGATTATGCCCTTGTAACAAAGAAAAATATATAAATAAAACCATCTGACCCAGTGATCATATATCTGGCAGTATATACAACATACAACCATAACCCCATCCCCAAAACACATACGCACCCACACACACACACACACACACACACACACACACACACACACACACTTCTCTCTACAAAAAGGAAGCATATGCTTCCTCATCTTTTCTTTGGGGCCAAGGTTGGTCATTACAATTACCCAGAATTCAGTTACTTTTTATTATTCTTGTTAGTCTACATGTATGTAAATTACTCTGCTGAGTCTGCATAGTTTACTCTGAATCAGTTTATACAAGTTTTCCCATGTTTCTCCAAATTCCTCTTATTTGTCATTTCTTATGGTACAATAATTTTTTTCTTTTTTTCAGAATTTATTTGTTTATTTTTAGTTTTCAACATTCATTTCCATAAGATTTTGAGTTCCAAATTTTCTCCCCATCGGTCTACCCTACCCTCCCCCCACCTCATGATGATAAGCATATTGATTACTCCTTCCCCCAGTTTGCCCTCTCATATATCCTCCCTATCCCTCTCCTTCCCCCCTTCCCCCTTACTTTCTTGTAGGGCAAGATGGATCTCTATACCCCATTGCCTATGTATCTTGTTACCCGGTTGCATGTAACAACAATTTTTTAAACATTTGTTTTTAAAACTTTGAGTTCCAGATTCTCTCCCTTTTTCCCTCTTCACCCATATTTCCCTCCATCCTCCCCCCATTTATTCTATTTTCTCCTTTGACCCTGTCCTTTTTCAAAAGTGTTTGCTTCTGACTACCCCTTAGCCTAATCTGCCCTCCCTTCTATCAACCCCCCTCTTGTCCCCTTCTCCCCATCTTCCTGTAGGGTAAGATACCCAATTGAGTGTGTATGTTATTCCTTCCTTAAGCCAAATACAATGAGAGTAAGGTTGACTCATTCCCTTTCACCTTTCTGCTCTTCCCCTTCATTGTAATAACTTTCTCTTACCTCTTTTATGTGAGATAATTTACCCCATTCTATCTCTCCTTTTCTCCTTCTCCCAGTATATTTCTCTCTCACCTCCTAATTTTATTTTTCAGATAACATCCCTTCATATTCAACTCACCCTGTGCCCTCTATGTCTATATGTACTCACATATACACACATACATATATATATATACACAAATGCACCTACCTATACATACATAATATGTATATGTACATATAAATTCCCTTCAACTATCCTCATATGAGAAAAGTCTCATGAGTTACAAATATCGTCTTTCCATGTAGGGATGTAAACAGTTTAATAAACCAACTTTAGGAAGTTGGTGCAATAATTTTGAGACAGTTTTTCAGCAAGTCCTCCAGAAAAGAAATTTGTTCTCTTTGAGATGATTATAATAGTTCCTTGACTGTATGTCTGACCTCCAAATTTAAGCCCTGATTATGGGCTTAAATTGTCTTCTTCAGAGTAATATGCACTCCCTCTTTGACAAACTGAGAACACTAAGACCTCTTTAAATAGCCCAGGGAAGTCACAGCGATAATAAGCCTTATTGCTTAGATGGCTCCTTCTTCTGCCTCTTCTTGGGAAAAAGGGAGGAGGGGTGGGACATAACGCCTGCAGAGACCAAGGCAAATATTCTCTTCCTAGCATACACACTGGTTTGTGACCGGAAGAGAGTGTTTGGTGCTGGGGTTAATTGATACACTGAAGAGGAGTTTGAAAGACGAAGATAAGTGTCTACACAACAACTCTGAAAGTTCAGAGGTTTCCACCTTGCTAGACAGCACACATTCCCCCGCTGAGGTCTTTATAAACACTGATCTTGACAACAGCTGAGGCTGTGTAGGAGGCATAAAATATTAGTCCCATGTGCAAACGGAGAAAGTGAGGTGCCACAAGGATAAGTCCAAGGATGGGGGCGAGAGAAATCAGCCACCTGAATGACAGCATCCTGTGTCTACCTGAACCTACACAATTTTCAAATTGGAATGATTCACAGTTAACAACCACAGCTGGGAAGCTCTCTTGAGTGTGAACATAACTTTTCCTTTGCCAAAATATGGCATCACTTCAATCACCAAGGACCACTGGAGGAAAGGACTCTCAATATTCAAATACAGGATGTTCTCTCCAGTAATACAGATCATGGCTTCCAATAAGTTCACTACATGGGGCCGCCCAGTGGTCTGCTGATAAATATTTAACAGCCAAGCTCTCTGGAAAAAAATTATATGATACACTTTTAAGTTTAATCTGCATTTTCACACTTTGTTAAGCCTAAACAACAAAAGATTGAGCCTTGATTTTGCTGATTTCAGGGGTGTAAATGCTCTCACTGAAAATTTGTATACCAGGTTTTCACAAAGTGGTTGGAGCTAGCTAGTCTACCCTTGGGGTGCTCAGAGTGCTGGGTGCTTTATTCATTTTCTCCTTACATTGAGATGATACCCCTGGAACATTTCCACTGTTTACTATCATCTCTTACCCTCTCCAGCTGGCCAGCACATCTTCTCCTCCATATGTTTTGCTAATGATACTATTTATTCTTGTTCTTTAGAGTTCCTCATTGGTTCTGTACTGTAGCCTGCTCACAAGGAAAAGACTTCCAATTAGCACCAGTTTTGTGGGGTGCTGACTAGGCAGTTGTAATACTGTAAAATGGGGGAGTAGTTAGAGTAGATTAGAAATCATCTAGTTCAACACCCTCATTTTAGAGGTGACATGGAATGCCAAAGGTGACAAGGACAGAGCTGGGAACCTGAACCTGGGTCTTCTGACTCCAGAGCTTGTATCTTTCCACTATGTCTTCTCTTCTTCCTGCCCACCTTTCCTATATGGGCCACTCAGAAGTGATTCACAATTTTACAGGATGGTAGACCTAAAGAACATCAGCCAGGTGGCTCAGTGGATAAAGCACTGGGCCTAGAGTCAGGAAGACCTGAGTTCGAATGTGGCATCAGACACTTACTAGATGTGTGACCTTTGGCAAATCACTTCACCTCTGTCTCCTTTGGAAGCAGCTAGGTGGCTCAATGGATAGAGTGTTGGACCTGGAGCCAGGAAGACCTGAGTTCAAATTTGGCACTTACTAGGTGTGTGACCTTGGGCAAATTATTTCACCTCTGTTTGCCTTAATCCACTAGAGAAGGAGATGGCAAACCACTCCAGTATCTTTGACCAAAAAAATGCCATGGACAGCATTGGCGTGCTAGGGTCCACAGGACACAACTGAACAACAACATGCCCTAACGTCCTGGGGCACATCATAGGATTGTGAATTTAGACCTCAAAGGACCCTTCAAGTGCATCTTGCTGAACCCCCTCATTTGACTGAAGAGAAAACTAAGACCCAGCAGTTATGTTAGGATGAATTCTGTCTGTGCCTTTAAAGTTATAAGCAGTACTGTAATCCTTGAAGGTAGAGGGTATCTGTCTCTTGTGGGTCTGGTGAGAGAGGGGTCTGGCAAAGAGTCCCCTGCATCTCAGTAGTGTGCCATAACAAAGATCCACTGCCAGCCGACACAGTCCAGCATTCTGGGGACAAGAGGTAGGATGGATGGGGAGATTCACAGCATAGAAGGGTACAGTGAAAAGCCACGTCATTCAGCCCAATGTCCCACACCATCTCCAGATACAGCCAGAGCACAGAACAAAAGCTAATATTCATAATGAGACTTTTTATTGAAAAACCTGAGTCATCAAGAAAAAAAATATTTTAAGAAGGCAGGGAAGTTTGTAGAAAGATTTCCATTTGTAGTTTAAATTACAGTGAGATTGCATCTAAAGTGTTGAACCTTGACTATCCAGAAAACTCAGCTATCCAAAAGAGCTTGTACCGTGAAGCTCTTGGAAACAGAGGTTTTGCCATAACCGATCCACATTCCCTGTGTGTGTGAAACCTGGGAAGAAAGGGTGGGGCCATAGGGGAAGTTAGCAAGCAATTCGAAAGCCAAAAAATCGAGTTATTCTTTTCTCATCACTTTCTCCCTCCTAACATTACTGTTTTCTGTACTGTTCTGGGTAGGGCCAATACTTCCTACTGAGAGCCATCATTGTATGATCAGAAACTGAATTTGCCCTGCTCTGGGTTTTACCAATGTAATTTATCAAAGGTCCTCTCCTCCTTCCCAAACCTAGCATGCTGAGCTTATGACAAAACTGAGGCATGGGAAGATGTCTTTCTGAGCAATCACTTGTTAAGGATGTTAAGAAGGCACTTTTGTTGGGTCTGGGTTGAATTTGGTCTGTGAAGCCTCCTCCTGCTATGAAATTCAGTGGTTCTTTCAAATTCTCTTTGCAATGGTGACACTGAACCCACTTCCCCTTTTCAGCCTTCCCTCCCTTCCTCCTAGCTAGATCAGACCTCTTGCTGTGGTATTTCCTCCATCCCCCTCACTACAGGGAGGGGAGATCTGCCTTTCCACACTCTTGGGACTTGGTGACTCCTTGCCTCAACTCTCTTTGTCTGAGCTTCTGTGCTCTGTTCTAGTCTGGTAACAAGGTGGATGAATGGGTCCTAACAGGTTAACATTGAAAGGGAGCTTGACATAGTAGGTTGGAGCTGGCCTTGGAGTCAGGAAGGCCTGGGTTCAAGTCTGGTTTCCAACACATGTTAGCTATGTGACCCTGAGCAAGTAAATTATTTCATCTCTTAGTGGCCCAGGTAACTAGATAATTTGTAGACAGGTTGCTAATCTGCCCCAGTGAAGGAAGTTTCCTTAATGGGAGTTTCCACACACGCATAAAATCACAGGTCCAAACCCAAAATAAAAAAGGTAGATAAGAGTTAATCTTACCCTGCTCTGATTACATTAGTCCATTTAAAGGAAAGCTTTACTATAAAAATAAAGATTTTGATAGTGAAAATTCCAGCATGCCTACTAGTAGGAAGGAAACTTGTAATACCTCCAACCCCTGCTCCACATGGAAAGAGGTAGGGGACTGCAACAGTAGCCAGTAGGAATGCCCCTGAGGCATTACCCCTCTCTGGACGGGAGGATAATTCTAATCCCAACTCTGAAAAGAGCTTGGAGGTTATTTGTAAGTTATAATTATTCAGACTTCGTCTCACCATGAAACTCCTTGAAGTTCCCAGAGTCATGGGGACAAGCTGGAAGCCAGAGCAACTGGGGAGGTACCTGAGCCCTCTTTTCACGTGAGCCTTATAGCCGGGCATTAAAGTGTGAGAAAAAAAGGATGTGGCAATAGCTTGGAAATCTCTCATTGGCAATGGTGAAATGAAGAGGAAGCAGGGTGGGGCATCCCAAGCCAGTCCAAAAGTCCCAAAAGAAGTGGGCTATACATATATCATGAGGGAAGGGGATGGCTCATGGCTGTGAAGCCTTACCCCTCACATACCTCAAGACCTCCATGATACACAAAATCTGGCAGGGTTTAACAACTGTGCCTCCATTTCCCACCTGACTACAAACTAGGCCAATTATTGGATATGTGGTAGAAGCAGTGTGGCACACTCAAACTTTTTCCCTAGCACTGGCTCTGGAGTCAGAATCTGGTTTGGACAATTACTACCTCTGTATCCTTAGAAAACTTACTTCACTTTCCTTGGGCTCACTTTCCTCGGCTGTCAAATGAGGAATCTAGACTAGATGACCTCTGAAGGGCCCATCTAACTCCAAATCTATCTGTGATCCTATACCTCCCACACTGCTTCTGGAGTCAAAGGACCTGAGTTCAAATTCAGCTTCTGATGTTTATTACTGGTGTGACCTGAAGCAAGTCACTTTACCGCCCTGGGACTCAATTTCCTCCTCTATAAAATGAGGACTATATTGGCTAATACTACACAGTCCCTGGCATATAATAGGCACCTAGCACAGTCCCTGATATATAATGCCCATTGATGAGCCCTGCCTCATAGGGTCATAGATCTAGAGCAAGACCCTTGGAGTTTGGCCTCATTTTATAGATGAAGTCACTGAGGCCCAGAGAGGGTAAGTGACTTTGCTCAAGGCCACACAGCTACTCTAAGCGGCAAATCTTAGATTTGAACTCAGGTTACGTGCCTCTAGGTCCAGTGTCATTGTCACTGAACAAAGGTGCCTCATTTAAGCCCTAGCTAGATCTAATTTTTTTTTAATGAGCCCATCTGGCCTTCTCTTTGACCTGCCTGCCAGTGTGCATCTTAGTGAGGATTCATTGAGTCAATTTCTGAGATACCTGAGTGAGCTTTTGACTCTCCCCACCCAACATGGCTAGAAAATAGAAAATTCAAAGATGTCTTTGTCTCTGTGATCTTTTTATCTGCACAAAGTAACAGGCACATAAATGAAATTCTGATGAAGCAAAACCACTCTGTGTGTGTGCATGCATGTGTGTGTATGTGTGTGTTTGAGAGAGAGAGAGAGAGAGCATGCATGATCCTGCAGAAAAATCTTGGGCTGAATTACAATACCCCAAACCCCAAATTTATAAGGGAAACAAACCAGTGTCTGGGAAAAGAGCCAAAACAAAGGTTTGGTGTAAGAAATGTTGCTACTAATGGTTGGACATGTGTTTTTGGATTGTCTGTGGATTTATGGCTCTTTCTGTATCACATTGAGTGTCGGTAAGGAGCGTCACTGAAAATGGAGGCCTTCCTATAACAATGAAAATGGAAAAAATGAAGACAACAATGAAACCGAACGTGCTTTAACCACAACCAACCCTGTCCTGAAAGAAGACACAAGGAAAGGTCCCTCTGCCTTCCTTCTCTGCAGAGGTAAGGAACAAACTTGGGGTGTGTGACCTACAGATGCTGTCAGACTTCAGGGATGGGTTGGACTGTTTGGCCCATCCTTTTTTCCCTCTTTTAAAAATTCTTTGTTGTAAGCAATAACCTACTGAGTATGGGAGAGTGAAAGACATATTTGGAAATTAAGGTACATGAAAGTTATGACAAAAATAATTTTTAAAAAAGGAAATGGAAGTCTTCGAGCAAAAGCCAGGTGGCCACTTATCAGGCATGTTATGGAGAGGTTTCTTATTCAGGTATGAAATTGGCCACCGAGGTCCTGTTCAGCTGTTCGGAGACTCAGTAATTCTGTCCCATTCTCCTTGCCATGATGATATCAGCAAACCAACCCTGAGAAGGTGAGCTTTGCTATCTCTCACACTCTCCTAAGCTTATCACTATCCTGCTTTGCATAACTATATTTCAGCTTTTCCTGCTCAGGGTCTTTCCTTAAGTTTGTGAACAGGAGCCAGAAAAGTGTCCTCCTATTACAGGGCTTCTGGGTAAAGTCACACAATTTCCAACCACAGAGGGAATCTTGGTTTGAGTCACAGCAATTAGGGGAGGACTGACATTAGCCTGAGATTGAGACTATAGCTTCAGTTGACTTTTCTGTCTTCCTGTGGAGCAAATTTGAACTGTCCTTTGATTTCACTTGAGGGTCTTAATTAGGGATCCAGAAGACAACTCAAATGGCAAACCATTTTCAAGCATGTTTACATCCATGTTTGTGAGGGTGCGGCTGCCTCCCTCCAATTAGAATGAGTAACTAGCTAAAGTTTTCTTAAGCAAAGACTCTTAGAGCTGAAGAAAAGTATAGGGTTCTTCTTACAAGACAAAGGAACTGGTAGTGAGGTGTGGGAGCATGGAAAGAAAGAGTGCTGTTGCTGTGAGCGACTTGGCTGATTTCTGTGCAATTTACAGATGGACAGCCTAAATTGCAAAGGACAATTACCAATGTCATCACCATGATTTTCTTACATTACTTCTAAGAGGTGCACAGAATAGCTCCCTAAAATGAAAAAGCTATTCCAAATAACCTAGTTTCAGAAATTGGAGTACATTCTCAGTCTCTAAGAGTAGTCAGTAGAACTGATAAATTCCTCTTTCCCAGAAGCCCATTGTACTGGATAGAGTTGACCAGAAGCCAGGAAAATCTGCGTTTAAGACCCTGTGATATATAGTGGATGTGACCTAGTGGGAGTGACCCAGGCTCAGTTGCTGTCCTCCACTGGTAGGGAAGCCCCCCTTCAGGAACTCTTCACCCAGGAGAATCACAGGCTTCTGAAAATCTCTTTCCCCTGAAAGCCCTCCACCAATATAGTCTGTGGCATGAGAAACAAACCAGAAGAAAACTAAAACTAAAACTCCATGATACAAAAGAATATACTTTCAGGTAATTCAGTAATTACCTAAAAATCATCACAATAATTCCTAAATACTACCTGATTTACCTAGAAACCTGTTATTTGACTATGGGATCTGGAGTCAAGAAACCTGGGTTCAAAGTTTCACCTTAAGTCTTTTAATTATTTTGGCCCCTCTGGGCTCTAAGTGTCTTCATCCAAATTGGGGGGGGGCATGTTAGAGAATCCATCATCCTTATCTACTACATATTAAGATACATAGGTCTGAGATTTTATTATGTCAGGGCTACCTGGGACTTTCATCTAAAATTGCCCTTTTTGTTGAGGCTAGCCATAAAACATCTCCATTAAGGACCTTTGTTGATTCATTTTGCAGATTGTACCCAGCACTACTTATGGACAAACCAAAGAGCAGAAATGGGGTTGATACACACACACACACACACACACAGAGGAAGAAAGCAACACTACTGAATTGGTATTTGGAGATCTTGATACTATATGTGGTAAAAATACCAAGCTCAGGCTCTCTAAAATGTTTAGCATCTGACTCTGAAAGTCCAAGATAATGTTATGTCCAGTTGCCAGGGTTACATCTCCCCTCCCATTATGAACCCAAATATCCCTTTATTTTGATGCTAGACAGTAAGAATCACTATTTGAAGGATTTTTGTTTGTTTTGATGATTGTCCCAAAACATACTCATGGACAAACCAAAGGGCAAAGAGAAAGAATCTGGGCTTTGCATACACACTACACACACACACGGTAACACTTCAGCATTGAAAAACCAACATAATTGGGGTGGCTAGGTGGCGCAGTGAATAGAGCACCGGCCCTGGAGTCAGGAGGACCTGAGTTCAAATGTGACCTCAGACACTTAACACAAAAACTGGCCATGTGACCTTGGGCAAGTCACTTAACCCCAATTGCCTTCCAAAAAACAAACAATAAAAAGAAAGACCAACCGAATTGAAACAAAATATCAACTACAGTACAATATGTGTTAATAGATAGAGCTGGGACTCTTTAGAATATTGAACATCTTATCTGCCCTCAAAGGTCAAAGATTCTTTTATGTTGAGTTGCCAGGGTTGCCTCCCCGTTATGATTCCAAATATCTCTTTATTGTGAAACTTGACATCAAAGTTCTTCAAGGATCTGTGATGATTTCTTCTGTAGATTGTACCCACCTCTTCCTAGTTTAGAAAAACCAAAGGGCAAAGTGGGAGAATGGGGCTGATACACGCATACACACAGACTCACATATACAAACTTCTAATCACAAATACACATAAGGAAACAGGTCAGTGATGGCACCTGTATAGGAAGGCCCTGCTCCTATACATATATATTGAAATACAGAGCTGAGGCTCCATAGACAGTACAGTCTCTGACCTGAAGGTCATAGATTCTGTTGTGTCCAGTTGCCATGGTTACCACAGGATTTGATCCCCAACATCCCTTTATTATGAGTCTGGACATGAAGAATGCTTGTGAAGGATATTTGTTGATTTGTTTCCTCAGGGACAAACTAAAGAGTAAATAAGGACTTGAAAGAAGTTTATTTTCAAGTATACACACACACACACACACACACACACACACAAGAAAGCAAGCCCACCCTGACAATCTACCATTGTTGATTTGATTGTCCAGGTCCTGCATTAACATAAAGAACTAAGGGCCCCTAGAATGTCCAGCATGTGATGATAAAGGTCATAGATTCTCTTATGTCCCATTGACAGGGTTATCCCAAGATCACAATTCTAAGAATCCCTTTATTTTGAGGCTGGACTTCAAGAATCTTCCCTCAAGGATCTGTGTTGATTTATTTTGTAGATTGTACCCACTTCTACTTATAGAAAAAAAAAGGGCAAAGATAGAGAATGGGTTTGACACAAACACAAACACACATGCTCACACACTCATACACACATACAATTCAAACACACACAGAAATACATGAGGAAACAGGCCGATGTTGACATTTGTGTAGGATGGTACAGGTCCTTTTCCTATAAATGTATATTAAGATACAGAGCTAAGGCTCCCTAGAGAATATCATGTCTGACCTGAAGGTCATAGATACTGGCATGTCCAGTTGCCATGGTTACCA
The DNA here is from genome assembly GCF_028583685.1 of Petaurus breviceps papuanus. Taxonomy (NCBI): domain Eukaryota; kingdom Metazoa; phylum Chordata; class Mammalia; order Diprotodontia; family Petauridae; genus Petaurus; species Petaurus breviceps. The sequence goes on from NW_027187369.1 coordinate 12,455,753, forward strand.
CAGGATTTGATCCCAAACATCCCTTTATTATGAGGCAGAACATGAATCTTCCTCAAGGATATTTATTGATTTGTTTTGCAGACTGTACTCGGTCATTTTTAAAGACAAACCAAGGGGCAAAAAGGAAGAAAACCATTTATTTGCACATACATACACAGACACACACACACATAGTTAAGAAAACAGGCCTGTGCTGACAACAAAACATTACTGATTTGCTTGCTGCAAGTCCTGATGCTATACGCATATGTATTAAAATACAGAACTGAGGGTCCATAGAATGTCTCACATCTGACCTTGAAAGTTATAGACACTGTTATGTCCTATGGCTAGAGTTACCCCAGGATTATCATCTCAATGATTACTTTATTCTGAAGTTCATCTTCACTGATCTTTTTCAAGAATCTATAATGTCGGGGCGGCTAGGTGGTGCAGTGAATAGAGCGCTGGCCCTGGAGTCAGGAGGCCCTGGGTTCAAATCCAATCTCAGACACTTAACACTTACTGGCCGTATGACCTTGGGCAAGTCACTTAACCCCAATCGTCCTCCAAAAAGCAAAAAAAAAAAAAGAATCTATAACTTATGTTGATTTGCTTTACAGCTATAAATCAACCCAACTCAAGAATGCAAAGAACAAAGAGGGAGAATGGGGTTTATATTCTCTCTTTCTCTCATACACACACACACACACATATGCATGGACTCACAAACAGGCCAACATTGTTGGGGCAGAAGGAATAGGTCCTGATCATAGCTATATGTGTTAAGAAATAGAGCTCATTAGCATCTGATCTTGAAGGAACAACATTCTGTAATGTCTGAATGCCCCAACTAACAAAATTTATTCCCAAATATTCTTTTATACAGGGCCTGGATATTTAGAATCTTCTGTCAGAAGTATTTGCTGATATTTTAACAGGTTATTTCCAAATTATACCCATGGACGAACTAAAGGACAAGTAGAGAGAGCAGGTTTTACAAACATAGAAACACACAGGCACACACATGTGCCCATGTACACACACATACATTAAAAAGCCAATAGCAACAGTGGGTTGAAATGTCAGTGTCCTGATATGATATATGTTAAGATTCAGAGCTGAGACTCTATAATATCTAGCATCTATTTACCCTTAGAGGTAAAAAAAATTCTGTAATTTTCAATTGCCAGGGTTACCCCCATCCTACTATGATCACAATTATCCCTTTATTATTAGACTGAACATCAAGATTCTCCCTCAAGGATCTTCATTGATTTCTTTTACATATTGTACTCATACTTACAGAGAATAAGTTAATATGTGCACATACACACATGCAAACACACACATACAAACTCACACATGTACACACAAATGCACATAAGGAAACAGGCCAGTGCTGACCCCAAGGTTAGAAGGTCCAGGCCTCTGATTCTATATATACCTATTAAGATTAGAGTTAAGGCTCTATAGAATGTTTATCACCTTACCCTGAAAGTCTAAAAGTCTGTTATGTCCAGTTGCCAGGGTTACTCCCCCACCCCTAAAATAATCTCAAATCCTCCCTTAATTTGGGAGATAGACATCAATAATCTCTCTTAAAGAGCTTAGTTAGTTTGTTTTACAGATTTTCCCAAATTATACACGTGGAGAAGTCAAAGGGCAAAGAAGGTAGAGTCCAGAATCTATAAATACACACACACACACACACACACACACACACATACACACACACAAAGCAACAGGCCAGTATTGAAAGGAAACAAGCCATCGCTGGAATGGAATGTCAAGGCTCTGATTCTGTTGGTATGTGTTAAGATACAGAGCTGAGGCTCTCAAGAATGTCCAGCATCTGACCTTCGAGAAGGTCAAATATTCTGTTATGTCAAATTGCCAGTGTTACTTTCCCCTGCCCGTCCAATTAGAATCCCAAGCATCTCTTTATTATGATGCTAGACATCAAGATTCTCCCTCAAGCATCTAAGTTGATTTGTTGTGCAGATTTTACCCACCCTTGCTCATGGACAAAGTAGAGAACAAAGGAGAATGGAGTTGACACAAACACACAAACATACAAACTCACATACACAAACCCATACAAACACACACGAGGAAACAGGCCAATGTGGACACTTGTGTTGACAGGTGCATGTCCTTCTCCTATAAAAGGGTATTAGGATACAGAGCTGAGGCTCCCTAGAAAGTCCGGTGTCTGACCTTGAAGGCCATAGGTTCTGTTGTATCTGTGTCCAGTTGTAGGATTTTATTGTGAGGCAGTTCATAAGGAGTCTTCCTCAAGGATATCTGTTGGTTTGTTGTACCCACTAATTCTTTTTGCTTTTTGGAGGGGGGAAGGTAGGGCAATTGAGGTTAAGTGACTTGCCCAAGGTCACACAGCTGGTTTTTTGTGTTAAGTATCTGAGGTCGGATTTGAACTCAGGTCCTCTTGACTCCAGGGCCAGTGCTCTATTCTCTGCGCCACCTAGCTGCCCTTTACTCACTGATTCTTAAAGGGCAAGGGGGAAAAAGGAGTTTATTTGCATGTACATATGCAGATATACAGAGCTGAGGAAGCCTGCCTACAAGGATGACCCATTGGTGGCTGCAGGCCCTGATGCTCCATATGTATTAACACAGAACTGATGGTCCATATGGTATCCAGTATATGACCTTGAACCGGGTCCCATTGCTAGGGCTACCCCAGGATTATAATCCAAATGATCATTCTAGGCTGAGGCTAGATATCAAAGATCTCCCTCAAGAATCTATGTTCATGTTTTACAGATTGCCCCAGACCATATGCATGGAAAAAGCAAAGATCAAATAGGAAGGATGGGTTTTATATTCACATACGCACATACCAGAAAAAGGCCAACGTTGACAAGCCTACATTGTAAAGTGGTACTGAGAGACTGAAGCTCTCTAATATGCAGCATCTGAAAGGGATTCTGTTCCATCCAATTACCAGCATTACTTCCCCCCACCTGCATTATAATCCCAATTCGCCCTTAATTTTGAGGATGGACATCAAGAAGTACCATATCAATGATTGCCCCAAACCATACATCACAGCAAAGAGGAAGAACCTGGGATTTGTACACACACATACACAGCTGTGTATGTACACACATACATGTACAAGCCAACAGACTATCACTGAAAAGCCAACATAGTTGGGATGGAATGTCAAAGTCCTGATTGTATATGTGTTAAGATACAGAGCTGAGGATCTCCAGAATGTCCAGTACTCCATCTTTATGAAGGTCAATGATTCTGTTTTTGTCTCATTGCCAGGGTTACGTTCCCCTCCTCCACCCCCTTTATGATCCTAAATATCCTTTAATTATAAATATTGAACATCAACATTCTCAAAAATCTGTGTTGATTTTTTAAAACAGATTCTACACCCCTAACCAAAGGACAAAGCGGGGAAATGGGGTCGATACTCACAGAAGCACACACAAATTCCTAATCACATACACAAACATACATAAGGAAACAGGCTCATGTTGAAACCTGAATAGAAAGGTGTAGATCCTGCTTGTGTACATGAAGATACAGAGCTCACTAGAAAGTATGGTGTCTGACCTGAGGTCAAAGATTCTGTTGTGTCCAGTTGTCAGGGTTGTGGCAGGATTTAATCCCAAACATCCCTTTACTATGAGTCCAGACATGAATCTTCAAGAAAATTGTTTATTTGTTTTATAGACTGTACACATTCACACCAAGGGCAAATTAAAGTGTAGACAGGAGAAAAGGAGTTTATTTGAGCATATGCAGGTAACAGACACACATACCCAATAAAGCAAGCCTACATCAGCAACCTAACTCAATTGATTTGGTTAAGGCAGGTTCTGATTATGCTATGGAGTAATCCATATGATTATCCAGCATCTGACTACAAAGGCTATGGCCTTTATATTCAGATAGATAGATGGATAGATAGATAGATAGATAGATAGATAGATAGATAGATAGATAGATAGATAGATAGATAGATAGATAGATAGATAGATAGATAGATAGAGATACATAGATAGATAGATAGATAGATAGATAGATAGATAGATAGATAGATAGATAGGTAGATAGGTAGATAGATACATACATACATAGATTCTGTTATGTCCCATTGCCAGGGTTACCCCAAGATAGTAATCTTGATTGTCTCTTTATTTTGAGGTTTGATTTTAAGGATCTTCCTCAGTCCCTATGATTTGCTTTGCAGATTATACAATCTGGCCCCACTCATAGACAAAGTAAAAAGCAAAGAGAGAATAAGGTTTATGCCCACACACACACACACAGGCTATTATTGACACCTGACATCATTAAATTAAGTACAGGTCTTAAACCTCGTATGAAGGAACCAGAGTCCAGAGATGTTCAACATCTAACTTTGAAGGTCCAAGATCCAACATTACGTTCATTTGCCCTCATTACCATGTTATTTGAAAATAAATCTGTTCTGAAAATTTCCTTTTATTTTGAGGCTGAACTTTTAAGAATCTCCCTTGAAGAGTCTTTTTAAAAAAATTATATTTTGTTTTTCCCCCAGTTACATGCAAAAACAATTTTTAATATTCATTTTTTTAAATTTTGAGTTCCAAATTCTCTCCTTCACTCCCTCACATCCCCCCTCATTGAGAAGGCAAGCAATTTGATAGTGGTTATACATGTATAGTCATGCAAAACTTTTCTATATTATGAAGAGTCTTTGTTGATATATTTTTTTTCTTTTTGAAGGGCAATTGGGGCTCAGTGACTTGACCAAGGTCACCCGGCTAGTATTTGTGTTAAGTATCTGAGGCTGGATTTGAACTCAGGTCCTCCTGACTCCAGGGCCAGTGCTCTATTCACTGTGCCACCTAGCCTCCCCTGTTGATATATTTTAAAGATTGTTTGAAACCACATATATGGACATCAAAGAGCAAACAGAGAGTGAGTTACCACCACATACACACACCACACATGGAAAAGCCTGACATTGTTAGTATGAATGGTAGGGGTCTTGATCATGTTATGAAGGCTCTCTAGAATGCTCTCCACGTGACCTTTAAAGTCAACATTCTTTTATGTTTTTAGTTGCCAGGGTTACCCTCGATCTGAAATCTAACATTTACTTATGTTCAGTTATTTTAGGGATTATACCCCAGAATTTAAATATCCTTATAAAACTGGACCTTTCCTCTAAGGATATGTTTCACTAGCAAATATTTTAAATGGCATTGCCCAAACTAGACAGTCCCCAATTCCCCCATCAGTCTATATTTGGGCCCCTGTGCCCCTTACCAGAAAATAGACAAAGGACTCTCAGCTGATTAATATTCAGTCATTTTATTTTAGGATCTGAATAAATGGATTGGAACAGGAAAGATGGGCTAGATAGACACTGAGGGAAGGAGGAAGAGGAATGGGCTCTGGATACAGAATGGGGAAAGGGTGAAAGACATGTTCCTTTGTTTCTTGAAGCCACGGGGACCTGCCTTGATGAGGACCAAAGTTGAATTCAACAGAAGATCCTGATGATGAGGGTGGAGGTATCTAGCTTCAAGAAGAAATGGTTGAATGATGCTCATTTCTCTGGAGACAGAGGTGCAGGTGACTCTCCATGGTGGACAGTACATGAGTTTTAAGAGACCAGCTCTCATTTTCAGGCTTATCAGAGAATGAGTCAATGGTAGGCCAGGATCAAGGCCCTTGACTTAGTGAATAGAATTGGCTGCTGGATCAGGATCCCATATTTGGGGTGAAGCACCTTCACACTGACCCAGGATACCAGTTGGGCTGCTCTTTGACATGACGTCAAAACCAACCACAAAGACGGAGAAGTAGTCTGCCATTTCTATGGAGAAAAGTTCCTAAGGTGAAGCTCATCTTCACTCAGAAGTATATGAACAAAGCAGTAGTATATGTGTCCTAGGAAGTGATGGAGATGATGGTCCCTGGGAAGCCAAGGAACACCACCCCCGTAGCTGACAGAGTAGAGCTGAGGCCCTCATTCTCAGCTTCTCAGTGGGCTTCTCAGTTCCCAGGCTGGGTTCTCTGAGAGCAGTAAGAAGACTAGCCTTGTGCTTTATTAGTCTGGGTAACCTTGTTACCACCCAACAATCTGTGACATCACAGAGAAGCTGGCTGCCAGCCTGGAAGGAGCTAATGTGACCACGAAGTGTCAAAATGGGCCCTTGAAAGTAGCACACATTTTATACTGATCATACTACAGGCCTCTCTGACACTCATCCATGTGACCTGGGTGGAAGGGGGAATGAGTGGGCCCACAAATGGGTCCTCTTCTTTGGGAGCCTGTTTCTTTTCGTGTAAAATGAGCAGCATTGAATAGCCTTCCTAAAATTGGGTAGGGGGAGGGTAAAGAGAACTAAGCAAATTACTTAAGCTCTCTGGGCTAAACAGTTTCTGAGGCCGCCCCTTGGAGCGATTCTGTAACTAGGTGGTCTTGAAGGCCCCTTCTGGCTCTAGAGCTACGATACCATGATATTCAGAGCATTGTGTTCAGTTGGCGTCACCTACCCCACTTTAGGAAAGATATTGATAAGATGATGAAAATGTATTCACAGGAGGGAAACCAGGACAATATCTTAGGAGGACTGGCAGAGAAAGCACTTAGGAGCAATATGGTAACTGTCTCCAAGTGGTATGAAACTTGTGCTGCTATCTGTCCCGTGGAAGAGGCATTTAGATTTGTTCTCATGGCCCCAAAGGGCAGACTTGGGAGCAATGAATGGGGAGAAGTCTGTGAAAGGCAAGTAAATGTAGGCTGGAGGTCATTTACAAAGAAAAGTGAAAAACCTTTCCTAACAAGAAGAGCTTGAGCAGACTGGGCCACAGTCCTGGGAAGGAAGGAGGGAGTAGATTCCTCCTGGACATCTTCAAGTGAAGCCTGGTGACTGTCCCTGGGTGGGCTGTTGGGAGGAGGTGCTTGTTCAGGTAACTCAGAGATTGTGATCTGACCCTTGAGGGTAGGTGCCCCAATCAAATAGTCCTTTTTCCCCCATCTTGGGGTGAGGCATGTTTGGGGGGGACAGTGAGCTTCCCAACCTGGCTGGGGAGCAGTAGGAGAAAGGCTGGATACATAGGAAGAATGGGGAAGGCTTAGTGGCAGATTAGCTCTAGGGAATGAAGGAGAAGACCTGAATTTGGATTGTACTCCACAGGCAGACTATGAGAAAATGGGAATAGAATCTGGAGTCGTTCTGGGCTGGGAGGGCAGGAACTGAAACCGAAAAGCAGGCCCCACCTTCCCTTTATCCACATCTAATATGGCTGCTTGAGAGGAGGGAGGAAGGCCAGAATGGCCTGGAGGAAGCTGCAGTAAAACATCGCTGCGCTGGAGTTCTCTGGCCACTAGAGGGCTCATTGTCATTGCTGCTCCTGGTTATTCCTAAGTGATCTGAGCTGAGTCATTCCAAGGCCTGGGGCCCTGGGACAATCACTTGGGCTGCATCTCCCAGCCTCACAGAGAGCCTCAAAAGAGAATGGGGAAAAGTTATGGGAAGCAAATGCCCTGCTCAGCGGCAGCATAAGTACTACATAAGAACTTGACCTTCTTTTCTCAACAGGAGCAGCCAAGTACAAACCCAGACTTCCCTAACCCTGTCACCTTCAGCATCCCTGAAAAGGCCCAGTTGAGCCCCAGAGCCATAAGCAGGGCCAGGCAACTTGGGTGCCAATATTTAGAAGATGCAAACATGTTGATTTTGACTTATTGATGATTCACGGGCAATTCATACACCATTGGTCTTGGCCTTTAAAAAGGAAGCTGGAGAGGACAGAAAGCAGTGACACATGCACACGGGCGCACACACACTCTGTCTCTCTGTCTCTCCTGTCTCTCCTCTCTGTCTGTCTCTCTGTCTCTCTCTCCTCTCTGTCTGTGTGTGTGTGTGTCTCTCTCTCTGTCTCTCCCCCCCCCCCTCTTTCTTTCTCATGGCCTTAGGGAGAGCTGCCAATGGAGGCGGCTTTGAAGAGACATTTGGTTCAAACTGGGAACTGCAGTAATGTGAACCCACACCAATGGAGAGGAAATAGTGAAGTTACAGAGGAGGACCTGGGCCCAGCGACATCTTAGACCAAGCCTCCTACACCCAGTGGACCAAGCAGGAGCCAGAGGAATGGGGGCAAAAGACAAAGAAAATCCAACCTTTGCCCTTCACTAGTGATCCCAAGCTCAGTCTTTCCCCCTCCCCCTCAATATGGAAGAGCCCTATCCAAGGATAAGTACTAAAAGTCACAATGACTATATAGGTCCTTGGGAGGAGAGAGGGGTTGCCCTGGAAGGGGGATCATTTGCCTCCCCAGGGTAATAAATACCATGAGTCAGAGCAGTATAGGCTTCTGGAAGGTAGAGCTCACCAGACTTGTGGGGTGCTGAGCTCTCTTTGGTAGGGGGTGGGGGGTGAGGGAGTACCAGAATGCTGCATAACGCAGAAGGTTTGTATAGGTCTGTGGGAGGTAGGGTTTACTGGAAGGATGGGTTACTTGACCCTCTAACAACTCTGACTACTTTTCCCTTGTAGGGGAAGCCACCCTACACCACCTAGTCTGAAGAACCAAATTGGGAGGTCCCTGGGAGATGGGATTCCCCAGAGAGGGAGACATTATGGTTTTGACTGTTTATGGGCTCAAGTGACAGGTGCTTTGTGTTTTTCATCAAGTTAAGGAAAGCCTGAGTGTTTGCATGAGCTGTTGGGTACTGAACAGTTTTTTTAATGTAATCCAGCCCACTCTCTTCCTTCCTTTCAATTCTGGGCCATCTGGAGTGCCTGCCCAAGAGGGATTTGAATTTCAAGTTCCTAGATGGCAAACTGGAAAGGACCTCAGAGGCCATCTAGCCCAACTCCCTCATTTGACAGAGGAGGAAATTGAGGCCACACCAAATCATTCTGCTTCTTGGCATCCTCTGTGAAATGATGACCCATAAGAGCCCCTCCAACTCTACCCATATCTGAGATTTTTGAGGACATGGAGTTGAGCTTCCTTGAAGAACAGGCAGAGGAGAAAATAGAGGGCATCCCAGAGAAGGAAGCATGATCAAAAGCACAGAGAGGGGCTATTCATGTGCTGTGGTCAGGAGACTGTCACAGACTAAATTAGAAGCCCAAATTGCATTCCTCTCCCTTCCACCAAGATTTGTCTGCCAGGGTGCCATCCAGGGGTATGATGTTGGCACTTGGGCAAGAGAGGTCCCTAATGCATATGAGCGCCACGTAGAGCTGAAATGCATTGCTACAAACTGGGTAGCTTGGGAATTGAAAATGGTGGGGTGCTTCTAATTTCTTTTACTAAGTGCCAATAGTGAGGCATGGTGAAATGAGTGCCCTGGAATTGGGAATTGAGGGCACCTGGGTTGGAATCCCAATTCTGACTCTTTGAAGTTGACAGGTAGATACCTAACAGGAGCAGGGCATCCAGGGCTTTGCCCCAGAGTACTGAAATTTAGAGGATACAGCACCATATAAACAACTGAGCTTAGCACCTAGAGCTTATCAAGAATAATGCGGTTCAAGTACAAAGCTGCCAGATGGCCTGCTTCCTCCCTTATCTCATCCCTCACACCCCAGGTGAGGTCCTCTCTAACCCTTTGGCCTGTCCACTCCCTTTCCCTCTCCCCCCCCTCCTCCCCATGGCCTTCCCAGCAGCATTTGGAGGGCAAATGTGGTGTTACTTGTGGTTAGGGATCATCACTTTCCTCTCTGACCCTCAGTTTCCTCATCTGCAAAATAACAATGAAACCTAAAGGACCTGCCTGGCATAGTTGCTGTGAGGCTCATGTCAGATCATCTCTTCACTGATAGCTATTAATATTACCCACTGAGATCCCCTAGGAGAGAGGTGTGGAGAGCCCAGCTAAAAGATGGAAGAAATCACCTTCCTCCTACCCCACCCTCCTGGGGCCATGGCTTCAAGACTTCCTTTCGAGAATGTTCCATAGCTCACGTATAACTTTCCTCTGCCATTGACAATAGACGTCGATTCTGTAGACTTTCCGGTCTTGTTCAGTCATTCATTTCAGTGAAACACTCATCTCAAAGCTTCTCTGACAAGTTTCAGGTGTCATCTGTGGCCTTGGTTTAGGAATAACTTCGAGAGGAGCTGTGAGATTGGGGCATCCCAGAACCTCTCCTGCGGTTTTCACACATGACTGCTACCTGGAGCTGAGTCTTTCCTTTGCCTGAGAGAAGTCAGAGAAAGAATGAGCATCAAGGGAGCTCTGTTCCCGTTTCTAGTTTCAAAAGGAGTTAACAGCTCAAAGGGTAATCACTTTCACACACTGTGGGGTTTGATGAGCTCCAGGCAGGCCACCTGGCTTCTAGGCCTTTCTCTGCCAGGAGCTTGCTGTGTGACCTTGAGCAAATCACTCCCCCTCTCTGGGCCTCTTTCCTCTTCTGTGCACTGATGTGGTCTCTTCCAACTCAGCTGGCCTGTTCTTTAAATCCCAGCAGATATCAAACTTCAGATGGGCACAGTTATAATTTGGGAATTTGGAACCCCTTTTTGAAGGTCCATGAAGGCAATTTGATTGGTAGCTCAGAAAAGATATGAATTCCTGGGCCTGGTCACATGTGTGTGAGCTTGAATGGACATGGTTGTTCCTAGTACTAAGACTGTGCTCAGCTCATAGAGTCACAGAGTTGGCAGGGGCCTCAGGCACACCTAGTCCAACCTCTAACCCAAGAAAAGAATCCTCCCTCCAATCCTCCACTGGACAAGAGGCCACTTCTAGCCTTTACTTACCTTCAATTCTAGGAAGCTCACCACCTCCCAAGGCAGCCCAGTGCACTTGGGGACAACTCCATCATTAGGAAGATTTCTCTGATATCTGGCTGAAATTTCCCATCCCTCAACCCCCCAAAGCTCATCCTGTAAGACCAAGCAGATCAAGTCATATTCCTCTTCCAGTACTTGAAGACAGTAAGTAATAGTGGCACCCCCAAATTCTTTTCTCTAGGCTGAACATACCCAGTACTTTCAACCAGCCCTCACATGACCCAGGCACAGTCTACTACTTAGCACACTACTTGGTACATAGGAGCTACTTAATATGTGTTTGTTGATGGCTTGATTGACTGCCCTTCTCTAGATGCTTCCTAGCTTATCAGGGAACTTCCTAAAATACTGCTCAGAGAATCGAGTGAAATCCTCAAAATGTGGGCTGAGAGGGGTCAACACAGACCAGGACTCTTGCCTCTTGATCTCTGGGCCCTGTATCTATCCCTTTTGATGCAACCCACAATAGCAATAGCTTAATCCATTGCCTTTGACTCATTTGGAGTTTGTAGTCCACTAAGACCCCCAGATCTTTTCCCCAACTGTCAGCAATAAATCCCCCATCTTATCCTTCTGAAGGTGGTCAGTTGAATCCAAGTATGGAATTCCTTTTCAATTTTGTCTTATTAATTTCGGCCCATGGGTTTCCTCTGTCATCCAACATGCTACTTTCACTTCCAGATTCACATAATCTGCAAATGTGATAAACAGACCTTCTATTCTTCCATCCAAGTCAGTAATAATAGTGTTAAAAAGCACAAAGCCTAGGGCAGATCTGTGAGGCACTCCCCTAGAGACCCATCTCCAAGATGGTATCAGCTCATTTGGTAAAGACAGGACTTTGGGTCTGGTCCTTTCACCAGTTTGGTACATACCTAGCTATACTATATACTGGACATCCGTGCTTAGCACTGTGCTGGGCCCAGAATAAGCATTTAGGAAACATTTGTTGATTGACTATCACATAATCCATGCTTCTCCCTCTTGTCCACAAACAGAATCAAATAGAATAAAAACAACAATAATGGCCAGCGATTATATAGCACCTACTATGTGCTGCACACTGGCCTATTACGATCCCCATTTTGCAGATGGGAAAACTGAGGTAGACAGAGGTGCCATGATTTACCCGATACCACAAAGCTAGTGAGTGAGTGTCTGAGGTTGGCTTGGGCATCTGGAGAGAAGTTGTCCAATAAGGATCAAACTGCTTTAAATAATGCAGCCATCTGCTGACCTCCAGGGCCGTGGAGCTGGAGATGAAATGATGGACCGTGCTTCCTGATTACTTGTCAATATATGACCTGGGTCTGGGTAGGCACAGATTCTGTCCATAGACGCATCTCCCCCTTCACCTCCAGCTGCCTTGTCTCCAATTTCTCGGGGGCACTCGTGTAATCTAGTGTCCTCTCAGCATCTGTTGGAATCGTATCCCTCTCCTAGACCGTGAGCCCGAGAAGAACAGGGACTCTGCCTTATCCTAACTTGGCACCGGGCCCAGTGCTCTGCATACAGTGAATGACTAAGGGATATCTATTGAATTGAATCTTCTTGTCTTCTGCCCTGATCAGAACATTTGGGAAGTATCTTTCAGTTCAGAATACCATGTCTTAGAAAGGCCATTGACAAACTGCTCCCTTGAGGATACCATTGAAGCTCACTGGCTTTCCACTGGGTCTCTCTTTCCCTTGTCATGTGGCCAACCTCTGGTTCTGCAGCTGGGGGTGGGGCAGGATAGGAGGACTTTGGCGACGCAATCCCAGCATTTGTGTTCTTCATCCCACTGGACCATTACCTTACTTAGGGTCACAGGAATTTAGCTTTAGTAACCTTAGAAGGTACCTTGAGATCCTCTAGACCAGGGCTTCTTAAACTGTGGGTCACAACCCTGAAAAATATGGGAACAGAAAGATGGAACAAATGTGGAACAACCAAAAATTAAATAAAAAACAAACTCGAAAGGAATCTGAGGTGTTTCTGGCAGTGCCTGTCCATGTCACATCACTTCACTGCAGCCTGGGTTCTGAACACAAAGCATGTGTACTTTGCACTGCACATGCCCTCAGGCCATGCAATGCCAAACAACAGCCAGGGAAACACAAAAAGGGGTCACTAGTGGAAAAAGCTTAAGAAGCCCTGATCTAGTCCAACCCCAACTCTTTACAGAGCAAGATACCGAAGGCCAGCGATAGAAGGTGGCCCGAATGCCACAGTGGCAGAGCTGGAAGTGCTTTTCTCCCCGTACTCCTGGGTGACTGGTGCAGTGACAGACTAGGCTAGTCAGACATTCAGCTCTGATCATATATTTTAACCTGTCCTTGTCTTCTTTTCCTTTCTGTAAAGAAATCTACCCCCTCCCACCTCCACCCGACATCCATTAAGTCCACATAAACAATGGTGAACAGTTTGCTGAATCTGCTGAGTCAGGAGCCCAGCCTGGACCCAGCAGCCCCCAGTTTAATGAATTGAGGTTGGCCTGGGGAAGGAAGTGCTAATATAGTCATAGCCAGACAGTAACAGTGGGTGTGAGCTGATTCATGTCAGAGGGCTTGAGCCGTGGAAAGGATGGCAGCGGGCCATGGCAAGAGGTTGTGCTCTGAGAATTTGGGCGGGGGGGGGGGGCAGAAGGAAGGAGAGTGTTTCCAAGGAGGGGCCAGTCCCTCCTTCCCCTTGGACAATTGATTTGTGGAAGTGTAATAAAGAGACCTCTCCATTATAAGGAGCAAAGCTGACATTTAGATAGCACCCACTATGGGCCAGGCACTGTACTTGGTACTTTACAATTATCTCATTTGATCCTCACAACAACTCTGGGAGCTAGGTACTGTTATGATCCCCATTCTACAGATGGCAAAACTGAGTCAGTCAGAGGTGAAGTGACTTGCCCAAGGTCATACAGCTAGTAAGTATCTGAGGCCAGATTTCAACTCACATCTTCCTGACTCCAGGCCCAGCCTTAGGGCCTAGTGCTATATCCATATTTCAAATGCCGCCTGACTACTGTGCAACCCAGAGCAAGTGACATCCCCTGTCTAGGCCTCAGTTACCTCCCCTCTCTTTAAAATGAACTAGAGGGCTTCAGAGGTCCCTTCCAGCCCTAAATTGTGGATCCTAAGGTGGACCCTGGGCCTCAGTTTTGTCATCTATAACAGGGCTTCTTAAACTTTTTCTACTTGTGACCCCTTCAGCACTTCTTCAACTGAGAGTTGCGACCCCAAATGAATGGAATAAATTAGATGGTTATAACACCAAAGTAATCCTCATTGCAGCTGCTATGAATATGCATACATATTCCCAGGGTTTGTTCACAAAATATTATAAACTCTCCTCCTCCAAGACAAAACCAAAGTATTAAAATACCAAAGGTTTCCTAGTAGTAAGGTACTCATTACCAATCCAGGGAGCACTAACATCTCAAGTGTCCTCTTGTCAAGCCTTACCACCAGCAAGTTCTTCCCTCCTTCTGTTTGTCTCTCAACTTCTCTCTGCCCACATTTCTCCCTCCAAGCAATACAATACATATACTATTTCCAGTCAAGGACTTGATTGACTTAGTACTGACAGGCTTGGAAATCAGCACTTAATTGGAAAGGTGTGGGGATCCCTGTGGCCCAGAACCTAATTGGCTCTAGGTCAAGGCTCTATGTGAGGCCTATTAATGGGCAGGGAAGATCTTATATCCCATTAACCTTACAAGGTCCCTTTGAACTCAAGAACCTTTATATACGTATATGTTAATATGATCTTTATTGAACGTTAGATCTGGACTCAGACTTTAGTGATCATAATATTCTAGCTCTAGAGCTGGAAGGGATCTCAGGGCTCATCTAATCCAAGCCTCTCATTTTTTTATAGATGAGGAAATTGTAGCCCAGGAAAGGTAAGTGACATGTCCAAGTTCATACAGACAGCAAGTGGCAGAGGTATGATTTTAACCCAGCTCCTTTGACTCCATAGTCAGTTCTTTTTCCACTATTATAGAGACTTAGTCCAATTTCCATCATTTTACAGATATGAAAACAGATCCAGAGAATAGATAACTTTTGGTACATCTGAGGCCAAAAAGTATCCAAGTCTCAAAATGCTCAAGTCAAGAGTTCTTTTGTCTGTCTCCCTCCCTAAACTGGAACTAGAGGAGTGTGATTGGGACTTGGTCCCAGGACACCAACATCTAGAGTGGGAAAACAACCAGAGAATGAATTTCCTCTCTTCTAGCCTCTATTCCTAGCCCTCAGTGCCTGGTACGACAAATGTGAATTTTGAAGATACTGATTTGATAATAAGCCAAGAGTAGATGGAGGCAGAACAGTGGGGATCCAGACCTGGTAGGTAGTGAGACTCCAAGAAGGAACAGAAGACAAAAAATTTAGTCAAGAAAGAGACTAGTATGAATTGGTGTTATTATTATGGTTGTTGTTGTTGTTGAAAAGGCTGTTAGAACTTAGTCAATGGAAGATAGTGAAGAGAATAGACTCTCATGGCCGATGACCCAAGCTAGAGTGGAGGAGGCTTGTTTTGAAGGCTGTCTAGATGTGGAACCTAGAGAAGAGGAAATCTTGGGCTTCTGGTGGCTGTGGGAAGTAGGATTATGCCCTCAAGTCCAACAATGAAAAACTGAGGTTCCCCACAGACCAGGAAGAAAATGTAGATCCTGGAGGTGAAACAGACTGAAGTTGTAATAACCAGTCTTATATCATATCCCAATTACACTCAGTGACTAAGCTGAATGCCCAACTATATATACCACTGAATTTGCCCACCTCAAATATTTGTGCCCTCAAATTCTCAGGATCATGGATTGAGAGCTGGAAGGGACCTCAAAGGCCATCTAATAGAATCCTCTTGGTTTTGGTTTTTACATATGAAGAAACTGATGCCCTGAGAAGCTAATTGACTTACCCAAGGTTGGACAAATAGCAAGCATCAGAGGTGGAATTTAAACCCAGGTCCTCTGACCCTGAAGTAAATGCTCTTTCCATCGTACTCCTCACACTAGAGTAGAAGAGATTTTGCCTGGGCCAGATGGTGATAAAGAATATGGAATAAGAATTAGGACTGGCCATTTTTGTACATAGAACAAAGAGATCCCAAGACATTGGACAATTCACCTGGAGCGTGGCCACCAGTCCCCCAGCAGGGGAGGAATCATCAAATGGCTTCGTTAGGGAACTGACAATTATTGCTAACTAGGTGTTAAACTCAGTTGTTTCTAGATGCTGAAGGACTACAAGTGCTTTTAGCACCCTCTAAATTTCCCTGCCCCAGGGCAAAATCCCAGTTGCCCTACCCTAGTTATAGAACTTCCTGGAGTATTCTTAACAGACTGGGAAAGAAAAATCTATAGCCCAACGTTGTAATCTAAAAGAAAACAGAAAGAAAATGCCTTGTCCCTTAAGTTAGGAATGACAGGAGAGCCCCAAAGAGAAGTAAACCCTTTCTGTCCTATGGCTGTCAGAGATACCTCATAAAGCCACCCAAAGTTTCTTTCCACAGGTTTATAAGAAGCCAGCCTGGTCCCTGGGCTGACCCACTGCCTTCTTCTCTTTTTCCCCCTCTTCACTGCTATGACCTTTGGTCATGCTAGCCAATGTTAACAATGTCACATCCTAACTTCTCAAACCTGGAGGCCTGAGAAGCCAGCGTCTGGCCTAGGGGCTGTTTTCACAGTGGCTCCCATGAGCATCTTCCCTCAATGGAATTAAACAATCTTGTTGAAGAAAAGAGATGTCCAGCTCTGATAAAAATCGTGCTATTTGTCTGGGAGCTGGTTTGCCAATAGCTGTTTGCAGCACACACAGGACAGGATGCTAGAGCGTGGGTGGTGATGCTGAGTCTACTGGCGGTATGCATATCTGATCACTGCTGCATTTGACATTGTTTTCTTTTAAAACAATTTGGAATTAATTACAGAAACAAACTTTTCATTGTGGTCTCTGGCCAAACATGAGTCTCTTGATGCCTTCTCCCTGTCACAGAACATTTCAAGAGTTTCCTTAACCGTGAATGCCTTGTGGGAAGAGAATGCAAATAGCGTTTAGAAAAGTGGATTTCTTGACACCTAAGTAATTTGCTGCTGATACTTTTGGGGCTTGGGGGGAGTGTGGGGGAGTGGGTTGTCTCAGTACAAAGTGAAGTGTTAGCACTTATTTGGCAAGTTCAGGTCATGCTTAGAGAAAATCCAGATGATTCATGGGAGTAATGTCAGATCAAGTCAATTAAATTCAACAAACATATATTAAATGCCTACTATGTGCCAGGTCCTATAAAGAGACTGGGGCTGCAAAGACAAAAAAAAATTGAATAGCACCTGTACTCAAGGAGCTTCCAATCCAATGAGGAGCTTATAGCAAGTGGCTGGACAGGGAATAGGGCCCAGATATGGGAGTTCATTGGCATAGGGAGTTTCCCCATGACAAAACTCCCTCTACAGCGTCTTTTTTCCAACTTAGAGTCCTAGAGAGTCTACTCTAGAGTCTAGAGCACCAAGAAGTTAAGTGACTTGCCCATAACCACACAGTCAATATGTGTCAGAGGCAAGACATCAGCCCAGGTAGACTTGGTTCCTAGGCCAGCTTTACCCACTATACCATGCTGCCTCTCATGAGTTGGTATGGGGGGAGGGGAATCTGCAGATTGGAGGCCACAGATGGCTCTCTAGGTCCCCCTTTGACTGAATCCAAACTTCAAAGAACAAATCCACTCAATAAAAGGATTTGTTCTGTAAAACTTGGACACAGTCAAAAGGCCACACCCGAGGACCTAAAGGGCCACATGTAGCCTCAGGGCCGCAGGTTCCCCATCCCTGGTAGAGGACTTAATATTTTATCCAAAGTTTATTCACATGTTTTATCTTATTTGAGTCTCATTGGAACCTGGGGAGGTGGGCAGGGGAGGCTTTTATTGTATCCATTCCTTAGATGAAGAAAGGAAAAGCGATTTGCACAAGGTCATATCATATATCAAGTTAGTAGTGGAGCTAGGACCAGTCCTGTATCGCTAGCAAGCAAAAGCTGATGGAAAGGTGAAGATGTCTTTATCTGATGGATTTGCTCCTGATAAATAATGAGTTTGGCTAAGTCAGACTAAAATTTCTCCTTTCTCCTTAATCACAAAGTTTGGGCCTAATTCCCTTGGATGACTACCTCAAGTCCCTCTTTCTCTTGGCCTATGGATGAGGTTTGGAGTGATGGTGGTGTTGAACTGTACAAAACCAAAATGTATCTGAGAATTGCTAGTCTTCTGCCTTACTTTGGGAGGGACAGCCCTGGCCTAACCAGCCTTAGTTCTGTTTGAGGAGCAATTAGCCGGTCATTTTCAATAGTCAAATCAATCCAATATTTTTTTTCCTAGACCTATTTTCTTTTCCATAAACTGGAGACACATTAGTAAGACCGAAATTGAAGCTAGTCAATCTTTGTCATTTTCCTTGAAACTGGCAAACCAAGACCAATCGAGCCTTGCCATAGGAAAATACTGCCATCGGCTATTAAGGTTTTGAACTTTTCAAGGCACGAATGAATAGATGGAAGAAGCAACTCGTCTCTTCTTTGCCACCCAAAGGGGGAAAGCCTGGAAGTGAACGATATGGGTGCAATTAAAAAAAAAAACAACAACCCTTTACGTAACTTTTTTACTGGGAGAGAACACCACGAAGCACATTTTCCAGGAAGTGTGGGCTGAGATGATTGTGTGTTCTTAACTAATCCTGAGTAGGGTAGCAAGAGTACCAGCCTTCTAAATGCTGCTTCTGCAAGCTCCTCTTTCAGAAGATAGCATTTCAACTCAAGCGAAACATGAATGAACCATACAACCCACCTGCTCCCCCGGCTGGGAGTACCATCTCTGCGGCCACCATGAAAATCTTCATGTTTTTACTTACTCTTTTTGTTATTTCTCAGACTATTGGGACAGCGTTTTTTGGTGTCTACCTTCTTAGGAGGCTGGATGAGGTAAGAGTACTACGAGGCTTGATGAAATTGGCTTGCTTGTTTTCCTTGGCTTGACATTTTGAGTTTTAAACGTTTGGTTGGAAACTCTACTCAAATGAGAGGAAAGAGTAGAAGTTAGAGGGAGATAATATTCTTCCCCTACGCATTTTTTTGCCTCATCAAGGATTTCTTGTCCTTCAGATTCTTGTACTTTCAGAAAGTTTCATGTGATGAAAAGTCACTTTTGAAATTTTTTAATTGAAATTTACAATAGAACAGCTCATTAGCAATGGATAAGCTCATGTCAACTGAATATTTCATCCTATTTTCAATTAGCACAGACAGGAGAGGACAAGAATATTCTGTCACTAATTAAAAGGTATTCTTTGCGGAATCGTTTGTGATAATGTAGCAAATTGATTTTTTTTCTCTGAAAAGTAGCTTATATTTCCATAGCAGAACCAAGTTTACAAAGAACTTTCCTCCCAATAATCATGGTAGGTAAGTAGTATCAGGAATTTTTTTTTGCCTAGACTTGTAATTTCATCTAGATCAGGAATGGTTTGCATAGAATGTTGTCCCCTGCTACATATTAACAACTATTCTGCAATTTATAGTCTCAAGAGAGTTATCTGGGGCACTCTGAAAGGTGAAGTAACTTGCCTAAGGCCACACTGCCAGCATGTGTCATAAGGCGGGCTTGAACTCAGGTCCTCCTAACTATAGGGCTGCTGTAGGTTAAACTTCTTCTCAGTGCCAGGATGATTATTCTACTTTATAGGTGGTGAAATTGGGACTCAAAGAGCTCAAAGGCCCCCGTTTTCAAAAGCCAGCATTCTCCCTCTTCTGCTCCATTGCCCATCTTTGGTTGGTTCATGTACTTCAACACTTACGTTAAGAAAAGTAGAGTAGTCGGGTAAGAGAGCAGGTCAATTAGAATTCTTAAGAAATTATAACTGGGAAGATACATTTTGTTTCCACACCCATAGCTCCTACTGTCACTAACAGGAGACACAGGCTCTATCTAGAGCAGGGCTTCTTAAACTTTTTCCCCTTTTGACCCCTTCAGCACAACTGTGACCCACAGTTTAAGAAATGCTGATCTCTAGAATGCCACTCATTTCGATGAAAGAGAGATGCTCTGTGCAATTATTCATATGGATGTTTCTAAGAATCTGGATTTTACCAATATGAGAGTAGAACATCTGGGCACCTGAATTCTTCCTTTGTCAATCTGTTGTCTCCATGGCTCTGAGGTTAGCCATTGCCATAGCCTAGCGGGCATAATGGAGGCCCTAGAAATGTTGGAAGCAATGATTAAAGGTCCTGGTGGCTCCATATCGAATTAACAAGGTGAGCCAGAGAAGCTTTGGTTTTGGCCTTTGTCAGTCAAGTTTCTGGCCCTTTGACTGGTTCCTGAGGCAAAATCCCCCTCTTACTGTGTAGCTCCAGCTTTCCTTTAGCACCCATGCCTAGGCAGATAGCTAAAATGCCAGTGTCCTCCTTGGATGCCTCATCATGTTGTGCAGGTGACCTTTGGGTCCTTGAAGTGGAGCACAAGCTTTGGCAAGCTCTGCCAGGCTGAGAAGGACTGGGACTGGTGTCCAGGTCTGATGATGCACTCTGTCTGTTGTGTGAGGATCAGCCTAGCTAAGTGTAAAGAAAGCTCATTTTCCCCAAAAGATGACTGCAAGGAGATGGAGTCTTTGGCAGTGACTAATCCATGAAGCAGTCTTAAAAATGCCTCAATGGTTTCTAGTAAAGGGATTATACGGCTTAAATTCCACATACTGAAATCTCCTGAGACATGAATCGTGAGGACCCGGGACAATATTTTTAGATGAAAATTTTCTATTAAGTTCCAAAATTGTTGGAATCTGGTGTGGTGAAGAAAGGAATAGATTTGGAGTCTAAAGGGCCTGGGTTCAAGTCCTGCCTCTTATTCTTGCTGGATGGCCAAAGACAAATCTCTTAACCTGTCTGAGTCTTAGTTTCCTCATCTGTGAAATGATGGGGTGAAATGATCTCCTCTAAGGTCCTTTCCGAATCAAAATCTAAGTAAACTGAAGAGCAATAAGTTTTAAATTTTTTAAATTTTTATTGATAATACTTTATTTTATATTGCTTTCATTTAATCTATCCCCTTCCCTTTCCTCCTCAGTGAGCTATCCTTTGTAACAAAGAATAAAAAAGAGAGAAAAAAAGTGGCTTACTAAAATTACCCAACACATCAATCCCGGATATGCGATGTTGCCCCCCTCCCCATAGTCCCCCACCTTTGCTCAAAAGTGAGCAAAGCACTTGAAAGAACATTTTTTCAAACATCCAAATGCTAAAGTGTGGTTGTAATATAACAATTATTGTGATTATGGTCTGGGGGTGCCATTTTTTTTAGTTAGGTTGTGATTTCTGCCTAGGTCCCACTAATGTGCCAATTATCCCGGACTCTTTGCTTCTGATTTGTGCGGAATTAGAGACCGCCAATTCCCGCAAAGTTGGATATTCAGGGCCATCACTCACCATTTGGAGCTGTGTAGGTGTTGTTTTTTTTTCTCCCTCCTTTTTTTTCCCAAAGCACTATGGTTGGGTTTAGGGGGCCTGCGTGTTGAAGGATCATTGCCTGTTACGCTCTCAACCTCATGGGTCTCACATCTCTTGTTCTTCCACAACCAGGTAGAAAAGGAGATGCATCAACAAGAGGGCTATTTGTTCATGAGGATACTACAGAAATGCAGCCAGAAAGCCTCCCCCACTTCCCTGAACTGCCCAGAAATTCTAGCCCAGTTTCTGAAGCAGCTTAAGGTAAACCCTTTCATAAACATGACTGATTTTATTGTCTATGTGGGTCATAAGAACTGGAGATGAACAGGACATTCAGGGCCATCTAGTCCATGGAAGTTGAATGACTTACCCAAGGTCATCTATCTAATTAATGGCAAAACTGGGATTTTAATTCAGCTCCTCCAACTCAGTCATTTCTCTTTCCATTACAGGTCCCAAGTCCAACTCCCTCATTTTACAGATGAGGAACCTGAGGGACAAAAAATTTTGAGTGACTTGCCCACACAGCTAGTACATGGCAAAGCCAGAATTCAAACCCAGATCTCTGGCTAAATTCAGGGCTCATTCCAATCTGCCACACTTAACAGTCTAAGTGTTAAATGAATACAAAGAAAACGTCATGACAAAGGCAAAACACATGTAGGAAACTTATTGTGAAGAATCAGAATCCTGGAGGAGGAGGTCTAGGTTCTGAGCCTGGCTCTAACTTGTCTCTTTGATTCCCTGGGTGGCCAGAACACTGGTGTCATACCAGGCTTCATATTGACTGGGAAAACCACATATTTGCATTATCTATGTTCTATTATGTTTTTATTTTGTCAAATATTTCCTAAATACATTTTAATCTGGTTCTGATCGCACTTGGGAGTGGCACTGTTGGACTCAGGGCTTCTTAAACTTTTTCTACCTGTCTCCGCTCCACCCCATATGGGGTCTAAACCCACAGTTTAAGAAACCCTGGACTAGATGACCTCTCAGTGTTCAGGCTACTCGAAATCTATGATCTACTAATGGAAAATGCATCTCTGAGAAAAAAATCCCTACCTAAGAGACCCACAACCTGCATCCCAGGCAAAACCGTGTAGGGAAGTTCATGTTAGGAGGAGGCTACTGTCTCCTGTCAACACCCCCTATTGGACCTGGACACTTAACAGGAGCCCCACTTTCCCAGGACTTGGGGCTCTTCCTTCTCTCAGTGAGCTTTCTTGGTGCATTCCCCAGGGATTGGTTGAAGTCGGGCACCCCACACTTTCCTAGAATGGGCCTCAGAAGCTATCCCTTTCAACTTGCATCAGCAAAGCAATCCCCAATATGACATGTGGGTGTCCAGAGGGCAGCCAGCCTCTGCTCAGAGACCTCCAATGAGGGCAAACCCAGCACCACTGCAGCAGCCTGTCCCTGTCCCATCTGAGGCCATCTCTCATTGGGAGGAAGCTTTTCCTGATAGCAAACTGAAATTTGCCTCTTGGCAACTTCCACCTATGGTATCTAATAATAGAGGACTCTAAAAGTCTAAAAGGTCTTTGGGATCCAAAAGAATGAATGTCTAATGCTCATGGTAGAATTTCCAGCTGAGTGGGGATGAAATTGGGGGCTGGTTGAAGTGGGATTGGTTAGTGGTAGAGAAGGAGGAGATCCTTGTCAGTGGTTCATCACATAGGATTTGGCCTAATCCACTCAAAAAGGTTTAGAGCTAGAAGGACCTCGGAGGCCATCTAGTCCAACCAACTCATTTTATAGATGAGAAAACTGAGGCCCAAGGAGGTGACATGACCTGGCCAAGGTCACCTGGGTAGTAGAAGGCAGCCCTAGGATTTCAACTCAGTCCTTTCACTCCAAATTCAGCACTCTTGCCCTGAAATGATGGTTAATTTTACATAGTCATATTGGCTTAAGGATACTATGCCCCAGTCTTGGTATTGCTGGCTTGGTAGTCAGAGCACCTATGCTCTGGCACTACCACTTACTGCTTGTGTGACCCCGGACAAATAGCTTTGTTCCCAGCTCTAGAACTAAAAGCCAGATCTGTAATGTGAAATGTTTCATATCATCTGTCCACCTGGAATTTAGACAGTGTCTGTGAAAGTGTCCATAAGGGATGGATCTCAAGAGAGGCCTGGATTCCTTGTCACAGAAGGCAGGGCCACAGCTGGGGCCCAGTATCTGTCCAGAGGGGCCCCAGAAACCCTCTCGGGGACTTCAATTAACTCACTTTGAACATCTCTTCCCTCTCTATAGACAGCCTCCCTCTCCCTTCATCCCTTTCCTGCAGGCGCTGGCACACTCTGCCCTAAGCTTTAATGAGGCCACCTCTCTTGGGCCATTAACTAGGCCGAAGTTTACACAGGAAAAGTGCTTGCAGTGTAGCAGATGGGCGGCCTCTGGTCCCCCACCTCCACCCCAGGTCTATACTCCAAGGGTTTAGTCCTATATTAGTGCCTACAGGAAGCCCAAAGAAGACTCCGCTAGCCCATGTTTACGCCAATCTAGGCATCATACAGGAAGTCCTTTGAGGGCAGGGGCTGATAAGACTCTGGATGGTCAATGCACCACACATTCCCTTGTCCACAATAGGTGCTTAATCAATGCTTGTTGGACTGACTTGAGCTGGATTGTCTTGGAATTGATTAGAGAGACCTTCACTCCCTCCAAACATCCTGACTATTTTAGCATCTTTACCTTTAAACTGGAGGCAACAGTTCCTGAGGGTAATGAAAGGACCAAGGGCTAAGTGAGAGTCAAAACATAAATATTTTCTTTCACTTAACAGTCCCCTAGTGAAGGAGGTACTACAGGGGTTGTTACCTTCATTTTACAGATAAGGGAAACTGAGGCACAGAGAGTTAAAGTGCCTTGCCCAACGTCACATGGCTAGAATTTGAACTCAGTCCTCCGAGGCCTTAAAGCCAGGCTCTTTCTTTTGTATAATGCTGCTTCTTTGTGCCCTGTATCAGGAACCCTTAGGTCTTCTTCAGTTTGGACATTCGACAAATCCTGAAATATATGAGGGCAAAGTCCTTGGCAAAAACAAGCCCCCCTAAAAAGAAACCCAAAAGTACTCCTGCTGAATAATACAGATAGCGTCCTGATGGCTCTGCCAAAAGATGCCCCTCCTTTGGCAGGGAGAGTAGACTGGCACTGGGAATATGTTCTGCCAGCTACCTGAGGCAGGGAGTAAGAAAAACCTCAGGCAGGACTTCCCTTCTGAATTCTTGGTTGGGTCAGTGACTTCAAGGTGTCAGTTCCAAAGGGCACCTCAGGAGGCTGGCGACCTGACCTAGTGGCACATAGTCACGGAGTTGAAATGGTTAAACACCAAATCTACTTTTCCCCAATGACCCTTTCCTCCAGTTACCAACAAGAATCCTCTGATTTCTTTTTTATTTTTGGTTCTCTAGCTCTTGTGTTTTTGCTCAGGGTAATGAATCCAGACTACGTTTCTGTTTTCTTGGCCAGTCAGTCAATTAGCATGCACTTATTAAGCACCAAATTCATGCCAGGCACTGGCCAAGGCCAGCTTGCTAATTTTCTGGGCCACTTCATGTTTTCCCAATGGCACAAAATTCTCAGAAGTTTGTACTTTAGGGGTACAAACTGTCAGGCTAGTATGGAGGTGGAGATGATGGGTGGTAGAGGTGGCAAGTAGCAGTCCAAGTTGTTCCTAAATATATGCTGAGTTGAAAGTTGACCACGGAGGTAGAGGCAAGCAGAGAACTTCCTTTCCTCCCTTTCTCCCTCCACATGCAAATCTTACGGTATCATAGATTTAGAACTGGAAGGGATTTGGTGGGTCATCTAGTCTAACCCCATCATTTTATAAATAAGGAAACTGAGGCCCAAAGAGGTTTGAGACATTTAACACTGGAAGGGACCTAAGATCATCAATTCCAGGTGAGAAATGAAGGCCCAGGAAATGGAAGTGACTTGCCCAAGGTCATATTGCCAGTCAGAAACAGCTGAGATTCAAACCCAATCCAAATTCAGGACTTTTCCCTTGGCCTAGGCTACTCCTTGGTGCCTGGCATCCCTTTTTGGGGGATAAAGCTCTCTCCACAGAGACAGAGAAGGCTTACAATGAACATACCCCCCCGGGAGACTGAGCAATAGTTGCTTAAAATGTGACATTGGAAAGGACTCCTGATGCCAGCGGTTTGGGGGGTTGTTTTTATAATCCTTGGGAGGGGTGGGAAAGGGATGGAACACCAGAAGCGACCTCGCTCAAGCCAGCAGGGAGCCAAGTACCAGAAAAGCCAACCTTTACCAACCCCTCCACCCTGGTTTGCTGACAGTCTATGCTCAGCTTACCCAAAAAATAGCTCAGCTGCAATCATTACAATCCCCCTGGCCTTTTTTTCTTCTTTTTTGCAAGCGTTCTAAGCAGTCATTTGTTTATTGGGTCGTGACTGCATTTTTTCCTGTCACAACATTTTTATGGTGCCAAACTCCGGCTTAAACGGAAAATTAAAACCAACTGCACATGTAGGCAGTTCAAGGGGCAGATGGCACACTGATTTTTGTGACTTACAGCCTAGGCCCTGGCAACTCAATTCAATTCCTTTCATTCAGTTCACTTCAATTCAGATCAATTCAATTCAATTCAGATCAATTTCATTCAGTGCAGTTTTTGGTTCAGTTTACAACTCAGTCCCAATTGGCGCAAATAATGAATCTCGCTGAAGTGATTTCATTATTCAAATGTGCACTGCATACTTCCATTGGGTTGGAACTAATTACCATATTTTACATAATTACAACATAATTATAAAAGTACAGATTCAAATATATCAATAATTCAGTTCAGTTCAACAATTGTGGGAGACAGAAATGGTGACAGAAGACTCCATGTGGAGTCAGAGATCCTGTGTTCAAATTCTGCCTCTGAACTGACTAGTTATGTGACCTTGGGCAAGTCACTTGACCTCTCTGGGCCTCAGTTTCCTCTTTGGTATAATGAAGGTATTGAATAAGATAACCTCTGAAGTTCCTTCTAGTTCTAAAGCTAAAAGCCTATGAATTATGAGTTCACTTTATTAAGCACCTGTTGTATGTAAGGCACTAGTGATATCAAAATAAGAATAACCATTACCCTCAAAGAGCTTCTAGTCTAACGAATGAGGGAAAGAGGACAACATATGCAAAGATTAGAAATTCTAGAGGGAGAGAGTACCAGCAAATGCTGGAATCAGGAAAGACCTTGTGTAGGTGGTCAAATGAATCTGAGCTGCCCTTTGAAAAAAGCTAGAGGGCGGCTAGGTGGCACAGTGAATAGAGCACCGGCCCTGGAGTCAGGAGGACCTGAGTTCAAATCCGGCCTCAGACACTTAACACAACAACTAGCCGTGTGACCTTGGGCAAGTCACTTAACCCCAATTGCCCCTCAAAAAAAAAAGAAAGAAAAAAGCTAGAGATTCTTCCAAGTCAAGGCAAGGAAGGGAGAGTATCCAAGGCGTATGGAACAGCCTGTGCAAAGGCTAGGAGGTGGGAAATGGGCATCAGCCAGTTTGGGACAGAGAATTCATGAAGGGGATTTATATGAAATATGCCTGGAAAGGTAGGCAAGATAAATAGGCGAGGATTTTATGGATGTCCCAGGCTGAGTGGATTATACAGAGCCCTAAATGAAACCAACTACTACACCAACAAAAACACATTTCGTGTAAACTAGCCAAGTGATAGGACTCTATTAACGATGGATTCCATCCAGTATAGCAGACACTAAGTTGATCACGTTGGGCCTTTGTTTCTGACTTTGCTCTTCATTTCTATCTCTCAGAGAACCCCAGGCTAGTCATTCAATTCCTTCCGGCTCTGGGCCTCCCATCTTTTCAGTGACCCATATGAAAAGGCCATTTGAGGTTCTAGTACCAGCTCCAAGTGTGAAGTGATTCTCCCATTCACTGTCACCTGTCAAATCCACGGAGTTTATGTCCTGGGGGTGATCAACATCAGGGCTTTTTTTCAAGGCCACAAACATTTACGCCAGGAACAGTGCTTCCAGTAAGGAGTACAGAGATGAAAAATGACCTGACCCCTGTTCAACAAGGGGAACAGAATGTGTGCATGGCTAAATATATGAAAGAAAAACTATGATAGGAACAGAGGAGAATTCCAGATGGAGAGCTAGAGGAAATATTGACCAAGGAGATAGAAGGACTGCTACATTTGGAGGCAGAGAGCCTGGGGTTCAATCCTATCTCTGCCTGTGTACTATTTGTGTGGCCTTGGACCAGTCCCTTCCTCTCCCTGGGCCTCAGTTTCCTCTTCTGCAAAAAGAGGGGGTTGGACAAGTTGGCTTCTGAAGTCTCTCCCAGCTCTAGATCAAGGATCATATATATGTGACCTTGGGCAAGTCACTTCATTGTCCTTGTTCCATTTACTCACCTATAAAATGAAGGAATTGGCCTAAGTGGCTTCTGAGGTTGGTCCCTTCCAGGTGGAAAGTCTATAATCAAATTTTAATCCTCTGATCCCTTTGGGGGAGTGCAGTAGAGGGAGAGGGTTGCTTTGTTGAAGAAGCAGTACCTGAGCTAAGCCCCTGGTCTGGATAGGGTCCTAGAATGGGGAGTTCTTAAAACTGGAATTTTCTAGATTATTCCCTGGGCTCTGGAGGCAGTGAAGGAAGTCTGGCCCATAGGCTCTCAAATGTGTACAAGGGTATTAGTGAAAGGTTCAGGAATGGGAAGAGCAGCTGGAAGGGGAGGTCTGTTGGTAGCATGGGGGAAGGAGAGAACAAGAAGACAATGGCAGTGCAGGACCAGTGGTCCTCCCAACTGCCCCTGCTGCCTCCCACTGCCCCAATGACCTATGATGCTTCTTCTTGTTTCAGCCTGAGGAGAGCCCCACAAAGGAGACGTTTGAGAAGCAGAAAGGTAGGTGGCTTGGGACATTTCCAGGGAAGCAAGGGAAAGGAACAATGGGTAGGAACTGGGGACGTGGGGAGGAACAAGTGGGACAAATGTTTCGAAGTGGGTCATTTCGAGCCTGGCAAATCCAACTGGAAACAACGGACTACCTTCTGAGGTCCTGGTCTTTGGGGTTGGCTCCCTCCCTCCAACTGACGGTCAGTGGAGCCTGGACTTTGGCTGAGCAAATTAGAGAACATCTAGTCTGACTTCCTTATTGTACAGAAGGGGAAATGAGGCTCAGGAGCAAAAATGACTGTAGCCTCATAGGCTTTGAGCTGGAAGGGGCCTTAGAGATCAATCTTGGCCATTTTATAGAAGAGGAAACTAGAACCCACAAAAACAAAATGATTCACTCAAAGTTACATAGGCCGAAGATCTATCATCTTCATCTTCATCTTCATCAGGGTGGGATTTGAATCCAGGTACTCACACTGCAGAACCCAGAGCCATTTCCACTATCTCACAGTGCTTCTAAATTGATGGTACTATGGTCTAACCCTCACCTCAGCTTGGTTCAATTCAATAAGAATTTTTTTTCCCAAAGGACCCACTGTTGGTCAGGCATGGTAATAGATGCTGAGGTATAGACACTAAAAGGAAAACAGTCCCTACCCTCAGGGAGATTCCACTCTCCCGAGGAGACACAACACTCATACAGAGCAGGAAATCCAAAGTATACACAAAGTTCATAATGTGATACCATTTTAAGAGGGAGAGAGCATGGCCAAGTGGGGACACTGGGAAAGGCCTTGTGTGGGAGGTGTTGCCTGAGCTGTGCTTTGGAGGAAGCCAGGAAGCAGACGGGGTGATACTCATGTAATTGGGTCAAGACATTAGAGCCACAAGCTGGAGTGTGGAATTCCATCCTTCTGGCTCTTCATTCCTCTGGATGACTGGGAAGTTCCTCCTCTCTCACCAGGGAACCATATCAGCTTTGTTTATGGAGACTGAAGACAATGCCCCAGAGCCCTGCTAGCAAATGTGAAGCCTGCAAGAGGCCAGATCTAGTTCATCCTCCCCCACAATGCAGACCTGCCCTAGCATACCAGCCAAGACTAGTGGTCAGGCGGCCTCTGCTCAGTTACATCTAGGGCCAGGGCCATTAGTTCCTCCATTCTTAGCCACTGCAGCTTTCTGGCTGGACTGGCCCTCAAACCCATAACTACTGGAAGAATGTTCAATGCTGGACAGCTCACTGGTCCAGCCTCAAAGAACAAGCCAGCTCTTTCCATTCAGAGTTTTCTCCCCCACACACTTCCCCTTAAGTCTCCAACCAAGTCTCCAACCCCCTGGTTCTTTATACTGTTTCTCATAGGACACAGAACCAGACATAATGTAGTCCATGTGGTCTAACAAGCACCATTGACAACAGAACAATACTTAGCACAGTGCTTAGCACATAGTAGGTTCTTAATAAGTTTAATGACTGACCTTCCCCCTCTCCTTCCAAGACCTCTCCCCCAGACAATTATTTCTCTCTGAATGGTAGTTTGTGACTCTGTGCTGGTAAATGTTTAATAGCTGACTGAAAAAAAAATGTACCCCCCAACACTTTGAAGTTTAATCTGAATTATTAACATTTTCTCTATCACTTTCTTAAGCTTAGATAATCAGCTAAACAATCAGTAGATCCCAGATTTATAGCAATTTCAAGGTATAAATGTTCACAATGAAAATTTTACAATCAGCTCATTTTGAGCTGGCTCACCCCCTTTCTCAGGTGGGGGAGAGGCAGTTGATAGAATCAAACTAGGTACAAATGGGTACAAGTTACAGGTTTTG
Organism: Petaurus breviceps papuanus; assembly: GCF_028583685.1. Classification (NCBI taxonomy): domain Eukaryota; kingdom Metazoa; phylum Chordata; class Mammalia; order Diprotodontia; family Petauridae; genus Petaurus; species Petaurus breviceps. The sequence goes on from NW_027187369.1 coordinate 12,485,697, forward strand.
GCATGGGGAAAGGACAAACTTCCTGAAAGTTATATCTGGCCAATAGTTATGGGGAAGGGGGGAGGGAGAAGCAGGGCATTGAAATGGAGTAAAAAGAACAACTGCTATGGAATCAGAAGACCTGAGTTCAAGACCTCTTCTGCTCTATTATAACCTGTATGACCTTAGGCAAATTATCTCTAGGGGCCTCAGTTTCCTCATCAGTGAAATGAGGACATTGGACTTCTAAGGTCACTTCTGGCTCTCAGTCTATGACCTATGCTACCCACTCCTAAGGACTCTGTACGTCACTGGAGGCCTTCAGTCAGGGGCTTGAGGATCCTTTTAGGGGAGATTCATGCTTCAAGTATGGCGATCCATCTGCCACTAGGCCCTAGTGGAAGGCCTCCTGTTTGTCTCCAGATTTCTTTGTATTTGTATTTGAGAGGCAGCCTTAGAGTCAAGAAGACACAGAGTCAAGGCCTGTTTTGGACACAGGATAATTGTGTAACCCTGAGCCAGTCACTTACCTTCTCCATTGCCCCAGGCAGTGGTCAGAGCTGCCAGACAAATTGATGACCTGCATTAGTGAAGGGAGTTTCCACACCTGGACTTTCCCAAAGCGATCAAATAGTATCATTTCCTTATCTGGGTACATGCATTCTATCACCTGGAAGATCTGGGAGGGCAAGGACTGTTTTACCTTTGTATGCCCTGCACTTGGCACAATGTTTGGCTCACAACTGATGCTTAATAAATGCTTAGTGAATTGAATTCCAGTTTAAGATTCTGTGGTTCCTTATACTCAGCATACCACAGTCACAAGCTCCCAGGGTCAATAAAATTCAATAAAAGTAATGCCTACTGTGTGCAAGGCACCCTGCTGGGCATTGTCTTTGGCCTCTAGGAGCTCCCAGGCTAAGTGAGGGGAGGAGACTGTAAACCTAGGAAACTGACCCACAGGACCTAGGCAGCTGAATCAATATATTAAGTGCTCAGTGTATGTGATCTTGGACAACTCAGTGCACCTCTCTTGGCTTCAGCTTCCTCATCTCTTAAACGGGGTGGGGGCAGGCTGGAATAGATGGCCTCTGAGTTCCTTCCATCTCTCCATCACTGATCCCATGACTTATTCTTCCAAAGAAGATTGCAACCATTGTTGATGGTATTAGGGGACAAGGGTGGGCACAAGCAGCAAGAAGCCAACTGAAATGGAGGCTTGATGTAGCCAGGCCATTGTGCTCTCCCTCGGCAGGCACAGGCCAAGCATTTTGGCCTGAGAGCCAGGCAACTGAACTCCCTGCTTTGCTTAGGAGACTTAGTCATATGAGAAAACTGAAACATGAGATCTCAGCCCTGTTGAATGTTTGTGTCTGACACATATCATGGCTTTTATTTAATTTCAGGGGATCAGAAGCAGCTACCAATTGCAGCTCATCTGACAAGTACCACCAACAGTAAATCAACAGCTGGTAAGTCTTGTAGCATTAAAAAATTCAGTTCCCACTGGAGCCATGGCATTGGTTAGCCAAAGTTGTTTTTTTACAGAACAGTGGGTCTATTTCTTTGGGGTCTGATTGACAAGCCCATCCATTCCCCCTCCTCCCCATTGTCTTTACAGAGAGCCCCAAGCCCAGGGGAGACTGGGAGAGACTGAAGAGATGAGACCAAAGGCCCAGTCTTCCTCCTTCATTGCCTGCTCCCAAATGAGCTAACATTAGGTGGAGGGATTGGTGTTTGGTCAGCTCAGAGGAAACACCTAGTGGACAGGCTCCTTGCCATTAAACTCCCCCCCCCCCCGCCACACCCGCATCTGCTGCCTGAAAAAAATGAAAGCTGGCCTTCACATTTATAAAAATGGAATCCAAGGGACACATTCCCATCTGTTGATCCCCCTTCAGTAAACCCCAGTCTCAGTATGGCTAGCCCCAGGGAAATTAAAGGTAAAATCATTCTACAAAGATCAATAGATGATAACGTCAAATTTTCCAATGAAGTAAGAACAGATGATGTGTTCTGATCTCTTCACCTCCGAATGATTTTATTTCCACAAACGTTCTTCTAGTATAGCAGGCCTGAATCAGGACATGGCACCTAGCTGGCACTGCAGGATGCTTTGCATTTGATAAAACAATGGAAACAAAGTCACCAAGCACAAAACCTCCACCACCACCACCCCCATCCGTATTAATGCAGTTTGAGACTGTGGCCCCAAGAGCCGAAGGCCAACCTTTGACTGTCTCTAAACGCCATGGCAACAGCTTAGAAGCCAGCATCTTCACATGATACAAAAGAAAGAGCACTTGGGGACTTTGGAATCAGAGGACCCGGATTCAGATTCTGCCCTGTAGGGCCTTAGGCAACTTCCTTCCCCTCTCTGGGCCTCAGTTTCCTCCTCTGTAAAATGAGGAAGTTGATGGCCTCTAAGAGCCTGATTGGGATTCTTTACAGTCATCAAGTGAATTCCAGTGTGTTTATGTCAAAAAACAGAGAGCCCCAATGTTAACAACTTTACTCAAGAATTCTACCAATTATCTTAAAGGCATCTGACTGTACCACTATGATGATGGGCAAGTCACTTTCCCCTTTCTGAGCTTCAGTTTCTCCAGCTGCCAAATGGGACTAATAATTTGTGTACTTTCCACCTGGTAGGGGAGGGGTTATAAAGAAAATTCTAAAGAAATGAGAGTCACCATTTGATAGATGTTTCCTGGTCTTTGGATATGGTTCCCTGAAAGAACTCAGGTTAGATGAGTTAGATGTTAGGCCTGGGACTTTTGTCATTCTGCCCCATAGGAACCCCCCAAGTTTGAGGGTGGGAGTTAGGGGGAGATCAGAGTCTGGTTCAAAATCAGTCACCATTTCCCAGTCCATTCTTTGTTGATTATTCATTACCAAATGGCCTAGATCAAAAGAACATTGGGTATTGAACATACTAAACAAGCAACATTTGGGCATGATTTGGTTGTTGGATATCTCTTAAGGGAAAGCTAGTCTGTAAGGCCTAAAGATTTCAAACTAAACTAGTTATTCCTCCTAACACTTAAAGTTATGTCTCTCCGGGTTCCTGGGTCTTGATGACATGAGAAAACTGGTTTGTCACCCCAGGGGTGTGCGTGCCTGCTCAGTCAACACAATATCGAATTCTTCCCCACGAAGCCCCCACCCCCGCCAATCGAACTCTCTGTGGGAGCTGAGATTGGAAATCTGGTGCGCACACCTGCCACTTTGAACCCCACTCAGCCTGAGTCGAGAAAATGGCGTAGGGCGTCGCCGGTGGGTGCCTGGGCTCAGCCACAAGACTACAGAGGCTTTGCATACCACCAAGCTTGCAAGGCGGTGGCGCCCACTACAAGGGGAGATCAAAACAGACGGGAAACTTGACAAGTTTATTTTCATACTTCCTTTCCTAATTTTAGTCCCCTCAGTGGGAGGCAGGCCTGCTTTGCATCAGCATGATTAGGGAGGAATAAATCAGTTCTTGCCTTGCTGGGCTGTGGCTGACAAATGGTGTATGTTGTAAAATTGAAGCATGGTGTTGACTAATGGTAGGATTTGGGGATTTGCTTTTAAGTAGTCATGAGGCCTTGTGTGTAATTTGTTGAGGAATTTGTATTTCCCCTCCTTATTTTTTTAATATGTGTGTGTATCTCTCTCTCTCTGTATGTGTGTATATATATAAATATATGCCTACATACATGCATACTGGCTGGGTGGTCAAGTCACTTAACTTCTCAGTGTCCCCAGGTGACTCTCCAAAACTAGAAATTGCAGAACAAGTGTCAACCTGCACTGGGAGAGGGAATTTCCTCCCTAGGGGTTTCCTCCCCTGCCCCCCCCCCAATCAATGAAATCCCAGGTCCAGACTTACAATTTTATCCATGTAGAACCTTCTACCATCAATCAGCTCACCTGTAATTTAGGATGGTAAGGGAGCTGCCTGAGTTATTGTAAGGTTAAATAACTTGCCCCATGGTCACACACCTTGTATGCCTCAGAGGCAGGGTTTGATTCCAGACCTTCCTAAAATTGAATAGCTATTGTCAGTGACAGCTCCTCTATTTTCCACATGTAGGGGGTATCTTTTTATGCTAGAAGGAAACTTTGAGACCTTCTAGACCAACCCCCTTTAACAGAGGAGGAAACTGGAGTCAAGACTGGGGAAAGGGCCTTCTTGAAGTCATCAAGATAATAATTCATGACCTCGCATGGTCTTACATTTATTGTTCATTAGAATACGAAACATGAAAGACATCCCAATTGACCGCTTTGTTTTCTCTTTCCTATGCAGTTCTACAGTGGGCCAAAAAAGGATATTACACCGCGAGTGACTCATTATCCTACAGGGATGGGAAACTGACCGTCCAAAGCTCAGGACTTTACTATATCTATTCCCAAGTTACCTTTTGCTCCAACCGAGAAGCTTCCAGTCAGGCACCATTTATCGCCAGCCTCTGCCTGAAATCGAGCGGATCAGAGAGAGTCCTCCTCCGAGCAGCAAATACCCAAGCCCCCTCTAAACCTTGTAGGCAACAGTCAATTCGCTTGGGAGGAACCTTTGACCTGCAAGAAGGAGCTTCAGTGTTTCTCAATGTGACTGATCCCACCCAAGTGAGTCACGGGACAGGATTCACATATTTCGGTTTATTTAAATTGTGAAAAAAAAAAAAGTAACTCCTCCTTTTGTGGCCAAAGATGATGCCATCAATCTTCGCCATATAGAAAAAAGCAGTTCAAACTAAACCCTCTGGAACTGCCTGGGCTTTCCTGGCTTGGACTATTTATATTCCTCGGACTTTCTTTAATCAAATACTATTTATTACATAAGCAGTGCTGTACATACTAAGGGATTCCCAGAGCGAAACAGAAACAGTCCCTGCCATACATGGGGTTGTGGCTTAAAACACATGAAACTGAGGCAGACATCCAGTGAACCCCCCAGAGACCAAGAGTGAGAATGAGAGATCAGAGACAGAGACACAGAAAGAGATAGACACAGAGATATAGAGACACAGAAATATATAGAATGTGTGTGTGTGTGAGAGAGAGAGAGAAACAGAGACAGAGAGAAGAGAAAAAACAGACCAGGAGAGAAAGTGGGGGGAAGAGAGAGAGAAAGAGAAAGAGAGGGAGGAGGGGTGGGGAGCCAGGTCTCTATTAGTATAAATGAATCCCCTGAAGTGGTTACATATTCAAATTCTCACTACATATTTCCCCTGAGCTGGAACCAACTGCCATTTTTATA
>NW_027187369.1:12490930-12543951 GCF_028583685.1 Petaurus breviceps papuanus
CACAGTTTAAGAAGCGCTGATCTAGAGTCTTCCAGTGGGCAGGACATTGGATCATCTCCAAAGGTGAGGAGGGGGGAAGGGAGATCCCATGCCTCACGTGCATTTACAATCAACTCCTGCTTATCTCCATCCATTCCCACCAAGGATACTTGTGGGCAGAGGGAAGCAGCCCTACGACCAGTGAGGTGGCACAGGGGAGTGAAATAATCTCTGGATCCCATAGAGAATCCACATGTTGACCACTGGGAGTTGACTTTGCTTATGGGAAATCTACTGTATCCAGCTGTAGTCTTCACTGTTTCCCAAGTGAATCTGTGATCATCTTATTTATTTTTTGAGTAATAAATGTTACTTAACATTATTGCCATTTTTTATTTCCTCAGACCAAACCCTTTCCCACCCTCAAAACTGTCGCTCTTTTGTGCTGGATAGCCCCGACACATACCAGGGTTCTGCAGAAGTCACTGTGTCAGTGACACCATATACACTGTGACAGGGTAGGGGACAGGACCATGCCAGTGTTCCAGGATGATTTGTTCTTACTTAGTTACTCACTGATCAGCGTTGGGGGAGAGCCTTACGTCAGCAGCAGTAGCATCCTTTCTCCAAACTTAAGTAGGTCAGTGATGATTTCACCCAACATCTTTGGGTACCACTGACATTCAGCAAGGAACTGGAAATAGTCATGGAGGGCCCTACATACATAGGGCCAGATTTAGCTTCTCCGCCTCTCAATTTGGCAGACACAAGGGAGTTGAGGAAATCTCAGAAAGTGGCACCAGATTCCTGGAAGGAGCTTACTGTTAGATACAATTCAGATGGGAATTTCTCTAATAGCTATTAAGGTTATAGAATGAAAAGCTGCATGTCCTAGTGAAAAGAGCATGGGGTTTGGAATCCACGGATCTGGAACAGAATCCCTACTCTATTTCATACATGTATGACCTTGGGCAAATCACTTTTTCTCTCTGTGCCTCAGTTTCCACTCCTGTGAAATGAAGGGGTTGGAGTTAATCATCTCTAAGATCCCTTCCAGCTCCAAATCCTAATAAGTCTTTCCTATGAAGCCCCAGAAAGAGCTACAGACTGAGTTTAAGGGAAATTTTGATCCATCAAAGACAGAAAACTCAAAGGGAACAGTTTCCTGTGTGCAAATGTATTCCATTCAACCAACATTTATTAAGCATCTAATCTGTGCAAAGCACTATACTAGAGATACAAAGATGGAAAAAAAACAAACCAAAACTAGTTCTTTCCCTCAGGGGGCTTATAGTCTTACAGTGGAAATCCCTGAATCCAGGAGAAAAGGGCATAATTGCCTATAAAGCCCCTGCTTTGATACACATGGAACCAAACATGGTCCAACCTCCAGGTGAACAGAAGCCACCCAGCCTTTGCTTGAGAACCTCCAGAGTCAGAGAACTTGCTGCCTCTCAGGGCAGCTCTCATCATCGGCATCAAGTCTAAATCTGCCCCAATGCTCCCAGCTCAGTCCTCAGGCCAAGGAGCACAAAGTCAATCCCTCTTCCACATGACAGTCCTTCAAGTACTTGAAGACAGCTTTCCTATCCCCACTGTCTTCTCTTTCACAGGCTAAACATCCTCAGTCCCTCCTAAGCTAAACTTTGGGTAGAGCATCTGGTCTCCAGTCTTCTCACCATGTGATGGGGCAAAGGAAGGGTCCAGAATTCAGGGCTGAGGAACCTGCAGCCTCAAGGCCACATGTGGTCCTCAAGTATGGCCCTTTCCATCAAAACCTCCCCCACCTTCTGGTCAAAGGGTTGCACTTGAGGTCCCAGAGGGCCACATGTGGCCTCAAGGCTGCAGCTTCCCCAGCCCTGGTCCAGATAAAGAACTACTCCTGCCCAAATGATGCTTCTGAAGAGCCCCAAGAAGGATCTGTCTTCCCTGAGAAGTGTGGATCTCAGCATCCAGGAGAACTGACCTGCTCTGGCTTTCTGGAGACCATCCCTTGGTCATTTTGAAGATAGTCAATCCCTATGGGGGCTTTCACAGGGTGGGCTTTAGCTCCAGGCTAAGAATCCAAGAGTGAGTCTCAGTGAAGAGGCTTACCTGAGTTAAAGCTAAGAGCAGAGGCAATCAGTGTAGGGAAAGGAAATTTCACTGATAGGAAAAAGGTCATAAGAGAAGAGGATAGAGTAAGAAGAACAGTCATGGAGATCGCTCAGTAGCCAAGAGAGGGCCCCTGGACCCTGAACGAAAGGCATCCTCCCCACTCCTAACTTCATTGAGATTTTGTATTTAGTATCTGCACATGTGGCATTGTCTCCCAGTACAATGTAAGCTCCCTCAGGGTGGGGACTATTTCATTTTTAGGTAGGTACTTAATAGTACCAACCTAGAGGCAGCTAGATGGTACAGTTGATAGAGTGCAAGGCTTGGAGTCAGGAAGGTCTGATTTCAAATCCAGTCGCTGAAACTTACTAGCTGTGTGACCCTGGGCAAGTCATTTAACCTCTGTCTGCCTCAGTTTCTTCATCTGTAAAACAAGGATAATAATAGCACCTACTTCCCAGGGTTGTAAGGATCAAATGAGATATTTATAAAGTACTTTGCAAATCTTAAAGCGCTATATAAATACTATCTCTTTTATTATTAATAAGAATAAATGCCTGTTGAATTGACACATGTACTTTTAAATTGTTTGCTGAACATTTGGATGAGTTTTCTCACAAGTTTTTTTTTTTTTTTTTGTGGAACACACCTCTACTTTTATTCTGGAGACAGCAATCAGCTAACAGGCAGCCCTTGCAGAATCCCATGTCTCCATACCAAGCTTTGGGTATCCTGGGCCCAGCTAAAGCCCAGAGTGCACAAAGATGGTTGGAGTTAGCTTAAAATGGCGGAACCTTCTGAAATTACCAGTTAGCAAGCAGTAAAAGTACAGACAAGAGGTCTTGCCCATGTGGTTAGACCAGAGGAAATCCTGTTGTGACACCCAAGTGAAAGAAGAAAAGAAAAGGGAGCTCGAGTGTGAGAGCCAGAAGTAGACATGAGCAGAAGGAAGCTATCAGGTGCTAGATTGCCCATTTAATAACTTTCACCACTAAACAAAATCCAAGTGTGGATGCTTAGTAACTGGTGCTACATGGAGGTCCGGGAAGTGGAGTTTGTATGATTCGATCATTAGCCTCCTAGGATCACAGACGATTGGAGCTGAAAGGGACCTTCGAAGACCCTCTCTTCCAACTCCCTTATTTTATAGAAGCCCCAAACCACGACAATGCTATTCTATAGAAGGCCTGGCCAATTTTACCTCCAGGATCCAATCACAGGATTATTTGGCCACAGGTTTCAAGCCAGAAGGACGCTTGGGAATCATCTTATCCAAATTCCCCTTTTTTTTACAGATGAGGAAACTGAGACCCAGAAGATCACCTGTCCAAGATGACTCTGGTAATCAGGAACAAAGTTGAGATTTGAACCCAGATTCCAAGTCCATCACCCCCTCTCTCATCCTAAGAATTCTCTCATTGGAGTCTTACTATAACTTTGGAGGTCACCATTATTCCATTTTATAGATGATGAAATTGAGGCTTAGGGCCTCAAACCCCAAAACGGATTTGAGAAGGAATTTGAACTTAGGTCTCTCTAACTCCATGTCCAGCCCCCAATCCACTATCCACCCCACCCCTGTCAATTCCTTATGTGCCAGGTACCACACTATGTACTGCTACAAAGACAAAAGCAAAAGCCCCTGCCTTCAGGGAGCTTACACTCAAAATAATAACAATATTAAATAGCCAACATTTATATAGCACTTACTATGTGCTACACAAATACTATCTCATTTGGTCCTCACAACAACCCTTCAAGGTAAGTGCTATTATGATCTTCGTTTTACAGAAGAGGAAACTGAATCCCAGGGCAATCAAATGACTTATCTAAGGTCACTCAGGCAATAACTATCCAAGCCAGGATTTGAATCCTGATCTTTCATAATGAGTCAGAGTCCTTTCTACAAGTCTAAACTAAACTACCAGTCTGACTAAATGTTCAGTGACTTCATGGGCTACAAACCCCGTGTCTATCATATTGGGCCTCAGAAATCCTTTCACAGACAACATTTATCTTAGGCCAAACATTCAGTAAGTCCCAATGACAGCGATGGGACAGATGCTGGAGGACCCCTTGTTAAATCCTTCTCTATTGACTGCCCATTGGTCACTCACAAATTCCATCTCACTTAATCCTCACAACCCTGTGAGCTAGGTATTTACCAGGGCATGATTAAACCCCATCTTACATATGAGGAAAATTTGAACTGAAATCCTCCTAAATCTAGATCTCTAGCCACCACTGGCCAGCCATGCTGGAGTTACAAATCTTCCTTCTCTCTTCCCAACAAGATAAGCTATGTGGGTAAGACACTAATTCGATGTGATGGATTCAGAACTGGTTAGATAGCTATACCCAAAGAGCTGATCCCAAGCAGTATGGAAGGAGGTCTCTAGTGGAGTGTTCCAGGGATCTAATCTGTCTTTGGCTCTATGCTATTCAATAGTTTCATCAAAGACCTGGATGGAGGAATTGTTGGCACACTTATCTAATGTGTAGCTGGCAAAAACTGGAAGGTACGGTTAACATACTAGATGACAGTCAAGATCCCAAAAGGTCTTAACAAACTAGAAAAATGAGCCCAAAGTAGCCAGGAGGAAGTTAACAGGAATAAATGTAATCTTATACTTGAGTCCAAGGGGCTAGATCTGGGGGCCTCAGAGGGCTACAACCTCGATTATTAAAAAGTGGGCAAAACAGTAATGTGATCTTAGCCTTCATTAAGCAAGGGATGGTGACCAGAGTGAAGGACACAAAGGCTGGATCATACTACATCCTAGTCCAATCATACTTCAAGCTCTGCATTCAGTTCTAAACATTCACATTTTAAGAAGAAAATCGTTAAGACGAAGAACATAATGGAGAAGATCCTGAGACCCTGTCATGTTAGAACTGGCCAAAGGAGACTAGAGCTAAACATAGTTTGCAGACGAGTAGACTTAGAGGCGTCATGATTGGTGTCTTTCACTTTCTGAAGGATTATCACATGGCAGAGGTATCTGATTTGGCCTTCTTGGCCCCTGGGGACAGAACGATGAGGCAGCTAAGGTGGCAGAGTAATATAGTGCAAGACTTGGAGTCAGGAAGACCTGAATTCAAATCCTGTCTTGGATACTCACTAGCTGTGTTTCATTGGGCAAGATACTCTCTGTGCCTCCATTTCCTCATCTGTATAATGGGCATAATAACAGCACCTACCTCCCAAAGTGGCTGTGAGGATGGGACATGTAAAATGCTTTACAAAGTGCCACATAAAAGCTATTTTTGTTGTTGTTGTAACATTATTATTAGAATGAAAATTCTTAACTAGGAGCAATGGGTAGAATTGGGAGAGAGGTAAATGTAGGTTTAAAGTAAGGGGGGGGAAGGTTGGAGACAGAATTATGATTAGAAATGGAATCGGGGGAATTGATCAGCTCTAGAAGGAGTTCCTCACACAAAGACCACCCTCTGGTTAGATATGCTGAAGGTGGGACTCTCACTCGGGTCCAGACAGGCTGGATAAGAACTCTGGCATGCTTTGAGCTCACTTTTATTTTCCAGGATGAGAAAACCAAGGTTCAGAGTAGTGATTTCTCTCAAATCACACAGCTAAAAAATGATGGTGTCAGGACTGGAAACTAGGTCTTTGGGCTCCTTGATGAAGCTGTAAAGGCAACATCAGTCCTTCTGAACTCTTCCTTCAGACCAACAGAGGTCCACACTCATGAAAAACTACCAAGACAGCCTGATTGTAAGATACTCGGCTCCATCCCCCACCCTTCCTCTTTACCCACAGCAAGCAGACAATAAAGAAGAGTGAGCACACATAAAAATTTCATTTATAAGGCATTGTCATCCTTCTTTATTGATTGAAAATGTCAATTTAAAAAGTGTTCAAAATAAAAACAGGTTAGAAAACTGGGTTTGCATAAGAGAAATGACAGGAAATTAGCCTACCCTGGGAGAAGGTGAATGGAGCCGCCTCCTCACAGTTAGGTAGCAATTGGGAGGATAACGGGACCAGAGAATTTACAAAAGCATTGTAAACAACGCAAATATGGAACCTGTGCTGTGGATTTCACATGGCTTCATTTCCTCGCTCTTGTTATTTGGCTTGTAACAGCAACAGCCATGCTTGGTATGGGTTCCGTTAGCCGAAGTACCATGCTTCTCCCATCAGGGGCTCAGAGGCCTCTTAAGCAGGCGTCTATAGAGCTCAGCATTGGCAAATTGGTTTTCAGCACGGTCTGCTTTCCTACCGTGACTATAATCCATTTGAGTTCCTTATGTTACTAAGAGTTTCCCACTGATCTTCTTCACATCGTTCAGTAACTTCGGAGGGGACAATTCAAGAGGCCCGGATTTGATTTGGGATGATGTCTGAGCTCCTTGATATGTGAAGATCATAGCTCATCAGAAGTCTAGAGCAGGGCTTCTTCAACTTTTTCCATTTGGGACCCCTTCAGGGCTTCTTAAACTGTGGGTCGTGATCCGCAGTTTAAGAAGTGCTGGTCTAGAGTAAGAAGAGACCTCAAAGTCCAATCCCCTCATTTTATAGACAAAAAGGAGGCCAAGAGAGGTCACTTCAATTTACTAGGCCTCAGTTTCCCTATCTGAAAAATGAGAGAGCTGAGCTCCCTTTAGAAGGCAACGGTGCCTCTCTCAAAAAGTCTCTCCTGGCCCTTCAGCCCTGGGAGGGAACAAAAGGCAAGGCAGAGGCTGCCCCAGATGAGTTTAGCTAGGTGACAGGGGTGGGTGGCTTGCTCCCAGCATTCCTTTGGCTGGACCACTTCCTGAGAGTAGTACTTCCCCTGGGGGGCAGCAAGCAAAAAGCCACGTACCATACTGTGTAGCAGCAGGGACTAGAGACCACCAAGTACCAGGGCGGGGAGGAGAGGGTGGCCAGTTTGGGGAGCAAAGCATTTCAAGTTGGAATTTGGGTGTTTTTAAAACAGCATTTGCATAAACTGACATTTCATCAGTATTCATAGGAAATACATCTGGAGAACTTTTTTTTTGTTTATTTTTCTTTTGTTTTTCAATCTAATGCCCCTTTTTTTCCATCCCTCAAAAGGGATCTGTCCCGTGCTGGTCAAACTTCACCTGCCTTTGGGACTTCCTAATTATCTACCACACATTCTTTCCTAAATTGTGCTGAATGATGCCTGGGATCTGCTGACTATTCTAAGGCCATGAGCTGCAGTTATGTTTGGCTTGCTGAGATCCTAACAAAGTTATTGAGAAAAAGAGGGGAGCCTGATCAGCAGACCAGTCAGCTCCAACCAGGCCCCACTTGTGGTTGGGCAAACATTGACCTTCCTGGAGAAAGCAGATTCCTGTAAATTATTTTGAAAGGCCCTCTCTTGAGGGAGTCAGGGGGACTGCTCCAACTCTTGCCACAGCCTATAAGTGGGTCAAAGCAAAATTAATATCTCCTGTTAGAAGCCAGCCTCTTCTTCTCTTGGTGGAGACTTTGAGATGCTCCAGGGATGGGAGGCTGGAATCTCAAACCAGGAAGCCAGAAGAGCTCATGGTCTGACTACGGGAAGGGGTGTGAGCAAAAGCATGTTCCAACCAGAATGACATACTGTTAGGTATGGTGAAGTCAAAGAACTGGGGAAATGCAAAACGTCTACATCTACGGTGCTCTAGCTAGAGAAGCTGCCACGATGTCGTCATGAAACGCTAGAAATAGCCTGCCGGCATTACGGCTTGGTGTTTGTGGCAATGATAAAAGCTCCTGCTCCACTGGGTTAAATCAAGCATGTCAATTCGACTAACACAAAAGCAACGAAAGGGCTACTGAGTCTTCTGCACTATCTTGCTAGAAAATTAAAGGAAAAAAAACTAATTTGTGTACATGATTGGGGGGTAGTTTAGACAGGGTGCCACTTCCTACATGAGGCTTTTCTTGATTCCTCACCCACCCCCCTCAGTCATTAGGATGCCCCCAATGACTCCAGATTGGTATTGACTGGTGGTGTTAACTACTCCCTGAGTAGAGCCTAAGTTTGCTGAGAGCAGGAGTCATTTTGTTTTTGTCTCTGTGTCTCTGGCACTGAGCACAGAGCCTGGTGCGTAGTGGGGGCTGATAGATGCTTCTTGAATGAATGAATGGGGGGCTTCACGACCAAAGCTCCTGGGAGGAAGAAGTGGGTGTTACAGCCTCTCTCACTGGACACTACTTGGCAGCTTCTCTGAGAGTAGCTGAATAGGAGATGGGATGAACTGTGAACCTAGGGCCATTTGTTGACCCCTCTTATTACAATAATTCTTATTGGTTTCATTTCCTTATTGAATGGAAGGTTATTTCCACTACAAATTCCTTTTTTTTCCCTATAACAGAAAACAGCCAAATACACAGAAAGCAGACAAGGTGAAGAGCAGAGTAAGTCAAAGGGTCTGATTTGCCTTTCCCGGAGATCCCAAGTCGCACCTGAGTGAGCACCGGCAGCATGCGTGGGACAGCCTCAAGCCAGGAGGGGCGCCTTGCCGCCCGACTCTGCCCTCATGCACTCATCTGTTTGCTTCAACAGCCTCCTGACCAACTTTTCCAAGTCTTTCCTGGACTTCAATTCTTCTTCTAGGCATTGCTTCATTTTTTTATTCTCCTAAGTGGGCAAAAACAAAAACAAAAAGTCAAGAAAAAGTCTATTCTGGAGAAAAGCAAACAAAGTCACAGAATCCAGGGTTGGAAGTCAAAAGAAGACAGTTATTAACCAGGGCCAGCCCCAAAGTGCGGTATCATTCACAGCCTGATATGGGGTGGGAGGAGAGAATCTGGGGAGGGGTAGAAGCTTCGTATGAAACCAAACAAGACCCACCCCAAAGCCTATTGCTGTGTAGGACCCCAGTCACAAAGTAAGTACACATAGCCTAGTATACAGGTGGGGAAACTGCGACCTCAAGGCCACATGTGGCATTCTAGGTCCTCGGGTGTGGCCTTTTGACAGAGTCCAAGCTTTATAGAACAAATCCTTTTATTTAGGGGATTTGTTCTGTGAAGTTTGGATTCAGTCAATGGGACATACCTGAGGACCTAGAGGGCCACTTGTGGCCTTGAGGCCGAGAGTTCCCCACCCTGGCCTAGGAGGTAAGACTACTGGGCCATGGCCAAGCCATGATGATATTTCTCAGTTCCAGACAAGACCTAGGTTATGTTAAGAGTGAAAGGGGGAAATATTTCCACTCTCTATGTGCCCCCCTGCCACTTTCCTCTGGCACCCCAAATCTGTCTTAGTTCTTCAGTTTCCAACTCAAGACTCAAAGTGAAGCCCATTCATTGTGGAATGGTGGCTAATGGGAAGAACCAATACATGAATTATGATTGTGTTCACACATCCATTGTTGGGAGTAATCACTGCCTCCTTAACATAAGTGCTGTCTGCAAGAGACAGGAACATGAGTCTTGGCCATAAATCACAACTCCATAAGTCATGGAGTCAAGCCTTAGGGACTCCACTTGGAAGTGCAAAGCATGAATTCCAACCCTAGACTGACGTCTTTGGGCAAGGCAGATAATCCTCAGAAGCAAAAACTTAACAGCTTTAACAACAAACACATAAAGAAAAGCATGACTATTCACTGACTCACTGCCCTTGGCCTCAGGTTTGGTCTTTACACATTCTCTTACCTGCTTTAATTCCTTGACTTCATCCTTCAGTGCATAAACAGTGTCAACAAGGCTTCTGGGAAATAAACACAGAACAGAGGTCAGGAGTCAGCATGTGGGTAGTTAATGACCCAAGTTTATAAAGGTATTTACCTTTATAAAAACCCAGATCCTAGAGGGTATGGTATTTCATTCTCTAGACAGTCTCAGATCATAAACCATTTGAGATGAAAACATATCCTTGGAGATTATCTAACTCAACCATTTAATTTTACATATAAGGAAACTGAGGCCCAGAGAGGGAAAGCAGATCACCCAAGATCACACAGCAAAGCAGTGGCAGAGCCAGGATTTAGAAGTGGCATCTCCTGGGTTGGCAGGGTATTTCAGTAGTACTGCTCACAGGGGAAATTAGGTAAGTATTTCATAGTCTTAGAAGTAAATTACAGCCAGGTAGCACAGTGAGTAAGAGCACCGGCTCCAGTGTTGGGATGTGACCTGGGGATCGAATCCGGGCTCAGACATTTAGCACCCACCCAGAAACACCTGGCCGTGTAACCTTCTGCAAGTTACTTAACCCCAATTGCTTTAAAAAAAAAAGTAAATTACAGCTGTGAACATTCATTCAAACCCTGTGTCATTCCACTCCTGTTCTGCAAATCCCACCATTTTTATTATGTTCTTTATAGTCTCAGACTATGCAGCAGGACAAGGGACCTCACCATAATGTCTAGGCCCCTTCCCCAAACTGACCTGTCAGTCAGGTCACTGACCTCCCCTCCCCAGCCTGACATCTCTTTCCACCTAGTGTCTCTCCTTTTGTTTCCTATCTTCTTGTTTCTGATACAAATCCATCTCTCAACTCCAGGCCTTTGCTCTGGCTGTGCCCCCTGCCTGGAATGCTCTCCTTTGGAAAACGCTGCAAAGATCATGTAGGTGATGAAAGGCAGGTCTGAAATGGTAGGAATTGAAGCTGCCTGGCCTAGAGTAGCAGAGGGGCCAGGACAGGCCAGCCAGAACAGCCCAGACAGCGGGCAGGCCACAGGGCTCCCAGTGAAAGCCTCAGGGGAGACAAAAGACCCACTCTTCCACCTTGGCACTTTTGCCAGGGACCACCTAGCTTCTTTACCCTGATCAGAAGGCTCTGGCTGCTAGGAGAACAGGAAGAACATAAGCAGACAGTCTCACTGTGTGTCTTTGGGGGAGGCCTAAGGTCTACCTTGTGTAAAACAAGGGGACTGAACTGCATCTCTGGGCCCCTTCTAGTTCTACCTTTCTAGGATTTCCCCCAAAAAGACATTTTGCCCCTTAAATAAAAGAGTGGAGTCCCTAAAAGCCACTCAATAACTGGACAGTCCAACTTCTGACTCCCCACACTCATAATTTGGCTGAAGCATAGTATGGACGGGAATGTCTCCTTTCAAAGCACACAATGCTGGCTACTGTCATGAGAAGCCAGCCTGAGGAAGAACTGTGCCACGGAGGGCAGCCCCTAACTCAACCCTCCCTTCCACCACTGATTCCAACTACAAAGTAATTGTGTTTAGCAGAGGCCCCCAAGGACTTCATAAGCCTGACTCATGTATGACTGCTCACACATCCTCTGGGATGGCCAGGCCGCCATGATTCTCCTTATGGCCTGAGTCTGGGACAGGCCTTAGGGGAGAACTGCCAGACAGTAGGCTCTGTGCTCAGTGGAGGGCTTCAAAGCAAGTGGAAGATGGGGGACAAAGATGCCACCACACTCCCAGGAGGGTTCAATTTCTCCCACATGTAAACAAGCCCAGTACAAGCTAGGACACAACAAGGATAGCTAGACATTTTCCTCCCTGGCCCCAGCAAGAATTTCGGGAAATTTAGAACTAGAAGAAACCTCAGTGGCCATCTAGTCTGCCCTACTGATTTCTCATTGGAGGAAAACACAGGCCTCCAAAGCACCCCAGGGCACACAGGCAGCAAGCAGCAGGTTTGAGACCCCAAATCCCTCGCTCTTCCTAGCACACAACACTTCACAACCCCCTTTCTAGGTAGCATGATCAGGCACACGAGCAGCTGGAAGGCCTTTCCAAGCCCCACACAAAAAAATCAGGGGTCTTCCATTCAACTTACTTTTCCTCTATAACTGTCTGCCCATTGCTTCTGGTCTCCTCCACAATAATTTTCTCTTCCTCTGGGAGTAAGACCTGGGGGATGGAGTCCTTGCGGGCACCTGGGAAGGAGGAAAAGGAGCAAGTGCATCAGCTGAAATGCTGTGCAGAAAGCCAAGTCCCTTCTGCTATTCCTAAACATGAGATCTGGGGCAGGAGCGGGCAGGATATAGCGCACAGGGCAATGTGCCCAGGAACACCTAAATGATGCATTGTCTCAGAGGACTGTGAAGTCCACACATTACATCTTCTTCAAAGGGCACAGCTGTACTTCCCATCTTTGAACAGAGGGGTGGGGGGCCACAGGTGCAGAATAGGGCATGCCTTGTCAGACATGGATAAGTTATTGGTTTGCTTTTCTTAACTGAACTCCTTTGTTACAAGGAAGGGTTCCACTGTGACACTGGGGAACTCACTGAAGTGACAGCAGCGCAAGAAAAGAGTATCAAGAAAACAATCTCCCCCCAGTAAAAAAAAAACAACAACAAAGAGGATGGTGGATGGGAAGGTCACTTGCTATTACAAGAGGCTGCTACCTCATCTGCAACCAATCATATTTAACCCCAACTACATGCTCGGCCTCTTCAGACCTCTCAGCCAGAGAAGCCACAAGAGAAAACTTTACCAAATACCTGTTAGCATTTGCTCACGTGCTTTCCTAGACTAGAAGTGCCAGGAAGGCAAGGGACCATCCTTCTCACTGACCTTTGGCTCTCCCCAAGTGCCTAGCACAGTGCAATGCCCAGAGTGGGTGCAGGACCAGTATTTTATGGCTCTTACACTGCTATGGCTTTGAGGAACAAGAACCCTTGAAAAACAACCTAAGTGGGAATTGAAAGAGTGGTTGACTGACTTTGGCCAATGCCACTGGCCCCCGGTCATCGTCAGGCCAAAAGCCAGTGCTCCTTGATTCTTGCCCTTTCTCCAACAGCACTTGCATAAGAGGTACTATTTCCATATTTTCAGAACAGCTCTAAAGCCAGGTTTGATCAAGCCTCGTTCTCGAAAATATGCATCTGATCAAAGATAGTATTTTAACTTCCTTTCCAAATGTGCCTAGAAGATGAGATTAGCATCTGTTCACAGATACAGGCACTCTCTGGGCTCTTTAATTCCTAACAAGAGCTGGTGAGGGTAGCTGCATACTTCAAAGAAAGAGCACTCAAAAAAAAACTTGGGGTTTTTTTCTTTTTCATTTTTATCACCTCCAGTTTTTGCACTCTTTTGCCTCTCTCTCTAGGTGGAGCTGAGCAATGCATAAACAAAGGGCTGAGTTGCTACAACAGCCTTATCTTCAAGATCCAGTCCTGCGTGTAGTCTGCACTACTCCTGTTTCCTGACTACTGCTTCAGTCACACTATGTACCCAGTGACATGGCTCTGCATCTCGGGAGAGGCAGTCATCATGGAGAAGCAAGCAAGGGATATGTCCCTGGAGGGAGAAACACCTACCTGAGCCATGGCTTTGCTGAAGGCCTGCACTGGCACTGGTGCAGTAGGCCTCAATCACTCTCAGAATCTGGGCATCTTCTTCCAGGGCTGCTGTACCTGGCAGGGGAAGAGTAGCAATCACTTTGCAAATGCCCCTCCAAAGGAGTACTGGGCCTAAGCCATGGGGGTACTGTCCCTCTGGCCAATGGGAACAAAGGAGAACCCACCAGCACATAGCCAGACCTTCCCCTTTCCCTTAAGACCCCAGCAGAAGGGAAAACATTTCTCATCACAGGAGCCTCACAGGACTATAGAGAGAATGGACAGGGACCTCAGAAGTCATTTAAGTATATCCCATTCCTCTGTTATTTTACAGAAGAAAATACTGAAGCCCAGGGAGGTCACAGGATCACAGATCTTTAACTGGAAGTCATACAGTCTAGCCCCCTCATTTTACAGATGAGGAAACAGGTCCAAAATCACACAGGTAGTAAATTACAGAAGTAGGATTTGAATTCCTCGTCCCAGTGCTCTTTCTGCTGTACCATGGCCTCCTTTAAATGACAGCTCCAAGGTCACCTCCCCCCATTTCACTACATCCATCTTTCAGCCCAACAGCACAACCCCTGCCTCACCTGCCCCCCCCCAGCTTCCCTCTCAGGCATCATCATACAGTAGGAGCTGCAAGAGCAATGGCCATGCCTGGGCTTTCAGTGTCTGGCTGTATCACGTTCCTATTTCACCAATCTCTAGCCACCATGCTCAACTCTGTAGGGGATGCTATATGTGGACCTACTGTGTAAGACTTGGGCTTGGCCATATGCACTGATGCTACTTACAACATTAACATGAAAGCTAGCATTTCTATAGTGCTCTATGGTTTGCAAATCATTTTACATATATCCTGTCATTCATTTGATCTCTTCACCAACCCATTTCACAGATGAGGAAACCAAGGTTGAGAGAGATGAGCAGACTTGCCCAGGATCACCTAGCATCAGAGGCAGGATTTGAACCCAGACCTTCCAGAACTCAAGTCCAGCACTCTAGCCATTATGCTACACAGCCTCTAAAGTCCCCAAGAAGAGAAATGGCTCGCCTGAGGCAGTAAGGCTGGGAGTCAAGATTTGAATGCCATACTCTGACTCCAAATCCCATTGTCTCCCATTACGGTTTCACTTTCGAGACCCACAGTTTAAAAGGTGCTGAAGGGGTCATAAGCAGAAAACGGTTAAGAATCCCCCCATTTCACAGCTGAGGAGCCTGAGGACAAGGAAGGCCTCAGTGCTTTAGCTTAGGGTCGTTGGGAAATAGGCTCAACAAGTCCAACTCCCTCCCCTTTTACAGAGGAAGGAAGAAACTGAGGCCCAGAGAAAAGAAGTGATTTGGCCAAGGTCACATATATCAGAAGTAGGAGTTGAACTCAGGCCTCCCTGAATCCAAGTCAAGAACTCCAGGCACTATGCCATGCCCACTCCCATAACACTTCACAGAATTTTCATGGGACTGCCTTGATGAGCTCTCCACACATGCACTGCACACTGTCCAATACTAGTATTGCAGTGACATCCATACTTTTCTCTAAAGAGGCAAGTAGGTGGCAGGCCCATGGATAGAGCACTAGTGCAAATCTAGCCTCAGATACACCCTAGCTGTGTGACCCTGGGCAAGTCACTTTAACGTCTGCCTGCCTCAGCTTCCCCATTTATAAAACAGGAATAATAACAACACCTACTTCCCAGGGTTGCTGTGAGGATCAGTTGAGATGGCATTTGTAAAGCCCTTAGCACAGTGCCTGGTACACAGCAGGCACCATATAGACATTTATTCCTTTCCTCTTCTCCTTCTCCCCCTCACATTCAAAAGTGCTTTTGAACACCCTGCTTCTTCCACCAGTATATGGCCATGCCCACTCTTTGGTTCTACTCATTCCTAGAGCTGTAGGTATGAGTGGGCACAAGTGGCATTACTCAGAACTGAGGATCCCTAGGCCACGTTGCCCGCCCACCCACAGCACTTACTTTTCCTAATGACATATTCTTCCTCCGACGCTTTTCTCTCCGTTTTTCTTTTATGGAGAAATTTTTTCATTGTTTTAGGGCTCTTGCTGGAATCCTGTGAGGGACAGAATGTTCCTGATGTACTAATTCCTCCCAAAAAAGCAGAACCCAAGGTCAAAAAGACAAATTCGTGCAAAGAGAAGGCCCCTGCCTGCATTTGCCTAGTTATCTGCATTAGGGCGGGATAGCTTGAAGCCACTGAGGAGGGAGGCCACCCACATTCTCTCCCAGCACTCGCCAGGGAGAGCACCCAGG
Source organism: Petaurus breviceps papuanus (assembly GCF_028583685.1). Taxonomy (NCBI): domain Eukaryota; kingdom Metazoa; phylum Chordata; class Mammalia; order Diprotodontia; family Petauridae; genus Petaurus; species Petaurus breviceps. The sequence goes on from NW_027187369.1 coordinate 12,506,496, forward strand.
AGGATGGCTAAAGAAGCCCCAAGAAAGCAATGCCCCTCAGGTCCCCTGAAGATGCCACTTGCAAATTAAGAGGAATGGGAAGACTCCCCAGGAGACTCATGTCTGTTGTTGTTACCAGAGGCCTGGATTCGGGGTTATCAGGAAGGTTAGTCCCCATGCCAAGATGGAGAAACTGAGGCTTCACTGCTTTGAGGCTAAGTGACTTCCACCAATGTGTCAGAGACAGGAGCTGAATAAAAAGCTTCTTAGTGCATAGCATTGGCTTCTGGTGGCCCGATCAACATTTCTCCAAACTTTCTCAAAGTGACTGAATGTACCATATCAGGCCAAATTCTGAAGAGGCACCTCCCATGCCGGTAGGCAGAAAAGCAACAGATTTTCAGGTATGACTCATAAGTTGAAATCAGAAACTGGCACAAAGTAGATACAAAGGGTTTGTCCATCATCACATAGGAAGAAATCAATTTGGATCCAAGAGCTGGAAGGGACCTGGAGGTCAATGAACTCAAAGTCCTGTCCCCTGTATATCATCAGTCCTGTCTCTGACACTTACTATGACCTTGGTTGGCAAGTCCCAAGAGTTCTAGATGAGTTGCCAATCTGTACTGGTGGAGGAAGTTTACACACAGGGAGATCCCTACCCTGATGAAATAACAGGTTCAGTCACAGCTTTCCTTCCACCCCAACTCAACCCCCTCCCACCATCATTAAATTATGTGCTACCTTTGAAAGGTCCAAAAGACCCCATTTTCTCCCTGAGCCACAGTTAACCCTTTCTGACTTGAAAACAATGAGGGGAAGGGGAAGGGGGAGAAGGGAATGCCATGCAGCAGTTCTAGGACCATTGAGCAAGCGGCCATGGGCCAGATTAGCACAGATCTCCCAAGTACTCACCATGGTGGGCTTACATTCTCAAGTACTGACAGAGGGGAAGCGCTTTGTGCATTGGGAGGAGGTATATAGTAGGGCAGGGCAAGCATTAGGTCACAGTAAGGCCGCAGGGACACTTGCTACCCTTACCTTTAAGATATAAGACATCCTCTAAAAAGGGATATGTAAAGAAAGAGAAGAAAAGCGTGAGAAAGGTTGATGGTTACACCAGCCAAGTCCATTGCGCAATCATCGTAAACCACCAAGGGAATGTTAGTGCTGCCCTTAGCCCCTCAGGAATGGACACTGCCATCCTCACAGCTTTCCCCTGTTAGTTTTCCATTGAAAATCATGCACTAGCCCAATGAATGCAGCTCCGTGCAGAATCCCAGATGTTGAAGACATAACCCACTCCCTCCAGCAGGGGGACAAAAAGGCTCATGCCTGAAGTTTTAATGGATTAGTTGTGTGCAGAGGGATTTGGGGGTCTTTACCTTACCCAGAACCTAACCATTTTACCACTGATGTGCCTGGCCCCTCCAAAGATGCCTGCCCATCCCATGTGACTCCTGCCCATGCTCTCTCCCATTTTAATGGTTTAACAGACACAGAATACTTCAAAGTGAGACTGCTGGGAAACATAGGGCCGTTGTGCTCAGGTCATCTTCAAAAAAGGACCCCTGGATGATTTGGGGGAAGCCAGAGCACATGGAGTGTTTCTCAGTCCTCATCCTGAGGACCCACGCAAACTGAAGAGTCAACTCGGGTTCTGGCTTTGGAAAAGAGATCAGTGAGTCCTAGGGGGGCCCTGTTTTTTTTTCTGATCTTTTCTGCTGAGTTCAGAAGCCACTCATTTGGCAAGGCAGCCAAATGTCTGTTCTTCCATGGAAGTGGCGTGGAGTGGAGCCACCACCCAGAAGGACACTTTCCCTCACCCCCCCACCCCAAGAAGGCTGCTTCCAGCTGACAAAAACAGGTGCACTCAACACTGAATCAGACCTGGAAAAGGAACTTTTACTCGTGATTGAGCATCTTTTCTGAAATCGGAAACCAAGACTAGAAACAGGTCAAGGAAATAGGCTCCGATGGGCTGGAAAAGGTAAAAACTGAACACAGTTACGTCAGCTGGTGACTGGGGTTTCCTGGCTATGAACGGAACAGGAACAGGAGGTAGAAATTCCCACATCCCCCAAGCCCAGCAGGCTCTTGGGTTTAACTTTAAGAGGCTCCCTTCCCCCTTCTTTTCTTCTGCAAGAGCCCTCTCCTTGCCTCCTGCAGTACATTGGGCCTTGATTTCCCAATTCTGACCTTCTCACTTCTGGCCTTCCCATCTGAATGTACTTTAATGCTTTGCTATCTCCAAGGAGGTGACTCAGGACCCCCTCCCCTCCCCCGAGTCTTCGTGTTTGGAGCTAAGAAACAGTTGCTGACAAGCAAGAATGCTGAAAGGAGGCTCAGAGGAGCAATCCAGCCCCACTCAAGGAAATTGAGGCCTAGAGAGGGGAGAGGACTAGCCCAAAGTCACATTGCTTGTGGGTGGCAAAGACAAGATCTGAACCCAAGTTTCCTGAGCTCAAATTAACACCCTTTTTCACCATCCTATGCTGCCTCTGTTTCTTATTTGAGACTTGGGGGTGAGCTGTCCAGCATCATGAATTACAAAGATCACTTTAAAGTTTGATAGTTCATTAAAGATCCCAAGTAGGTTTGCAGTTGGAAGTCCTTGCACTTAGCACCTAAGTACCAACAAAATAAACAGGGCACACAAAATTGGAGCCTGGGCTGTGGAGATCGACGGCCTGCAGGGAAGTCAGTAAATCTAACAGAGGACATGATGAGCTACCACTTGGGCTCTAGAAAAGTGTCTGGGATCCCAAAACTGTTGGTCCATCCCCCAGATGACCCTCTGGCAAAAGGAAACAGCCCTGAAACTCCCTTCTCCACACTAAGAAATAGCCCACTCATAGTAAGATTACCTCTTTGTAACCTAGAGCTGCTGAAGGTCTAAGAGGAGGTGCGGGTCTGAGACAACTTAAGCTCCAGGGTTTTTGAATTGGGGGAGGCTCCAGGGCTCCTCGAGGTTGTCCGGCAGCGCTAGAAGACTGGGAAAATGGCTCATGAGATGCTGGCATTCTGCCATGTCAACACTACCGTAGGTACATGGGGAGAGAACAAGTCATAGGCACAGAACAGAGAACAGCAAGGCTGCAGAGAGCCAGAGAGAGCATCTAGTCTACCGCCAGCCCCCATCTCATTTTTCAGGTGGGGAAACAGAGGCCCAGAATTAGGAAGTGCTTGCCCAGGGTGGTTTTGTTGGCTCTACCACACTGGCCCAGTCCATCCCAGAAAAAGGAAAGGGGAAGATGAGTCACCCCTTATATGGGTGAGAGAATGACCTCCTTGAGTTGCATCATTAAATTTTCCCATCCCAGATTATGGGATTGCTTTATCATGTGGACAGTATTAAATGTTTTCTCAAAGCTTAAGTTAATTTTTTTTAAAGATTTCAGGCAGGTTCTATTTCCTGGGGTAAGAAAACAGAATCGATATGGGGAATGTTGGCCTTGTGAGTCTGACTGCTGAGGCCCCTCCTCACAGCCTCTCATTTGGTAGAGAAATCATCCCACTAAGCTGGATTTGGGGGCATCAGAACTTGGAGTGATCTTTCATCACTTTTTGATTCCCTTTGAACTCTCTACTCAAGGATGGACTACTGAACAAAAGAATCAATGAGAGGGGTAGCCAGGGTAAGGCAGCAGGGGCTGTGCTACAAGCACTTAGAATTTCTGGGCAAAGGAGGAAGTAAGGAGAAGCACCCAAGGTGGAACAAGAATATAATGTTCCAAAACTGGCTTGGCTACCTGCTATGAGCTTGGGCAAGTTGCTTAACTCTGCTAAGTCTCAGTTTCCTCCTCTGTAAAATGGGCCTAATAAGTGATAGCTACTCCCAAGCAGAAACTCCTGTTGGAAACCATGAGCTGTTAGCCACTGTTACAGGATATTCTAGCTACAGGTAACCAAACTACAAGGCTCTAAGAACTAGTGCCTACATTGCTACTGTGGGCTGGTCATTAGCGGGTCTCACAGTCTATGTTAGGAAGATTCCTGCCTGCCGAAAATCAGTATAAGGTGCAATATACAAACACAGGCCACATGCTGGCGGCTTTTCAGAAGTCTTCGACACACAGGGCGACACACGGGACTTGCCGTGGAAGCAGAGAGCCTTGTTGATACCTGGACCTCATCAGACTCCCCAGGGGCAGGGGCAGAACCTAGCCCAGTGCTTACAGACGGGGCACTCCACGACTGGGTTTTCACAAGCACGCTGCCCACACCAGTGCCCCTGATCAGTCTGAGCAGGTGATCCAGCCACTCCTGGAGATCCTGGCTGCTGGAACAGAACACCGTCATCCTCTCAAACAGGGGGCCTGTGAGGGAGAGGACATGGAAGGTGAGGCAGCCTTGCTGCTGGCCCCACTACAAGTGACCGATGACCCTCTGCTTTGAAGGAGTCATGTGGGGATGACTTAAGTCCATGAATCCCTGCCCACTGCTCTTACAGGGCAACAGCCACAGCTACTGGAGATCTAGAAAGGAAAGTCTTTGGCACTGCCAAAAGGTTCCACGTCCAAAACTGCACTCATTTTATCCGTGAGGACAACATTAAAGAAGAGACTTGACCATCTGCTTTGGTCCTGTACCCTAGAGACCGTGGGGCCTTTCCACCCGACCTGCAGCTGAAAACTCCCCATTAGAATGTGAGCTCTGTGAGGGCAGGGGCTGCCTGACTCTTCTGTTGGCATCACCAGTGTTAGCACAGTGGTTGGTACATAGTAGGTGCACAATAAATGCTGCATTCACTTAACCTTCATTCATAAGTTCTCCTAAAGGAATGTATTGTAGGTCACAGAAACAGCCTCATTACTTTCCAGCCACATCTTATATTTTGTTCCTTACACCCCTTCAAGGAGACAGTGAAATGTTAACAGAAAACATCTCTCTGGATCACAGATTTAGATGTTTTTTCGGTTGTTGTTCAGATTGATGATTTCATCAGTTTAGAGAAGTCCTAGTGTGGAAATTCCTTCCACAGACTGACACCTTGTCTGTTGTTTCTACCTGAGGCCCTGGAAGCTGAAGGGGCTCACCCATGGTCATGCAGTTTATATACGCCCAAGGTGGGACTCAAACCCAGGGTTTCTTGATGCTGAGGCCAGCTCTCCATGCTATCTCTTAGAGTTTTAATTGTTTTGGTATAGGAAATATCTAGTACGGAAACATCTGCCACCAATCTAGTCCAAACACTATTCTGCAACATGGGGCCTCAGAGACTTGCCTTGGCCTCAGAGAGGTTAAGTGCTTTACCCAGGGTCACACAGCTAGTCTGAGGCAGGATGGGAATCCAGATGTTTCAGCTTTTTCCACCATTAAAAAGCCTCCAGATGAGCCTAAAATTCTATGATTCGGCAGACTTAACCCCCCCAGGGAGTCCATTCCACTGTAAGAACAGTTCTCACTGCTACACAATTTTTCCTTCCTGCAGGCCTCCTCCTTCCCATCTCTTCCTACCACACCCCCCACTCCCCACCACAGGACATGTTTTTTAGACAAAATCAAATCTTGCATTCTCCTAGGCTGAGTGAGAACCCAGCCTATCCACAGCCTGCTTTTGCTTCCTGCTCCCAGATTTTGGGGCCTTTTAAGGCCTTCCACCTGAAGATGGAAGGCAGGAGGGAAAGGACAGGAAGCTGCCATCGGTCACCTTTGTTCTACCTCAGTAGCTCTTAATTAAGTTCAACAAACAGTTACAAAGCACCTACCTTGCACTGTGCGCTCTGCAAAGTACAGAGGGTCCAATGAATGAATGAATCAATGAAAAAGCATTTTTCAAGTGCACACTATGCACCAAACACCATGCTAAGTGCTGGAGATACAAACGGGGGAAAACCCAACAACCCCAGAGTCCCTGACCTCAAGGAGCTTATTATCTGATGCAGGATCCAAATGAGGACACAGGAGACGGCCAAACTAAGCCAGAGGCCTGAGAGATCCCTGCTCTCACTGGGCCAGGAGTGGGAAGGCTACCCCTGAGGGAGATCCTAGTGATCAGAAGGGGAGGGACCTTTGACTTCACTCCTCTCCCATCCCCAACCGCCATCCCCACCCTTTCAATGGCAGAGGAGCCAACAGGTACCAACCTGCTATTTCAAACGAAAAGTCACTGCCTTCACTTTCATCCAGTCTTGTTAGCATCATTCCTGAAACCGGGAGTTTTCCCTGCCAGAACGAGAAGGGGTTGCTGATGATTTCAGATCTCCGAGGGCCCACTCATTCTCATTAGGATTTCTGACTTTCTCAGGAGCTGACTGCTGAGTTTTTCGTGCAAGGGTCACGGGATCACAGATGTGGAGCTGAAAGGGGCCTCAGAGACCAACTAGGCCAGCCCGTTTACTTCAGAGATGAGGGATCTAAGGCCCAGAGAGGCAGACTTGCCCAAGATCACACAGCTCTGCGGGGGCAAGGATGACATGGAGACATGGGCCTTCATAAAGCCATGCCGCTTGTCTTTCGTTTATCAAACGTGAATTTTAACTTGCTTAAAGACAGGAAGAAATGGGGAGATTGCCTGTGAGAGGCTATTAATTAGTCTTCATTTCATTTTGGAATGTCTGTCACCTCTTCTTAATGTACTGGTCACAATTTGGGGAAGCAGAGCTAGAACTCCCAGGAGTGACTGAGGCCTGTCTGGAGAATCTGAGCTGAGAGGAAGAGGTGGCGCATGATGCTTATGACTTCTTATTACTTCTTCCCATGGTAAACCTGAGCAATCTCATTCCCTGGCCCAGGGTTCGGGCTGCCACTCGCCAGGGCACAATGCCATCCTGCCCCTTTCCTGGGGCTGCCTTCTCCCACTGAAAGGGACGGCCAGGCTGGGCTCAGGGAGGGGGGATCCTGGTTACAGTCAGCTTGGTCATAGCTCTTCCCTGTTCCTAGCCTTCCTCACACACCATTTTCCATCAGTTCAGAAATTCCCCTTCATGCTAGAATGCTCCCTCTCACATTCCTTCCACCTTCTGGTGGTCCCTGAACCTGCCTTTTTCCTGAAGGCCCACACTGTTCTTGGTGCCTTCTTCCAGGCTTACTGCTTCTTCTCTCCCACCCCCAGATGCAAAGAGCCAGGGGAACTGGCATCTCCTTGCTGCCCAAGGCTAATTTTCAACCTTCCCTCTGCTAGCATCACTCAGCAACCATTTCTCCTCCTTCCAGGTTCACCCCATGTCATCCAGGGCCTGACTGCTATCATTTATGGACCTTTGAGACATTCTCCCTCCACTCCACAAAATTTAGTAACTGGATCACAGTCTTCTCCACTATAGCTCCTATCCCCTTTCTACCACTCTGGTTCCCCAATTCCTCAACCTCCCCAATTTCCATGACCTCTCTCTCCAATCTATTTCAACCACACACAGGAGTGGACATACCTTGCGGACAGGAGTGGACATAAGACTTGGCCCCTAGCTTAATTTGCTCCAGGTGCCAGAATTCCTAATTAGTCATTCCTGCAAGTCAGGATGGTCTGAGGCCTACCTACCAGGTGCCAGTAACTTTGAGTTCTGGATGTTTCTAGGGCCCTGAAAGAACTGAGATTACAGACCAAAGGAACTCTTACTTTTTAAAAAGTCTAACAAGGTTCCTGAAGTGCACAGCTTGGAGAGTCTAATTAGGCAGGGTGGCTATCATTAAGATGACCTTTCTCTTTTCTAAATGTCAATGATGTGAGGTGAGCAAGTGCTGATGCTAATACTGTCTAGACACCCCCTTAGACCTCCGGTATGGACGCCTAGCATGACAGCCAGAGCAGAGAGCACACAGGATGCGATCATTAGGAGGAAACGAAATATGCCTTGAATTAAGGCCTCTCTGCCCTTATGGGATGCATCTAACAATTAAGGAAGTCAAGCCCAGGTGTGTGGGCGGGCAGGCAAGAGCTCTGCACTGTCAGACTACCACCACTCTAGCATGATGACAACATCGATGATGACAGAGGGTTAGCACATATAGAGTAAGGGCACCTGAAGAGAGATGCTGGCTCCATCAGGGTCCTGCTTGGAAGCCAAATCAACCATCCACTGACCTGATAGATGAAGCCACTCATCCGAGGACTTGCTGATACCATAAGCAAAACACTCGGAAATAACAAGAAATATCTTTCTTCTTTCTCCTAGAATAGAGGGAGGGGACAGAGAGAGAGAAAAAACCATGAAGTTCAGAAAACAGGTATGGTTTCTTAAGAAGGCCTAGAATTCAAAAGGGAATGCAGCGAGTGCACCAGGTGCTGGTTCTGGAGTGAGGAAGCTCTAAGTTCAAATGTGGACTCAGGCACTTGCTGGCTGTGTGACCCTGGGCAAGTCACTTCATCCTGTCTGCCTCAGTTTCCTTAACTGCAAATAATAGCACCTACCTCACAGAGTTGTGAAGACCAAATGAGATAACATTTAGAAAATGTTTTACAAACCTTAGAGCGCTATACAGATATCAGTTATTAAAAATATACATGTGTGCATACATAAGTATATATACACAGGCATGTATGTATGTATATTATATGGATGAATGTATGTGTTTGTGTGTGCTGTATGTGGATGCAGATGGCATATGTGTGCACGTATGTGTGTGTAGGTCCGTGTTTATGCCCATGTATATGCATACCATAAACCTGAAATATTTTCTAGTCGCTGGATCATAGGATCCTAATTCTAGAACTGTAGCTCTGAGGCCCAGAGGAGGGGAAGTGGCTTGCCCAAGGTCACATGGACCTTGCGCACAAGGTGGCAGAGATGTTGCAAATGCAGGTGCTCTGACCCCCAATACAGGGCTCAGCCCCCTCAGCCACACAGCAAGTCCACGAAGAGTGTTTTCTCTTCAAAACTGAATGAAGCTAGGGGCGGCCAGGTGGCTCAGCGAGTAAGAGCACCGGCTCCAGTGTTGGGATGACCTGGGGATCGAATCCCGGGCTCAGGCATTCAGCACCACACCCAGAAATGACTGGCCGTGTAACCTTGAGCAAGTTACTTAACCCCAATTGCTTAAAAAAAAAACTGAATGAAGCCATGAGCTCTTACAACTGTACTTTAAAATGAGCATAACTTCTTGTTCTTCATCCTCGCCCCTATAAAGATAACAATTTAATGCCTGTGAAGCACTTTATTTCATATAAGCCTCCCAGCAGCCCCATGAAGGAGGTAGCAGAATTTCCATTTTACAGATGAAGACACTGAGGCTCAGAAAAGTAAGTCAGTCAACAGGCCTATAATGTGCTAAGCACCGTGCTAGGCACTGAGGATCCAAAGACAAAAGGAAGGATCAGAGACAGGATTTGAACCCAGGTCTTTCTGACCTGATGCTGCCCCATCCCCATCCCACTCCCAGGATCCTGTCCTGGCACAACCACAGCTTCCCCCCAAGGTGTAACAATCCCTCTAAAATTCCCTCTTTGCTCCGGTGTCCTCAGGCATCCTTAGACTTGACATTTAAAAGACACCCCTCAGCAGGCCCAGGAGACAGGCCTCAGCCTGGGACAACAGGGAGCCAGTAGGATACTAGGGTACAGCCATTATATGTGCTTGGAGACTAGGGAAATCCACAGAGTTAAGACCAAGAAGGCCAGGCAGCCACACTCACCAATGATTTCATTTCACATCATGAAAAAAGATTTCTGAACTTGTGAGATGGGTAAAATGAAGGGGAGGGGGGAGGAGAGGAAAGAGGATGCATTACAGGAAGCTCATTACCATAACATTTACATTAAGTGGTTGGTCATGATGCACTGGAATACTCAGGAACAGGGTTATCATTCTTTTAGTCACAAACAGAATTGGCTTAGGCAGAGTCCAACCAGGACAAGGATTTTCTTAACCTGAGGTCCAGGGACTCCTTGATATCAGGGGGGTCCATGAACTTGGATGGGTATTAAAAGTCCATCTTCATTTTCACTGACCTCTAACTGAAATTTAACATTTCCTCCAATTATTTAAAAACCTGATTCAGAGAAGGAATGTATCCACAGGCTTTTCCAGAAAGCCAAAGGGGTCCATGACACAGAGAAGGTTAAAAAACCCTAGGCTAGAGAGGAACTATCAAAAACTCTCCTTTAGTTACCAAAAAGTTACTTCCCAAAGGCCTTCTATGGGCCTTGGACAAGACAGGCAAACTTGCATCTTGTTATGTTTCTTTACTGGTTTCCCTAATTCAGCCATTTTAAAACAGTTTCTCTCTCTCTCTCTGTACACCCTCTCATCCTTCTTCCAGTCCAAACACCAAGGAAGTCTCTTCTCTACTTGAAAGCTAATCCCACAGGTGCCCGAGAGTCCATGATAGGCCTTCCCCTCTCCTGAAGGCCTTATCCTTTGTCCAGAATCTGCAGTGCCTTCTTTACTGACTATTCCTCTTTTGCTTTCAAATGTGCTTAGAGTTTCTCTACCCTAAAAAAAGCCAAAAACCGAACTCCTTCCTTCAACCTGACCCCATCCTGCTACCCCTTCCACCTACCTACCAAGTTATTTCCCTCCAATGCCTTCTTGTATTATCTACACTTCTTCTCCAACAGCCTTGTCCTAAACTCTTCAATCTGGCTTCCAATCCCAGCATTTCACTAAACTCCTCCTCTAGCAGGCCACCATTCATCTCCTCAACTCCTGCAATGAAGTGTCTCTCATCATTCTTCCTCCACTTCCTGAACCAAAACCTTCCCATCTTTCCATTGAATACCACCTCTTCCAAAAAGCCTTCCTTAATGACTCCAATTTATATGGAATTATGGCATCTCTGTGATGCCCAAACTACTGGGGACTTGGGGATTCTCTTTCTCCCTTTCTCTATAAGTAGGTAGGGAGGCAGGTAAGTAGCTAGCTAGTTAGACAGACACTGAGACACACAGAGATAGGTAGATCTTGGAAGGTAGACTCTGTAGTCCAGTGTCTACACAGCTCTTATGAGATTTCTTTGGCTCCTAAAATGGATTTCTGAAGGCTAAGGATGCCCACAGAGGGTTAAATGAGACTGCTGAACAAAAGCCAGGTAGAATGTCCCAAGGCTAAGATGAAATCTTTCATTTCTACCTCAATTTTTTTAGTTCTACCTCCGGTCTGAGTCCATTGTCCCAAACAACTATCTGATTTAGGATTAGGAATTACTAAAATTTCCCCTTAGGCTTGGCATATAAATGAATTTGAACAAAACCTAAATCTAAGTAAAGGAAACAAGAGGTCATTGAACTCCATCCTCCAGCCTTGAATTCCTGCCTTTATTCTATACATGTGTTGGCAGCAAAAACAAAAGCAATATACCTTGGCTTTGGTGCTATATTTTGGTCAGTGAAAAGCCTCATGATGCCTCTAAATATCATATCTGTGTGTAGGTATGCATATGTATATGTATATGTATATGTGCATGAGTATACATATACAGGGTGTCCCAAAAGTCTTAGTATAGTTTTATGCTATTAAAATTATTAAAGCTTAAAACTACATTAAGATTTTTGGGACAGCCTGTATATTGTATAGAATGAGATTTTATATTGTATTTTTTCTAGCAGTTTCTCATGTGCGCGTTTTCCCTTCCCTGTTAAATTACTAACTCCTCAAGGGCAGGCAACACTCCTTATGTTTCTCCCCTAACTTCCAAGGTACTTAAGGGCAGTAATGGCCACAAAGGAAGTCTCAAATTTCTGGACCAAGACTCCTCACATTGCACCCTGGTGGAGGAAAGAGTCCTATCAAGGTCACAATCTCTTACCTCGTTGGTACCGCACTGCACCATTACTTGGGACATAAAGATGACATTGCCCAAGGTTTTTATATCATCTCCTTCCCAGCCCTGAATGGCTTCAGAAAGAATTTGCAACTCCAGCTGCTTCTTCTTTCTCAGGTCCTGACACTGGGCCTGTGGAGCCAAAGCACAACCTCTTTTGTTACTGTTCTTCTTCAAGGCAGGACTCACTTTCTGGGGAAATGGAGGTGAAAGAAGAGTCAAGTCAGAGGATTTTAGGTGATAAGACTGGCAGGAGATTCGACCACTCACTGCAGGACTTGGAGGGGTAAAAATATACAGCTGTGTAGAATGCAAGCCCCTGGAGAGGAGCTGATCATAAAATCTTAGAGTTCAAAGGAAAATAAATCAGAGGTTGCTAGTGCAATCTCTATACAAACAAGCATCTCCTTGATTCTCTTGACAAGTAGCCATCCAGATTTTGCTTGATCCCATCTAATGAAGAAGAGGCCACCACGTCCTAAGGCACATAATTCAACGTTAGGACGTCCCTTAAGGTTGCAAAGATTTTCCACACTTGAAATATAATTCTGCTTCTGTGCAACTTCTACCCAATGGTCCTAGGTCAGCTTTCCCCTAAGACTTTTCTTCTCCAACCTAAACGTTTCCAGTTCCTTCGTTCAGTCCCTATGTGGAATGAATCCAAGGGCCTTTACCAGTCTGCCTGATGGCTCTCTTGTGGATGTTCTCCATATCATCAGTGTCCTTCATAAAACAGAGTGCCCACAACAGAATATAATATTCCAGATGTAGTACAACCATGGTTGAGCCCTGTGGTGTCACCACCACCTGTGGTGACATACTGCACATCACGTCTCTCTTAACATAGACTAAGATTGAATTTGCTTTCTTGGCCAGAGTATCATGCTATTGACCCATACTGGGCTTACTTACAGGCCCCTGACATCTCTAGATCTTTTTCAAATGAACCACTATCTAGTCATGCCTTCCCCATCGTGTGCTTACCAAGTTGATTTTTCAGACCAAGTCTAAGATTTTACATACTTTATACCCACATTAAATTTCCTCTCTGTGATCCAATACATTTCCAGCCCTCTCAGTTTTGTGTTACCCACACATTTGATAATGCCTTTATCCCAGGTCATTAATTAAAAAGTTAAGTAGCACAGGGACAAGCAGAGATTGCTGGGTCACTCCACTGGAGACTTCCTTCCACTTTGCCATGCAACCACTCGTGACTTTTCTTTTAATCCAGTTATTTCACCAGTTCCAGATCTATCTAACTGTATTTCTCTAGCCCACACCTCTCCAGATTTTCCCCAAGACTATCATGAACGACTTTACCAACTGCTTGGGTAAAATCTCAGTTTTGCTTAGTCCCCAAGTAGCTTCTTGAAAATGAGAGAAAACAGACAATAAGATGAAAATAACCCAGAGACTGAAAAGAAAATCCTGGTCTTTATGTCTTCACCATTCAAATCAATCCTGTAATGAAAACATATGCTTTGTAGTTTACACTTTAATTAGGCCAGCAGTAGGTCCCTCTAAATAATGCAATAAATTGTCTTAGGAGAAGACGAAGAAAATTACTTGTAATTCAGAATGAACTGGGGTTGCCACAAGGAATGCTCAGGACAACAAAAAGGATCTTGTTTAGATTACAGGCCAGAGTTAAAAGACAATGGATAGAAGTAGGAAGTTGCCTACATAAAGAGAAACAGATTTAAACTTAATGGAAGGGGGGCGGCCAAGTGGCTCGGCGAGTAAGAGTACCGGCTCCAGTGTTGGGACGACCTGGAGATCGAATCCCAGGCTCAGACACTCAGCACCACGCCCAGAAATAACTGGCCGTGTAACCTTGAGCAAGTTACTTAACCCCGATTGCTCAAAAATAAAAAAATAAAAATAAAAATAAACTTAATGGAAGGGAAAAAAAACTTCCTAACGATTCCAGTTGTCCCAAAGTGGAGCAGGCTGCCTGAGAGCCAGTCAGCTTCACTAGCAGTTTTGAAGTGAAGGCTTGGAAACCGTCAGATATGATGGGAATGGGACTCTTGTTCAGATATCCACTGACTTCTGAGATCTCATCCAACTCTGAGAGTCTGGAATAACCCAGTTCCATGATGACAAAGCAAGAAGGCTCTAATTCCCAGACTGCTAACTGTGTTTTATGAATATATGAAGTGTCAAAATTCTATTAAATTTTAACACTGGAGAACAATTTAATGGCATCCCTCCCATAGTAAGTGCATACATGAGCACACACCATCGTTCTAAATGAGATGGATTGTTTTCATTTCATGCTTTCCCTAAAACCTTTGCTGTCTTTTTCAATAAAACCATCACATCTTTTCTCAAATGGTATGAAGCAAAGGATGCAGTCAAAAGTTCCTTAGTCTTAGAGTCAGGCAAACCTGTTTTGAATGTTGTCTATGTCACTTCCTAGTCATGTGCTAAAATGGAACAGAGTAGAGAAAAGGAAGAAGCAAGACCACTAAATACTTCTAATAAGTAACAGAAGAGAGGTTCTTTCTGTAGAGGAAGGAGCTGGACCATCTAAGGAGGAAGTGCTTGCTCACCTCCAAAGAAATGAGGCTGTGGCAAGATCTCAATCAGGTGAGAATTCATCTACTATGGCTCAGAGAAAGAAAAAATAACTTGTGACGACTGGCGACTCCCAAGTGAGGGGAGAAGGAGGTGGTTATTTGTCAAGGCAACAATAACAGAGAGCTCTACTGTCCTCCAGGACATGATAGAAAACCTTCCAAGATCTATCAAAACAGATGACAACTCCCCACTTTCAGCGACTCAGGCAGGTACAAAGGATATGGCCAATGGAGCCTAGAAATTATTGTCAAAGACTATGAAGTCAAGAGCAAGAAACTAAAGACCTCAGAGACACACGTGGTGTTGTCATCATTGCTGCCCATCAAGGGCAAAGGTTTCAGAAGAGAAAAAAAGGTTTGGTAAGTCAACAGTTGGTTAAGAAGATGGCAAGTAAGAGTAAACTTTGGATCTCTAGACCAAGGTTCAAAACGCAGAGATTTACAGGGATAGGATACACCTGACAAGAACAGAGGTGGGAAAATATTTTCCTATAGTCCTACAAATCTAATCAAACGAACTTTACACTAAAAAGGAAGAGGGCAGGGGAAAACTATTTATTTCTATTAATTTCAATTGCACTGGTTCTCAAAGAATCCTTCAATTTAAACAAAACTTTGGCAGAACTCTTGTACTAAAACCCTCTGAAATGATTCTTGTTAATGACTATTCACAGACAATATGAGGTTCATTTCAAAAAATAAACCTGGGGTGTTTCCAGGTTCCCTGCAGCATAGTTGCATAGGAAGAAGCTGCAATGTGGGAAGAATAGGAGTAGAGACAATCAAAAAATTCAAAGCAGACAGATCAAAGAAGATGGGAGCAGCAAGAACCACAGCTTCAGACAGCTAGACAAAAATGCCCAAGGAGTGAGTAATAAGCAAGGTGATCTAGAAATAGTAATGCAGGGAGGTAAATGTGACCTCAGTGACATCACCAGGACTTTCTGGGAAAGGCCTTGACAAGTGGAATATCGATGCAAAAGGATATAACATACTCAAAAGGATAAAGATACACAAAGGCAGGGGGAGTGCAATTTTATGTAAAGAAAATACAGCAGTGTCAAAAAAAATCTCGGAACTAGACTTGAAGAGCATGGTGAAGAGGGGGCGGAGCCAAGATGGCAGCATAGAAGCAGGAAAACTCTGTGAGCTCCCCCCATAACCACCTCAAATACCTATGAAATATGACTCTAAACAAATTTTAGAGCTACAGAACCCACAAAGTGACAGAGAAAAACAAATCTCCTGCTAAAGGCAGCCCGGAAGGTGGACAGGAAGAGTTCATCACAGCACTCTGAGAACAGAGCCCAGCCCCAGGTGAGCCCCCAGTTTTAGCCCCAGGGTGACCCTAACAAGCAGCAGCTGGAAGGATTTCAGGAGAGTGGATCACCAGCAGTAGTGGTGGTTTCCAAAATTATCAACCCATAAATGCCAAAGAAAAACTGAGAGGTCAGTGTAGAATTCTGTTGGAACTGGGGCAGGGGGGACAGAGCAGTCTGGCCTCTGCCCCTGGAGCGAGAAGTGGCAGAGGTGTGGTGGCCCTGAAACCTGTTTGTATCTGTATCGCTGTCTTGGGTGGAGGTCCTGGGGTGTGTGACCAGGTGCCAGAGCCTGTGGAGGCATCTGAGAGGGCACCCAACTAATAGCCCTGGCAGCTGAGAAAATCCCAGAGATTTGGGACAAAGCTTTCCTCTCATGAAGCAGAGTTCTACTGTGGCAAAAAGCTGTAATGTAATGCCAAAAGAAGGCAACTTCCCAGGTTCAAAATACCAGCATAGGTGCTCTCTATTTTATTCAGTAACAAACCCAGAACAGAGAAGATCAAAACATGACATCATTCCAAATACAGCATTTACTAAGCATGATTAAATAATCTCCAAGGACTACCCCACCCCAGGACCTTCCAATCATTCAATCAATTACAAAGTCTCTGTTCTAAATACTTCTCCACCCCTAGGCTATACCTTCATTTGGTCCACCACAAAGCCCCTCTTCTCAAATGGAGATTAGTTTCCAAACATAAGTAAACTACCTTCATTTGTCAATCACAGAGCACAATAAGGTCAAAAGTTTCCCACCCCCAGGATCACAATTGAATCTACCCCAGAGTTACATCAAGTTTAAACACAGCACTTAATACCCAAATGGAGGTCTTTTCTTCATCTTGACACAAGGCAAGTTCTCAGCAATCTTAGTTCCTGGGGAGACAAGGCTTAGCAAGGCCATAAGATACATTGCCAGTCCCTTCATGAATTTATCCTCTGTCTGTAGAACAGTCCTAGAACCCCTGAACACATTAGCAAAGCCCTCTCCCAGGATTTCTGTAAACATACAACAAGAAAATCCTTCTTCAGGGCTTCTGAACCAACAGAAAGGCTCCCAGACCCCTGCAACAACAGCACTGTCCTTCACTAGTGGACAGTATTCATTCTGTCTGCAGCACAGTCTCCAGACCCCTGCAACAACAGCACTGTCCCTCACCAGTGGACAGTATTCACTCTCTGTCTGCAGGACAGTCTCAGGGCTTCTTAGCGAACAGCCAGGTTCCAGGACTTCTTCAACAAAAGGACTGTCTTTCACCAGTGGACAAATCTGGCAAAACAACATCAAAACAGACAGACAAAGTACCAGCAAAACAGCCATGTCTCCTCAGTCCTTGGCAGCTCAGGGGGCAGGTCTCAAAAGTCCAGGGCAATTCAAAGCGGCCACCAGCAATTCTCTTAGTCTCTCTCTCTCCACGAGGTGCTGCTTCCAAAAAGATCTTCCGCCTCTCTCTAGTGTCTCTCCAAATCTACATCACCAGCTCCTCCCAGTTCAGGACTTTCTTTTCACATCAACAAGCCCATCCCACAGGTGGGATTAACAAACTCTGGGTTTTAACACAATCAATTTGAAAACCAAGCCAATACAGGGGAATCTTTAATTGCCATTACTATCACAAAAGCTCAAAAGTCAAGTAATTGAGTGGCAACATGAGCAAGAAAAGGAAGCAAAGCAAACACAGCAATCAAATCTTAGATTCCTATTTTGGGGACAAAAAGGATCAAAGCATGGAACAGGAGGAAGACAACAAAATCAGAACTCCTGTACCAAAAGCTTCCAGAAAAATATGAGCTGATTACAGGCCATAGAGGACCTTAAGAAAGATTTTGAAAACTAAATAAGAGAAGTGGAGGAAAAATTGGGAAGAGAAATGAGAACAATGCAAGAAAATTAGGAAATGAGAGTCAACAACCTGACTGAAGAAAATAACACTTTAAAAAAGACTAATTCAAATGGCAAAAGAGGCTCAAAAAGGCAATGAGGAGAAGAAGGCCTTAAAAAGCCGAATTTGCCAGATGGAAAAATAATCTCAAAATCTCACTGAAGAGAACCATTCTTTCAGAATTAGACTGGAGCAAATGGAAGCTTTATGAAAATGGAAACTTTATGAGAAATCAAGATACTATTTAACAGATCCAAACAAATGAAAAAATACAAGGCAATGTGAAATATCTCATTGGAAAAACCACTGACCTGGAAAATAGATCTAGGAGAGATAATTTAAAAATTATTGGACTACCTGAAAGCCATGATAAAAAAAGAGGCTAGACACCATCTTTCAAGAAATTATCGAGCAAAACTGTCCTGATATTCTAGAACCAGAAGGCAAAATAGAAATTGAAAGAATTCACCGATCACCTCTTGAAAAAGATCCCAAAAAGAAAACTCCTAGGAATATTATACCCAGGGTCCAGAGTTCCCAGATCAAGGAGAAAATATTACAAGCAGCCAAGAAGAAAGAATCTGAGTATTGTGTAAACACAATAAGTATAACACAAGATCTAGCAGCTTCTACATTAAAGGATCAAAGGGCTTGGAATATGATATTCTGGAGGTCAAAGGAGCTAGGTTTAAAACCAAGAATCACGTACCCAGCAAAACGGAGTATAATGTTTCAAGGGAAAATATGGTCATTCAGTGTAATAGAGGACTTTCAAGCATTCTTGATGAAAAAACCAGAGTTGAATAGAAAATTTGACATTCAGATACAAGAAGCAAGAAAAGCATGAGAAGGTAAACGGGGAAAAGAAATCATAAAGAACTTATCAAAGTTGAACTGTTTATATTCCTGCATGGAAAAACGATAATTATAACTTATGAAACTTTTCTCAGTATGCAGATAGTTGAAGGAAATATAAATGTATATATATATGTCTATGTGGGAGGGCATATGTGTGTATGAATTCATATGTGAGTGTTGTGTATATATGTGTACAGGTATACATAGACAGAGGGCACAGGATCAATTGAACAGGAAGGGACGATCTTTTTAAAATAAAATTAAGAGGTGAAAGAGGAATATAATGAGAGGAGATAGGGAGAGACAGAATAGGGTAGATTATCTCATATAAAAGAGGCAAGGGAAAACTGTTACAATGGAGGGGAACAACAGGAAGGTGAAAGGCAATGGGTCAACTGTACTCTCATTGAATTTGGCTTAAGGAGGGAATAACATACACACTCAATTGGTTATCTTACCCTACAGGAAAGTAGGGGGGAAGGAGATAAGAGGGGGGATGATAGAAGGGAGGGCAGATTGGGGGAGAGGGTAGTTAGAAGCACCCACTTTTGAAAAGGGACAGGGTCAAAGTAGAAAACAGAACAAGTGGGTGGAGCGGGATAGGATGAAGGTAAATATAGTCAGTCTTTCACATTATATCCACTATGGAAATGTTTTGCATAACTACACATATACAACCTATATTGAATTGCTTATCTTCCCAGTAAGTGTGGGAGATGAGGGAAGAAGGGAAAGAATTTGGAATTCAAAGTTTTAAAATCAAATGTTTAAAAAATTATTATTTTTTTACATGCACTGGGAAATAAGACATATAGGCACTGGGCTATGGAGATCTATCTTGCCCTACTGGAAAGTTGGAGGGGGAATGGAGGAGGATATAGAGAGAGCAGATTCAGCGAGGGAGTATTCAGTAGGATTGCTGTTCTGGGGTGGTGGATAGGGGAAAGACAGGGAGAAAATTTGTAACTCAAAATGTTGTGGAAATGAATGTTGTAAACTAAAAATAAACATAAAATGTAATCATTAAAAAATTTTAAAATACATTTTTAAAAAAGAATGGTGGAGAGAATATGGGTAAAGATGAACAGAGGCATAAACAAAGCACCATCATCATTTGGAGTATACTACAGACCACCTAGACAGGAAGAAGAAATTTATAAGGCATTGAGGAAACACATTCTTAGCCTTCCACAAAGCCAGGATCATAGGACTTCAATAGTATAGACACCCAGTGGAGCTCTGTCCACTGAAAATGGAATAACTAATAATTTCTTGACTTGCTTTAATGTCAATTTCACTATTCAAAAGACAGAGGAAGTAAAAAGGGGGAATGTCTATTCTGGATCTGACTCTCACCAACAATGAAGAACTGTATTGAGAAACTTGTAAAGAGAAGTGATACTTCCATCACAGAATTTATAACAGAGAAGGGAGAGGACAGTTGGCCAGAGACTGATTTGGGGAGAACAGGTTTCAAAGTAGGATCCCATGGATTAAAATTCTACAGAAGTAAACCCAAGGGTGATGGGAATTTCTCAAGAATGAAGTTCTAAAGACACAAAAAGAAACAATTCTTATGAAGAAGAAAAAGACTCAAAGGACCAATCGGGATAAACAGGGAACTCATTATCCAACTTAGATGTGAAGAAGACATGAAGAGAAGCTGAAAGCCAGAACAGGAAGAGGAAAATCAATGGACAATACAGCACGGGGAGTGTCAGGATCGATAAGGCTCTCAACAAGCTGAGACTGGCAAGGAATGGATGCTAAAGGGGAATAAATAAGGAGTAGATTGTTTTTTCTCTCTTTTTTAGTGCTATACTGGGTAAAAGAGGAAGATGAAGGAAGGGACAGGACCTCTGTTCAAAGCAGTTGGAAGGACGGTAATGACAGATGACTGGGAAGATAAAGCTGCCTGATCTTACTTTGCTACCGGTTTTTTTTGCCACAGAGAATGACCTTTGGACTGAAAAGAGCAAGGAGGACAGAAGGATATGAGGAACTAATGCCTGGGATAGGTCCTGAAAGACATGGTGGCTGTGCCCCCATCAGTAATCACTGAAAGATGGTGGATGGTAGCAGAGATGCTACAGGATTGGCAAAGGGCAGATGTCTGCTTCCCTCTTTTCAAAAAGGCTGGAGAGCAGTCTATAAACTCTAAGTCCATGCATCTCACTGTGACACCTGGCAAAAGCCTAAAATGTGTCATTAAAGGGTCACAGAGGGCCATCTGGGCTTCGTCAATAAGAGGTCACAGCACAGGGACCTCCCTTGTTTTTGCTTTTTTTTACAGGAACACTAGTCTGGTAGATCAGGGAGATGTTATACACATAATGTGCCTGGATTCTTAGCAAAGCAACTGATCAAGTCTCTCAAGCTACTCTTCTGGAAAAGATAGCGAGATGTGTGCTAGACAACTGGGTAATTTGCTAGAATGAGAACTGGTCAAATGCCTGGGCCCAAAGAATAGTGTTAAATGGTTCAATGTCAGCTGAGAATAAGGTCTCCAGTGGAGTGCCCCAGGGATCCAGGTGTGGTTCTGGTCCACTGAACATTTTAATCAATGCCTTGG
This sequence comes from Petaurus breviceps papuanus, assembly GCF_028583685.1. Classification (NCBI taxonomy): domain Eukaryota; kingdom Metazoa; phylum Chordata; class Mammalia; order Diprotodontia; family Petauridae; genus Petaurus; species Petaurus breviceps. The sequence continues at coordinate 12,527,395 of NW_027187369.1, forward strand.
ATAAAGGAACAGATGGTATTTTCGAATTGCAAACAACACAGACCTAGGCATGATAGATAGGGTGGGGGAAAGGGAGGAAGAGAGGAAGGGAGGGAGAAAGGAAAGAAAGGAAGGAAGGAAGGAAGAGAGAGAGAGAGAAGGAAGGAAGGAAGGAAGGAAGGAAGAAAGAAAGAAAGAAAGAAAGAAAGAAAGAAAGAAAGAAAGAAAGAAAGAAAGAAAGAAAGAAAGAAAGAAAGAAAGAAAGAAAGAAAGAAAGAGAAAAAGGAAGGAAGGAAGGAAGGAAGGAAGGAAGGAAGGAAGGAAGGAAGGAAGGACGACAGGTACAGAGGGATATAGGTCAGTAGGTAGATAAATATAGATAGACAGATAGATAGAAAAACAGATAATAGATAATACATTCGGTGTAAAGATTCTCACAGGCTCAAACAATGAGTTGAAATCTAATAAGACAAAATTTCATAGGAATAAGTAATTAATGTCTTACATTTAAATAAAAAATGAAAAGGACTTCACAGGACTAAGATTTGGGAAGCATGGCTAGCAGGCAGTATAACTGAAAAAGATCTGATGGTTTCAGTGGTTTCAAGTCACAAGACCAATATGAATCAATAATGGCATTTCAGTCAAGAAAGCAAATTCAATCTTTGTGTGCATTAAGAGAGGCATGGCACCACAAACTTAGGACCTGGACCTGACAGTTGGTACTGTACCTTGTCCTGGTCAGATCACATCTGGAAGGAACACTGTACTTAATTCTAGGCACCATACTTTAGAAAGAATATGAAGATGTCCAGTGAACAGAGACTGGTGGTGGGGGTAGGGTTTAACAGTAAAAAATCAAGTCATATGAAGATCACTCAAAGGAGCTGGAGAAAAGATGACTTAAGAGGACCATAAGAGTTTTGGTCAAATACTAGAAGGGTTCACACATGGTAAAAGGAGAGACTTGTTAGGCCTGGCCCTGAAGGGAAGAACTAGAAACAATGCGTGGAAATAGAAAAAGGAAAATTTTGCTTGATGCCAAAAAAAAAAAAAAAACTTCCCAACAATGAAAGCTGTCCCAAAGTAGACTGGACCATCTTGGAAGGTAGTGAGCTCCGTGTTCCTGGAGGTCTTCTGGCAGAGGTTAGATGACCAACCTCTGTTAGGTATGTTGTTGGACAATTCTTGTTCACCTATAGGTTGGTCAAGATGGTCTTTCAATTTCAAGCTGGTGGCTCTGTGTCACTGCATAAAATATTTCCCCTCTCTAGGTCTCAGTTTGCATCTCTGTGAAATGAGGAATATCAGACCTACCTCATGTGACCTGCAACATGCCAGATTTAGAGTTGGAAGGGACTTTAAGGACCATATAACCAACCCCTTCATTTTACAGAGGAGGAAACTAAGGCCAAGAAAGACAAGTCGTTTGTTCAACAAGGATTTATTAAGTGCCTACTGTTTGCCAGACCCTGTGCTAAGTGCTGGAGATACCAAGAAAGGCAAAAACGAAACAAAAACCCCTAATTTGCCCAAGTTCACAGAGGCAGCAAGAAAGAAGCAGAATTCAGACCCAGGCCCTCTAAGTGCAGCACCAGTACTCTCCATTTCTATAATGACATGTGTCAAATGCTCTGGATCAAATAGCTACAAGATAGTGTCACAGATGGAAAGTCAGCCTTGGAGCCAGCAAGTTCTCTGAATCCTACTGGCTGGGGACCCCTGGGTAAGTCACCTAATGTCTCAGTGAGCAAGGCAACTCTCAAAGATGAGAGAGGCAGCAAGGCTAAACGGGCCAAGCTACATACTGTAGACACTGAGCAATGGACTTGAAGTTGATGGTGATGAGTAAATCATTTGCCAGTATTCCCCTGTTAGGAAAAAAAAGGAGGGAAACAAACAGAGGTGCCACTACATCACAAAGCACGCAGAAGACAAAAGAAGGAAAGGTTCTTTAAAGTTGAGAGATCTCCAGAGTCCAGCTACCTAAACTCCCAGTGACCATTCCCCCAGAATCCTCTTTTGTCTTTTCCTTGTCAATTTCAGGGAGATGGTGACTTGACCACAAGGAGCTGAAAAAGACCTGAGACCGTAGGTGTCCTTGGAAGGGCAGGTCCCAAAGCTTCATGAAGCACTTTTTTCCTTCGTGGTATTAGAAGGGATTTGTACTTCCTTTGCTATGAATGAATTTCCGCTTTGTTGCCTCTTGGTAGTTGGCTCATTTCAGTGACTCATGAGTTGCACAAAATACAAGGTGGTCCATAATGGGGTAGAGATAGAGACAAAAGGAAATCCCCCACCTACACACTGGTGCTTTATGTGGCAGATATTGAAAACGCATTGACTTCATACACTAAGGTTTGCAAGCTTTGATAGGTAAGCACAATTTTTTGGAATATGGAGAAGACAAAAGTTAAATGAAACCTGAACCCAGTGGTACTGCCCCTAAGCCCACTGTTTCCACTCATGAAACCTTTGCATTTGGAAAAAAGTGTAAGCTTTGAGTCACTAGTTTTAGGGACACAGCACAGAAATGGGGACTATCACCTACCGCAAGTGCCTTGAATGATCCAATAGCTTTCAGAACATCCTGGTGGTCCAGATGAGACTCCTAGGAAAAGAGAGAAACTCCTTCATTTTTAACCACTGTACTGGGAATCCCAGTATCCCATTCTCTTCCATTACAAGAAGGATTCAGACACATTGGACAGCTGGTTTCACATCATAGATTCTGTCACCCCAAAGTCCCCATTTCCCCTTTTATAGTTTTCATTTAGGTACCTATAAGAATTCTGTGTGACAAGTTGCTTTGTTTCTCAGGGGCCCCAGGCAGCTCTCTAGGACCATTGCAATACAAACACTGCATCTCTAATCTGTATCAATAGAGGTAATCTCCACACCAAAAGTTGATGTCAATGATATCACAGGTGCAGAAAGAAGAAGAGGAGGAAGAAGAAAAGGAGGAGAAAAAAGAGGAAGAAGAATTCTTCCAAAGGGAGGTATTATTAGGCCAGAGTGCCAGGAGTGAGGCAATTTGGGGTGCAGTGTGAGGGTTATAAAAGTCAACCAAATCTGCTTTTCAAAAATATATACGTATATTATGTATACTGATGCAATAGGACCCAACCTAAACCTGACTTGGAAAATTTCAATGTTTCCTCCCAAAGATTACTTCTGAAACAAGGCCCTAGAATCTCATGGAACTTATAACCCCAAGTAAGTCATCAAAGTGGAAAATATGAATAGATTCCAGACAGGTTTAGATCAAGTCCCAGATGATGGATGACAAAAGGAAGACAGGTATATTTGAGTTACCTCTCTAACTTCTGGAAGTCAATGTCACCAAAGGGCAACTTTAAACAACTCTCCTTTGGGCCATCCTTTGGTGATAGAATACTAAGTTGGATGGACTACATTATGATCCAGGACAGGTACATACAAAATCTCAAAGCCTAAAATGGCTTTACTGGGTCACACATAATAAATGAAGTAATTTGCTTTAGAAATGTAAATATAAAGGCATTCCCTCTAGACTTAAGCTTTGTGCTATTTAAAAAAAATTTTTTTTTCCATTTCAAAGCCTTTGCTTTGAACTAATTGTAGTGACCTGGCTGACTAGTAAAGGTAAACAAATTGGTGGGGGCTCCTGAGCTATGCTTCTGAGTGGCTACAAATTCATAGTACGCTCTGAACCTGAAGTAGCCTTATCTGAAGGTAGACCTACTCTGCTAATTTGAGGGTTCTTCCAGGTGTTGCTGCTGTTTTTTTTTTAATGTTCTTACAATGAAGGAGCAGGGAGAAAGAGGCCAGACTCCTTCTAGATTCAAGTTGTTACTTTTCAAATTTAGTAGGGTGGGTAAGACAGCAGAAGTTGACATTCGATGCTGTCACTTTCACATTCTGATCCACCATTTAGCTTAGCTGCTCTGTTAAGAAAGTCAGAAAGCCAGAGAAAGACTGACCCAACTAGAGATGAACTATCTGATGGTGGGAGGAGCCAGGTACCAAAAGGAGGCTCTAGTGAAGGGGAATGTCAAGGAGGGGGTTCAAGCAGGGAAAGGGTTGGTCTTTTTTTTTTTTTTTTTTGCTTTCTTTTGTTTTCCTTAGCCTGGGTCGTTCACTCCTGAGAATGCACAGTGCTGATAGACAGCAAAAATGGATTTTTCGTGATAGCTGGCAACAGGCAAGCCTCAGTTCAGTTGTTGGAAAGGTAGCCAGAGGTCAGCTCCTTGCTGAGCTGTAACGGAAACCCCACTCTGGCAGCCTCCTGGCTTCAGGCAGGTCCTATACCCTGAGAATGTGGTTTTGCACACAGCAGGGCTAGCAGAGAAGTACACAGCCTCTTTCTTTAAAGCTAACCGAGCCTTTTTAAAACCTCAAACCCTTTCCCCAGACAACAGGAAGAGCAACTAGGGTAAATGCAACCTCCCCACCTACAGCCACATGATAGCACAGGACCAGGCACACAGTAGGTGCTCATGAAATGCTTACTGGCTGAAATATTTCCAAGAAGTATCAAGGGTTTGTTACCCCATTTGAGGCCTCAGCCCAGGTTCTAATTATTTAAGTGAGGTTGCTGTAGGTATAGTACAATTATTGTGGGTAAAACAGAGACTCCACAAGTAAAGGTTTGCCCTTCCTTCTTTTCAGAGGTGGGGGGCTATGTGTATGGAGCATTGTATCAGACTTGGTTGATGTGTTAGCTAGTTTTCCTGAACTGCTTTGTTTCAATTTCTTTTTTTTATCCTTTATGAAGAGGGCTGGAAAGCAGAGGGAAAGGGATCTATTTGGAAATAAAGGAGACAGAAGAACGAAAGAGACCGATAAAAATTGTTGAAATGGGAGAAAAAAGGTGAACGTGTGTCAATGGTCATATATGTGCACATCGATAGATGAAGAAATCAACCCTGAATCCATTTCTGAGTTTAGACTTCCCTGGGAAGCACCTGAAATTTTTACTGTTACACTCAGAGCTTGAATTGAGTTGTCAAAATTAAAAAGACTAAGAACAATAAAGCTTCTCTGTGAGCCCCCAAGCTACTTGGCTGAAAGGCCTCAAAGGCAGCAGCAGAACAGCCAGTTCCAAATCTGGTCTCATCAAGCTGCCTTCAGCGAGCAGGTAGGCAGGACCAGGCCAGGGCTTCAGCGCCACACCACTCCAGGTTCATCGGCTTGGATGATCTGGGGACAAGGCCAGCAGGATACCCAACGCGAGTACCCTCCACACGGCACACAGGGGCTGTGGCCCGCCTCTTACCTCCATGTGGCGCTCCAGCTCTTGGAGGAGAGACACGTATTTTTCCAGTCGCATGAAAGGCTTACTGAGGTTTGTCGTCAATAGGAGAATCCCAGGATTGGCTGCTCCCTGACTCTCCATAAACTTTTCCAGACTGTCACTAAGGAGAAACAGAAGCACTCTTCACTTCATGGGCCATGGGGAAGTTACCAGGGACACACCACTGTTTGCCCCTAGAAGGAGCTAGTCTGGCAGGAGGAGGAGGGTTGAAGAAGCATTTCTATAGCATCTACTATGTGCTACACACAAATATTCTCTCATTTGATCCTCACAACAACCCTGGGAGTTGGATGCTGTTATTATCCCCATTTCACAGGCAAGGAAAACTGAGGCAACAGAGGTCAAGTAATTTGCCCAGGGTCACACATCTCCCCTTTGCCTCTATCCTTCCTATCATCCAGGTTCCCAATAACAGTCATCCATGACTCATCTCCATTCCTCATATTCCACATTCAATCAGTTGCCAAGTCTTGTCAATTTGGCTTCCATATCTCACTTGTCCATCTCTTCCTCTCCAGTGGCAGAGCCACCTCCCTAGTTTGTGACCCTCATGGCCTCTCCCCTAATGCAAAAGCCTCCTAATTGGCCTCCCTCCCTCCATCCTCTCTCCTCTCCAATCCATCTGTCCTCCAAATTTACAAAGCACAGCTGGGCCCACAGCATTCCCAGTTATGTCTATGAGACAATACCAATTCTGCTTGGCATTGAAAACCCACCACAATCTAGTTTCAACCAACCTTTCCCGATTGGTTTCATATCAAATAGGGGGACAGAGTGCTGCACTTGGAGTCAGGAAAACCTAAGATCAAATCCTGCTTCAGAGCCTTAGCTGTCTGACTCCAGGCAAGTCCCTTTGCCTCTGCCTGCCTCAGTTTCCCCATCTGTAAAATGAGTAGCCAGCTGCCAGGGTTGCTGTGAGAATCAATGAGACAACACATGTAAAATGCTTTGCAAACCTTCAAGCGTTGTGTAAATGCTAGCTAGCATCATGATGATCTTCCTACCCCTTACAAATGACTTCCCAGCCAAATCAATCCATCTCATGCCTCCTTCTCTTTCTGGGCTCACCTTTGCCTCGGGGGAGCCTCACCTCCATTCAGGGCCTCCCTTAAGTATCATCTACTCCTTCTACAAGGCCTTTCCTGACACCACCACCCCCCGACACTGTCAAAGGAGAGCGCAATGAAAGAGCAGACAGAAAGTGCCATGTTTGCAAAAGCAGCACCAAATGGGAAGGCAAAATGAATTCTAGAGATGGGGGCCAGCAGGGCCGGTGGAGGCTGGGCCACTGCCTGGCTGCCTGGTGGACCAGGGCACCTGAAGCAGAGGACCATCTCCACCTATAGCCCCATGCGGCCAACTGTCCCTTATGGACACTTGCTGCTCTGGCTACATTCTCTCGTTTGCCCCTTCCCACAACCTCCAACCTCAGGGTGAGTCTGAAGCTGGAAGGGGCCTTAGTCCCATTTTCTGTATGAGGAACTTGAGGCACAGAAAGTATTATATGATTTTCCCAGTGTCACATGTGCATTGGAATATTTGAGCCAAATTCCATCTCATCTAACCACATCACTCCCTGGATCCATAAACTCCAGGGGCTCCCTAGTACCTCCTGGAACAAACACAAAATCTTGCTGACTTTTGGAGGTCCTTCATAACTAGGCCCCTTACTACTCCTGTGGTCTTTCATGCCTTACCTCTGTGTATTCTGTGACCCAGGGACACTGCCTCCATGCTGTTCCTTGCACAAACCACTCCCATCTCCCACTCCAGGCCTTCCCTCTGTGACTGACTCCCATTTGTTTACACACAGTTGATGTATCACCTCCCCGCCAGCAGGGAGGGAGTCTTCTGCCCTTTCTTTGTATCCCCAGCAGCTGGCACATAGTAGGTACTTTGTGAATACTTGGTTTGGCCCTTTCTTTGCCTCCCCAGCAGTGCTTAGTGTAATGTTGGGCTTGACTTGACTTCATCGGTGTTAGAAAAACCAAAGGCTACTCTAAGTGGCAGGCTCCAAGGCTGTTCAAGGCAGAGGGAAGGCTCAGCCAGCCAGGTTTGCACAGCCATTTTTGGTATTCTCATCCCACCTAGAGGCCTGCACAAGGAAGTTCACCTACTGCCTGAATGGCAGCCACAGCTTCTCCTCCCTCTCCTTCCTGTTTACTACCCTCCCATCATCCCCAGCTCAGGCATCTTCCCCCTTGACAGCTATGGCATGGAGAAAGTGCTGGAAATCCTCCGCTTAACTAGGCTTCAGGATTGGAGGTGGTGGTGTTCTCAGTCACCTGTGTCCTACCTGGATCCCATCACAGCCTAAATAATCATGTGATAGCTGCAGACGGGATTCCTACCCAGAGTACTCAGGGAGATGAACTCACTCAACAGTCACACCAATTCTACGGATGAGGCCTGATTAGGCCCACTGTGCTTATGGAGGAGAAAACTAAGGTTCTGAGAAGGGGCAGAGCTAACCCATGATCACCTCACTAGTGAATGGAGAAGCACCATGCTATCCAGTGAAGAAGGTGCTGCACTAAGAGGCAGGAAGCCCTGTGTTCCAAACCACCTTCAGTCACTTACTAGCTGTGTGACCCTGGGAAGTCATTTCCCCTCTGTAGGCCTCAGTTTTCTCTTGATAAGATGAGGATAACAGTGGCCTCTACCTCAAAGGTAGATTGTTGAGGCCTACAAATGAGCTACATCTTTAGAGCTATCTAAATATACATATATGTGTGTGTATACATATATATATATATAAATTATTGTTGTTGTTGTTATGACACATCAAACCTGTGCCTATGGTTGATTCTGTCAACATGTGCTTGCTGCCTATTGAAATGGACGGTGTATTACAGTCACAGCTGGGGAGAGACCTCAGGTTTCCCAATTTAATATTCAGACAATGAAGCGATCATTTTTGCAAATAAACCAGTTGCTCCAGCCCTGGGTTTTATGAAACTTCACATAACTTGCCATGGTTTGGGGGTGCTTGTAAAATTCTTCAAAGCTAATTCTTTTTCAGTGATTAATAAACACACAGCAAATGACCTTTGTAGAGGAATTGGGGTGGGGAGGAAGAGGCTTGGAAAGCCAGCCAAGAGAGAATGGAAAGGCCAAGACAGTTGAGAATATCAGTCAGAGGACATGGGCCTGACTCCCCACTTGGCCACCTGCCCAAGCGTAGGTAATTCACTTCATAGGCCAAGACCTCAGTTTCCTCTTCAGTAAAATGAGAAGGCTGAACTAAGTGACCTCTAAGGGCCCTTCCGGCTCGAAATTTATGATCCTGTGATCACAGAATGAAACTTTTCAACAAATTGTGCCTTTAGGGCCACTCTGTAATAGGTTCGAAGGAACCTCTTCTGCTCCATCAAGGAACTCCAAGTCCTGACCCAGGGAAATGAGTCAACCAATAATAAAACTGGAGTATGCACCATTGGTTACAGGTGAAACTTGCAAGGGACCGAAAACTCATTTCAGCACAATATGCTCTTTGTCGTTTGAATTATGGCATCTCTTCTGGCTTTTTTCCCTCAAACTCAACTGGGCTCATAGTTTTTCCTCTTAGATCAAAAGGAAGAGAAGCTCCCCTAAGGAGAACAAGTAATACAGAAATCTTAATTTCCATCTTTATTTGTGTTATGAGATCCTCTCCCTTGGTACATGAGAAAAACACCCCAGATTGTCAAAGAAGATCATGTGCAATGGAAACTCCAAAATGAGACATACTGGAGGCTGCCATTGGAAGGTCATTGTACCCCACTTTTCTCATTTTGTAGGTAAGAAAACTGAGTCCAGGAGACTGGGAAGGACTTGGCCATGGTCCAACTGATGGTGCTTCTAGAAGGCCAAGTACTGGTTCTGCCCCTGTGTAACCTTAGATTAATCACTTCACTTGCCTGAGCCTGTTTCTTCATTTGAAATATGGCAGGGGATCAATGATGTGGGGGGGGGGGAGGAATGGGTGTTAATAATCTCTAAGATTCTGAAATTCTGTTTCTTCCTGGTAGGAGAGGCTATGCTCTCTCCCACGTGCCAGGGAATAATGCCAGAATAGGATGTGAAGAATAGGTCTTCCTCTAGGCAAAGGCCTTCTTGCTACAGGTTTGAGATCTCTTGTGGGTGCTAATGATAGCAGAGACTTTATACAGGAAGGTTGGAGGTGTGCTAGAAACAGGCTGACAAGTTGATACCCTGGATCTCTGAAAGGAGGAGAAGGGGAACAAAGGTAAATGACCCCCAAAAAAACAGAAAATGACTTCCAGAGCATGACCAGGAGAACGGAGTAAGTTAGGGCAGGGGCAAGAAAAAAACATTTGGACAAGCTCACCCAGGCTGGACCTGAGTGGCCTTGTGAGTGTAGGGACCAGGGAGAAGCCATCAACTGCATCAGGCTCCAGGGGACCTTCTTGGGGCCCAGTTTTAGCCTAAGCATCAGGGTTTTATGATGAGAAGGCTGAGAGAGGAACACAGGGTAGGGCTATATTCCCAAGGCTGCCCCAGAAGAGGAGCCTTTAACCCCTAAGGTGGTGGCAGGGAACAAGGGAGAAGGCCCCTAGCATTTCCTCACAGGAAGTAAGCATAGCCATACCGACCTGGCTAAAAATAACTGTGTCCACAGGAAAGGGGAAAACATTCCGGACTTGAAAGCAGGAAGATCTGGAGTTAAATCCTGCCTTTAACAATTACTAGCTATATGAGCAACACAGCTAGGTGGCCCTGCAGAGGATAGAGTGCTGGGCCTGGACTCAGGAAGACTCATCTCAGACACTTACTAGCTGTGTGACCCTGGGCAAGTCACTTCACCCCACTTGCCCCAGTTCCCTCATCTGTAAAATGGGCTGGAAAAGGAAATGGCAAACCCCTCCAGTATCTCTGCCAAGAAAACCCCAAATGAGGTCATGAAGAGTCAAGACACGACTGAAACAGCCAAACAACAGTTTCCCCACTTGAAAATCTGGGATCACAGCACCCGCAATACCTACTTCTTAGAGTCCTTTGGAGGCCCCAAAGACGTAATGCTGTAAAGTACTTTCCCAGACTTGAAAGCACCATCATGATTATTATCAATCCTTCCAACATCACACCGTCTTCATCAATGCCACTGTTTGACTTTGGGGCAACATTTGTTTATAAGTGTGTTGTCTCTGCTGATTATGTGGCTGAGCTATAAATGGGTCAGAACTTCCGAGCTATTCATTGGGGAGAAGAGTCTGCCTTAAGCAGCCAGAATTAGGCAACTGACCAAGAAGCTGAGCTGCCTGCCTCAATCACCAGAGTCATTGGACATTTCCCCTTCACCACACCTGCCACATGGCCATCCCAGGAGCCCCATTTGTTCTGTAGGCACACTTCTTCCTCCAAACATCAGGAGTTCCTAGTGCTGATCAAGGGAGTCCACATGGCCTTCCCATGGTACCTGCAGAATAATTCTGCGTCAGCGCTGCCCTGCATGCAACCTGTAAGCCAAGCCTGCTTACCATGTACTGTAGTGAACACAGAAAGGCAGCCTGATGTCCTAATATTCCTCCACCTCCCCTGCCCCTGAAGATGACAGCATAGGTCCAGGAGGGCTGAGGATTACAGCATCTGTCCTGGACTTGAGTAGCCTAGCAAAACTGTGGCTATTTAGGACCTGAAGCCGAGGTCAAATTATGTCCAAGGGCAGACTCAAAGGAAGGCCAATCTGCTACAAATGTGAAAGATGATGTCCTTACTGGCATCCCACAGAGAAATATAGAGGCCTTACTAGTATCCCACATGGAAAAATATACAGGTCTGACTGGTATATCATGTGGAAATATGGTAGCCTTACTGGCATCCCACAGAGAAATATAGAGGCCTTACTAGTATCCCACATGGAAAAATATAGAGGTCTGAATGGTATCCCATGTGGAAATATGGCAGCCTTACTGGTATCCCACATGGGAGTAAAAAGGTTTTCAATGACATGGTCACTTTCAAGAACAAAGCTCCACCCTGCAACTCTATAGGGATCTAGGCTTCTCAGAATGGCATTTGGCCTGTTGGAATCCACTTTGTTTTCCTTTGGGTCAGTCAGGCAGATTATCCCACTGATGCCTTCAATGAAAACTTGTCATTTTAACCTCTTCTCAACTTTTCATTATCCAGAAACTAACAAGGCAGGCAGATTGATGATTAGAATCCTCTATTTCTCTCACTTCTCTCCTCTTTGGACATTTCACTGGAGAAAGGGCACTGGTCTCCAAGTCTAAAGCAGAGTGCTGCTGAAGCAGATTAAAATGTCACTGGGAAATGTTTTAAAAAAGAAATAAAAATACAATACAAAAAAAGATGATGCTAATTCGTGATTTTCTAAGTCAACATGTGGTCTGGAAAGATCACTTTCTATTTGAATTTGACAACACTGGTCTATAGAACCAGCTCTGATACTAATTTGCTGTGTGACCTTGGACAAGTCCTTTCTACTTCTCTGGGTATCCATTTTCCTGATGTATCATTTTTCAAGCTCTTTCCAGTTCCTACCACTCTCTTGTAACTGCGACCTCTTAAAGGTCACCATCATCAGATAGAGGAATGGGCAAGTAAAAAGAGATGAAATTAACTGTTGTTGATGGCTTGTCAGCAGCTTGAACTCATCACTCAGTGGGGGAGAAGATGTATTCCTTTTTTGCCTAAAATGACAATGCTGTATAATGTGTTTATTTTTTGTACCCAGGCTCTCTTCCCTGGAGTCATGATAATCCAGTGGTACCAATACCTGTCATTTCATAAAGCAGACACCTTGGTTTCCTGATGCATTTGAAAAAGAGATCTGGAACTGGAATGGGACCTTAGAGGTAGTCAAGTCCAACCCACTCATTTTACAAAACAGGAAACTGAGGCTCGTGGAGGGGAAGTTACTTACCCATGATCACACAAAAGCAGGACTTAAACCCAGGGCCTCTAAGACCAAATAAAGCATTTTTGCCACTGTCCTATAAGGTCCAACTTAAAAGTCAAAGAGGAAGAAATGGTATATATGAGGAATTCAGAGAAACACAGGAAGATTCTATGACTCAATTCAGAAAGGAATAAGCAGACCCAGAAGACTGATATACACAATGACTATACCAATGTAAATGAGAAGATCACTAAAAGGAGGCTAAAGTCCACAAAATGGAAAACCAATGACACTCTAAAAGAACATAATAAAACATGCCTCCCTCCTCTCAGCAGACAAACAGAGGCAAAACATCAGATAAAGGATACCTGTTTGGATGCTGTCACTGAACTGAACAGTTTTTGCTTACCTGGTTTTCTCTGTCACAAAGGAAGATTCAGTTAAAAATCTGTGTTTAAGTGTAATTGAAAAAAATAAAAATTAAATGGTTAAAAAAAAAGGAAGGTTCAATTCTGGCATGGGAAGGGCGAGGAAATGGGGGTATGGGTATATATCAGAAATGACAGAGATGTAAAAAATGAAATGCATCCAAAAAGCTTTTAAAAAACTATATAGGAGGACACTCTGGTAAGGACGTCAACAGGACCATGCATTCATTACCTGTGCTGAGTTATAACATTCACGGCTGAGGGGTGATTAGCACAATAAGTGAGATACAAAGATTTAAACTGAGGCATTAGGGACATCAGGCAGCCTCCGACTTTCTGCTGACTCTCTGGAAGTCTGTTTCAAAAAGAGAGGGGGGGGAAGATACATTATATAAGTGACAAATATTTGAGGATGATTTCCAGTAAAATAATTACTAACATTTTATAACTGTGCTAAGTACTTTACAAATATCTTATATGATCCTCACACCAAACCTGTGAACTAGATACTACCCTTATCTCCATTTTACAGATGAGGAAACTGAGGCAGAGAGAGGTTAAATGGCCTGCCCAAGGTCACACTGCTAGTGTCTAAGGCTGGATTTGAACTCAGGTCTTCCTGACTCCAGGTCCAGTACTCTATCCACTGTACCACCTAGCTGCCCGTTTCTAAAAGTTCTGAAAATTTTACTTAACAAAGTAAAAAAAAAATAGAAACTATGTTGACTTTACTTCAATAAAGGGTCAGATATATACTTGGGATTGGTAAATAGATTGCAGTTTTTAAAGAAAGACCCAGGGGAAGCTAGGTGGCACAGTGAATAGAGCACCAGCCTTGGAGTCAGGAAGACCTGAGTTCAAATCCACCCTTAGACACTTGACACAGTAACTAGCTGTATGACCTTGGGCAAGTCACTTAACCCCAGTTGCCTTGCCTTCCCCCCTCCAAAAAAAAGATAAAGAAAGGCCCCAAATAAAATATGAAAATGTTTTTGGCTAAATAAAAGCCTCTAAGACCAAAATACTAGAAACGGAGGGTGTCTACAAATTAGGGAATGGATGACTATATCCTGGCATGTGAATACAACAGAATAGTATTACATGGTAAGAAACTCCAAATATAAGGAAATCAGATAAACATGGGAAGGCTTATATGAATTGATGCAGAGAAAAGTCAACAGAACCAAGAGAATAAGATCCACAGTACTTACAAAAAGGAAAGGAGAATAGGAATAGGAGAATAACTAAAAGTTAGCCAAACTCAGATTAATTGTGGTGACCAATCATGGTCCCCAAGAACAGATGATGAATTAACACTTCTCTCCTCCCTAGAGAGCAGGGGACTATGGGTGTGGAATGGTGTAAACACAGCCTCATATGGTCAGCTAGTTTTGTATAACTATTTTTCTTTGATTCAAGGGGAGGGATCAATAGTGTGAAGAGGGCCAGAAGAGATAATGAATGTGGTATAAGAAAAAAGAAAAGGCATGGATACATCAAATATTTGTGTGCCTAGAAATGAAATGAGCTCCTTGGAGCCTGCCCTAGCTTCTTCCATTTGTACGAGGGATGGGGGCTGGGGAAGAAGGAGGGGAGGAAAATCACTATATGGGCCTCCCATAAGCAAACACTTTGAAATCAGGGAAATAGGGTTCAAATAACCACCTCTCACTAGAGAGGTGGAGGACTCTGAGGGCAGAATATTATAAATACTGTCAGGTGTGAGCACTGTTTCAATTTCTTTCAATTAATCATTTTTCTTTGTTATAGGAGAGGATTGGACTTTGGGGTGGCAGTGATGCATAACTACAAATTAAAGTGATGGAAGAATGAAAGGCACCAGTAAAATTTATTTTAAAGAACACAATAAAATTAATATTGTGGAAAACCTTAAGGGGAAAAGTAAGAGAAACGACAAAAAGCAACATGTGACCTGAGTTGGGTAGTGAGAATGGGGCAGGGTGAGGAAAGCAGAAAGGATGGCTGGTTCAGCCTCTGACCATCCATCATTTGGAACCCTGGCTGCCTGCCCACCTGCTGCTTTCTACAGACCTCCATAGGCCTCGTCTGATCCATCCCAAAGGACAGAGCGTGGGCTGATGCTAGGCCAGAGCTCCCTAAAGACATTCAGGAGCTACAGTTCCCATCACCAGTCTTCACCACGCTCGAGCCCTTGGAATTAAAAGTCCCACTCCAAAAGTCATACTCATCCCATGATGTCACTTCAGTAACATATACTACATAATAAAACAGGAATAAATCCCATATTCTCATGCTGCGTTACTGCTCCAAGCTTCCTTGGAATTCCATGAAAATGCCAGAGACTAATCACAGGATCCTAAATCTTAAGCTGAAAGGGGCCCCAGAAACCAGCTAATCCAGTCCCTTCATTTTACAGAAGAAGAAACTGAGTCCCAGGACAGTGAAGGGACTTGCCCAAGGTCGCACATAGGATTCTAGCTCTAGAGCTGAAAGGGACCCCAGAGGCCACTAAGTCCACCCCCTCATTTAAAAAAAACATATATATATTTTGCTTTTTGGAGGGCAATTGGGGTTAAGTGACTTGCCCAAGGTCACACGGCTAGTTTTTGTGTTAAGTGTCTGAAGCTGTATTTTAATTCAGGTACTCCTGGCTCCAGGGCCGGTGCTCTATTCACTGTGCCACCTAGCCGCCCCCCACCCCCTCATTTTACAGAGAAGAAAATTGATGCCCAGGGAGGAAAAAGGACTTGCCCAAGATTAGCCAGGTAGTAAATGGCAGTCAGAACTCGAATCCAGGTCCTCTGACTCCTGAAACAGTACTTTTTCCCTAGCACTAAATAATGCTAAGAGTGATCAGTGGAAAAAAAACTTCCAATCTAATAGTAACTAACAATGGCTAATGTCTATATGGTGTTTACTATGTGCCTGGCACTATGCTAAGTGTGTTACAGTTACTATCTCATTTGATCCTCATAGCAACCAAGGGAAGGTAAATGTTCTGACTATCCCCATTTTACAGATGAAGAAAGTGAAGTAGACAGAGGGGAAATGACCAACCAAGGGTCATACAGCTAGGAAGTATCTGGATTTGAACTCAGACCTTTCTTACTCTAGGCCCAAAGCTCTAGCCACTGCAGCACCACTTAGCTGCCCAATGTACCCCCTCTTGTCCAAGGTACAAAAAACTGTCATTAGATCTCTGCCGTGGGGATGCTGATACAGGCTCCCGCAACTGAGCAGCTTTCTCAGGAGGACCATATTCAGTAAACTGAGGTGACTTTCCAGTGAACACTAACAGGTGTTCTACAACCTACAACCTTGGCGGCCACTGCCAATACTATGATCATCAATGGCATCATTGGCATCATTCCTCTCCACTGTGGTCAAGTAGGTAACAAAAGCAGACACATGCCCACAGGCTCTTTACCGTACCCTGCCCCACTCCCATAGACCTCTGCACCCCTGAGTTCCACAGTCAACCTCCAAGGCTTACTTTGCACACTCCTCCAAGGCCTGGCACAAGGTCTGCTGAAATGTGCACACTTCCTCAAAGTTGCCCAATAAAGACGCAAATTCCACAGCACTCAGCCTGGAGGGGAAAAGATATTTGATTAGACTCTGAGACATACTTTTTGTTTCCCAAGGGCCCAGCTGAATGATTGAGAGCACTGGCCAAAGGACCAGAAGCCAAGAACTCCTGGTGGGTCACCCCTACTTTTCTTTGAGGTTTTCAGGCAGTAGATTACTTAACCTACCGTGTTTCCCCGATAAGACACTGTCTTATTATTTTTTTGGACAGAGAAACACCAGAGGGCTTATTTTCAGGGGAGGGCTTATTTTAATGAACATTGACAGCAATTTTAATAAACAGGTAAATGTGAACAAAAAAATGTACCTTTATTCAATAAGCAAATCACTGGGGAAGAACAGGATGACGCGCTCACTGCTGCAGCTCTGATTGGATGCAGCTCGGAGCGCGGTGTGCGTTTCACTGGGGGGGGGGGGGG
>NW_027187369.1:12544051-12584247 GCF_028583685.1 Petaurus breviceps papuanus
GGGGGGGGGGGGGGACAGTGCATACAGAGGGTACCGTAATGTAGCGTGTAGAGCAGGGGATCACCTTCACTACAGTAGCAATATCAATAGGGCTTATTTTCGGGGGAGGGCTTATTTTAGAGGAATCTTACACAGTAAGGGGAGGGCTTATTTTGGGGATAGGTCTTATTATCGGGGAAACACAGTATTTCCCTCAGTTTCCCCCTAAGCAGAAGAGGGCCAATGCTCCTAAGAAGGAATAAATGGGCTGTACATAATCAGCACATTTATTATTTTCATTCTGAGGGCTCCACTGGTATCCTATGGGGCCTAGAGGACACAAAAAGCACATTGGGTGAACTCCTTGAGCCAAAGGTCTGGGAGGACAGGAACAACGGGTGTGGATGGATGGGTGGCAATCTGTATCCTTGGAGAGAATGTCCACTGATGAACATCCCTGATCCCCTTGGAGGATCAGAGTATTTTTCTTTTTTTTTTTCTTTTTGGAGGGCAATTGGGGTTAAGTGACTTGCCCAAGGTGACACGGCTAGTAAGTGTCAAGTGTCTGAGACAAAATTTGAACTCAGGCCCTTCTGACCTCAGAGCTGGTGCTCTAGTCACTGCGCCACCTAGCTGCCCCTTATCAGAGCATTTTTCAAAAGGTTTTCTAAATCCTAGTTGCTCAAAGAATAAGCCTGCTTCAACAACTCCTCAGAAAGGTGAAAAACAACCTCTGTGGAAATCAAAACCCCTGTAGCATGTAAGCTTCTTGAAGGCAGAGACTGTTTTGTACAGCATCTAGTATCTAACACAGTAGCTGACCAATAAAGGCTTAGTGAATGGCTGCCTGATCTAAGACAGGGCCTTGTAGCCCTCAGCAAGAGGAGTGCAAAACAAAGCATTTACTGGGTGGCCAAAAGATTCAAAAGAAGCAGACAAAATGCTTTGAGAGGAGGAGGCATTGGGCAGGGTTAAGGTCTATGCTGATTGGCACAGAGAATTCTTGATAGGAAAACTCCCTCCACCAATGCAGATAGGCAACTGTTGGACAAGTCAGACTAAGCGGCAACTGAAAGGGCCTGATCTGCTACCACATCACCTCTCAAGACACTCTATGAAAGAAGGGAAGAATTCCAGAAACCAGTTTCAACCAAAACAAAACAACTATCCCCAGTGATTAGATCAATGAAAAATGGACAGCCAGCTGCTTCAACCTGGAGATAGTTTTGGGTCACTGCTTCTTCCTTTCAGCTTCCTAGAAAACATTAATGTTAATTTGCAAAGAGCTAGCAGACCTTCACACAGGCCATTTCTTAATCATCTGAATGGTTTAAAGTGTGTATAGGCCACAACATCACCACTTTTCACACTTTCATGTATCAGATTTGTATGTGTAAACCAGGAATGGGGAACCTGCAGCCCTCTAGATCCTCAAGTGCGGCCCTTCCATACTTGGCCTGTGGCATGTGGCCTTCAGGCTGCAGGTTCCCCAGTCCTGGTGTAAACCAAAGCTGCCATTTGGCAGCTCCCGAAAAGGAAGTTGAGGTGACTTTGGCTTTCCTTATTGTTAAGCCCATTGATCATATCCTCTAACAAACCAATTCTTTAATTACAAAATTAAAATGTTCAATTCCAATTTCAGGCTGTTATCTTTTTTTCTTCCCTTGACTTGAAAGTGAGGTTGATTTGTTGCAGGGGCTGTTGTTGGTTTTTTTGGCTGGGGATCTCAGATTAGCTCAATCTCAGGCACCAGCCAGCACAGTCAGAGGTGGGATTCTTGGAAGCCATAGAGGTAGAAATTTGGTTTGCTTCTATGTTACAAAATTATTTCCTTATTTGTTTTCCCCAGTAGGGTAGGGGAAAGAGATGAGAGGGGGAAAAATGCCTGATAACTGGATAAAAAATTTTTTGTAACTTTGTAAAATAACTCAACCTTATGAGGTAGGCAACATTACTAGTATGATCCTCATTTTACAGATGAGGAAACTGAGATGCCAAAGGGTAAAGTGATTTGTCTATGAACACATGACATACTTTCTGAGGCTGGATCTGAACCCAGCCTGGTGTCCTGATTTCCATTCTCATTCAAGGCACAGAATGGAATGTTTCATTTTGACTGGGCAAACCCAGTCTTGAAATTACCGAAATGTTGGAGAAGATGTGGGAAAACTGGAACATTAATGCATTGTTGGTGGAGTTGTAAACTGATCTAACCATTCTGGAGAGCAATGTGGAACTATACCCAAAGGGCTATAAAACTCTGCATACCCTTTGATCCGGCAATACCTACAATACTACTAGGCCTGTATCCCAAAGAGATCATGAAAAAAGGAAAAGGACCCACATGTACAAAAATATTTACAGTACCTGCTTTTGTGGTGGCAAAGAACTGGAAATTGAGGGGATGTCCATCAGTTGGAGAATAGCTGAACAAGTTATAGTATATGAATGTAATGGAATACGATTGTTCCATAAGAAATGAGCCAGAGAATTCCAGAAAAACCTGGAAAGACTTACATGAACTGATGCTGAGTGAAATGAGAAAAACCAGGGGAACATTGTACACAGTAGCAGCAACATTGTGTGATGACAAACTTTGATACACATAGCTCTTCTCAGCAATACAATAATCTAAGACAATTCCAAAAGACTCAAGATGGAATATGCTATCCACAACCAGAGAAAGAACTATAGAGTCTGAATGCAGATCAAAGCAGACTATGTTCTCTTTTTTTTTCTCTCGTGGTTTTTCCCTTTCACAACATGACTAATGTGGAAATATGTTTAATATAATTGTGCGTGTATGGTCTTTATCAGATTCCTTTTCGTCTTGCGGAGGGGGAAGGGAGGGAGAAAAAATGTGTAACTCAAAATCTTATAAAAGTGAATGTTGAAAATTATCTTTACATGTAATTGGAAAAAATAAAATACTATTAAGTGGGGGGGGAAAGTCATTTTAAATATTTAAAACAACAACCAAAAAGCCCATTTACCTACACTTCAGTGGTGTGTGTTTCTATCCTGATATAAAACAATTTACTGTTTAAAAAAAAATAGAGGAAGTGTGGTACAGTGGGGAGAATACTGCATTGATGGCCAAAGGACCTGGGTTTTAATCCCAGTGCTGACACTTGCTACTTTTCTAATCTTGGGCAAGTCTTTTCTCCTCTCTGGGCTTCAGTTGCCTCCTCTATAAAATGAGGGAGTTGGACTTGATGGCCTCAGAGGTCCCTTCTAGTCTAGGTCTATGATGTGTCCAGGTCTATGTGTGACCTCAGGGAAAAGGGAAGGGAATAAGTATTTATTATTTCCTAGGTGCCAGGCATGGTATTATACAGATACATCTCATTTTGTCCTTACAAAAACCCTGGGAGGTAGGCACTGTTATTATCTCCATTTTACAGATGAGGAAACTGAAGCAGGCAACAGTGAAGTGACTTGCCTAGGGTCCCACAACTAGTAAGTCTGTGAGGTTGGATTTGAACTCAGGTCTTCCTGACTCCAGGCCCAATGC
Organism: Petaurus breviceps papuanus; assembly: GCF_028583685.1. Classification (NCBI taxonomy): domain Eukaryota; kingdom Metazoa; phylum Chordata; class Mammalia; order Diprotodontia; family Petauridae; genus Petaurus; species Petaurus breviceps. Next base: position 12,547,545 of record NW_027187369.1, read on the forward strand.
TCTAGCCACTGTACCACCTAACTGCCTCTGGGCAAATCACTTCCTCTCCCTGGGCCTCTATTTTCTATTCTGTGAAATAAGTGAGTTGAAGTTGATGACCTCTAAGAATCCCCTCCAGCAATAAAGCTATGACCCCTTGTTATCAACTGCATACAGAGCAGAGTGACCCAAACAGCTAACTGTCCCCTAGCCCCTGCCTCCCTCATATACACACATTCCTACCACAGGTCAGGGCAGGAGAACCTTGTCTGGTGCCACAGACAGCTTCATTCTGGGCCAGTGACCTCTGGAGCCCCAGAAAGCTATAGGGCAGCCACCCAGACAGAAAGGAGTCAGGCAGCTATGGGAAGACAGGCCAACAAGTCCCTTCACCCACAGTTCAGTATAGCTTCGGGGTGGGGAGTAGAGGCAATGTCAAGGAGGCAATAATGGCCTGCTGGCTGCTGAGTAGGCAGGCAGCAGCTACTGCCTTTGAAGGGCACAGTCCCCGACTGGCACCGTCTGCAAAACCAGGCCTCGGAACACGAGCACAAAGGTTGAGTTGCTAAGAATATACATTTGAGAAGCCCTTTTGGGTTGTTCTTTCCAGCCATACCAAAGATGAGAATAGTCCCGACTTCACTCATCGCTTCACAATTTGGGGAATCACACGGCTCAGATGGACAGCCCAGTCTGGTCTTCCAAGTGGGTGACGGCCTATATGGCATGATACGAGGGCTGAAATATCAACCCCACCACCTGTCCCTTCACCATGACAGTTTCATTCCTTCAAGTCATAGGATCATGAAATGTTAAGAGCTGGAAAGGACCACAGAGATCAGCTACTGGAACCGTCTCACTTTCCAAAGAGAAGAGAGAGAAACTGAGGCCCAGAGACATCAAGTGACCTGCCCAAGGTCACCCAGGTAATATGTAACAAAGCTAGAATTTGAACTCAGGTCCTCAGTCATCCACATCTAGATGTGACTGAACCTCTAGTCTAGAAAGACAATGAGCCATAGGAGACAGTGTACTAGCCTTAGAGTAACAAAAAACTGGATTCAAATTCTGCCTGGCATTTATAAAGTGAGCACAAGCAAGTCATGTAACTTCTCTACAGCTGTTTCCTCATCTGCAAAATGCAGAGAACAATACTGGTAGTCCCTCCCTCAGAGGGCAATATTGGGAGGCTCAAATGAGATACTCCAAAGAAGGCCCTTTGCAAACTTGAAATTGTTGTAGAAATGACAGTATTATTATTATTACCGAAAGATGTTCAAGATTATCCTTATTCACAAAGGCGAGTAACTAGGCATGGAGGAGAGTTATATTTTAGTCAGCTAATAAGCTAATACTTTAATCTTAATCACCAATTAATACTGCATCAGGAATGGGTAGCCACCAAGAAGAAGAGGGAAATCAGAGAGGTTTTAGGGCGCAACTCAGAGGGAGAACAGGGGCACCAGGAAGGGAATAACTCAGGTCATCTCTAAGTAAATCAGTGAAATTTGTCTCTGTTGCCCTTCCAAAAGACTCCATACATCAATGATCTCAAAACATAATGAGTGGGAAAGCTTTAGGAAGGAACTTTCCTCAAAATCTGGTTTCAAGCCAGCATGTGACACATTTGAAGGCTAAGGGTGACAGAAAGGACAATGCCAATGGGCCATGGGTGGACAGAAGGAAGAACCACTCAACTCTAATGGAGCTGCTGTTTTCTCTGCCAAGGAAAATGATCCTCAGACTGGGAAGTAAAGACCGGAAACAATGAACAGGAAGTCCAAATCAAAGATAAAGGAGAAGAGAGTAAGGGAACAGACTAGCAACTCTCAATAAATGCAAAGCATCAGGCCAGGATGAACTACCTCCCTGGGTTCTAAAAGAAGTGTCAGAGGTGATTACTGAGCTACTGTTGGTAGCCTCTGAAAGATCACAGAGAACAACATCAGTTCCTTGAGAATGGAAGTGGGCAATATCATCACTGTTCTCCAAAAGAGGGAAGTGGGCGTCATCCTCAAATTATAGGCTGGTGGACTTGACTTCAAGTCCTGGCAAAATTCTGTAAGAGATTATTAAAAGAATAGTTGATGAACAATTAGGGAGGAAAGCACCAGCACCAGGTATCAGCCTATGGCTTCATCAAAAAGGAAGTCATGTCAAGCTGGCCTAAGGTCCTTTTTGGACATATTCATAAAGGAAATGCCAGAGACCACTTGATTTTTAGGAAGGTGTGTGACAAAGTCTCTGCTGGCATTGGTATAGCTCTAATGAAGAGATTTGGGTTCAATTCACAACTAATTACTTCAGGGACTGAGCACACGTAAATACTAAGTCATTAATGGGCTGATGCCAACCCAGAAGGAGGTTCAATGGGGCATTCCACAGATTTGTTCTTGGCCACATACCATTGGACATTTATAGCAATGACATGAACAAGATATATATGGCATACTTATCATGTGTACAGGTAACAAAAAGCTGGGAACAGGGTATATTGGTAAATGTTTAACAAGTGGCTCTGGGGGCAGAAGAAACCCATATACCCATGACACACTTTAAGATTAATCTAAATTAATTTTTTCTTCATAGTTTTCTTAAGTCTAGACACACACAAACAACAAATTAAGCCTTAATTTGTAGCACTTGTTGAATTTCACTAACAATTTAACAAGGGGCTCTAGCTGGGAGGGACAGTTAACTCAGTGGAGGTCAGACTGATTCTACAAAAGACCACAAGAGGCAATGGGCCAAATCGAATTAGATGAAATTGAACAGAGATAAAGAGAAAGTGCTATATTTAGGTTAAAAAGAAATACTCTACAGGTATGGCACAGGGAAGGCAGGACTAGACAACAATGAGAGTGAAAAAGACCTGGAGGGCTTAGTGGTCTGCAAGTTCAACCTGAAGAAAAAGTATCCTTTGGAAGCCAGAAAAGCCACTGTGGCCAAAAGCTGCAGAGAAGAAAGGAGGCAACAGCCTCACTATTCTCTGTCCTACTCAGACAACACTGGCAATAGCGGCTTCAATTTTGGCCATCCCAATTTAGGAAAGACACTGCCCAGCTGACAAACCTATGGATATTGATAAAAGGGCCTGGAGGGGGAAAGTCTTAATGGGGGTCTGGTGACTGCCTTCCAGGGCTGGAAGGGCTGTTGGGTAGAAGAGGAATTATATTTTTTCTACTCAATTCCAGAGGGCAGATCTAGGAGCAGTCAGCATGGGGAAACTGAAGACAGGCAGATTAAAGCCTGACATAAAGAAAAGCCTCCTCTGTCCAGTGCAGCTGTTCCAGCAATGGCCTGTGCTGCCTTGAGAGACAGTGGGGTCTCCTCCATGGAGACCTTCGGGCAAAGACTGAATGACCCTTATCCAGGATGCTGTAGAGAAGACTCCAGTTTCAGGAAGATAGCAGACCAGAGAGCCTCTGAGGTCTGCGATTTTCAATTCTCCTCCCAGTCAGAGAAAATCTATCTAGGTAGACATTTTTACAGACAGAATAACTTGCTAAGAAAGAAAGGGAAGATTCAGATGTTACTGAAAGGCCCTAGAGCTTTAAAAGGTCTCATTCTGCTCTCTGGGACAGCTAGAAAAACCTCATTTTGCTGCAGGTATAAAAAAAGGCAATCTTCCAAAATCCTGCTGCCTTGCCCATGGCCAAGGGAGCTTAGCCATACCCTCTGACCCCTGTAAGCACATCACACTGTCAGCAGCCTGATTCACACAGAGCCTTTCAATGCAGGAGAAGCTACTTGGTGATTGATTCACTTGCAATTCTCCCCAGGCACTGGCCAGGTTGCATGTGTGTCTCCATCTTCTGTGACTTCTGTCTCTTCCTTCCCTCTTAGTCTCAATCATTCCCTGGTCACACTTCCTCTATTCGCTCAAGATTTCACTGGTGTTCGGCTATCTCCCTTGTCTATCTCTCTGTTTTCTACCATAGTGCAGCTAGGTGGAGCTGCAGGGGAGAGAGCGCAAGGTCTGGAGTCAGGAGGACCTGAGTTCAAATTTGTCCTCAGACTCACTAGCTGTGTGACCCTGAGCAAGTCACTTAGGTTCAATTTCCTAAAAAGGAGATAATAACAGCACCCACCTGCTGGGGAGGTTGTGACAGTCAAATGATGCAATATAGGTAAAGTGCTCAGCACAAAGCCAGGCACATAGAGAGTGATGTATAATATTAGCTCTTACTTATTGTTCTCCTCCTTATTATTGCATCTACCTCGTGGGGCTGTTGTGAGAATCAAACCAGAAAACCGCTTCCCAGCCTGCTACAAGCACTGACTAGGCTTCTTCTACCTTCAAGATCTCGAATCCACTGAGATGACCATGTTCCCATAATCTCCAACAAGTCTCCTGATTTATCAGCACTAGCCCAATTCCAGTATGAGAGACGGCAATGGAGCAGAACAGTGGATGAGTTTGGGAGCCTGCTGACATGGAGGAGTTCTACAGTCCAGGCAATTCTCTAAGACTCCAGAAGAGTTACTACTCTCCACTACTGGACGGAGTTTCCCCACCAGGAATTCCCTACATCATGAAGTCACAGGGTAGAAGAAAGGAAGGGTGGGGAAGTCCAGTGGGAAGAGCCCTGAATTCACCATCAGAGCACATGAGTTTGAATCCCAGCTCTGCTACTTACTCCTTTAGTGACCATGGACCTTAACCTCTCTGGGCCCCAGTTTCCTCATTTGTAAAATGAGGGGTCCCTTCCAGTGCTAAATGTAGGAGGTGGAAACTAGAGCCTTCCTGGAATAACAATCTCTTTATTGTTGCGAAGGAAGTCCACAAACTCAGGAATGAGGAAAAATTCAGGAACGCAGGACTGGACAAGGGCTGACAATAAAAGCGGACATCATTTATGGAGCGCCTTAAGAACGTCACAGATATTATCTCCTTTTATTATCATTTGAGGACAGATGGTTTGGATTTGAGACTTTCAGCAAGGGGGAAACCTTAAGCAAACAAGAAGACCTTAAGGTCCTCCAGTCCAGAACTCTCTTTTTGATAGATGGAGAAACTGAGGCCAAGAGAAAGGAGGAGATTTGCCCCAGATCATTCAGGTAAATGGCAAAGGCTGTACTAGGTTTTCACATACATCTCCATACAGGGCTTTGGGCCCCAAGTCTCACTCTCTCTACCACAGGTAAAGAATTATAAACATAACAAGGGAGAGCAAAATATGCATTGTGTTCCCTTTGATGAAGCCAGGCTGGAACACAGAAAGCTCAGGCAGAGAGGAACAGCAACAAGGGAAAGGTTTTGTCCTCAATTATAGACTGATTGCAAATCATTGCTCAGTTTTCCATCAGACTCTGCCAATATCTTAATCTCTGATAAAGCTTGGCCAAGGTAAATATTAACACATGCCTGTACAAAGAGTCTGTGTTTACAAATGTTGGACATCTACTAACTGAAGAGGACTCGACTGGACCTTTTGATGGCTACCTCACATGGTCAAGATGCAACTCAAGGCAACAAGCACATGGTAAACGCCAACTGTTTGCAGGGCCCTGTGAAAGATGGGGAATGATATAGGCCTCATCTTCTACATGTTTACATTCTGCTATGGGGAATGAGACTCAAGCACAAAGAAGGAGGAGATGTGCTTGGTGAACTGTGACAAGGAAAAGATCACTTTCACTGGGAGACAGAGTGGGGAAGGATCAGGAAATTGTTCGTGAAAGATGGAGCCTGAGACACAGGGCCTCTACAGGCAGAGGGATCATAGACGTGAAGGTACAGAAGTAAATGGGGGTGGGGGTAGTCTAGTTTGACTACACTATATGAGATGGGAGGTGGGAGAAAGACAGGTAGATTGAAGGGGGATTGTGGAGGGCCTTGAATGCCAGTTTGCCCCTCACCTGTGGCTCCAAGAGCTGTAGCAGGCACAGTGACCACACCCTGGTAAAACCATCTTAGCAGACAGGCTAAAACAGGTTGAGAATAGCCAACAGGCTTCAAAGCCATGGGTGAGCTAGGGGGAAGTCCACCCCAAGCATGTGAAGACTTCCCTTGGTGGAATGGGTAGATGAGAACAAACTGTCTCAACAGCCATGAAAGTGGCTGAAACAGGCTCTGTGGAATGCTTAGAGCTTGGTCAGGCATGGAAGATGCCAAGGTCATTCACTGCATCCCAAGCCATCACCAGTCATTCTGACTTTTGTCCTGCCACTGAACTCGGATAACTAAGGGAGAGAGAGTGAGGCTGGCGACTTTGTGCAACTCTGCCTCACTGAAATCCAATTTGTGCACCAGTCAAGATATCACCCAACATGTCACTGGTCTTCTTCGAAAATGAAGGAGGAACAACAAGAAAGAGTTTGAATTTTATCCCACAGGTAAATGGGGAGCCACTGAAGCTTCTTGAACAAGAGAGTGACATGGTCAGAGCTGTGCCTTAGGAAGATTCTTTTGGAAGCTGAAGAGAGGAAAGCTTGGAAGCAAGGTCTCTAAGCAGTTAGGAAGGTATTGCCATAGTCCAGGTGAGGGCTAATAAGTGGTTCTGTGAGTGGAGATGAAGGGAAAAGATGGGAGAGAAGCTGCAGGGGCAGAAATGAAAGAAATGAGCAACTTATCAGAGTTTCGGATGGGGGAAGGAGAGGGAAGACTCCAGGATATCTCCAAGAAAGTGGAAGCAGGAAGAGCCATTAGGAAGAGGTGGGAGAGGTTAGTTTCCTGCCAGCCATCTTTCTAAGTAACTGCTTTTTACCAGTGCAAAGGTGAAGGAGAAAATTCTGCCAGTGAATGGGAGCTGTCTGAGGTCAGCTGCCTGCAGTTCCTCTGGGCAGCCCTCTGCTGGGGTTTCCCACTATCAGATCCCAGCAGAGAGGCCTTCCTGGAGAGCAAAGGTCAGAGTCAATCTGCGTCCTGCCCAGTTCACATGCTTACAGGGATTATTGGCGAGAACCACAGAGTAAAATAACCAGGGAGCCCATTTCATTTCTGGAGGGTAAAGCCAGACACACCATGGAAAAAAGATCCAGGATGAACATGGCACCCGGCAGAAAGGGAAATCAGATCTTCTCTTCCACAGCCAAATTCTTGGGGAGCGACATCTTGTAGGATTTCTGCTGCCCTGGCCATGTTCTTGGCAACTTGGGCATGATGGGAATTCTTTTAAAGGGCACTTGCCCAGCTCCAAGACATCAGTGTAACGGCTACACGGGCTGGCATCATTGGGTTTTATTGAGTGAGGACCTTACAATGGAAATCTTACTTGTCATTGGCCTGGAGTGGTCGTAAGTAAGTCCCAAGAAGTGACTGTAATTCCTTAGAGTAGTCCTGTTCAGTTTCCAGGATGTTTTGCAAAACCTACAGAAAGACAAAATTGGATGAGTACAGCCATGAGCCAACATGACTCCCAGAATCCCAGCACTGGCAGGCTCCTTGGTGACCACTTAGGCCAACGTGGACCCAAACTAGAATCCCCTCTGGCACATTCCATCCAGACTGGGATTGAAGGCTTCTCTCTAATGTGGGCATAGTATGATGTACTAGAAAGGGTGCTGGACCTGGAGCCAAGAAGCCTCAGGATCTAGATCCCACCTTGGGTACTTCCTAACTGTGTGACCATGAACACTTCCTTTTTTCAGTCTTAGTTTCCTCATCTATGAAATGGGTATAATAATTGTACCAGTCTTCCAGGATTGATGTGAAGATCAAATTAAATAATGTATGTCAAGCACTCTTTGCAAACTTTTGTTGTCTAATTGTCAACTCTACCACTAATTCACTGTATGGCCTTACACTTGCCCCTTGCTGTCCCTGGGTCTCAGTTTCCTCCTCTGTAAAATGAGAGAGCTGGTCTACATTACTCCTAGGATCCTTATAGTTCAGAAATCCTGTATTTCCTGGTTGGATTGTCCCAAATAAGAATGTGATAGAGATGTTGTACCTATGAAAAGAAACTACTGGTATGAGAAAGGCCAGCCCCCAGACACTTCCTGCTCCTTGCCAGGCCCATGGGCACATACATGGAGAAGAGGGATGACTGATGGCGCTCTTCCAATAAATCTGAACACCGTCTTTGAGGTATATCTCTATGTTCTTCCGTCAGTTAGTCTGGAGGTGACATGGCACTGGATTTGAAGTCAAGGGGTCTGTGTTCAAATACTGGTTCTGCCACTTATGACCTGTGTGACCTTGAGCAAGCTATTTCTCCTCTTAGTGCCTCAGTTTCCTGACGGGTAAAGGAAGGGGGTTAGACTTGTTGGTGTCTGAGCTCTCTCCCATCTCTAAAACCAATGGTCTCTTTGATTTTCCATTGTTTTGGCTGTAGCCCCAGGAGGGGACCTGCTGGGGACTTCCAGAGCCTTTGATGATGAAAGGACATGAAAGAATGTGGGCCTCAATGGGGACAAGGCAGCTACCAGAAGACTTCCCCCAGGGGTGGGGCACATGGCAGGGCTACTCAGTTCAGAGTGATACAATTCAGTCTCCACAACAAATCTCTTCTTTACTGTGCCAGGTAGACCCCTGCTCTCTGCTTCTCTGATGCTGCCATTTAAAGGATAGCAAAGTATCCTTTTTCCCCAAATAACTATCACACACATACTGTACAGGCCAAGACATAAAGCAGTCTGTGGGTGATAACTTGACAATCAGCTGGTAAGAAATGTTTCCAAACTCTCTTGGAAAATGGAAGTCTAAAGCTGCAGAGGCAGCATTAACCCTGACCCTCTCACCTTATGGATGGAAAAACAGAAGCCCACAGTCACCCAGCTAGTCAGGGACAGTGCCAGGATTCAAACCCTGGCTTCCTGACTCTTAGTCGAGTGTTCTTTCCTCTATACCAGTGGTTTTCAAAGTGTGGCTTAGAGATCCCTGGGAGTCCCCAATGTCCTTTCAGGGGCCCGTAAAGTCAAAACTATTTTCATGACAATACTCAGATATTTTCATTTCTAATATAGTAAATATTGATAGATACAACCCACTTAAACAAAAGCTCTCTGTGTGGGTCCTGAGACCAAAAAAGATTGAGACTCAGCATTCTATACCCTGCCTGCCTCTATCTTGAAAGTAAGTTTGTTTTCACATTTGAGTTCCCCAAATGGAAAGTGGCAATGAGTAAATCTAAAGAGATGTCAATTTCCCCCAGAGCAGGTGGTAGAAGGTATTCGTGCTCCGTATGGCCAGTGTGATTCATGACCATGTGATGCTGGGCTGCCGGCCAGATGGACACATATATAACAATCATCTCATGATCAATGTATTTAGCAGCTTGTACTCTACAAAGAACATAGGGCTAAATTCTGAGAAATACCCCTTACCAAATTAAAGTCCAAGTAGGGACTTGTTCAGCACTCATGAACAAAGGGCCAGATTTAATCTTTAATATCTGTGAGAGAGCTTTCTAAGCTATTAAACATATACGTGTATATATCTTATCTGATCAAACAACCACCCTTGGAAGTCAGCGGGGCAGATGTCATTATTACCCATATAACAGATGGGGAAACTGAGGTTGAGAGAAGTAACATGAACAAGATCAAACTAGTCAGTGGGCAAATCCAAAGCTAAAATCCAGATCTTCTCACTCCTGGAGTAACATTCTTTCCACTGTAATCTACAGTTTAGAAAGGACACTCAATTTGGAATTAGGAGCCCTGAATTTGAACCTTGACTCTGCTACTTTCTACTTGTGGAACCCTAAAGTCTCTGTTCCTTTCTGGGTCTCAGTTTCCTCACATGTAAAATGGAGAGGTTGGATTAGCTAATCTCTCAGGTTCCTTTCACCTCCAAATCATAGGATCCTAGATCTAGAACTGGAAGGGAACACAGAGACCACATAGTTCAAACCTTTCATTTTAAAGAATAAGCCCAGAGATAAGTGACTCAGTCAAGGTCACACAGGCAATAAGCATCAGAAACAGGATTTGAACTCGAGTCCTCTGACTCCTAAGGCACTGCACTTTTCACCATGCCAAGCTGTTACATCATCTGATAAGGAACTAGAAATGGAGGAGTGATCTACAGAAAGGAGTCAAGTTGGAACAGTCATATTTGAATCACCATTCTGAAATCTATTAACAGGGTGACCCTGGGTGAGTCACTGAACTATTCCAAGCCTCATTTTCCCTAGCTGTGAAATCAGGATACAACTTGCACTATTCCCCTCACAGGGATATTATAAGAATCAAATGAGATAATGTAGGAAAAGCTCTTTTTAAACCATACATACACCATCTTTTCTTTTTGGGAAAATACATCATTTGTTAAGTTTTTTTAACATAATCATTTCTATGTGGCCCCAAAGTCTGCCCCCAGTACAGCTCCAAGGAGTGAGTGACCTGCACAATTCAGCCCAGCAATGAGTCAGACCCAGCAGCTGAAATGCCATTTTATAGAATGTCTTCATGTGCTGGCCAGACTGCCTTTGGAAATGACCTTGCAGATGGGGGTAAGGATGGGGGGGGGGGAATGCTTCAGAACAAATACTTTTAAGTTTGAGCCCACTCTTCCCAAGGATATGGGTGGAGTGGAGAGAGTATGTCTCATATTTTTTGGAGGGGAAAAAGGGGGAATTCTTTATATTACTATTCTTACTAGACCTTCCTGATAAATATCCCTGTGTAAAAAAGCTAATTGATGTTTATTGGTTAAATGATACCGGGACATGAATCACTAGATCAATCAATGAAATAAAAGAAATACTAACTGTAACTGGCAATTAATATTGAGGAGAACACACTGGAATGGACCCTCAAGCTAACTGCCTTTGGAAGACATCCTCTATACACCAAGTATATGGCATATGGTACCCAAAACCTGGAACAAAATAGGGTTCCCATTGATTAGTGAATGGCTGAACAAATTGTGGTATATGAATGTAATAGAATATTGTTGTCCCATAAAAAAATGACAAAGGCAAGGAATTCAGAAAACCATGGGAAGACTTATATGAACTGACAGAGTGAAATGAGAAAAAAAACCAGTATGATATACAAAATTACTATAATAATTTAAACACAAATAACACTAAAAAGGCAGTTGGACTCAGATTAATTGCAGTGACTAATACAGATCTCAGAAAACAGATGATGAAATACATTTTCCTCTTTTTGGAAGAGAAATGGAGACTATGGAAGCAAAGATATTATATATATATATATATATATATATATATATATATATATATATATAGTCAGACACACACACACACACACACACACAAAAAGGCCACACCTAGAATATAGAGGGGAAGATACCAGCTATACTCCAAGAGCCAAAAGGGTCAAGTACAAGCAGGAATAGGAATATGGATTCCCAGAGTTTACATTGACCACATCTATACTTAAATTTTTAAAAAGACACAGAACATTGGACTCTTTCCAAGAGAAATAGTTGATGCTTTAAGAGATTAACCCATTCATAAACAAAAGTCAACAACGCAAGGGAAATTCATTGATCTCAGAAAGGCCAAGACTATTGAGGAACACTGAGATAGAAGATACGTAATGTTAATGAAATGCTTTGAGAAAGACAAATCAATGTTGCCCAGAAGCTCTGTGTAATGTGAGCCATGTGCCAGGGCGGCCATCCATCTGTCGGCATCATTGGTTCAGCCTTCCAGGTCCCAAGTCTCTTGCCCAGACAACTCCTAGTTCCCACATCCTGGATGGATGGCCACACGGCCATTTGAAAGCCCATGTCAGTGTCTGTGCCCCCAGGTGCTCAGATGGGAAGGAGACATGGCTGAGTAAGAAAGACACAGAAAGGATGGGTAAGAGTGAACAGGGGATATGAGCAGGAGAATCAATAGGCCAGTGCATGACAGTCCAGAAGCCAGGGCAGAGGGGATGGAGTGAAGGGAGAGAGTAAACAAAAGAGTGGATGAGTAGGAAAAGAGAAGAAATTAGGGGCAACAAATTGGCTCAGAAAAGATGGAGGGCACAGCAGAAGGTGGGCAGGCAGAAAAACAATTACAAGCTACTAATTATGCTTTCTGTATGAAGTATGGCACAACCTTCCTCCTCCATTCCACCCCCACCATACCTCCTGCCTTCCCAATCACATTTGGGTGCAGGGGACCCAGATCCTCTAGAGAAGATGCCCCCAAAGAGTCAGCAGAAAGGAAGGGAGGAAGAAATCCTATTGGTCCCTGCTGACATCTTCTACTGGAGAGGCAGAGGAATGAGGGCTACCACTTTTCCAACAGAGTGGTAGGCTCATCCCCAGGGTACAGTGCCAGTGTTTCACAGCCTGTGCCTGGTTTGTAGTGAAATAAGGCAGACCTGAACAGAGCTGTTCAAAGGCAAAGAGCGTCCAATGTCAATTTGACTCAATTCATAAGCACATGCTGAGCTCCTTTTCTGGGCTAGGCACTATTAGAAGTGGCCAGAGATCCAAAGACAGAAGCCAAAGAGTCCCTACCATCAAAGAGCTTACATTCTATTGGGCTATTTCAGTTTTCTTCTTTGGTCTCAAACTGTGATTTCATTGGGGTAGGAAACTCCCAGAGTACAAATTCCCTCTACCAAGCAGACTAGCAATTGGTCTGCAATTTGATGTCTTTGGGGGGGTCGCCTGAGGCACTAAGAGGTTGCATAACTTGTCCAAGGTCACACAGCCAGTGCCTGGCAGAACTCAAACTCGGGTCCTGGCAGCGCTCCACACACTCACCACATTTCCTCACCTTTGGGGAGTACAACACATAGAGAGCTAAGGAAAAATAATGCAATCTGAAGAGGGTGTAATTGGGAAAGAAAACATATTAAAAAGATAAATGAATATAAGGAAGAGGGACCAGGAAAGAGTTTATATAAAAGGTAGAAGCTCAGCAGACCCCTGGAAGGAGAAGATAGGGGCAGCTAGGTGGCACTGCAGAGGAGTCAGAAGGACCTGAGTTCCAATCTGCTCTCAAGACACTTCCCAACTAGGTCACTTGACCCTGCTTGCCTCAGTTTCCTCATCTGTAAAATGAGCTGGAGAAGGAAATGGCAAACCACTCTAGTACCTCTGCCAAGAAAACTCTAAATGGGGTCACAGAGAGAAAGACATGACTCAACAAAAACAAAATAATTTTTTAGGGCAGTTAGGTGGTACAGTAGATAGAGTGCCAGCCCTGGAGTCAGGAAGATTCATCTTTCTGAGTTCAAATCCAGCCTCAGACACTTCCTAGCTGTGTGACCTTGGACAAGTGGCTTAGTCCTGTTTGTCTCAGTTTCCTCATCTGTAAAATGAGCTGGAGAAGGAAACAGCAAAAGGAGTCAGACACGACTGATTCAAGTCAATAACAATAACAACAAGGGAGAAAATGTAAGGAGGGAGAGAATAAGTAGGTCCAATAACCAAAAAGCAAAATCCTTCATTCATTAGAAGTCTTATAGAGAGGGAGAAGAAAAGCGTAAGCAATGCACTATTGTCTGGACTTCAATTTCCTTCTCTCTCAAAAGAGAATGTCAGGGGGCCGCTAGGTAGCGCAGTGAATAGAGCACCGGCCCTGGATTCAGGAGGACTTGAGTTCAAATCCAGACCTCAGACATTTAACAGTTACTAGCCGTGTGACCTTAGGCAAGTCACTTAACCCCAATTGCCCTGCCTTCCCCCCCCCAAAAAAAGAGACTGTCAGGTCTCTTACAGCTCTCAATCTGCCATCTTTCCATCGGGCATAGAACCTGCCAAAAATGCCTAAGGAAGCGAAATCCAGAAATAATAAGTACAGACTAATGTTCACCAATCACTTCGGAACTCTTGGCAAATAGCAAAATGCCCCAAAGCTGGGACCTGGGAACAACGGGGAGGGTGGCAGAAGCTGGAGACCTGGACGAGACAACCAAACTGGCAGGTGTCCTCTGGGTAATCAAGACTTGGTCAGATCGCAGAACTTTCCAAATCTCAGCATTCTGAAGGACTACGTTTCTGGAGCCAGCAAGAGGGTCCAGGATGCCCCCCTGCCTCACCTCCCCTTCTCAGAGTCTCTAGCTTCCCTCAAAGATCACCTGAGGCACCACCTCCAACCGGAGATCTCGCCTTTTCCCCCCCACTTCTTAGCGTACTCTCCCTCTTGAAATTACTTCTCATTAGTTTGTTTAACCTCTGCATTTACTTACCTGGGTGCACATTAACTCTCCCCTCCCCCCAGGAGGATAGAAGCTCCCTGAGGACAGGGCCTGTTTTGTCTTGGTCTCTGTAATCCCAAGGCCCAGCATAGTGCCGGCATGCAGTAAGTGCTCAATCATTACTGAGCTGGACAGACTTTTGAAGTTATTTTGTCTGGCCCCCATCATTTTATATGAGGAAACTGCTGCCCAGAGAGGGCCTGCCCATGAACACACAAGTAATAAATGGAGTGCCCATTGGCCATCCTGGTCATCTAGCATTGGCCCTAGAGTTCTCTTTTATCCCCATCCTGCCTCCCCCAATGGCTGGTCCTTGTCCTCAAACATCGAGCAAGATCTTCTGCTTTCTGATGGCCCCAGTGCTGAGCCCAGTGCCCAGCACACACTAGGAGAGCAATAAATGTTTGTTGACAACAGTGCCTTCTGGCATGTAAACGAGCATTAGCTCTGATGACCCTGAAGTGCTAAATGCTCCCCTTCCATCAGTCACCTGGAGAGCAAGGCCAGGTGGAGCAGCTCAAATGAAACAAGGCCCAGAGAGATAGGCTGGTGCATTACCGGAGTGGGACTAAATATAACCGGAATGCGCTTTCCGTGCTAAGTCTGCTGTTTTCTCTGTAACAGCTTAAATGGTGCATCCTCTAATTGAACCTGGCAGCTAAGACATATGGGCTCACTTTCCTTGTTTCCAGTCTTCCTGGCACAGAACATCAAACTACAGCGGGCAAGGAAAAGTCCGAGCTCAGAGGAAGGTGATTGGAAGCATGAGGAAAGAGAAAAACAAAACACTCTTTGGGTGACAGTGGCTGATGTCATAGGAAAGACTCAGGGGCTCCCATGTGGAGGGGGGAGTGAGCTAAGGTCAGCAGCCCCAAAAGCTACCAACATCGAAGAATACTTCTGTGTTGCCCCAGGTCCCAGAAGGATGCTGGGCTCTCGTTCCCACGCTCTAGATTCCAATCAATTAACCAGGGGTGGCCAAACCACGGCCTGGGAGCCATACCATCTGGCCATGTCTGGGAGGAGATAAAATCACAATCCATTTAAAGTCAGTCAGATGCAGTGTTCATGGCCAAGTTGGCCATGCACTGGCTTCTGGGAGGATGGAGAGATCTTGCTTTTCTGTCTCAGGCCTCCAGAACTGATCATGGGAGAGAACTGCACTCATTAGAGTACCCAAACTTTGACATGGAGTCAAAGCCATGTCAATGTATTCATGGGAAATGGGCTAGCATTCTCCCTCTCTTTCTCCTCTCCCCTTCACCCTGGGGAGAATTTGTAGGAAGAGGGGAAGGGAGGGGAAGATGTTCTGGTAACATGGGGAGGAATTCCTGTGCCCTTGTGAGTTTCCTTTCATTCCTTCCCAGGATGACAAAATGTAACAATGGTGGGAAGGCATTTCCTGAGCTGGGGAAGACAGGAAGCAGGCTGACTTAAAGAGACTAAGAATAAGAGGGGTCTAACTGAAGAATGGGTGGGAGATGGGTGGAAGACTTGGAGGCAGCGTGGTGCAGTAGAAAGAGTATTTGATTTGGAGTAAGAGAACCTGGCTTCAAATCCAAACTATTCCATTGACTCTGTGTGACCTTAGAAAAGTCACTTCACCACTCCCTGGGCCTCAGTTTCCTCAACTGTAAAATGATGGAGTTGGATTAGATAGCCTCTGAGGTCCCTTCCAGATCTATCTAGATCCTGTGGTGAGATAATTGGTAAAGATCCATTAAGCCTTAATTTGAATTTAATTAGGGGAGAGATGAGGACAGGGGATGGGAGACAAATATTGGAAAGAGTAATCTCAGTTATTCCTAAAATAAAGGCCTGCTGTCTGTGCAGCTGAGAACAAGATGCCTTTTTTTAATTCTTCAGAACTGGAAAAGATAGTTCTCCTCAGTCTCTCACTTCAACTGCCATATATTTTTGTTCTTATTTCCATTCCCCTCACTCACCACAGAAGGATCAGTTGAAGAAACCAGGAACATTTTTGCCTGGAGAAGAGAAGATGCAGTAGGACATGAAAAGCTGTCGAGTCAAAGAGGGATGCGACTTCTGTTTGGGCCCAGTAGGAGGAATGGGCAGGAGCTGGGAGAGCAGCCCTTCAAAACAGATGCCTTGGGGGTCTTCACTCCAAGGCTGGATGACTACTTGTTGGGGAATACAGCAGGAAATTCCCGCTTCAGTGTGGCCTAAACTAGGCAGACGGTCACAGAGCCAGGCTGAGATGCTGCGATTTTTTTTTCCTTTATAAATGATCTGAACACTCTCAATGACTCCCATCCCCCATACCCCCCCCCACACACAAGCACATCATGGCCCAAAATATCTTCTCAATCATAGGATCATGGGAGCTTCTTGATCTTGTTAAGATGGCTGTCTCTGACACATCTTGTCCATGTGACCCTGTGTGGACAACTCTCTAAGACTAGAAGTTAGAGAGAAAGGGTTGCCTTGCCTTTGGAGAGACGGTTTCCTCACCAAGTAGTTCCCTCTCTCTACTCATATCCCTACCTCAACAGCCTGTTCCAAGGAGAAAAACAACTATAACAATAACTGGCATTTCTCTAAGTTACAATGTATCTTCCCCACCCTCCCCTGAGGCAGGTAGTGCATTATCTCCATTTTACAGATGAGAAGACTGAGGTTTATAACTCTAGACACAAATACACAGTTAAGGATTAGAGATAGGACAAGAATCCAGTTTCTCCAACTCCAAATCCAGCATTTTTCCCACTCTAAGGAGTGCTGGAAATTGCAGAATGGCCCCTGATAAGGGCTTCAAAAGCTCAGTTCAAGGTTCCAAAGACACTGGTGTTGGCCAGAGGCAACTGTGCACCATGTCTAAGTATCTTCATCCTGAAGTATCTTGGCACCTAGCCTGCTTTGGAAACCCTGTGGATATTCCAAATGGATAGAGCTTAGGAAGAATTCCATCCATTTCTGGCTTTCCACAGGCCACCCTTACCCAGAGAGATGAAAACAAAATGGCAGCCATTAGTACCCAGATCAGTTCAAATCAGAGGAATTGGGGGCAGAGGAAAAACCAGAAAAAAACAAACTAAGGCTCTGGAGGGCACCTGAGGATAAAAACCCCAGCGGCATTGTTACTCATCACATGATTGGGTCCTGTCATTAAAAGGGGGTGGAGCTGACTGTGTTACCTAGAAGCTAAAGGAAGAGAGAAATTTCATGGAGAGAGAGAGAGATTGGGGGGCCCGGCTGTTAGCCCAGAAATGCTCTCCAGAAATGCTCTGTTTTCTTTTTTGCTTGTTTTTTAAATTTTTGACTTATTTTTAACATTCCTTTTTTTATATTTGGAGTTCCAAATTCTCTCCCCTTTCCTGGAACCTCTCCTGCATCCATTGAGAAGGCAAGCAATATGATATTGATTATACATGTGAAGACGTGCAAAACAGATTTCCATATTAGCCATGTTGCAAAAAAAAAGAAAGTAAGAAAGAACAGTAAAGAAAGTGAAAAAAAAAAGTCTGCCTCAATCTGCTTGGAGTTCATCAGCTCTGTCTCTCTCTCTGAAGGTAGAAAGCATTTTTCATCATGGGTCCTTTAGAATTGTCTTGGATCACTGTGCAAAATGTAGCATATGACCTAACATAGCGTGAAACGCTAGGTTTTCTTAATTCTGATTAAAAACCATATGCTATACCTCTGGCCTTTCACTGGAAAGGTGGGAGGAATATGAGTACTGAGCGCTTCATATACCGTCAGACACCCTTGCCAGGTGCACCGTGTTTTCGGTTTTGTTGAACTTTTTCTTAGTCACAAGGCAAGGTACACTGGGTAGATGCTGGATGGGGCTGGAGGAGGGGAGGAGATCTGGAGAAGGGTATGATGGGAAAACAAAAGATATCCCAAAAAAATTTTAAAAAAATAACGGTTTCAGAGGAAATAGCATTGTCATCAAGCATGGCCATGGTGTTTAATCTGTAAGGGTGTTAAGCCCCTAATGCGGGGAGGGGAGGCAGGAAAGGGAATTATGGGCACCTCCCTTTTTTTGTATGGTGGAGAATCTAGGTCTACAGGTGATTCCACCTACTTTGTAATATATTTTGAGTAATCAATTTTGCTCTCAGAAATCTAAGAATAAAAACATCTAAATATTCACCTGTATTTTAAGGCTATTACCTATGTCTCTTTAAAAACAAACCCCCCCCCACAAAAAAAATTTTTTTAATCTGCTTTAGGGCGGCTAGGTGGTGCAGTGAATAGAGCACTGGCCCTGGAGTCAGGAAGACCTGACTTCAAATCTGGCCTCAGACACTTGACACTTACTAGCCATGTGACTTGGGCAAAGTCACTTAACCCCAGTTGCCCCTCCAAAAAAAAAGAAGAAGAAAAAACCCATACTATAATTCTAAGCAGTTTTTATGGACACTACATTCCCTTTAAAGGTAAAATCTTAAGCACATTAACTAAAGTTAGTTATTTTTTCTTTTCTTTTTTGGGGGGCAGGGGGTAATATAAAAGAGCATTCAGAACATTCAAGGCATAGCTATGGATCACTTTGGGGCTTAAACCCATAAGAAACCATCAGAGTTGGCCAAGGAGCCCCGGGTGGGAAATTCCACTGTCATAAAATGGGTCTAGAGGAACTGGGAGAAGAATAGAAGGGACAGGGGACATGTGTCAGACCTAAAACTGAAGAAGATGGGAGAGATAGGTGTGTCAGCCACATTGTTAACAGGGGTGGTGTGTGTGTATTCACATGGGGGGTGTACATGTGTGTTCACGTGGGCATGTATGCACATGTGTGTTCACATGGGCATGTATGCACATGTGTGTTCACATTGGGCATGTATGCACATGTGTTTATTCACGTGTGTATTGTGATCACATTTGGTGTGTTCACATTGGTGTGTGCACATGTGTATGTGTACTGTATGTTCCCGTGGGCATGTGTGTTCATTTGTGTGTACATGTGTGCACACTGTGCGTGTGTGCACATGTGTGTTTATTCATGTGTGTTTCATGTGGGCTGTGTGTATATGCGCAAGTGTATGTGTGGGCATGTACGTTCCCTGGATGGGTTGCAGTGTGTGCTGTGTATTCATGTGTGTGTACATGTGTGTGCTGTGTGCGTGTGTGTTCTTGTGTGTGTGTGAGGCCTAAGCATACTGTGTGAGGGGAGTCAATTTGGTATGAAGGGCCATGGTGGAAGACATGTGTATCCCACACACAGTATAACAAGGGGATGATAGAAGTTATGTGGCAAATGCAGCATGAAGGCAGGGTCACCACAGTCAAAACCACAAAACCCAAATACTATTCTACCTTAATCTGGTCATGAATCACCCCCCCAGCACCCAGCTTCTGTAATAACTGGCCACACTAGTTCAATACCAGCCAACTGACAACTCTGTGTGTGTGTTAGACATAAAAAATGAGTGGAGGGAAGAGGGAATAGTCAAAGTATGAGGAAAGAGTGAGAAGGAGAGGAAAAACAGTGTTAAAGAAAAATGGTGGAGAGTGTATTCTTATGATTACAGAATCATACATAGTACCATAAATTAGAGCTAGAAGGGACCCTAAAAATCAAGTCCAACTCCATAACTTTACAAAGGTGGAAACTGAGGCAAGTAACTTCCTCAAGGTCACACAGATTGTAAGAGTCAGAGCTGGGATCCAAACTCAGAGCCTTGGACCCCCAATCCAATGCTTTCCCACTGCATGATGCTCAGCACTGCTGGGATAAGGCTCCAAGGTGGGTTCTTGGGCACTGGGCAGAAGAATGAGAAGAGGCTGAGGAGTGGGGTGGGAATGGTGAGGAAGGGCCAGCAGTGCAGAGTGAACATCCCTCTCCTGCCCAGGCCCACCCTGAGTGACGTCCATCCGAGCTCAGATCTGAACCACACTGGCAAGCCCAACAGGGGCAGGGGGGCCGGGAGTGAGCACTCAGGGGGCTCTTTAGTCTTTCCTCTGTCTTCACTGAATCTCACCAGGATGCCTGGGCCCTGACAATTTCATTTCTAACCATTTTTCAGGGGCTCTTTGCAGGGCCTCTTTCTCCTGGCCTTGAGGTTTGCAGGGTGGTGGGTGTGAAATGTCTCCAGGTATTAGTAAGAGATCCTTATATAGCACAGTGCTGAATGTGTCACGCTGGAACCCTGTGGGGACAGGCAAAGCCAACACCCTAAAGCCTCTCATTTGTCATCTCAACACTTCAACTCTTGCTAAGCCAAGGGATTCAATTTACACGTCTTCAATGCTCCAAAGATCTCTCATGGTGGGGGGTATAGGGAACATCTCTCCCTCCAGTTCAGATCACAGCCACCTTTTGACTTTGGAGACAGTCTTTGGCATTCACAGAATTATAGGATTTCAGAGTTGGAAGGGTCCTGAGACGTGAAAGAGTCCAATGTGTACTGGAATAAAAATCATTACTACAATACCCCCCAAAAGTGGTCATCTAGCATTTGCTTGAAGGGTCACAGGATTCTACATCCAGAGCTAAAGAGACCTCAGAGGCCATCTTGTCTAAAGGTCACAAGTAACAGTGTCAGAGGTGGGATTTGAACCCAGGTCATCAGCTCCCAGAGCCAACTCTTTCCACCACACTGCCACCCTTTCCACATTGGGACTAGCTCTAATCATTATGAAGCTCTCCTTTACATCAAGTAGCTGATCACCAGCCTTTTTGTCCCATGTTTTCCTTTTGCCACACTCCAGAACCGCATAGCTCCCATCATTTTGACCTTCTTATGCCCTTTGATCCCACAACCCCCCTCTCATGTACTTTATGTATTTTTTTCGATTAACAAAAATAGATTTTATTTCCCACCTCCCTTCCCTCAGCAGAAAAAGAAAAGAAAAACAAGTCTTGTACTAAATATGAATAGTCAAAGAAAATAAAATCACACATTGCCTATGTTTAATTCTGTACACTGAGTCCATCTCTCTGTCAGAAGGAAGGGAACCTGTTTCATCTCGAGTCCTCAGCATCGTATTGATCAGAGACCTTAGCCTTCCAGAGTTGCTTGTCTTTACCATACTGTTGACACTGTACAAACTGTTCTGGCTCGGTGCCCTTCACTCGGCATGAGTTCATCTGAGCTTTCCCAGCTTTCCCTTCATCATTTCTTATAACACAACAGTATTTGATGACATTCCTACACCATCATTTGTTCAGCTAGTTCCCAATGTATAGGCACTTCCTCCTAAACTTCCCAGGCGCCTGCTTCTCTTCCAGTCTTTGCTTCACTGTTTGTTTGCCAAAACAATTGTAATTTCATGTAACCCAAAGTACACATTTTATGGTCTACAATCCTCTCTATCCCTTGTTTTGTCAGGAATCGTTACCATAGCCACAGATGCTACAGGTAGTTTCTTCCTTGGTCCCCTGACTTACGATATCGTCCTTTATGTCTAAGTCATGTATAAATCTGGAGCTCATCTTGCATGTGGTGTTAGATGTTGCTCTGATCCTATTTTCTGCCACACAGATATCTAGTTTTTCTGGAGGTTTTTGCCCAATGGCGAGTTCTTCCTCCAGTAGCTAAGGCTCTCCCATCCTTCTCAAATGTTCCAAGCACTCTTGGACTCTCTTTTTTTACACCTGTCTCTTTTGTCATTCTCCCTACCTCATGTTGGGGCTCGGTATAAGACTATAATTATAATTACAATATGCTCCTATGGAGTAATTGCTTCTAGGTAAGAATTGCTAAGTAGAAGGAAATAAGACAAGAGGGATAGGGAAAGAGCAGATGAGAGTCAGAGAGAAAAGAAGCAGGACTGCCTTGATTTTGGAAGTAGAAGCCAAGTGAGTGACCAAAGGGGTCGCAGAGAGAGGAGCCATCCCCCTGCAGCCAACCTGGTGATGAATCTCTCAGGATTTACTAGGCTAGTCCTTGGACAAAACATGCAGCTCACTACCAGGACCATTTGATTTACAGATTAAATCGTGGGCATATATTGACAGAGCATCTGAAGACTCACCACACTGTAGTAATTCTTGGTAAGCTGAAGAGTGTCAAGTCCCTTTACAGTCTTTGGAGAGCCCGGTTTCTCTGTAAAAAATACATTGAAATGATTAACAGAGCAATCCTTTTACATCATTAAATTCACTGAGAGGCTATAAAACATTGGCATCCAGAGTGATCAATAAGAAATAGACATTCTTAAGGAAGCCTGCCCCGACTTCATTAAATCAGAGAATTACAGAGCTGGAGGAGACCTTAGTGAACTCATCTGGGAATGAGACCTTCATGTTGGAGGTCAAGAGACTTGTCTAAGGTCCCACAGCTAGTTAGGAGCAGAGCTGGAACTAGAACCCCAGGTTTTCTCACTCCAAGCTCAGAACCTTCAATGGCAGCAGACATATAGTCTCTCAATTCCATTCAAATGAAGTAAAAACATTAGAAGTGGAGTTATTCTTTATCATTCTCCAGCAACGTCTTGGGACCTGATATTTCACAGGTGTGGGCAACTCCCTCCAATGCAAATCACCAACCAAGAATGAGAGGGAGATAGCCTTGTTTGTTCATCCCCTGTCCCCCTCCCACTCCCAGTTCACTGGAGCTGGCCTTCTTGTTCTCAGGTCCAGGGTTGTGTGTCTCTCCTGGGTCTCAAGGCAACAGGAAAAACATCAACAGAAAAGGAATTCTGATCTCAACAATTCTAGTCTTTCTATCTCTTTCTGATGCTTTCTCGGAGCCCTTGATACCCAGAAAAGCTAAGAGACTTGCATATAGCAGCACACCAACCGAGTGGTCAATGCAGGGTTGGAACCGAGGTCTCCCTGACTCCCAGGGCAGGGCTCCTATTTATACCACCACTCCCCCTCTCCAAGACAGGTTTATATAAAGGTACAGAAATAACAAGAGTAGGGGTGGCTTGGTGGCACAGTGAATAGAGCACTGGCCTTGGAGTCAGGAAGACCTGACTTCAGATCCGGATTCAGACACTTAACACTTACTAGCCGTGTGACCTTGGGCAAGTCACTCGACCCCAACTGCCCTGCCTTCCCCCCTCCAAAAAAGCAAAAAATAAATAAATAAATAACAAGAGTAATAATAAACATCCCTTCCAGGCTCAAGCCCAGATGCAACCTGGATCTGTAACTCACTGAGAGCTAAGCACTCATTTATGTGTCTAGAAGGAAGAAAGCACCCTCCTTCACTTAGGATCTTCATACGTCATTTGGAATAGCCTCTCAAATACACACTTTTTTTGGACAAAGTTAAACTTTGCTCCTGTAAAATTCATTTCTCTTTCTTTCTTTCTTTCTTTCTTTCTTTCTTTCTTTCTTTCTTTCTTTCTTTCTTTCTTTCTTTCTTTTTTCCAGGGGGGCTTTTTTTATAGAGATATTTTGATACAATGGACATTTCCCAACAAAAACTCAAAAAACTCCCAGACCCCCAAAGTACCTTCCTTGAAGAGAAGGAAGCCTATCAAAGGTTGTGCTAAGGCTGATACATGTGCCAATTCCCACTTTCCCACCTCGCCAACTCGTCCCTTTGCTTCTCAGACACAAAGTCCTGCCTCTTTCAAAAAAGCTGTTTCCTTGCAGAGGGGACAAGCACTAGGGATAAAACTAGAAAATGACAAGGCCCCTGCCTCAGGAACTGGCACATCAACCAGGGGATATGTGTATACCATTAAGTAAGATGCAAGGCAATCTGAAGGAGGGGAAAAGTGGTATCTGAGCCAAACCTGGAAGGAAAATGAAAATGGAGAAATTCAGAAATGAGGAGAGAGGGTGGTCCAAGCATGAGGGATGGCCTGTGCAAATGCATGGAAGTGGGAAATAGAATACTGATCACAGATTATTGATTTATAGCTGGAAGGGACCACAGAGGCCAGATAACCCAACCCCTTCATGTTATCACTATGAAAATGGAGGCCCAGGGAGGGGAAGTAACTTACTCAAGGTCACAAAGTTCATAAAAGGCAGAGTCAGGGAACACTGTCTAGAACACTTTGTCTAGAGTCCAAAAATTATACAAAATAAAATACAAAATAAAGGTAAAAAAAATTAGGTGGGAAACAGACTGTAGAGGACCTTAAATGCCAAGCTGAGAATTTTGGATTTTATCCTAGTGGCAGGAGGGAGCCACTGATGGATTTGAACAAGGTAGTGACAATTAACAAAAGGTAAATCAAAAGAAATGCATTGGTGCCCAAATTCCACATGGCATTGTGTGGCACAGTGTGGCATGACCCGGGAAGCATGGATGGAAGGAATAAGTGAAGACCCAGGGAGGGAATGAATATTAAGTGAGAACTGGGTGGTCCCATGCATGTTTGCATGGGCACCCTGGCACACAAATGCGCACACACAAACACTCCTTCCAGATCATGTCTACAATATACAGAAACTCATTGATTCAACCAATTCAGGGAAAATACAGCCAAAGTGGAGTATGGCAAAGCAGAGGCAAAAAAACAACCGGTAGAAATAGTCATCAGAAAACTTCCTGAGACCCAGTACAAAGCTCCCTTCCCAACAGGCTTTCATTTTCCCCTCCCCTATCCCCACCCCCACCTCAACCCTTAACATGGATTCCTGCTGCCTGCTCCATGGTTAGAGGGCGCCGAGGACACTTTGGGACTTGAGTAGCAGCTCTGGGCATGAAATCAATATGGCCTATACCCATGGGGACTGCAAACAAACAGTCGAAATACCAAACTGGGAGCGGAATTCCAAGCCTAGCTTACAAAAAATGATGACCAGTGGGGAAAGTAATCCCAAAGCCATCCAAGCACCCATTTCATCATGCCACACCTCGACAAGCCGGAGGGGAGAGTGGAAACCCCCTCCGCCAAACAGTAGAGTGTCCAAGAGTGGCTGTGGGATGATACAAATTCATCACCCAGGGGCCAGAATGGGAATGAGACTGCTCCCAATTTAGCTAGGCTGATCCTGGGATAAGGGCCTCCCACAATCCAGCCCCACATCTGTCTTTCAATTAGTGCATTCAGCCAGCATTATTGAACCTCCTCTCTGGCAGGTCCCCAAGCCTGGATCCCTCTGATTCCTGACCTCTCTGGCTTCCTTTAAGTCTCAATTCAAATCCCATCTACTCTAAGAAGCCTTTCCCAAAGCCTTCTCTCTTTTAATCATTTCCTACTTCTCCTGGCTGTGGCTTATTTGTACCAATTCAATGGCTTACAAACTCCGTGGGGGAAGGGAGTGTCTTTTTGTATCCTTAGCACTGGGTGCTTAATAAATATTTATTGAGGGGGTGGCTAGATGGCACAGTGAATAGAGCAATGGCCCTGGAGTCAGGAGGACCTGAGTTCAAATCCGGCTTCAGACACTTAACACTTACTATCTGTGTGACCTTGGGCAAGTCACTTAACCCCCAACTATCTTGCCTTCCCCCCTCCAAAAAGCAAAAAAAAAAAATTCTTTTAAATAAATGTTTACTGATTGACTAACTCCAATGCAAGGCTCATATCCTCAAGGATAAGGGCAGCACAGTTTACCACTTTCTAGGGAGGTCCAATTGTCAATTCTTCCTCTCCCCCAGTGCATGTCCAGATTTTGTTTATGCTCATATAGGTACCTGTTGTTTTGCCCAATACAAAGTAAGCTCTCTGATGGCAGGGCCTAGCTGTGTCATATTTGTCTTTGTATCCCTAGTGCCTAGAATAATGCCTGACGTATGGCAGGTAGGCATGTCAGAAATGCTTACTGACTATCATCAAAGAACTTACATTCTGTTAGGAGGAAACAGCATGTACACAGAAAAGCAAATATTCCATACACACAAAATCATTTTGGGGGGAGGGCACTATGAATGGGGGGGAGGCTAGAAAGAAGCTAGGGGTTCCAAGAGGCAGAGGGGAAGAGGGAGAGCATTCCAGGCATGGGAGACAGCCTGGGCAAAGGCATGGAGGTAGGAGATGGAACAGCCAATTGGCTGGAGTGTCACTTGTACAAAGGGAGGGTCATGTGAGGCTTAGTTGGACCTGCCAGACCTCATGCTCCACTAGCTCAGCCTTCAAGGGCCCAGGGTCACCTACGAATCACTCTGAGGCACATCACTCAGAGGACCCACTTCATTAACTGTCAAAATAACCCATTTCATTTATGTCTACATTTCCTTTCTGACAAATAAATTAAAAAGCCTTTATCAAGCACTTAATATATGCCAAACACTGTGCTAAGCTCTAGGGATACAAATAGAAAAAAAAAATGAAAAAAGACAGCCTCTGACCTCAGGGAGCTTACAATCTAACACAGGAGTTAAAACCCAGAGCTGGATAAATGTGATCCTAGTCAGGATGGGCTAAGGGACAGAGGACAGGGTGGAACAGAGGCTGGATAGATCCCTGCCCTCATTTGGGCTGTAACAGAGGAGGCTTCATGAGGCAGAAGGTGGAATTAGCACCAATTTCACTCCTCCCCTATTTGCTCCAATAATCGCAGTTTGAGAATGCACTGATGGGCATCCTGGGATTTTCCAGTACATGATGATGGCATCTGAACCCTCCAACAACCCAGTGAGGCATTCATTTATCAGCCTTCCCATTTTCCAGATAAGGAAAATGAGGTTCACAGAGGTTAGATGACATGCTAAGGATAACATGGCTAGGAAGCTCAGAGGTGGCATTCAAACCCAAGGCTTTTTGAGTCCCAAGCCAACACTCTAGCTGCCTCTTGCTGCACTGTAAAGCCCTGACCAGGCCTTTATATCACTATCTTTTTTTCTCCCTGCTGGAAAGTAGATAGAAGAAACCTAATGCGTCAGAATAGAGATCCAGTATTCACTCTTGACTGATACCAAAATATGGGGTAGCTAAATTCTGGTGGATAGAACCCTAGGCCTGGAGTCAGGAAGACCTGAGTTCAAATCCAGCCTCAGACACTTCCGAGCTGTGTGACCCTGGGCAAGTCACTATAACCTGTTTGCCTCAGTTTCCTCATCTGTAAAAATGGGGATAATAAAAACACTTCCTTCCCAGGGTTGTTGGAAGGATCAAACAAGATAACAATTGTAAAGCATTTGGCACAGAGCCTGGCCATTAGTAAGTGCTGTATATTGTTCAGTCTTTCAGTCAGGTCTGATGTGACCCCGTGGACCATGGTGTCCATGTAGTTTTCTTAGCAAAGATACTGGAGTGGTTTGCCATTTCCTTCTCCAGTGTGTCCCCATATAAATGTCAGCTTTCATCATCATCTGTAAAATGGGGATAACAGCACAAAGCACTTTGCAAAGCGTAAAGCCCCACAGAGATGCTAGTTATTAATAATGTTAATAAGGCCAGCTTGGCAGGAATTGAAAAAGATTGTCCAATTATGAAAATTCACACCACTCTTTCTTCTCCTACATACTGAATCTTAGCTATATGTGTATCTTACTGCTGACTTAAGAATCTTTGGCACTCAGAACTGCTTTGTGAAGTATGTGGCAGGGGCTGGGGGTCGGTCACCTCTTAACAGGTCCAAGGCTTAACCAAAGGAATCAAGCCTGTCTCTTCTGTGCTGGTCTATGATATTGAGGATGGTACCTCCTCCTGGCTGGGCACAGAAGAGGGAGGCCAGAGCAGCTTCCAGACAAAGACCTCGGTGGGAGCCCAAACCCTATTCCTAGAGGCCTTTCCAAAAAGCCTGGGATCCTAGGAGGAAAAATGTGCCCCACTAGGAGGTACAAAGACCTGCAGCCTAGGGTTGGGGGGATGGGGGTTGCTCCTTTTTAAGAGACACAAAGGAAGGATTTGCACATTCATCAGCCCAGGGGGGAGGGCAGCATCTGCTGTGCAGAGCCCTTCAGAGGTGACACTCCCAGGCTTACAGCAGGGCTTGGGTTCCTGATTGGAGGCCCCCAGAAAGAACCTAGAGAGTCAGTCAAAGGGCAAAAGGTCAGTTTTCCAAGGAGACTTTTAACCATCAGGGCTCCTGGGGGTGTACTCACACACACAAAGAGATGCAACACAAGGAAACACAAGAGAATATCCCATATGAAGGGAAAGGACAATAATATAATAACAATAACAACAACTTCGAAGTGCTTTAAGATTTGTAAAGCATCTGTCAGGCATTCTCTCTCCTTTGATCCTCACAATAACCTTGAGGCAGGTACCACAAGTATTATTCCCATTTTACAGATGAGAAAACTGAGGTCCAGAGAGCTAAAGTGAGTTGTCAGAGTCTCACAGCCAGTTGATAACAGAAATGAGACTAGAACCCAGAGTTTCCTGACTCCAAACTCAGTATTCTGCTGCACTGTCTCTGGGCAGCATGATACTCAGAAAGATATGGCCCCTGAAGCCAGCCAGTCCTAACCAGGGACTCACTGTTTTTGTTGAGGGGAGTGGGCCTAGAGGCTGGAGACTGGCAGGAGGTTGGGGACGAGAAAGATTTAAAGAGGGATTGCTTGGGCACTGACCTACTATGCATCAGGCAATGAGCTCCTCACTATGTGTCAGGCACTTGCTGAGGCTCTCTTCCATAACTCTTCTGTCAGTCCCTATCCTTTGGTCATAAACACAGCAAGAAGGTATGACCTCTCCCCCCTCAAACTTTATACTGTAATTTAGCATTCAGCAGGAGATAGGGTTTGTCCTGTAGTTGTCTACATTGGTGTCTTATACCATTATTTTGATTTTAAGAGGCAGTGATGACTAATGGATACAGCACTAGGCTTAATTGGGATTCAAATCCTGCCTTTGACACTTCTGAATCTCAGTTTCCTCACCTGTAAAATGGGGATAACAATCCTTGCATTATCTACCTTACAAGAGTTATTGGGAAGAAATCACCATAGCTATTATCACTGTTAGCTCCCTAGGGGCCAGGGGCTTGTGGAAACTGTTTTTTATTCCCTCTCCCCCACCGTACCTCTGCCAGAACCAAACACAGTGCTCTCTGCACAGTAAGGGGCTTCAAAAATGTTTACTGAACTGAGCTGAGCTACCAATGGGTAGCTGGGGTGGGGAAAGCTCTTCCCACCATGGTGCCTAGCACCGTGCTCAGTAGGAACTCAGAGAAAAACTGCGGAGCTAAACCGAAGGCCCCAGATGGCAAGCCCAGCAGGTGGTAACCTCTTAAATCCAAAGCTGCAGAGCAACAACAAATGTTGGGGTCAGCATGGGCGCTCCTTCCTCCCCCTCTTTCCCTATCATTCCTTCCCCTCCCCTTTGGCCCAGCTGCTGAGAACCCACTTAACCAGCACACTCTTCTCCTCAGGCTGAAGTCCAGGCTAAGGCGGAGGGGGCATGGGGGGCATCAGATCACAGTGATTCTCCAATGTGGCCTCCATGTTGACACCTGCATGTTGCTAAAAGGGGCACAGGCTTGTCCTGTATAGTCATCCACTACCAGTTGATGGGAATGCCTGAGCACCTACTGGCCAAGCACAGGGGCAAATGCAATTATATTCCAATAGCTTTTACAAACAATCCTTGCATTTACTGCTAGGGCCCTCAGAAACACTGCAAGGCCTCATTCTCTCACTCACAGAACAGGCCATTCATTCACCTTGGAAGACATGCTTCAGCACTGAAGTCACTCGGAACATCTCACAAAATTCGTCAAACAAGTCCTTTCCCCCAATGGAATTCTTGTCACCCTTTCCTCCCCTCCCCCCCATCATTGGCATTTCCTGAAAAAGCCTTGAGCTTGCAAATGAAGCTTCTGCAACTTGGGGAAGGAGAGGGGGAAGACCAGGACAAACTGGCATGCCAAGTATTCATC
Source organism: Petaurus breviceps papuanus (assembly GCF_028583685.1). Taxonomy (NCBI): domain Eukaryota; kingdom Metazoa; phylum Chordata; class Mammalia; order Diprotodontia; family Petauridae; genus Petaurus; species Petaurus breviceps. The sequence goes on from NW_027187369.1 coordinate 12,577,234, forward strand.
TGAAACCATCTACCTAAGGCCTCCAAGGGGATCGCAAGAGACAGCAGCAATTTTATAACAGATCGATATTAACTGCAAAATCCTGGCACCAGACTTCACCTACATATCACAGAGGATATTATTGGCCTCCAGCTATTAGTCAAGAAAAGACCAAGACTCTACAGGATGGCACTAAGTAGTAACAGTAACTAACATTTAGATAGATAGGTTGGTAGAGAAAAGAGAGATAGAGATGGATGACAGACAAAGATAGATAGAGTGTGCATTTATTAAGCCCTTACTGTGTGCTAGACACTGTGCTAAATGCTAAGGATACAAATACAAACAAAAAAAAAAGTCTCTCCCCTCAAGGAGTTTCCATTCTAATAAGGGAAGGTGGGACTGGCTGTGTGGAAGTGAGTGGGGGACCTGGTTCTGGGCTCATCTATCAGAGTCTAACAGAGCTCGAGGTTCTTGTGGGAAGGAGGGGGGAGATGTGGCCCTCAATAATGGGAAATTAAGGCTTTCCAGTCTGTAATGAACTTAACCCACAGATGCCAGGATTATAGCTGGCAGAAGGGAAGCTCCTCAGGGCAGGGCTTGCTTTTTTTGTTTGTTTCTGTAGCTCCACAATCTAGTACAATCTCAGGACACATAGTAGTCGCTTCGGAAACTCAGAAACGTTTGTCAGGTAAGATGGCTCCTTGTTCTGCTCCAATCAATCACCACCTCTGACAAATGGCTCCTTTAAATCGAGCCTCCAAAGGTGGCAGAACTTCTGGGCCAATGGGGCCCATCGAGGCAGCACATGTATGATGGGAACCTTAGCCACACTAAAGGCCTCCTCAAAATCAAAGCGATTATGTTCCATCTCTTTCAAGGTGAGTATGTCTGACTGGCCTCAAATGCTTTGGAAAGGAGCTGAACGATGGGCATTATTCTTTCGGCTGTTGCTGCCATCATCAATAATGGAGAGGCAATGGGTGGGGGGGAGTGGACAGAGAGCTGGGTTTGAGTTCTGCCCCTGACACAGACCATGGCTATGACCTTCCCACAGCCTGGGCACAGACTCAATAAGAGAGTTACTCTCTAGATAACCAGCATCATCCACTCTCCAGTGCCAACCAATGAGGGGCTTGGGGTAGTCCAATGATGTGTTTTGCAAGTTATCTCCAGACAACTTTGGACAAGGCTTTACAACCTTGGGTTCTTGGCAGTGAACTCAGGAAATCCCAAATTACCAGAATTAGGGTATCAGAGGCCATCTCAGGGCCCAGGGTCATATAGCTAGTTAGTGTCTGAAGTGGGATTTGAAACCAGAGTTGTCTAACTCCAAGGGCAGGACCCAATCCATCATTCCATGCACCTTCTAAACATCATTTTGTTACTGCTCTTCCAAGAATATGGCACCCAGAACTGAACCAGGCCGGTGGCCTGGCCAAGGAGCAGTGGAGTAGGACTATCACCTCCCTCATTCTGTTAATGTAGCCTCTGGCAGTCAGGTCACATCATTAACTCATACTGAATATACAGTCCACCAAACCCTGGGCCCATATCTAACATTTATCCCTATTCAATTTCATCTCATCAGACTGGTCCATTGATAATGCTGGACAGAACACAGCCTTGTGGCCCTCCCCTAGAGATTTCCCTCCAGTCTCACATCCCCCTTCAGTTTCACCTCCACCCTTTAATTGCCTCTCAGAATGCCAAACTTTGCTGCAGCACACCTGGGTAGAAAGAGAACATCATACGTAATGTCAGTACTTTGGGGATCTGAGATTACATCTTTAAGGGTATATGCTGCCCCAACCCACCAGATTGCAATCTTTCCACTCTACTGTATAATGAGAGTTACTAAGGATGAAAAACTCCTCATCCCATGGACAAGCCACTGCAGAAGCTCTCTCTGGACTTTGCTGGGCTGGTCTCTGAATGACAAACACAGTGTGGTTTAGAGACCACACTTGGTGAGTTCTGAACTGGGCTTAGATGCAAAGCAAGCTAAGATAATGCTTGTAAAACACTCGGTGAGGCTGGAAACCCTCACGAAATGTTAGCTGTCATTAACATCCTCCCCCTCCTCATTATTACTATTACTATCATCACAATCATTATATCAGCATCTATAATCATCAGTATTATTAGTATTTATTATATCAAGAGAAAGTGGGTAGGAGCCCAGGATACAGGATCAGCAATGGCCAAGGTGGCAATCCTTGGGAGGAAGAAGCTAAGGCCCCAGGAAAAGTCTCTGTCCCATACTAAACTGGACTCCAGAACTTAGCACAGAGCCTGGCACAGAGGTGGTGCTTAGTAAATGTTTCTTGATGACCTGATTGAGCCCAGCTCCACACTCGGAACAATCTGCCAAAGTAAATGCTGAAAGCTGATTTCAGAAAAACTTGGAAAGACTTATATGAACTGATGCAAAGTGAAGTGAGCAGAACCAGGAGAACATTGTACACAGTAACAGCAACAGTATGTGATGATCAACTATGAACAACTTAGCTCTTCTCAGCAATGCAAGGATCCAAGACAATTCCAAAGGACTCATGATGAAAAATGTTATCCACTTCCAGAAAAAGAATTAATGCAGTCTGAATGCTGATTGAAGCATACTATTTTTCACAATATTTTTTGTGGGTTTTCTCTTTTGGTCTGTGTCTTCTTTTACAACATGACCAATATGGAAATATGTTTTACATGATCATGAATATATAACATATCAAATTTCTCACTATCTCAGAGAGGGGGCAGGTGAGGGAGGAAGGAAGAAAATTTAGAACTCACAACTTTCCTAAAATGACAGCTAAAAATTGTCTTTACATGAAATTGGAAAAAATAAAATATTTTTTTAAAAGAAAAGAGGGGTAAAAAACAAAAAACAAAGTACATGCTGAGGATTATTCCTTCCAAAGGTTGAAAAATACCACAATGGGGAAAATACCAAGAAGTCTACAAATGTGGGACCAAAACTTTGGGAAGCTTTTTAGGTTTGAACCTGTGACTGACTTCATCAGAGCCAGGCACGCCCCTACTGAAACAGAGTGGCAATTTGGCAGCCACTTAGAGTCTTAGCAGAGAGTTAATTGACTGAGGCACTAAGAGGTTAAGTGACTTGCCCAGGGTCACACAACCAATCCAAGTCAGAGGCAAGATTTGAAGTCACATCCTCCTGACTCCAAAGTGGGCCCTCTCTACACTCACTATGCCAGATTGCCTCTCAAAATAAATGTAAGTTCCAATAAATACAGACTGTATGACATGCAAACCTCACTTAGTGCTATATATTTATGGCTGAAAAGCTGTGGGGAGACTGAATATTCCCAAAAGGCACCTGCTTAGAAAGCCCAGGGGAGCAGGCCACTTAAATGTCCATCCCTAACTGGTGTGGGCTGGGAAGGCAGTTGCCTGTAGCCCCTTCTTCTGAAGCAGGGCCTGGCCAGATTAGTACTGGAGAGAGCTACTTAGTGACAGTCTCCAGGAAGCAAAAGGAATGTCGAGAGGGGGCTTTCCATGAGGACCACAAGGACAGGGGTTCACTGTGTAACAGGAGGGATTTAGGCAAGCTTCCCAAATCCAAGGACCACAAAGTATGGCTGGAAGAGGGGTCAGATGGCTGCCTTTCGCTGGTGGCACTTAGGACAGCCATTTGCTTGAGATGATTGCCGGGCAGGCTCAGCCAGATGGGCTAGGCGACCCCTCAGCCTGGTCTAGTCCAGACACACAATTCCATTCTCTCTGACACATCGATGAGGCATTTGTTCTTGAGGCCTCCTTAAGAGCCCCTGACTAAACAAGGAAGTTAGCATAAGACCTCTAGACATATCTGCTTATCCTATTCTGCCATCCCAAGAGGCTGAGGTCAGCAGGCAGGCACCACTGGGCAGGCGCTGACAGACCGGATGTGCTTCAGTCGCTAGGCAGACGCGAGGGACCGATTTAAGGTGGAGTCGCGGCTTTCACTGTGTTCCCTGCAGCCTTGATGTTCCCAAAGCCCAGCTTGGCATAGAAAGAAGGACTAAGGCTTTGCTGGCTCTCTCTGCTCTATGATTAAGTTGCCTTTGTTAAAGAGATGCATGTCCAGCCACAAATTTGCCATTGGCGAGTGATGCCCACGAAAAACCTTTGGTAGGAAAATTAAGAAGAGAACAATATACCCAATGATCGCAAAAGCATAAGAATCCAAAGATCTGATGATGGAACATACTTGCCTCGGCTCAAGAGACGAGGGGCAGACCATGGATACAGAATGCTGCCTACGCTGTCATACATGGTTCTATGTGTCACTCCACCTTGTTTGATTTGCCTCTGGGTTACAAGGGACCATTCCAAAGGGGGTTACTGGGAAGTGCCCATGATGTTTTAAAAAGAAAAGCACCAGCGATTCTTCCTGGAAGAATGCTCTACCAAGTTTACTTACCATTAGGTTTAATTTCTCTGACATAGTTACTAGGGAACCAGCCTGTTTTCCCATTGAGTGTGCCTTCCCACCAGCCACCTTCTTCCACTCGAGTGACATAAATGATGTCGCCCTTGCATACTGAGAGCTCATCTTCATTGGTCTGCTTAAAGTTGAATCTTGCCTTTACTACCAACTGGTGGTTCCCATTTTCAGTCATCTCCTGGTACAAAAGAACATATGATCAATTTAGTGAATATCAAAGCAAAAAGGAGAGCAAGGACCAACCTCCCCCACAATGGACGACCAAGGCCAAACTGCCTGAGATCCCTTCCAGTTCACAGAAACAGACACAGGAGGAGGCCAGGAAGCCAATCCCATTGGTCACTGAAGTGGATTGGACGGCTTGCTCCATAGTGGTTTAAGGTGATTTGCTGGTGGCAGTACTTGGAAGGTGCAAAGAGGGAAAGGAAGACTGATGCTTCCTAAGAGAAAGCCTCTCTGGGTTTGTGGACCACAAGGTTAAAAAAAGGGATAGCTCAGAAGAAAGATACAGCTCAAGGAAGAGAGGGAGAATGGCTAATTCCAAAGGAAAAGAATGGCCTTATCCTAGATCTGGAGCTGGCAGGGACCACAAAGGCCAACAAGCAAACTAAGGCCAACCCATAGAAGTGAAATGTTTTGTAAGAACCAGCAGACACAGGATCTGAACCCAGGACCCCTGACTCCAGAGCCAGCTCTCCTCCTACTGTACCACCACCAGTCTTTAAGGTTTGCAAGACATTCTTGCTACTTTTCCTAGTGGAGGCCATAACAACCCTGGGAGGTCAGGACTATTATCATCATCCCCATTTTCTAAATGAGAAAGCAGAGGCCCAGAGATGAAATGCCTTGCCCAGGGCCCCAAAGTGGCAGACGGAAGAATGTGAAGCCAGGGCCCTCTTGGCTCCAAGTCCTGCCCCAGGAGAGAGAAGCAAACTCAGATATAATCTGGCCAGGTGTGGGAATGCACATGGGAACTTCTGCCCTGTTTCCACTGTGGAACAATGGCAAATGGGAAGTTTCTCCCCCACCTAAAAGATTCTCTAACTGGGAAGAAGGGGCAGAATTCAACTGAGGATGCCACCACAGGCTGAGATTTCTAACTGGAACATACTTAGCAGTCAGAGAGAACTCAGCAGAGCAGCAAAGAGCAGAATTGCAACTAAGGCAGGGCAACTGGGGCTTTACCCCAAGGCACTAAATTCTGAGGGTGCTGACAACACTTGCAGGCTTTCAGCATGCTGGGGTAAATTTCTTTCCCACCCATCATTCTTGACAGTAGCCTCCCAACATAAGCAGCCTCACACTGGTGTCCCACAATCTCTGGCTGCCCCCTCCCATACCTCCTGTCCCAAGCAGCTAAGGGTACCTTTCATGTGACTTGGCCCAGGTATAATACATACCGCTGCCTTTGAATGCCTTCTTAGCACTGGTGCTGAGTTAGAAACTGCTCCTGGGAGGTTTATCTGGGAACTGGAAACAGCACTAATGGAAGAAAAAGGTTGGCATGGTCCTTCTGAAACCTGGTGATCTGTGGGATCAAGAGGCAGAGACTAAGTCCCATCTACAACTCAGTTCTTTAAATGACAACACAGAATAACTAAAGCAGGGAGGAAAAGGAGAGTCCTGTAATGTGATCTCATCCTTTAAAAGAGGAAGTTAAAACCCCAGGAGAGGAGCAGACTTGCCCAAGGTCACACCGGAAATAACAGAACTGGGATTCAAATCCAAGGCCTTGGACCCCAAATCTTTCCCCATAACAGGAAGTCACTTATCGAATAGCAAGGTGACTCTGAGTGACTCTCAGCTGGTCGTGCTGTGACCGTGGCCACATCCTGCCTCTCTTCGGCTCCAGGTTCCTTCCCAAATGTCTTGGCCACATTTCGCCCAGAGCCACATCCTGCCAGCTCCTCCCCACAGGTCCAGGCCCAACACCCTGTTTTGTCACCCAAGAGGGTTAAGGGGGAAGTAAAAATTGTGAGTGGGAGATGGTGTGGAAAAGGACCTGGAATCAGGAAGATTTGGGTCCAAACTCTGTGTCTGAAACTTACCAGGTGAGTGACTGTGGGGGAAAGGCATCCTGCCTTTTTGAGTCTCAGTGTACTGAGCTATAAAATGGGTACTATGCCCCAGTGTGGTTATGAGGCTTGGATGAGGTATTGTATGTAAAGCACTTTGCCAAAGCTAAAGCACTCTAGAAAGTTTAATTATTATTATCATTATTATAAGCAACTGCTTCTTTGAAAAATATTTCCAATTTCTCTTTTGATTTTTCTCTTTTTTGCCTTTCACCAAGTCATTTTCCCTCTTACCCACATGTAAGAAACTGTGTGGCTTGCATGGACCACAGTGTTCCCCTTCCACTGGAAGAGCTCAAGAGATCCAGAGATTAAAAGGGAGAGGGAGGGGGAAGGAGAGGGGGAAGGGAATAGGGAGAGGGGAGAGGGAGAGACACAGGGAGAGAGAGAGGGAGAGAGAGGGAGGGAGGGAGAGGAGAGAGGAGGGAGAGACAGAGGGAGAGACAGAGGGAAGGAGAGAGAGAGAGAGGGAGAGAGAGAGAGAGAGAGAGAGAGAGAGAGAGAGAGAGA
>NW_027187369.1:12584347-12584827 GCF_028583685.1 Petaurus breviceps papuanus
GGGGAAGAGAGAGAGAGAGAGAGAGGAAAGAAGGAGAGGGAGAGAGAGAGAGAATATGAGAGAAAGAGAAGAGGAGAGAAAGGGAGGAGAAGAGGGGGGAATATGAGAGAGAATGAGAGAAAGATAGGGAGGAGAGAGAGAGAAAGGGGGAGAGAGGAGAGAGGGAGGAGAGGGGAGAGAGAGAAAGAGAGAGAGATGAGAGAAGGAGAGGGAGTGGGAGAGAGAATATGAGAGAAAGAAAGGGAGGAGAGAGAGAGAGAGAGAGAGAGAGAGGGAATATGAGAGAGAGAGAGGAGGGAGAGAGAGAGGAGAGAGAAAGGAGAGGGAGAGAGGGAGGGAGGGAGGGAGAGAGGAGAGAGAGAATAAGAGAGAAAGAGAGAGAATATGAGAGTATGAGAGAAAGAGAGGAAGGAGAGAGAAAGGGAAAGAGAGGGAGAGAGGGAAAGAGGGAGGGAGAGAGAGAGAGAGAGAGAGAGAGAG
>NW_027187369.1:12585227-12603804 GCF_028583685.1 Petaurus breviceps papuanus
AGAGAGAGAGAGAGAGAGAGAGAGAGAGGAGGGGGAGAGAGAGAAAGTATGTGTGTGTATGCATGTGGTGTATGTGTGTGTGTGTGTGTGTGTGTGTGTGTGTGTGTGTCTGGCAGTCACTGAATGGATGATTATGCATTAAAACCCCCATCAGGCCAATGTCGGCTCAGCTCTCCCTCCAAGCCTCCTAAAACTTGAAAGCAAGGCTGCTGTGTGCCCCTGCCTTCCTTGCTGACTGTGTGAGGAAAGTGGGGGCTGGCCACAGGACAAATTCCAATGAGGGTGCTCTACCCCCTCTGCTCCACTAGAAAGGGCCAGGCATTCCCTAGGAGATGAGTTCAGTAGCCAAGTCACTTCCCTGAGGCTGGGTCTTAACGTTCACCTCATTGTACTCTTAGAAACTTAGTGGTGGGGAAAAAGGGCCTAGAAAACTGGCCCTGAGAGTTTGGCAAGAGAGGGTATCATCTGTGTGGCCCCCGAAGGGATGCTTGTCATGGACAGTTCCCAAAATTAGCTGAGCTTTCTACTACAAGTCTTCCAATGATATCTTAAAATAAATTTTAAAAATAACCAAGACGGCTTCTGATGGGTCCTTTTGCATTGAATATTGTCATTGTCAATGGTGCCAAAGCCTCCTGAACCCTCAGACTGGGACGTCCATTGAGGAGTCAGCTCTCCCATTACTCTCAGATGGTCATCTGGGTGTCTGTCTGATCTTCCCAAGAGCCTATGAGTTCCAGGGGCAGGGGAAAAACTGCCCAACCCGGAAACTCGAGGGCGGGGGCCCATGCCTTAACCTCGGAATCTCTTCCCTCCTCACTCAGCAGCAGAAATACAGTAAGCTATGGGCGGTTAGGTGGCGAAGTGAGTAGAGCGCCGGCCCTGGAGTCAGGAGAACCCGAGTTCAGATCTGGACTCAGACACTTAACACACACAAAAAACCCTAGCCGTGTGACCTTGAGCAAGTTACTTAACCCCAATTGCCCTTCAAAAAGAAAAAAAAAAGAAATACAGTAAGCACTTAATGAACAGCAGTTGAATCAAATTAACCAACAAGAGGAGCCATTTTGACAGCGTTTGAAGCTTGGCCAAGCATCTGTGACCTCTTTTGAGGCTCATAACAAGAGATTGGTGAAGTTATTCACCCCATGAGAGACTCCACAGGATCACGGATCTTGAACTAAAACGAACCTTAGGGGTCATTTAGTCCAAACTCTTCATTTTACAAATGAGGAAACAAGTCCAGAGAGATGATGTGATATGCCTGCATTCATACACAGGATCCCATATCTTGAGCTAAAAGGGAACTTCGGGTCATATAGTCCAATTGCTCCTTTATACAGAAGAAACTAAGGCCTTAGAGCTAAATGAAATAAGGTCACATGGTGGCTGCCATGCTGGCCTTCAGTCAAGAGAAGCTGGGTTCAAATCCTCCTTTAGAGACATGCTAGTTGTGTGACCCTGGGGCCAATCACTTTACCTCTCTGAGATGATCTGTAAAATGGGTCCAATAATAGTGACTCCCTCAGAGGATCATTGTGAGAGCTAAATGAGATCATATATGGAAAGTATTGTGCAAACCTTAAGGTGCTATAGAAACATGAGCTCCTGTTATTGTCACACATGAAGAGACTGAGGCTGAGGGGGCTACTTAAGTGACTTGCCCAAGGTCACCCAACCAGGAAGGGTCAACTCCAGATCTGCCCACAGGCCCAGGCCAGCCCTCTAACCCCCCTGGCCACCCAGCTGTTTATATATCAAAACTGAGCTTTAAATAAACACAGTCTCCAATTACCCAGATATATGGAGAATCCCACTACATTCTTGAAGGAGTTAAATGATTTTTTAAAGGGGAAGTTTTCCACACAAAGCTTAACACCATATTCTTATCTCTTAGGAAAATCAACATGGTTAGTGAGAGAAAGAACTGGACTTAGAGGCAGGAGATTGGCTGCCAAGTCCCAGTTTCCTGCCCCAGGTAAGCTGTGTGACTTTCAGCCTCAGTTTCACCATCTGTAAAATGGGGATAATATTAGTGCCTATCACAAGGGATAACTTTGAAGATCAACAGAGAATGTGTGTGAAACACTTTGTAACCTTACAGAGTTAAGACAGACAAGATATTACAATTAGAATTTCTATTAAGTACAAATTACAGATTAGGGCAGGAGTGGGGAACCTGTGGCCTTGAGGCCACATGTGGCCCTCTAGGTCCTCAAGTGCAGCCTTTTGAATACACACTTCACAGAACAAATCCCTTTGAGGACCTAGAGGGTCACATTCGGCCTCGAGACCAAAGATTCCCCAGATGTTGTAGAAATACACACATATTTCTTCCACTCACTGAGTGGCCAAAAATTTAGATGATGTTTTCCAAGTGTGCATACTTTAAATGGCCTGTGAACCTCCCACAACTCTGTCTTTGAAGATGTTATTATCTCTGTTTCACCCATGAGCAAAATAGAGTATAGGAGAGTGAAGCAGTCACACAGTGACCACCCAGCAGAGACAGGGAATGGAGCTCGACCTTTTTCCTAACCCCAAGCCAGCACCATCCACTCACCAGTAACTGGAGCTGGATTCAGAATGTGAGTTTACCAAAAAGGAAGAAGGTGAAAGAAGAGAAGACAGTGAGAAACTGCGTCTCTCTCATGGAAGGAGAGGAACTGGGTCCTCAATTTGTAACCCATAAGAAGAAAGAAAGGGGACTGGCCTGTACCCTTCCCCCACATCCACACTGACCCCTACCCATCCAGTTATTTGGCAGAAGGCAGGCCCCTTGTCCTTGACACTATGCAAAGATGCCCAGGCATTTGCAATATGTTTGTTTCAGCATATATATATATATATATATATATATATATATATATATATATATATTTCAGCCTTTAATACAATAATTGTGCCCACCTTGAGTTGGGCCTGAGCTGGCTCCTTAGGTGATCAGGAGTCCATAAGGTACCCAAGAGATCCTCATGGCACAGCAGACACAAAGAAGAAGCCCTCCCACTCACACATCCTCCCCCTCAATGCACACACACCCTTCCCTGCCTTACCCTCGGTAGCTTTGTTGACAGCTAAAAGGGTACTCAGCACTCGGGAGAAATTGCTGCCTGTGTAAAGGTCACAAGGATCAAACACCTGTAGGGGGAAAAAAAGGGAGAGGTAAACTGTGAGACTCCCTAGACTCAAGATACCAAACCATGGCAGAAGGAAGGGAGGGGAGGAAGGGAGGGAGGAAGGGAGGGAGGGAGGGAGGGAGGAAGGAAAGGAAGGAAGGAAGGAAGGAAAGGAAGGAAGGAAAGGAAGGAAAGGAAGGAAAGGAAGGAAAGGAAGGAAGGAAGGAAGGAAGGAGCCTCCCCTTCCAGCTCACCAACCCAATTTGAAAAGCCAAGAAGTAAGCCTCGGTGTATACTGTGGGGCCAAATAAAAGAGACAGCCCACCTGCCCATCAGCTCACCTGTCTCACCAGCCAGTATGACCACCAGCCCACTGGCCTGCCTAATAACTCGAGGCAGGCCATCTGGTCATCAAAACAAGCCCAACCCCCTCCCCTGCCCCCAACTGCCAGATATGCAGGAGGCAGAGCTCTCCCTGCCCCAGCTCTCTCCAAGTACTTGCCATTGTAACCTCTGCCACTTGTATGGCATCCTAAAGTTCAAAGGGTCCTTCACAAACATCTGAGCCTCCCCACAAGAGCCCAGAGAGAGAGGCACTCTTGTTATCCCTGTTTGACAGAAGGGCCTAAAGCTCAGACAAGTTAAGGGACTTGCCCAGGGTCACACAGCTAGTAACCAGGGTTTCCTGACTCCAGATGCGACACTCTAGCCATAGCACCACACTGCCTCCCATGCCCGTGTGTCTGTCACTGTTTATAATTAGCAACAGATAAATGAGGTGATACTTCCAATAAAAGAGGCTGGCACTTCTGTTTTTATCCTAATGGGTCATTTCTTTATTTGTTGTCTGACACTTTCCCCTTTCTCTGTCCCTCCCCGGGCCCCCACTTCAGGTTCAGGCCTGCTTCTCAAGCCCTGAGAAAAGGAATGGCCCCTCGTGTGACCCCTTTGCTTAGATCCTGACCCACTCTACCCCCATATTGCCCAGGATTTCTGCCTGGTACCCATTTTCTTTGCTCCTTGGTCCCTGGTCTGGGCTCAGAATTCTTGTTGTAGCCACCTTCCTGGACTTGGGCCCTTGCTTGAATTCAACAGCTGATACCAGAACTTCTACCTTAATGCTTAGGTTCCATACTTAAAATATTAGCTCTTCCCAAGGAATTTGCTAGTTAAACTCTCCCTTAAATAGTAATGTCTAACATGGGCACTGGCATTTTCATTGACTTATGAAACTAACAAGAGCCCTGTGAAGCAGGTTGTACAAATATTGTTATCATCATCTCCATTCTACACATGAGGAAACTGAGTCCCAGAGAAGTATGTAAGCAGACCATGGTCAGAAGGCAAATAAGTGACTGAGCAGACACTGGAAAGCAGATCTCTAGACTCCATTAAGTCACGCTGTTTTGAATGGAAGATCCAAGATGATTTGGATCAGGGGTTAAGGGGAGAGGGCAAGAGGGGCCCTGGGACCTCAGGAATATAGTGGGGAAAAGGGCTCTGGGGAACTTGAGTAGGGACCATTTGGCTAGCAGCTGGCCATGTCCACACGTGAAATGAAATGGGTCTGGCCAAAACACAAATGAAATGGTGGCCCTAAAACAAGCAGCACGAGGACAAGAGAAAGCACTGAAGGAAACGCAGATTTGCTGCAGAGAATCTGTTTGATTTTAAGCTCCAAGAGGGTAGGGACCAGTTCTTATTCATCTTTGTATCTCTCACAGTGAAAGAGCACACACTAAATCTTTGTTGAATGAGACTGTCAACAGGCAATTACAACATCATGTAACGAGTCACCTATCGGTTCTATTCTCCGGACAAGCATTAGCAGAGTTTTTTCCAACTCAAGTTATGGGAAGAGAAACCACAATGACCATGAAGTCCCACCCTATCTTGGTAGGCAGAATTTGATAATGACGGATCTTCTTTGCAAAGGTTCCCCCCACCCACCCCAGTCTTCTTTTTGGGGAGATCTATATGCCAAGGAGAACCAATCTCTTCTTCCTTTCTCCTCTACAACATATCAGGTGTCTATATGGAAATGGGCAGGGCTCGGGTCTGTCTACCAGAATGGAGCTCACCAAAGCAAAGGCATTCTTCTTGGTCTCCAGAAACCCTCCCATGACTCTGGGGGGAACTCAGCTAAAGCCTCCCATTCCTTTGGCAGGAACTCAACTAAAACATGTATGCTACTACCCACCCACTCCATATTGCAAACCCAGAATAAGTCAGGGGCCCTGTCCAGGCAAACTTTCTCCCTCTCTTCCTAACTACAGCTTCTAAAAATAGACATGAGGATTCTGCAGCCCTACAGCACTGATGTTTACAATAGCCACGAAATTTGAGGAAATTAAATCCAATTAAACCAGCATTTTAGTAAGTGAATCCTCAGTTCCAGGCATTGTGCTTGGCAAAGCCAAAAACAAAAACAAAACTTTCACCATTCTATGCTCTTAACCACAAGCACTGAGAAGAATAGATGTAGAGCAATGCTGAAAGAGCAATGAACTTGGAGTCTAAAGAAGTAGGTTGAAATCCCAGCTCTACCATTAACTAACTGGGTGTCCTTGGGCAAGTAAGGCTGCTATCTATATTTTTGTACATATTTTCTCGCTGTCAATAACCTCCCTGGGGGATAGTCCCAGTACTGGAATGTCTGAGTCAAAGGGTATGAACAATTTAGTAATTTTTCTTGCATAATTCCAAATTGTTTTCCAGAACGGTTGAAGCAATTCACAGCTGGACCAGCTGTGAATTAGCACGCCTGTCTTCCCACAGCCCCTCCAACAATGAGTTTTACCATCCCTGCTAGTTTGATGGGTGTGAGAGGATTGTTTTAAGTTTCATTTCACTGATTAACAGTGATTGTCAAAATTTCTTTCATGTGGTTTTGATAGTTCATATTTCTTTCTTTCAAAGCTATTTGCTCAAATCCTTCCATCACTGGTCTACTGAGCAGCCTTTACTTGTAATACCTAAATGAAGGAGGAGGCATTTATTTAAACCTACTTAAAGTCTCTCTCCATTTCAAAGGAGAGAAGCAACTATTAATAAAGGTCTTCTGATGGTGTGCAGAAGCCATGGGAGCTATCGGAGCCAGGGACAAGGTTGACTGCTTTCCCACTGTTTGAGAGCAAGCTGTTTTTCTGGTCCCATTATAACAGCCCCAAACCTCCCAAGGAAATTGCCATGTTGGCTGCATAGGTGACAGGGCAAGCAACCAGACCTAAAGAAATACCTAGAATGAAGTCAGTACACCTGCTGTCGCCAAGGTTACCCTGATGGCCTTTCTCAGTCCTCATCAGCCCTGCCCCATGTCAGCTTCTTCCTTCTGGACACTCTTCTCAAGTTCCAAGCCACTGCCTCTTCTGGCTCTCCCTGCTACCTTCTCAGTCTCCCTCGCTAGCTCAGGACCCATCTATCTCCCTTCCTCTTAGCATGGGTATCCCAAGGCTCCAGCTAAGGCCCTCTTCTCTTCTCCCTCTATACCTCTGAGATCTCATCAGCTCCCATGGACTCAATTATCATTTCTAAGCAAATGACTCCCAACCCTACATCTCCAGCTGAAATGTTTCTCTTGACTTCAGTTCCAAAGTGCCAACTGTCAGACATCTCTACTTCCATGGCCTGCTGTCATCTCCAACTCAACATGTCCAAATTAAAGCTCATTAAATGATGAAACATGCCTTCCCTCTTCTCCCCAAAGGGGGGGTGTCTACCACAGGGGCAAGAGTTTGAATATGCTGTCAGACGCTCTGCTGTAATGATTGTTTTTGCTTAATTGTTTTCCCCTATTAACAAGGGAGGGTTCAATGCTTGGGTGAAGAGCACAGAGGGGCTGTGATATAAAAGGAAAAGGCACCAATTAAGTTTCTTCTGAAGTAAAGGCTTAGGAACCAGATTGCAAATGTAATAAATAATAGGCATGAATATATTCTGTACATGGAACATCTTACATAACATATAAAACACGTAAACAAAGCTAAAGGCTCCAAACCTTCGGATGCAGTGAGAACAGGCAGAAGAACAAAAAGACTTGGGGCTGGCACTTAGGGTCCTTTGTTGCAATAGAGGGTGGGCTCTTTCAGGTGTTCTTTTTGCATATTTGCAATTTTGCATATTGATCGGACTGTTATGATTTGGTACCACGTTAGATAGGAAAAGTGGCCTCTGGAATGAGTGCTATGAGGGCCCGGCCCTTGGCCACAACTGGGCTTCCACGTGCCTCAGGCCACCCCTAGGACTTGGCTGTTCTCTTGTTTGGTAAAACAAGTTCTTACACCCTTAGGAACTCCTCCAATTAGTCTTCTTCTATTTCTATGTACATTAAGTTTCCAGAGAAAGGGACAGCAAATTCCCTCTGTGAATACAGGTCCACCCATCACTGCCCCATAAAGTCTGAGAGCTGCCCAGAGTCCAGAGGAACAGGCCATTGCTCAGGGTCACACGTCTCTATCCAGGTCCTCCGGGTAACAAGGCTAGTTCTCTTCCCATGAGGCCATGCTGCCTCTTACTACAATTTTAAGGAAACGTGAAAGCCTTGTCTACTTATCTATTCTCTGTCCTTTCAACAATTAAGAGAACACAGTCTGCTTGGTACTCGAGGCAGGGAGAGTAACTGCAGAGATCCTCGATCCTTTCCTAGATGGCCCAATCGCTGAATCACTAGGGTTTCCTGGGATGGGGGGCCAGGACTCAGGGCTTGGGGCTCCCTGGGATAGCAAGCCAAGCAGAGTCCCCAAGTACCTGCCCTGTCTGACTCTCCTTATCACAGTGCCCCCCACTGGTACTTCTGGGGTACAGGAGAGGGAGTGCTGGCCTGCAAAATAGAACCAGCCCCTCAACACACAAACTCCCTAGCTAGGAGACCCTGAGCAAGTCCCTTGCATCTCAGGGAGCCTCAGTGATCTCATCTGTAAAATGGGAATAAAATCCTACCAACCTCCTAAGGTTGGCTGTGATGAAAAGATGTAACAGAGGACAATCAAGTCCAACCCCCTTATTTTATGGAGAAGAAAAACAGGGCAAACAGAGGGGAAGTGACTTGCCCACGGGTACACAGTTCCTAGGTATCTGAGGTAGGACTGGAACCTTGGTCTTTGTGGCTCTAGGCCCAAGACTATCCATGCCAGGACCTCTCAGTATGTAACAAAGTACCCTGCAGACCTTCAATGTCTATACTGGGGGTTCAGAACCTGGGGGCCACAGAAAGATGGCAGATGGGTCTGTGAATTGGGATGGGGGAAAAAGGTTATTGTCACTAACCTTTACCTGAAATTTGGCATTTCCTTCCATTATGAATGTAGGCAACAAGACATGACTGGAGGAGTCCCTCCCCATAGGCTTCCCCAGCTATTATCTTCCTTATTAACAAGAAGTCCTTCGACAAGGAAAGCTACCTCTCTCATTCAGAGCCTCAGTTTCTTCATCGGTACTATGAGGACAATAACATTTACACTACTTCTATCCCAGGACCTGTGAGGGGGTGGGGGAGCCTTGCAAAGGCTGAAAGCAGGGGAGAAGTAGAAGTTATTGTTGCTACTGGGACGGGGGGGGGAGTGCAAAAAAATGGCAAGAACCCTTGTGGAGGTGGCTGATCTTTGGAAAGTAGCTTGTACTGGGAGAGGCTCCCAAGATGGCAAAATGGGAATAGTACTGTCCTTGGACAACCTGCCCAACAATAAATAGGCATGAGAGAAAGGAGAGCCTCTCTCCTTGTTAACAAGTGGGGCCAAATGAGCTGCTGCCACCAGTCCCGCCTCACAAACACATGACTACCAAAGCACCTGCTGCCTTCAATCCCCCTCCCTCCCCATTCCCCCATCAGAGCCCCAGCCCCCTCCTATCTCTGCCCCTCCCCCCAGTTTCCAGGCCCATCACTGAGCCCCCACCCCACCTCTTGCCAGGGCAGGGCTTCTGTGCTTGGCGCTCCAGCTCCCAGCGGCTCCCAGAGCTAAGACAAAAAAATCATCCCACCCAAGGAACTCTGCCTGTAAAAGCAGAGTATTGTTTCCATGGGGAGTGTATTTCATAAGGCCAGAAGACCAAAAATTTAGAGCTGGAAGGGGACTCAGGGGCCATCTAGTTCAGCACACTCCTTTTATAGATAGGGAAACTGAGGCCCAGAGAGATGAAAGTGACTTGCCCAAGGTCACACACAAGGATCACAGGGCTGGAGCTTGAAGGGACCTCAGCTCAGAGGCCAACTAGTCCAAAATCTTCATTTCAGAAGGAGGACACAGAGTCGGAGAGGTTTTGAGTGACCTAGTCCAGGGCTCTGTCTTCTGCTGCCCCATTCCCAGGCTGAGCCTCAGAAGACCTTCGTAGGGCAAAGTAAGCAAAACCAAGGGAACACTTTAAATCGTGACCACAAAAACATACAGACATAACTGTAGAGCAAAGATCAACATAAGGACCAATCTTGACTCCAGAGAAGTGATGGGGAAGAAGCTGTGCCCCTCCTCTTGGAAGAGAGGTGGTGAGCTACAGGTGTGAAACAGAGCATTCGACACCAGAGAGAGGTGAGCCATCTGTTTGTTTTTCTTTGCTGCCATACTCTGTTACATAGGTGGGCTCACTGGTGGGGGGTGGGGGGAGAACATGACAGCAATATAAAAGATAAAGCATAAATATAACCTATTTTTTTAAAGAGAGAAAATGTTTTTCAAGTTTCAACCAACTGACTTAAAAACAGACTCTTGGAAGCTGCTCTTATGTATCCAAATGTGCTTCCTTCCACAGGGGGACCCTGTTCACTTTCTCTTGTACTAAATGTATTCTAAAACCAACACATGCTCGACTTTCCTCATTTTAGACAAGATTTATACCCTTCTGAGGACAATTTCCCTCTACCATTCTCCAGCACCACCAGTAGCCCCCTCTCTACTCACAGATTTGGGGGGAGAGGCAACCCCCACCCCCAACTGCCAGCAAAGACAACTGAGGCCCAGGGAAGGAAAGGCTCCTGGCTCCATGAAACCACAGGCATTAAACAGACTTGAAGCAAGGTCTTCTAGGGTCCTTTCCACTAGTTCACTCTGCTGGCCAGCCCTGCCAAATGCCCAGGACAGCCTGGGCTAGGTTCCAAAAGGCCTGCCATGTCCTGCCTGTCTCCCATTCTGACAGGTGGGGGGAGGAGGTAGGCACGAGAGACGGGGCTCCTTCACCCCTCCTCACCCACAGCAATGTGTCCAGCTCATCTAGTTCTGGCCTGGGTGGCATTCCGAGATGGGGGATGGGGAGGGAGGGGGCTAAATGGGACACCAGGCCCAAGGGCAGAAAGAAGGGCAGAAGTGATGGCTCCCCTTATTCCCACTGAGTCAAGTTGGCAAGCCAACAGAAAAAAGGCCAAATCAGAGCAATGAGCGATACGTTCCCCAGTGCAAACGAAGCCTTGGCTTTGCCAGATCCAGGAGACAGGAGACATATATAAAGTAAAGGGCACTGGACTAAGGGTAGAAAAACTGCGGCTTGGGCCCAGCTCCACCAACTCCTCCCCCTCTGTGGAGAGTAGCTCTCATAAAAAGCCAGAAGGTCAGGTGAGACAAGCCCTTAGCATCCTAGGGTTTTGGAGACCCTTTCACTAAAAGAAAAGCTGCCCTGGTGCACTTAAGTGTCCGCCTCCACCAAGCTTCCCCTGACCAGGATCACAGGATCCAAAGTTGGAAAGGTCAACTCCCTCCTCTGATGGAGGAAGACACTAAGGCCCCAGGGAGGGGAAAGGACTGGCCCAAGGTCACAGAGTTCCTAAGTGGCAGGACCAGCCTGTTCTGGTCTCCTCCCTCCTCCCCCTCAGCACCTAAGAGGCACCAGATACAATCTGGGACTTAATTCTATTGTCCTTTGTTGTTCGTGTGTGTTCATCTTTTCTCCCTAACTGAACTTCTTTTGGGGGGGAAGGGGGAATCAGAGGCAGGGCAGGAACCATTTTATATGTCTTCAGTATCTTCCCTCACCCCACCAGTGTCCAGCATAGTGCTGCTGCCATGGAACCTTCTCAATAAATATTTAATTGTTAGCCTGAGGAAGTCCCAGCATGGAAGCTTCCATCATTAAGGAAGATCGCAACCTTTCTATGACTAACTTTCAGGGAGCTGCCTGAGGCACAGAAGGTGAGATGATATGCCCAAAGTCATACTTAGAAAGTGTCAAAGGGAAGATTCGAATCTGGGCCTTCCTGACTTGAAGTCTTATACTTTAGCTCCTACACCAGGTTGCCCCTGATGAATGAGAAAGAGCATTCCAGGTCACATTCAGCCTTCCAGAAACACACCTAGCACTTAAAGCAGAGAGCTTGGCTCTGCTGGTCCAGATGGGCTGGGAAGGTCACCAGCTTGGGTCCAGAGCTGCTCTGTTCCACTTGACACAGGACATCTGGCTCCCTCCTACTCCCACACAAACTTTGGAGCCTGGCTTAGCTCAGGAGAGGATGGAAAGTAGAAAGCCATGGGCTTGGATTGGGCTTGGGGCTACTGGGGTAACACCTTCCTCAATCTCAGGGTATCACTGTCGACAGCCCCTGAATGAAGCAGGAGAACCCCAGAGTAACCTCACCCCAGCTGTGGCCCTCTCCACAAAGTCAGGCCAGCTGAGCCCACCAGGTCCCAGGAGGGAACTCACCCCAAGCCAGCAAGCCAGCGGGAGCCCGGGGCGGCGTCACAGGCTGCAGCAGGTCCCTCTCACTACCTCTAGGCTTCAGGACAACTAGAGGGTTGCTCTGAAGCTAGGGTGGTTTTTCTTTCCCCCTTTGGAGCTGGCAACCAATAGAAATGCACTGGGCAAGGAATTCTTGGGCTTCCTGCAGAGGTCTATATAGAAGCCGCTTTTCCAAAACTGGTCTGTCATTTTTAGAAGGGCCAGTCAGTGCCGAGGAGACATAATCCAACCAGCCTGAGGAGGGGAGAAGTGGGCTCAGATAACAAGAAGTATCAGGAATGGCATCCATTGAGCTCTGGGCCTCAGCGTGCACACACCACACCTTCTAGAGGCTGCTTCCCGGGGCCGCTTCCAACAGGGCTCATTACCCGTGTCAGATATAGCAGGGGTCAGAGCTGGAGAATGCTCAGGGGAGTGTGCTCAGCACTGGGGACAGGAAGCCCCAACCCAATATAGGAGAGAGAAACATCTCCTGCCCTAAAGAAGCTTACAGTCTATCAGAAGCAAAGAAATGGAAACATAACCATCTGAAGACAGAGAGAGAACCAGCCACTAGGGAGAGAAAGAAAGGCTTCTCAGAGGAGGCAGGCGTGGCACCTGAGCTCAGGCCTGAAGAAATGGAGAGGAGGGATTGGAAGAAAGGCTTGGGTTCCAGTCGTGATTTGGACACCCACAAACCAGGGGATCCTGGACAAGTCACTGAACCTCTCTGGGCCTCAGTTTCCCTCATCTGTACAATGAGGGAGTTGGACTCAATGGCTCCTAAGGTTCCTTCCAGCAGGGTATGGATAGGTCAGAATTAATGCATGGCAGGCACAGAGGCTAGTCTATGCAAAAGCACTGAGGTGGGAGATCAACTAGTACACCTGCAATTAGGCCAGAACACAAAGTATGTGAAGGGGAATAATGTGAAGTTAGGCTGGGGGCCAAGTGGGGAAGGAAGGAAAAACCATGGAGGGATGGCAGCAGCGGCTGCATGGCTGGCGCTGCCTAACTCTTTCTTTGGCACAAGGGAAAGCTGTCTCCGTGTGTGGTCAGGAGGAATGTGGTATCTGGAAGCAGCTGGTGTAAAAACCAAAGGCAATGATGAAATGAAAGAAAATGAGAAAGGATGAGAAAGGTGAAGAAAGGAAAGGGAAGAGAAGGAAAGGGGAGGGGAGGGAGGGGGAGGGAGGGGAAGGGAGGGGAGGGGAAGAGAGAGAGAGGAGAGGAGAGAGCATTAGCTGGGTCTCTGAGCATGTGTTCTATAGCAGGTCCAGTCTAATTTGTCAGGGTGTAGCAAGAGCTGAAACTGGGATTAAGGATTAATTAGGCTAAGCAGGCAGGGTCCCCAGTGACAGGTTTTCATGAAGATGGCAGCACAGTGGCACTGCCAACGTGGATATAGGGCCTTCATCTGAAGTCAGTCTGAGGGTAGCATTTCTCCTGCCCCAACTTTGTATGCCAACCCCAGATGGCCACCAATGGCGAAGCACAGCTTAGCTGGGCGGGTTATCAAATACCCAGGCAAAGGATCATCTATTCAAAGCTGGAAAGGGCTCCCAAGTCCAACTGAGCTACCCTTTTACAAATGAGGAAACTGAGGCCCAGAGAGCCAAAGTAACTGACCGAATGGAGAACTGCTGGCCAAAATCATGGGGTTTTCCTTTTCTTTTCAAAGGCTCTGATTTTCCCATGCATGACCACTAGAAACTTTGAGACCTCAAGGCACAGTTAAGAAAAAAAAAATCAGCTTATTATCCGTGAGATAGAGGAGACAGGCAGAGAAAAGAGAGGGGGCAGGAAGGCCACGCAAATGGGAGCTTTTCTGAATGAAGCATGGTCCTAGGAGAGGACGCCAGCTTTTCCTGTTTCAGGTTTCCATCTCAAAAAGTAAAACTTCATCTATCCAGAACCCCCAGAAAAAGTCATTCTGGATAGCTGTCATCAAATTGGGTTTTTAAGCATCTTTAAGCACCAAATTGGGTTTGTTTGGGGTTTGGGGGGGGGATGGGCACCACTTTTATGACAATTAATGGAACCCAAGCCCTCACCCTTGTGACCCTGGATTCTGATAAGGAAGCACTCGCTTGTCTTTGCTGGTCCCAGGCAATACCTCCCAGGCATCTCCATGCCATGTACAAAATGTCCCCTACCCACTCCAGCAGCCCCCTTGCAAACTCTAGCTCTGAGCTCAGGCCCCAGACTCTGAAAAACAATAACAAAATCTGCACTGCCATTTCTAGAAAGGGCTTATGGCTGACATAAGCCCCATGACTCCAATTACTGGCCAAAACACTCCTGGAAACCATTCCCTTCCATAGGGTACCTTCCTTATTGGAATATAAGCTACAGGAGGGTCTGTCTTCCTTGCCTAGATGTGTATCCCCAGAACTTAGCACAGTGACTGGCACATGGGAAGCATGTGAGAAACACATGCATCTTTCTCTAACATAGCCACACTTCCCTGCCTTCTTAAGCAGATTGTACAGAAGGAGCATAATTTAATCTTTGGCTGATGGCTTAGCAATATCATCTTATGGGGGGGTTGTTCAGACCTGTGATTTAATTGATGTAAGAAATTATACACATATTGGCAACTATCCTGCAACTCGAGCACCGCCAAGAGGTTAAGTGACTTGCCCACTACCACTATTTTGTGGCATGACTGAAACATGAATCTTCTTTACTTCACTAAGACCAGCAGCCTCAGTATCATCATTATAAATATTAATTACTGTGCTGGGCCATAATACATAGCACCCCCATCCAGAGGTCACTAAGGCACACAGGGCTGTTTATCCTTTTGTCAAATGGCCCCATATTGCTGAGCTTTCTGAATTCTCATGTCTGCTTTTTCTAGGTTTCCATTTCTTCTTTGTCAGCTAAGTCTTTGCTCTGCTGAAGTTTAGCTGCCTCTGACTGTCCTTGCCCACCTGGCTTGATCCCCTACCAGTTTCCTCAAAAAAAAAATCTGCTTCTGGTTTGCCATAAAGTTTAGAAACCAACTCACTAAGCTTGTTAGAATTATGTATAAAATAAAAGTTTAAAAGTTCTGAGTGAAATACCTGAGGAGCCCTCCTCAGCAAGAGATTTGCAGGAGCTTTAGTATATGGACTTTCACCTGGGATCTGAAATAGTGAAGGCCCTTGAGAGTTGAGAGAACAATAAGCCAAGTACAGCGCCTTAGATCAAAGTATTTAACCAGGGGTGGGGACCCTTTGGCCACAAGGCCATATGTGGCCCTGTAGGTCCTCAAGTGAGGCCCTTTGACAGAATCTAAACTTCACAGAATGGATTCAGTAAAAGGGCCACACTTAAGGACCTACAGGGCCATGTGTGGCCTTGTGGCCAAAGGGTCCCCACCCTGATTTAAGCAAATGGATGAACAGGCATCATAATATAAAAGTAAAAAACACCCTGCTTCTCCAATTTCACCCCATGGAGGTTCTCAGTAAAGGTAGTTAGTTACATTGCACTTGAGTTAACTATCTCAAATGGAGAGTTGGCCTCCTTGGACTCTTCAAATCTCCTCAGGGAGGAATAACATCAATAACTGAAATGAGCAAATTAAACCCAACTTCCTTTCTCATTCATCTCTCCTGAACTCTCTGACAGAGGGAAAAAAAATAGTTGTGGAAAAGCCACAACTCACCTAAACCAATATCCCAGGATTACGTATCATAAATGTGGCATAGCGCAGCCATATGGGGTCTTGACCCACAGTTTAAGAAGCACTGAAGGGGTCTTGAGTGGAAAAAGTTTAAGAAGCTCTGGTCTTGTGAAAGGTAACCTGGTCAGGGACACAGGGAGACCAGGGTTTTAATTCTGTCTCTACCAATATCTAACTGTGTGACCTTGGGCAGGTCACTAAGCCTCTGTCAGTTTCCCCATCTATAAAGTTGAGAATCACAGAATCTCTAAATGGCAAGTGGCCTCAGCAGCCATCTGATCCAACCCACACCGGAACAAAAATCCTCCCCTACAGCAAAGCAGTCATTCAACCTTGGCCTCAGGACCTTCATCTAGCAGGAACCAAGGCAGCCCATTCCACTCTGGAACAGCCTTCTCATTGTTTGAATTCCTGAGTTCAAAGTTTAATAGTTTGTGTAATCCTGGATAAGTCACTTCACTGCTGTTGGCCTCAGTATCCTCATCAGGAAAATGGGGATAATAGCACCCACCTGCTAGGGTTGCTTTGAGGATAAAGGAAAATCATATTTGTTTAGCACTTTGCAATCCTTAAAATGCTATAGAAATGCTAGCTAGTAGTATTCCCATCAGCCCCTCACCCCTACCCCAAGCAGTCCATTCCACTTTGGATCCTCTCTCACTGTTAAGAAAGTTGTTGGGCTTTTTCCCCTTATGTACAGTTCAAATCATCTTTTAGGTAATTTTCACCCACTGATCCCAGTTCTGCCCTCGGAGGTCAAGCAGCACCAAGGCTAATCCCTTTTCAAAGGCACTACAGCCTGGCCTACATACTTGATGGCGGTTTAATAAAGTAAGATAAAATATAAAGTAAGTAACCACTAACAAAGCAGGAAGCACTCCGATAAGATAAGAGTGGGATCCAAATCCAGGGGATGGTCACGAATGGAATGTCCTTCAGTGACAAAGGGAGGCTTTGGCCCCACCATCACAGGCTGAGTGCAAGCCTCCTTCCCAGTTGTCGTAACTGTTCAAGGAAGCTAGCTAAGGGAATGAGTACAAGAGCTTATGTAAGAAAGAGCTGCAGCAGTGCCTGGTGGGTAGCACAATACTTTGTTTTAAGATACTTCTCCAGGGTAAATGTGAGAACGGAAAAACAAGGGGCGGGATCGGGTCCTCCACTGCTTGGGGGGGGGGGGGGCTCTTTGCCATCATCCCCCAGACAACGTTGCATCATTTTATTGGGCCAACTTGGGGCCTCGGTAGATGTCAAAGTTAGGAATCTGCGCCCATAACTCCATTTCCAGGAAAACCCAAGTGAGAAAGGCAATTTGGCCCCCACACTGTGACTAAAGGGGTTTGAGGTTGTTATTGTTATTGTTTTCAACTCTTCACAGAACCCAAGCTTAGACGCCGGTCCACTAAAGAGACTGATGGGAGAAGGCGACTTAGACATGCAGAGTGGTGCTGGCCTTAAAAACAAACACTGTGCGTGTGTACTGATAAACGTCCTACAACTCAAGAGTTTCTCCTCCCAAGGAGACATTACAAAGGGAGCCCCCACCCACCCACAACCCCACCCCCCAAAAAAAGTTAGCTCCCCGGGATGGTGGGCAGCCGCTTCAGGGCGCTGTACTGGGGAGGCCGAATGGGATAGCTTGGAGAACCTGTTGGGACCCTAATGGGCTCGAGAACAAGCACCTGGAAGTAAGCCCCGAGGCCAGGGCAAAGTTGGGATTGACTGGCAGGGCGCACGCACCGCGGGCAGGTGGCCTGGCGGGTCAGTGTCGCCTCTCGGGGCCACTACATACCTGGGGCAGACTGGGTGCCGAGAGGTCCTTCGGGCGCTTTGGTTCAGGGAGTGCTAAAGTGTTGCGATCTCGCCCTGGAGAGAAGTCAAATGAAGATACTTTCTGCGGCCAGACTTGGTCCCGAGTTTAGCTCCTCCCTCCACTGCCCCTGATCGCAATCTCTCCAAGCGCCTGCCCCGCCGACTGGCTGAGCGGGGCCACAAATCAGCTGGTCGCCAAGCCAAAGAGAAGCTCTCGAGGGATGCTCGGACTACTTGGACGCTGAGCTCCCCCCGCTTCCAGCACCCCCGAGCCCCCCTGCTCCGGAGCTGAGCCGAGCCGCGCCGCCTGGGTCCCGTGCGCCCGCGTACGGCCAGCCGGTCGGCCCCCGCGCACTCCAGCTGCTGCCACCTCCGAGCCCGAGCCCCAGACCCCGAGTCACAGGGCAAGCCTGGCCAGCGCGAGCCGGTGCCAAGGCTCCGAGCAGCGAGCGCTCGCCCCGGGCGGCCAAGTGGAGCTCAGCCTGGCTGCGACCCCGCGCCCCGGCCCCTCAGACTCCTGGCCCGAAGGGGACCTCAGCAGATCTACCGGACCCCCAAGTCTCCTTCCGCCGCAGCCAAGCGAAAGGAATTACTTCAGTTTTCCCCAGACTCAAGCAAGCCAACCGCCCCAGATGGGAGGAGAGAGAAGAAAAAGCCGCCCGCAACTTCCGACAGCGCCGCAAAGTCCGCGGGGCTGCGGGGCTGGCCCCGCTGCCCTAGCCCTGGCGGCGGCGGCCGCGGCGGCGGAGGCAGCGGCGCACGAGGCGCCGCGCTGTGGCCGCGGAAAGCGCGCGGGCTGCGGGGCGGGGGGGCGCCGGCGGCGGCCTCGCCTGCACCCCGGCCCCAGCGCCGGCTCCGCTCCGGCGGTACAGCGCGCAGCCCAGCGGCTGGAGCGCGGCCACGCAGGGGCGGCGCGGGGGGCCCAGCCCGGCCGAGGAGGCGAGGCGACCAGCCGCAGTCTGCAACTTGTCCTTGCCCAGCTCTCGAAAAGCGCCAGCGTTTGCCCCCTCCCCGCGGCGGCCGCGGCGGCGGCAGCAGGGGCTGGGGCAGGGACAGGGAGCCCGCAGGGGCCGGAGCCCGAGCCAAGCAAGTGGGCTGCTGCCGGCTGGGACCCTGACGGCGGCGGCGACGGCGGCAGCAGCGGCAGCGGCGGCGGGGAAGCGATGACCCGGACCTGGATCGGAGGAGTAGGAACTGGAAGTGACAGCGGCGCAGGGCAGAGCAGCAGCAGCTTCGGCGGCGGCGGCGGCGGAGGCAGCAGCAGCTTCGGCAGCAGCAGCAGCAGCTTCGGCAGCAGCAGCAGCAGCTTCGGCGGCGGAGTCAGCAGCAGCTTCGGCGGCGG
>NW_027187369.1:12603904-12674225 GCF_028583685.1 Petaurus breviceps papuanus
CAGCAGCAGCAGCTTCGGCGGCGGAGTCAGCAGCAGCAGCTTCGGCGGCGGAGTCAGCAGCAGCAGCTTCGGCGGCGGAGTCAGCAGCAGCAGCTTCGGCGGCGGAGTCAGCAGCAGCTTCGGAAGCAGCAGCAGCAGCAAAAGTTTCGGCGGCTGGGGCAGCAGCAGAAGTTTCGGCAGTGGGGGCAGCAGCAGCAGCAGCAGCTTTGGTGTCTGCGGCGGTAGCAGCAGGAGCTGCTGCAACTTCGGCGGCGGCGGTGGCAGCAGCAGCTGCAACTTAGGTGGCTACGGCAGCTACGGCAACCCGGGCAGCAGCTACGGCAACCCGGGCAGCAGCTACGGCGACCCGGGCAGCAGCTTCGGCGAGGGTAGCAGCAGCAGCTTCGGGGGCAGCAGCAGCAGCCGTGGTGGCGGCAGCAGCAGCAGCAGCAACGCCTTCCCCATACTGCGCATGCTGCTGCTGCCCAACAGAGAGAGCCCCCAGCCTCCTCACCTTGGCTGGACCCCCTCAGAAGAGCAACCCTAGAATCGCAGCCTAGCTGACAGCTTGGCAGCCCGAGGAGCCCCCTTTTTCAATTAGGCACCCTGACCCCACCTTGGGCTCCCGGAGACCCGACGGCTTCAGCCTCGGCAGAGTTATTGAAAGGGAGGGAGGGGGGAAAGATCGCAGAATATGGGGAGCTGAGGGTCATTCAGAGCAGAAACTAGTCCAGTTTTTGTCCATGAAACCCCAGCGCAATGCTTGGTAAACAGTAGGCGCTTAATAAATGCTTGTTGCAATACTTTGGATTGGGCTTGTTTTCTTTTCCCTAGTCTCTATCCTCTGCACCCTAGGGGTCTTATCCTGAGGGGTTTAAGCCCCAGGCTGGGCCGAGGGGAGGAAGTGGCTAACTGTTGTGACGAGCAGAATTGGGATTCGGTATTCATAAATTAGAAAAGGCAAAAATTGAGAGCACTTAGTCAAGGAACGGGATGGGCCTCTAGAGTACTTCTTGTTACTTATGGAAATTCCATTAGGATTTGTTTTTCTTAACTGTCCTTTGTTACTAGGGCGGGTTCTACTGGGATGGGGTGAGAGGGAGGGAATGCTGGAAAATGAGGTTTTTTAAGAGCATCAATTTTTTAAAAGCCATTAGGGACATGAGACTTAAAGAAAAGGAAGAAAAAGAGACACTGAGATAGAACATCTAGTATTTCTATTGGCACTAAATGGACGTAAATATCCTACAGGGCAAGATCCCTTTTCTACACTCCTTCAGGAAATGGGGAACGGAGGAAGGAACAGTAAGCAACCAGGACCCGGAAACTGCCTTGTGGTCGTCCCCTCCCCCTCAGCCCCCCGCTGCTAGTGCTTTCCTCACTGAGATTACTTTCCATCTACTCTGACTACAACGATTTCTATATTGGCTCTCCCCTTCGAATATAAGCTTCCTGAGGGCCAGGGTTGTTTTTCCCTTTATGTATTTTTCTTTGTAGAAGATGGTGGATTTCAAATTAAGTTTTCTAAGGCACAGTATCCCTAATGTTACTAGCTAGACTTTAAGGAGTCACCAGTATTAATCATGAATGTAAAAGCACTTATTAAATGCTTAATAAATAGTAAATGCTTGTTTACTGATATACAGAATTCCCAACCTAGACCTTTGGACCCTCTTTTAATTAGCAAAATGGGTCTTGACTGTTTCCAAGTAGGCTTTTGCACTATTTCCATAAAGACCCATCCCTAAAGTTGGCAAGACTGCTGTAGAGACTGGACAAATGGAATGTCCCCAGGGAGGCATCCAGCTTTTGAAGAAGGCTCTGCCAGGGGGAGAAAGCACAATTCGTGCTAGGAAAAGCACAGGTCTTAGAAATCAGAAGGCCTAGGTTCAAACCCCACCTCTGATCCTTACCCCAGTGATCAGGAACAAGCTTCACCTCCCTGGACCTCAATGTCCTCATGTGGAAAAAAGAGGTGGTTACAATAGACTAGTCTCTGAGGTACCTTCAAGCTCTAGACCAGTTCTGCACGTGACTTTGGATAAGTCACTTCCCTTCCCTTGGCCTCAGTTTCCTCCTCTGTAAAAATAAGAGAATGGTTCCAGATCACCTCTGAGGTCCCTTTCAACTCAAATTCTATTCTCCTGTGATCCTACAATCCAAAGTCACTGCCCCCTCCCTGCGCCTCCGTTTACTTCTCTGTAAAATGAGGGGATTGGACAAGGTGGTCTCTGAGGGCCCTTTTAGTGCTGCATCTCTGACTTATGGAAAGAATTCTGGGCTTCTACACAGGAGACCAAGGTCTAAATCCTGGCTTTTGACAGCACCTGTGTGACTGTGGGAGTCACTTTCCCCTCTCTGGGCCTCAGTTTTCTTCTCTGTCAGCTGTGGATTGGGATGCTTGTATTGCCCACTTTGCAGGGTGACTGTGAGGGCAGTGCTCTGTAAACCCTAGGCTGCAAAACCAATGGATATTGTTACTATTAATTACTCTTTTTCACAAAACACATTGTTTCCTGAGGTTTTTTCCTAAGTTAGTCTGGCCTCAGAGGGCAAGGGAAAGAAATCCCCACCTGCTCCATTTTGGTTGGGGCAGTGGAAGCAGCTGAAGTAGTGGCTGCTAGGCACTTAGGAACCTCGGCCTACTGTCTTACTGGGTGAGGAAACTAGATGAGTGCCCCTCCCAAACCCCCCCCCACACACACACACATGCTCCCTGAAGCCTAAATGGGATCAGATATATCCATTTTTCTTTTCAGCCCCTTAAAGCCAGATGCTGTCTATGGGTCCTACTGATGATACTAGATGGGGTGCTCTTGCGGGCTGAGGGTCTTCCTTGCCTTCTTGGCTCTATGAGTAAAGGAAGATCTATTTACAACATAAGATCCCTTCTTACCCAAATCTCTATGATTCTCTCATATATTCCAGGCTGCTTCCCCCACCCCCGCCACCCTCAGTACAGCCCTGTGGTCCCCATTAGCTGAAAATGAATACTGTGTAATACAAGGCTTCAGTTGTCCAGAGGTCACTTATCCATCAACCTCAACTGTAAAAAACAGAGCTGAGAACAGGAAGTAGGCAAAAAAAAAGATGTCTCTTAGCAGCCAAAACAGATGGCCCAAAGTCCAAGCTGAAAACTCAGAGGAGGGTGCCTCAGACCCTCACTCAGAACCTATTCACTTTTATTTTAAACAGAATTTGAAAAAGCTTGGTGGTTAGATTTTTTCCATCTCATAGCAGAATAAAAGCCATTGGGCAGATGGAGGGAGAACTGCTAGAGGCAGATATTGATAGCAGCAAAAAATGACAGTTGACAGTGAGGGATTAGGATGGGCTGAACAGGAACAGAAACAAGGCCTGTGGTTTCATTGGTATAAGGAACTCCCAGGTGAGGAAAGTCCCTCTTCCAATGCAGGTTAGCACCTTTTCTGAAACTTAGAGTCTTAGAGAGTTGCCTGGGCTGCTAAAAGGTTAAGCTACTTGCCCAATGCCACCCAGCCTGCATCAAAGGTAGGACTTGAAACCAGGTCTTCTTGGCTTCCAGGCCAGCTCTATGGCCTCTATTATAAATTATAGTTAATATGGGATTATAAAATAGAACCGAAATTACAAAAGGCACAACGTATAACAATTTGGGGTCATTTAGTGCAGGGGTAAACAACCCATGACACTGAGAACCTCATTGAAATAATATAATAATGGGGGTACATGATGATCTTGAGTTATCAGAAAAGGTTAGATCATGTTCAGCTTCACCTGTTTAAGAAGGAAAGGAAACATATAATAAATACATCTTAGAATGGTTTGCATTCAAAATGGTTGACAAAAATTTTGACTATCTGGAAAATTCATATAGAATGGTTCATCCCTATATAATGCCAAGTAAACAAGCTGTTTGCATCTGGTTTCAAGGGGAAAACACCCCATCGCATTCTGGTGTACCATTGAGGTCCTTAATTTTCAAACCACCTCAGCTAGAAAATATGTGCATACATACATACACTCATATACATACATACATCAAAATGGACAGTGGGAAAGCAGACATAGGCCAGTTTTAAAAGAGAAGTGAGCATACAGCTGTGGATGGAATTGAGTGGAAGGGCATGGTTAAACATTCAGGGCTTAGAATCTCTTGATCTTGAGGCCTCAAGAAACTAGAATGGGGGATTTAGAGGAGCAAGGATAAGCAGACAAAAGTTGCCTTTCTGTCTAATGTTTTTCATTCTTAGAAGGTTCCCCAGTGGGAATACTATTGCATTCCAAATGTAACCTCTGTCCAAAGGTGGTCAGAGGCAATGTTTTGAGTCAAGCAAGATTTGTTGCCTGTCGAGGTTGTGTGCCAGCCCATCTTTCTTCCTCCTACTACTGAGATTAACAGTCACATAACCCCCACCAAGGGGCCAGGCTTTCTGTAGCCAAGGCATCACTCAACTCATCTGATCACCTTCAATCTCATGTGCTGATGGGGAAGGCTGTAGGATGCTAGAGCCTGTTCATTCTTTTTTCAGACTTTGTAAATCTTAGTATGATAGAGCTCAGAGACCATGCATGGAAAAAGCAATCTAGGCCAGAGGCTGCCAGTCTTTTCTGGTCTCCATATCCCTTGGCCTTCAGGAAACCTTACCATACCTCCTATTCAGTATAAAATATGAAATAAATTTGAGAAACTGAAGAGATAAATTATCATGAGGAAAAATTACCCCTTTGCCAAGCTCTTCAACCCCCCTGGCAGTACACATGCCCAGGTTAGGAACTCAGGATCCAGCCCAACCCTCTGATTTCATAAAAAGCAAACTGAAACCCAAAGGAGTATGGTCTACAACTGTGGCCCTATCTTTGTTGTATAAATCAGAGGTGTCAAACACTGACCAGAAGGCATGAGGCCCACAGTGCTCCTAAGTGTAGCCCAAATCAGATTAAAATGGAATTGGGAAATATCCAAAGAATGAAATAAAAGTACAATAAAACATAGATAACATTACATTTTAAAAGTAAATCAATATGAAGCCCACAGGGATCCTTAAGTACAGATTAATGGTCCTCGGTTTCTGTCTGAGTTGAACACCACAGTTTATACCATTAGCGTTTCCCGAGATTGAGAAAAGCAGCTATAAAAGCACATCCGTTCCTTCTGAATTTACTTTTAAAATGTACATGCTGGACTGTGAAAGACAATCATTTCATTGTTGCTGCTGTTGTCTCTTCCAGCAGTTTTGGGGGAAAGACAGCCTCCCACCAAAGTGGCCATCAATTTCTCCTGTGGGGTGAATAAAAAATGGTCTAATCTTCAACCTTGCAGTGGCTGCTGGGGAAAATGAGCAAATGAGATTTCCCCTTTACTCCAATACCAAATCCCCTCTTTATTAGCAGAGCAAAGCCAAAACAAAACCAAAAGTACCAATGATGCCTATAGTGAGGTTGCATGGGCCACCTGACTTACCTCCACCTGAAGACCTGCACATCCTTTGAGGAAGTCCTTAATGTTACTGATGCAGTCAGCTTCCGTTTGGGGCTCCTGATGGTACTAAAGAAATGATCAAGAGAACCCCTGTGAGTTGGGTTTCCCAAGCAGGCCCAGCATGCTTCATGCTTTATGAGAACTAGGTAGGGTTTTTGGTTTTGGTTTGCTTTTTGGGGGTTTTTTGAAGGCGAAGGGGAAGGCCGCTGTCAAACCAGGAAGAGAAATAACCACTGAAGGAAATGATGTAAAAATCGAAACGGTCTTTTGTTTCAAACAAATATCAGTCCCAGAACAGGTCCCCAGGCTAAAGATCCACTGATGGGTCCCCCAACTTTGAGTCCAAAGTTATTTGGACTACATGTTTCTCCATTCTCTGTCCCCATCCCAAGGTATTAGGATGTGTCTGGATTTTTTTTAACTATGTTCTTATTTTCAAATATATGAAAAGCACATTTTCCACCTTAGTGTTTTCTACAATCTCATAGGAACCTTCCTAGTATCAGAGATTTAGGGTTCATGGAACCTCAGGGGCCATCTAGTCCAACCCCCTTAATAGAGAAGGAAACTAAGGGAAGGGGAAGAGACTGATCCAAGATGATACATAGGATCCTAGCTCTAGAACTGGAAGGGACCTCAAAAGTCCTTGAGTCAAAGTCCTTTATTTGATAGAGGAGGAAATTGAGGCCCATTAAGGTAAAAGTTCTTTTTTTTTTTTTTTGCTTTTTTTTTTGGAGGGGGGAAGGCAGGGCAATTGGGGTTAAATGACTTGCCCAAGGACCCACAGCTAGTAAGTGTTAAGTGTCTGGGGTCGGATTTGAGCTCAGGTCCACCTGATTCCAGGGCCGGCACTCTATTCACTGTGCTACCTAGCCGCCCCTAAGGTAAAAGTTCTTGCCCAATGGGGTGGCTAGGTGGCACAGTGAGTAAAGTGCTGGCCCTGGAGTCAGGAGGACCCGAGTTCAGTTCTGACCTCAGACACTTAACACCCACACACACACACAAAAAAGCTATCCATGTAACCTTGGGCAAGTTACTTAACCCCAATTGCCCTCCAAAAGGCAAAAAAAAAAACATTCTTGCCCAAGGCCCCACAGTGGATCACAGATCTAGAGCTGGAAAGGACCTCAGAAGCCATCTAGGCCAACCCTCTCTTTTTACAGATGGAGAAACTGAGGCCCAGGGAAATTAAGTGACTTTCCCAGGGTCTTAGCTAATAAGTGACCAAGCTGAGATTTGAAACCAGGACCTCTGATTCCAAATAGAAATCTTTCCATTGCATCCCACTTGGACACTTGACCCAACAAGTAACAGGTACAAATGTACCCTGCATGGTATTTTAATATATCTTTTTTCCAGCCTAGAAAGTTGCTACAAGGGGTAGCATGGAATAATGTGTTTCATTTCAAATACCCATTTAGTTTCAGTTGTTATCAGAAGTCATGCATCCTAGCTTGGTTCTCCTTGTTGCTAAAAGGAAACTTTTAAAGAAACACAGATATTCATTTCAGCTATGCCATCAGCCCTAGATTTAAACATCTTACAATTTCACAGATTCTGGTTAAATTGTGTCCTTAGTGTGTGGGGAGGTCTATTAACATCTCCCTCACTCTAACAGGGAATACTTTTCCCATGGATGTTATCTTTGTCTCAGTGCTATCATGGTCTTACTGAGCTAGTAAACAAGGGCCCATAAGCCATTTCCCATCTTTCTGGGACGCGAATGATAAGGAATCATTTCTAGCTACTAGAAAGATAGCAACATATTTGACTCCCAGGCTACGTGGGCCAGGCAGTATGAAGTCCAACCAACATTTGTTAAGCAGCTACTGTTATGTGCCAGGCCCTGTGCTACATGCTACAGAGACAGAGAACAAAATAACAAAGAGCCCTTACCCACAAGAAGCTTGCCTTCTACTGGGGGGACCCGACATGTAAACAGATAGGCAAATATACCACCTAATGAGGAAGACCAAAGGCCAAGCAACTAAGGAGATAAAGAAAGGCTTCATAGGGGAGAGGGCAGCTGAGCTGAGCCTTGAAGAAAGAGCTAGGGATTCTAGGAGGCTGAGGTGAGCAGGGAGGGTATTCCAGGCCTGGGGGAAAGCTAGGCCCAGACCCAGTAACAGGAGGTGGAGGGCCTGCGTAAGGAAGCAGCCAACTAGGCCAAGGAAGCAGACCATGCCCATTTCAGTTACCTTTTCCACAGTTCCAGGAAGAAGACGATTTAGCAGTTTGCATAGCACTACCCCATTTTTCAGAGACACCTTCAAGAATTCCTCCGGATCACAGATGGTCTTCTTGGGGGAATTTAAAACTCCCAAAGAGATGAGCCATGTCACGATACGTTCCTCGGGATTCATTGCCGAGGACTGTGCACCCGAAGCAGCTGCAAGGTCTTACCCACATCCGTGATTGCATCGGGTGCTGTCTTCCTTTTTTCCGGGCTCTCTTTTCTGGTGCTTGCTGAGCAAACAGTGGAGACAACTCTTCTCTGGCCACAGTAGGACTTCCACTCCAAAGGTGGGATCTTCGAACCACAGAGACCACACTCAGTGATGTAAAGCTAAAAAGAACAAGTGCAAGAACCAGGGACAAGCATGATTGTATTTTTCAACACACATCACCCCACCCCCCAACTGAAAAACAAGCTCATACTGACAAACACTTGAAGGAGCCAGGGCTGCAAGGGAAGGAAGTGAAGAGGATGCTGGGGAGGGAGGGGACAGAAGGAAGTAGGGACTCTTGGAAAAGAGAGGTGAGCCAGCCCTGCAGGGAACCTTGCAAATGAGAAACTGAGTGGGCCAGCCTGGGGACAAGCTGTCAATAGTCTAGCCTCAGTGAACAAATCTGGCTTCTGTCAGGAAGTGGGTGCCAACTGGCTTGGATGTCCAACAGATCAGATCTAGGCTTTCTCAGGGAATCAATGGAAATGGCAGTGGGGCTCCAAGAAGGGAGAAGGGAGAAATATATCCCAGGAATGGCTGTCCAGTCCCAAGTTTTCACCCAAGGATGTTGGGTGCCATGACTTCTTGGGAGACTCTTTTAAGAGGTCTGGGGAGGAGGAGCCAGAAGTGTAAAGGCTGGCACAGAAGCAGAGAGGATGGCATTTTCATTCATGGCAAAGAGGGAAATAGGAGGAGAACATCTGCCACCCTGTTTACTTGCATCCTTTCATACTTCTTTCTGGACCTGATGCCCATTGCACGATCCAGCTGCAAAACTCATGCCAAAGTCTTGAACAAAGTAACGTGGGCCAGAACATGTTGCTTTAAAAATAAGTGTGTCTGAGGATGGCAGGGAAAGAAGGGATTGGGGGGATTCGAGAAAATAATGACAAAAACAGGAAGAATTGGAAAACAAAATAGCATTTGCCAGGAGTCTATACCACACACTGGGAAACTGGGGGTCTTCCAACTCTACCTCATGGGCTGGCTGAGAGAAAAGAACTTTGCAAACCTAAAAACACTAGCCAAATGAAAGCTGTTGCTATTATTTAGATTAGAGGAGTCAGAGCTGAATGGGGCCTTAGGAAGCCCTAGGTTCAAATCTTGCCTCAGACATTTACTAGCTGTGTGACCCTGTGCAAGTCACTTGACCTCTCTGTGCATCACTGTCCTCTCTTCTGAAGAAGGGTGGGTGGGAGTGGGGAGGGCTTGGATTCAGTGGTCTCTAAGGTCCCTTCCAGCTCAAAGCCCATGATCCTCGGTGGCATTTAATAAATGTCTATCAGACTGGGGCGGCCAGGTAGCACAGCGAGTAAGAGCACCGGCTCCAGTGTTGAGAAGACCTGGAGATCGAATCCCGGGCTCAGACACTTAGCACCCACCCAGAAATACCTGGCCGTGTAACCTTGAGCAAGTTACTTAACCCCAATTGCTGAGGGGTGGCCAGGTGGCTCAGCGAGTAAGAGCACCGGCTCCAGTGTTAGGATGACCTGGATCAAATCTAGGCTCAGATACTCAGCACCACACCCAGAAATAACTGGCCGTGTAACCTTGAGCAAGTTACTTAACCCCAATTGCTTTAAAAAAAAAAATGTCTATCAGACTGCATTAGATTGGATGAGATCAGCACCATGGTAGACTCTCCAAATTGTCGCTCCCTCATGGTGTGAGAAACAAATACCTTAGCATTGCTTTTTTCCAAAAGCTAGAAGTGACTGCTCACTAACTGTTGTTGTTATCATCAGAAAAAGATGGGAAATTAAATATTCTCTCCACTCACACCACCAGTGGCACTCTGGTTAGGTCCATGTTACCTGGACGACAACCAGAGCTTCCTGCTTGGTCTTGCTTCATGCTTCCCTACTCCAATCCATCCCCCCCTCAATTGCCACAGGGACCTTTGTGAAGCTTGGACCTGACTATGTCTGATCATGACCCACACCAGTGGCTCCCTATTATCTCCAGGATCAACTATCAAGTTCTCTATTTGGCAGTTAAAACTCTTCACACCCTGACCCCTTCCTATCTGTGAGTCTTTTTATACTCTGCTCCCTTCCACATATTGGATTGTAATCCAGCTACAGTGGCCAACTTGCTATTTCCTCCATCTCCCTCCCTACCTTTGCACTGGTTGTCCCCCAAGCCTGGAATGACCTAGAATGCTCTAGTCTGGCCTCCCCCCTCTTAATTTCCCTGGCTTCCTTCAGGACTCTGCTTACAACCCATCTTCTCTCTATAGGTAGTCTTTCCCAGTCCTCACTGACCTGAGAGCTTTCTGCTTCATATTACTTTGCTGTCTATATCTTGTATGGACCTAGATATTTAATGTTTTCTCCCCTGGTAGAATGGAAGTTTCTTGAGGGCAGGGACTGGTTTGTCCTTGTTTATAACCCAGAGCATGGTCCAATGCCTGGCATGCATAATAGGCCCTTTTAAAATCCTTGTTGACTTAGGAAGAGGTCCCCAGAAAATTAGCACAACAGGCCCAAACTGGCATTGAAATGAGGATAGCTCTGTGGCACAGTCCAACACCTTTACTTTGGGGGGAGGAAACTGAGGCCCAGAGAAGTGAAGGGACTTGCTTAAGGTCACACAGATTGAAAGTAAGGCTGCAGGGCAGCTGGGTGGTACAGTTAATAGAGCACTGGTCCTGGAGTCAGGAGGACCTGAGTTCAAATTGGGCCTCAGACACTTGACACTCACTAGCCATGTGACCTTGGGCAAATAACTTAACCCCAATTGCCCTGCCCTCTCCCCTCAAAAAAAAAAAAAGCAAGGGGCGGCCAGGTGGCTCAGCAAGTAAAAGCACGGGCTCCAGTGTTGGGACGACCTGGAGATCGAATCCCGGGCTCAGACACTCAGCACCACACCCAGAAATAACTGGCCATGTAACCTTGAGCAAGTTACTTAACCCCAATTGCTTAAAAAAAAAAAAGAAAAGAAAAGACATGGGGCAGCTAGGTGGTGCAGTGAGTAGAACGCTGGTCCCAGAGTCAGGAGGACCTGAGTTTGGTTCGGCCTCAGACACTTAACACCCACACAAAAAAACTAGCCATGTAACCTTAGGCAACTTACTTAACCCCAATTGCCCTCCAAAAGGCAAAAAAAAAAAAAAGCAAAAGTAAGGCTGCTAAGATCCAAACCACAAGCTGCTGACTCCAAAGCCAATACATTTCCCTCTATATTGTGTTGTCAAAATAGCAGTATTTTCCTTTAAAATTACTTATCTGAAAAATAAATCTTAGTTATCTATATGGTTTTGAAATCCCTCATGAGACTAGTGCTTTGCATATAACAAATATAACTTTGGGGTTTTTTAAAGAATACTTGATTTTAACATCGATTTTTTTAAATGTCGAGTTCCAAATTATCTTCTTCCTTCCAGCTCCTCCCCCACACATTAAAAGCAAGCAATGATATCAATTACACACATGACATCAGGTAAAGCATACAAGCATAACTTTGTCCTTGACAAATGATTGTCCCCTGTGAAATGAGTATTTGCCTCTCTGGGCCAATCTCCCACTGACAAAGAGATTTTGCATACAGTATCTCATCAGATCTTTACATCTGTATCAGGATAAGCATTATTTTAAAATTCTAAAAAATCCCCAACCAACCTTAAAATCTTTCACATGGCTCAGCTGAAATTTAGGCAAGCACAGCTCAGTCACACAACAAAAACCTGGCAGAATTGAGAAGAGGAGGGGCGGCTAGGTGGTGCAATGAATAGAGCACCGGCCCTGGAGTCAGGAGGACCTGAGTTCAAATCCAGCCTCAGACACTTAACACAAAAACTAGCTGTGTGACCTTGGTAAAGTCACTTAATCCCAATTGCCCTCCAAAAAGCAAACAATTAAAAAAAAAGAATTGAGAAGAGGAGGCAGGTATCCTCAGTCAGAACTTAGAAATATTCTTGGCAGACAAACCATGGTATAACCATTCATTGACTTTAAGGAAACAATGAACCAAGGTCCATGTATCTGAGAGAATTAACACTAGAGTTGATACAAGTCACAATAGTGCTTTACACTTTTTACACAATAGTGGTTTACAGAGCATTCTCAATTTAAAAAAAGCCTTGTAAGGTTGTTTCTTGTTATTCAGTCATATACTACTCTCCTACTCTCTAATCGCTTTTGGGATTTTCTTGGCAGAGATACTGGAGTGGTTTGCCATTTCCTTCTCCAGCTCATTTTACAGATGGGGAAACTGAAGCAAACAGGGTGAAGTGACTTGGCCAGGGTCACACAGCTAGGAAGTGTCTGAGTTGGAATTTGAACTCAGGAAGAAGAGTCTTCCTGACTCCAAGCCTGGCACTCTATCCACCGTAGCACAACCTAGCTGACCCATACTGTTATCATTTATAATTTGTAGATGGGAGAATATAGTCTCATAGAGGTTGAGTGACTTATCTATGGTAACCTAGCTAGTAAATGACTGGGTCAGGATGCAGACTCAAATGTTCTGACTCCAAATCCATGGCTCTTTTCATGTAGCATAACTGGTGCTTGAAAGTAAAGAGAAGTTTTTTTAAAAATATTAATTAAATAAGCCATTCATTAATGGTTTCATTAATTTAATAGTTGAATGAGACAGGTAGGTGGTTCAGTGGTTATAGCACTAGGCTTGGAGTCATGAAGACCCGAGTTAAAATCTGACCTCAGACATTTCCTAGCTATGTGATCCTGGTCAAGTCACTTAACCTCTGTCTGCTAGTTTCTTCAACTGTAGATATAATAGGATGCCTCCCAGGGTTATTGTGAGGATCAAATGAGAGAATATTTGTAAAGCATTTAGCACAGTGCCTGCCTGGCACATAGTAGGTGTTATCTAAATGTGTATTCCCTTGCCTTTCTCTCCCCCCAGTGAAAAGAAGAGAAAGTCGAAAATCAAATGACCAAATCAGGAATGAAAATGGAAATTCACAAGTGATGAAGAAGAAATAAAGGCGATTGTTTAAAATATTATACCCAATTGTATGCCAACAAAACTGAAAACCTAAATGAATATTTACAAAAATATGAAAACTGAAATGAAATGGATGAATATTTTTAAAATACGAAATACCCAAATTAACAGAGTAAGAAATAGAGAATTTAAACAACCCGATTTCAGAAAGACAAAATGAATTCCCAAAGGAAAAAAAAACCCAGGTCCAGATGGATTTACAAGAGACTTCTATCAAATATTCAAAGAATAACTAACTCTCAAAATGTTTGCAAAAATAGAGATAGAAGGCACCTTACCAAACTCCTTCTATGACTCAAATATGGTAATGAATATTGATGTAAAATAGTGAATAAAATATTAGCAGATGATATTTATACCATAAATTCAAAGTAATTTTAGGAAAACTATAAGCATATGTGAGTTAGGTGTGTCCACATGTAAAATTCAGCATGCTTATGAGTCATCTAAATGTAGAGCCAGGGCTCTTGGGGGAGCATGGATAGATATGATCTGAGGCCTGGTCCACCTCTACAGAGGAGAAGAGCCAAGAGTAGTGCCTGTCTCTCCATCACTCTGGTTGGGGGGAAAGGTCAAGACGGTCATGGGGGTACTACTGAGGGTGGACACTCTTTTCTCTAGTATCTGAGATGGGTATTAGGCAGAATTATATCTATCTGCCCTACTTCAAACAGAATATTAATAATAATATCTAGCATTTATATTACACTTTAAGATTTGCAAATTACTTTTCCCATACTATCTTTTTTGAATCTCACGACAACCCTGTGAGGTACTCTTATTATCCTCATTTTATAGACGAAGAAACTAAGACTGAGAAAGGTTAACTGATACGCCCAGGGTCACAAAGCTAGTGTCTGAGACAGGATTTAAACTCAGGCCTTCCTGACTCCCAAGTCCAACATTTTATATAGCCTAAGAGTTATGAAGTTCAGGACAAAAGAGGCATTATCCCTAGTTGCTCTTAAGGGAGAGAGTATCCCTTAGTTTATGCTCATCAGTTTAGCTCCTTCCCACCAAATTACACAAAAGACTATCACAAATAGTGGATATCAAGTAAACCCATTTATCTAAGTAAAAAAAAAACTGAACTGGAGAAATTATACAGATTAGAAAATGCATAAAAATAAATTAACTCTTCAGCTGGGAGCAAGATAATATTTCAGTTCAAACTAGAACAAAAGAGAATCGTTTCACCTGACAGGAGTCATCTCTAGATTACAGGTTCTGGAAATCCAGACATGCTGAGGTGTCAGCTTCCTCTACACATCTACTTCTCTAGGTAGATTGTGGTGCTGCTATTTTGAGCCATCTCTCTCCAAGAATACCTGGGACTAGCTCAGTAAGTTACTTTTGGAGGTATGCAGCATCATGCTCTGCACTAGCTCTGCCATTCAGGAGTCATATTTCCTTCTGAAGATTATTTTATTTTGCTTTGTTTTACCTAGCATTTATATAGAGCTTTAAGGCTTGTAAAGCACTTTATAAGTATTTTCTCATTTGAACCTCCTAAAAATCCTGTGAGAGAAATGCTGTTATTATCCTCATTCTAAAGATGAGGAAACTGAGGCTAAGAAGTGTCAAGTGAGTCACGCAAGGTCACATAGCTAATTAGTGTCAGAGGCAATCCACATTCTCAATTTTTGCCGTCACCTTTGTATGAGATACTATGCATCCATGTAGAAGAGTTCTATAAGGAATTGAGGATGAAGTCATAGTCTTCAGAGTCCAGAGTGACTTCCTTACTTCCATGCCTGTTTCCTGAAGCTGGAAAAGAAGATAAGCTTTTATGCAATCAACTTTGTGTTTCTGGCACTAGTATAATCAATGTGTACTTGGCCCCTGGATTCACAGTTAGAACAAATGATAAATCTTTTATTCTGGTGATTACTGGATAGAGGTATTCTTGTCTCAGGCCTTCATGTCTTCCATTTCCTTGATTCTCTGCCTCTCCAAGAAAAATGGTTTTGTGCATTGTTCCATCTCTCACCTGATTAACTCTCTACTGGTGGTGCAATTCCTTTGGTTTGCTTCTATGGCACAAACTCAAGAAAAAGGCCTCATATCCAAAGAAGCCAAAGCTTTTGGAGTAGATTGACCCCTTAAGGTCAGAAGTATCTGTCTTACTTAGAGAATGGTTGGCAGTGGTTCCTTTTTCTGCATAGCTACAACATCAGTTGAATGAGGGTCATGTACCAAGTCCTGACTTAATCACCACATTCCAATTTCATCTTCATTCTCAGGATCCATGCTTATCTGGTCAGTCTTTGCAGACAAAGCTCTTCTTGCTGATCTGCCAACTCAAACTTCTCAGTAAAATTGTGTGT
This sequence comes from Petaurus breviceps papuanus, assembly GCF_028583685.1. NCBI lineage: Eukaryota > Metazoa > Chordata > Mammalia > Diprotodontia > Petauridae > Petaurus > Petaurus breviceps. Next base: position 12,619,090 of record NW_027187369.1, read on the forward strand.
TTGGGGGGGGGGGGCCGGGAGAGTAGAAGCAGGAAATTTCCGTGAGCTCCCGCCACAACCACCTCCAATACCTGTAAAATATGACTGAACAAATTTTAGAGCTACAGAACCCACAAAGTGACAGAGAGAAACAAATCTCCCTCTGAAGCCAGTCTGACAGGCCAACAGAAAGGGTCTATCACACTGGGCTGGGAGCCTGGCAATCCCATGTGAGCCATGCCAAGCCCACCGCGTCCCAGACCAATTGGAGCAGACTTCAAGAGAGTGAATCACAAGCAGCTGTGGCAGTTTCCAGACTTCTCAACCCATAACCGCCAAAAAGAAAATAAAAGATCAGGGCACCCAGGTGGTGCAATGAGTAAGAGCGCGGGCCCTGGCGTCAGGAGACCAAGATCGGTTCCAGCCTCAGATACTTGGCACCCACACAAAATAACTGGCCCTGTGTAATGGGAATGTAAATGTAAAGATCTTCCCTGCCCCTAGGCTAAAGTGCACCTGGAGCCTGGGGTGGGAGGCTTGTTTTTCAGTAGATACTTTTTGATTGGCCAGTGGGTCCAAAAGGTTGTTACATTCTCTGAGCCAGGAGAAGGCTTATATAAGCCCTGATGTGAGGCTTTGTTTTGGGGCTCACTTTGAAAAGTGTTCTGTGATTTGATCTGGATTCTGGGAAGCCATTGTCCAGAGCCCCCTTGGCTTTGAAAAACCCAGATGTTGATTTGGTATGGATGTAATGGTTGGACAGTTTGGAAACTGTCTGCTTGATCTGTTTCTCTGTCTTGATGATTCTGTCTGTGTATTCTGAAGTTCAGGGTGCTGACCTTTTTCCCCTGAACTGGGTAAACGATACATATGTTTGACTGATTAAAGTAAGCTTGTTAACCCACTTTGAGTTGCTTTCCTTTAACAAAGCAGATCTAAGAACCTGTGGTAGCAGCAACCCTGGGGACACTGGGGTGCTTGCTGCTACACCGTGTAACCTTGAGCAAATTACGTAACCCCAATTGCTTTTTTAAAAAAAAGAAAAGAAAAGAAAAGGTCAGTGGGGAACTTCGTTGGAACTGGGTGACGGAAGAGCTTGGTCCAGCTGCTGCCCCTGTGGTGAGAAGTGGCAGAGCCACAGCAGCTACAGCTGCTGCTGTGTGGCTGCCTCCAGAGCTCCTGGCCTACAGATCATAGGGGGACCAAGAGACCATTCAGAGGGTAATTGCTCTTGCTTTGACCTGCTTGGTTCTGGGTCACTGTCTTGCATGATGGTCCTGGGGTGAGAAACACCAGTATGCCAGAGCTTGTAGTGGTTGTAAAGAGGGTGCCTTCCTCAGATCTCTGACAACATTTGTGAAACCCCAGTGATTTGGAATTCTGGCAGCAGAGTTCTACCATGGCAAAGAGCTCAAAAGTCAAGTAATTGGTTGGCAAGATGAACAACTAGAGGAAGCACAATCAGACCATAGAATCCTTTTTTGGAGACAAAAAGGATAAAAACATGGAACCAGAAGAAATCAACAAAGTCAAAAGCCCTGCATCAAAAGCTCCCAAGACAAATATAACTGGTTATAAGCCATGGAGCAGCTCAAGAAGGATTTTGAAAATCAAGTAAAAGAATTGGAAGAAAAATTGGGAAGAAAAATGAGGATGATGAAAGAAAATCATAAAAACCAAGTCAACAGCCTGCTAAAGGAGAACTAAAAAAAAATACTTAAGAAAATAATGCCTTAAAAAATAGACTAACTCAAATGGCAAAAGAGGCCCCAAAAAGGCAATGAGGAGAAGAATACCTTAGAAAGCAGAACTGGTCAGATGGAAAAGGGATTTCAAAAACCCACTGAAGAGAATAATTCCTTCAAAATTTGATTGGAGCAAATGGAAGCCAATGATTTTATGAGAAATCAAGATACTATAAAAGAGAGCCAAACAAAGGAAAAAATAGAAGGCAAAGTGAAATATCTCATTGGAAAAACCACTGACATGGAAAATAGATTCAGGAGAGATAATTTAAAATTACTGCACTAGGGGCAGAGCCAAAATGGCGGAGTAGAAGCACGACCTTCCCATGGCTCCAGCTTCCACTCTCCCTAATCCATGTAAAAAGGGGACTCTGAAAAAACTCTGGAGCTGCAGAACCCACAAAATGACACAGAGAAGCTAACCTCCCACTGAGGAAAGCCCTGCAGGCCAGCAGGAACCCAGCACAGCGCTCTGGGAGCTGAGCCCAGCCCCACACCGAGGCTCTAGCCCCAGGGTGGGCCTGACCAGCCACCGGCCAGAGGAACTCCAGATCAGCAGCAGCTGTGGCCATTTCCAGATTTATCAACACATAGATGTGAAGGACAAAGTGAGAGGTCAGTACAGTCTGGACTTTGGGACCAGTAAGTGGGGTGCGTGGCTTTTACCCCCAGGGTGAAAAGCCGCTGAGACACTGGTACAGCCAGCCAGTGCCACGTGGCTGCTTCAGCTCTTGGCCTGCAGAGGTGTAGGGAGGCCAAGCACCAGTCTGAGTGGCCATCGCTCTTGCTTTAACCTGCTTGGATCTGGATTGCAGTCTAGGGTGGAGGTTCTGGGGTGTGTGTCCAGGTTGCCAGAGGGTATGAAGACCTCAGAGAGGGAACCCATCTAATGCCTCCGGTAGCTGAGAAAACCCCAGCATTTGGGACGAAAGCTCCCCTGTCTGGTGGCAGAGTCCTACTGTGGCAAAAAGCCCAAAAAAAAGCCCACTGACATAGAAAGTAATGACAAGTTGATGTAATTACACAAAGTAATGACACATGACAAGTAATTGAGTGGCAAAATGAGTAGGCAAAGGAAACAAAGCGGACAGAAGATTGCAACAATACACTCCTATTTGGGGGACAAAAAGGAGCAAAGCATGGAACAGGAAGAAAACATTGAAGTCAGAACTCCTGCACCAAAAGCTTCAAAGGAAAATACAAGCTGGTTACAGACCATAGAGGACCTTAAGAAAGATTTTGAAAACCAAATAAGAGAAGTGGAGGAAAAATTGGGAAGAGAAATGAGAACAATGCAAGAAAATTATGAAATGAGAGTCAACAGCCTGACTGAGGAAAATAATACCTTAAAAAACAGACTGACTCAAATGGCAAAGGAGGCCCAAAAAGGCAATGAGAAGAAGAATGCCTTAAAAAGCCAAATTTGCCAGATGGAAAAAGAATCTCAAAAACTCACTGAGGAGAATCATTGCTTCAGAATTATATTGGAGCAAATGGAAGCTAATGACTTTATGAGAAATCAAGATGCTGTTAAACAGATCCAAACAAATGAAAGAATAGAAGGCAATGTGAAATATCTCATGGGAAAAACCACTGACCTGGAAAATAGATCCAGGAGAGAGAATTTAAAAATTATGGGACTGCCTGAAAGCCATGACCAAAGTAAGAACCTAGAAATCATCCTCCGGGAAGTTCTTAAAGAAAACTACCCTAATGTTTTAGAACCAGAGGGCAAAATAGAGGTTGAAAGAATTCACCGATAACCTCCTGAAAAATATCCCAAAAAGAAAACTCCTAGGAATATTATAGCCAGGTTCTGGAATTCCCAGATTAAGGAGAGAATATTACAAGCAGCCAGGAAGAAACAATTTGAATATTGTGGAAATACAATCAGGATAACCCAGGATCTGGCAGCTTCTACAAAGAGGGATCAAAGGGCTTGGAATATGATATTCCGGAGGGCAAAGGAGCTGGGATTAAAACCAAGAGTCACCTACCCAGCAAAACTGAGTATCATGTTTCAGGGGAAAATATGGTCATTCAGTGGAATAGAGGACTTTCAAGCATTCTTGTTGAAAATACCAGAGTTGAATAGAAAATTTGACATTCATATATAAGAAGCAAGAGAATCATGAGAGGGTGAACAGGGAAAAGGAATCATAAGGAACTTATCAAAGTTGAACTATTAACATTCCTACATGGAAAAATAATAATTGTAACTTATGAAATTTTTCTCAGTAGTTGAAGGGATTAGAAATATATATATTTGTCTATATATGAGGGTATATGGGCATATGAATACATATGTGAATGTGTGTATATATGTTTACAAGTATACATAGATAGAGGGCACAGGACCAATTTAACAGGCAGGAATGATACTTAAAAGGTGAAATTAAGAGTTGAGAGGAATATAATGAGAGGAGATGGGGAGAGACAGATTGGGGTAAACTATCTCAAAGGCAAGGGAAAATGGTTACAATGGAGGGGAAGAATAGGAAGGCAAAAGGGAATGGGTCAACCTTATTCCCATTGAATTTGGCTTGAGGAGGGAGTGAAGTACACACTAAATAGGGTATCTCACCCTCCAGGAGAATGGGGGGAAAGGGATGAGAGGGGGGACTATAGAAGGGAGGGTAGGCTGGGGGGGAGGGAAATTGGAAGCACTCACTTTTGAAAATAGACGGGATCAAAATAGAGAATAGAACAAGTGGGAGGTGGGATAGGAGGGAGGGAAATATAGTCAGTCTTTTACAATATATCTACTATGTTATTGTTTTTCATTAGCCACACATATACAACCTATACTGAACTGCGTATCTTCCCAGTAAGGGTGGATGACAAGGAAGGAAGGGAATGAATCTGGAATTGAAAGTTTTAAAATGAAATATTCAAATATATGTATATGTATATATATATACATATATATGTATATATATGTGTGTGTATATATATACTATTATTAATACCATCTTACATGTAATTGGGAAATAAGATATACAGGCACTGAGGCATAAAGATCCACTGGAAAAGTAGAAAGGGGTATGGGAGAAAATATGGGAGAGAGCAGATTGGAGGAGGGGATATCCTGTGGGACTGCTATTTTGGGGCAGTGGGTAGGGGAAAAACAGGGAGAAAATTTGTAACTAAAAATCTGGTGGAAACGAATGATGTAAATCAGAAGTTAATAAAGCATTAAAAAAAATTACTGCACTAGAGGGGGGTGGAGTCAAGATGGCAAAGTAGAAACAGGATTTCCATGGGGTTCTGGCTCTCACCTCCTCCAGTTCGTGGAAAAGGTGACTCTGAAGAAACTTTGGAGCTACAGAACCCACAAAATGACACAGAGAAGCTAACCTCTCACTAAGGACAGCCCGGCGGGCCAGCAGCAAGCAGCCAGCACAGCACTCTGGGAGCCATGTGGCAGCTTCAGCTCCTGGTCTTCAGATTGTAGGGAGACCAAGCAACCAGTCTGAGGGATAATCTCCTTTGCTTTAACCTGCTTGGATCTGGATTGAGGTCTAGGGTGAAGGTCCTGGGGTATGCGACCATCTTGCCAGAGTGTGTGGAAGCTTCAGAGAAGGTGCCCAACTAATACCTTCAGCAGCTGAGAAGTATGGTACTGGTATGAAGCTTCCCTGTCTGTTAACAGAGTCCTACTGTGGCAAAAAGCCCAAAAGTCAAGTAATTGAGTCACAACATGAGCAAGTAAAGGAAGCAAAGTAAACAGAGCAACCCAACTTTACACTCATATTTTGGGAACAAAAAGGATCAAAGCATGGAACAGGAGGAAGAGACAGTGAAGTCAGAACTCCTGCACTAAAAGCTTCCAAGAAAAATACGAGCTGGTTACAAGCCATAGAGGACCTTAAGAAGGATTTTGAAAAGCAAATAAGAGAAGTGGAGAAAAAATTGGGAAGAGAAATGAGAACAATGCAAGAAAATTATAAAATGAGAGTCAACAACCTGACCGAAGAAAATAATACCTTAAAAAATAGGCTAACTCAAATGACAAAAGAGGCTCAAAAAGGCAATGAGGAGAAGAGTGCCTTAAAAAGCCAAATTTGCCAGATGGAAAAAGAATTTCAAAAGCTCACTGAGGAGAATCATTCCTTCAGAATTAGATTGGAGCAGGGGCAGCCAGGTAGCACAGCGAGTAAGAGCACCGGCTCCAGTGTTGAGAAGACCTGGAGATCAAATCCCGGGCTCAGACACTTAGCACCCACCCAGAAACACCTGGCTGTGTAACCTTGAGCAAGTTACTTAACCCCAATTGCTTAGGGGCGGCCAGGTGGCTCAGTGAGTAAGAGCACTGGCTCCAGTGTCGGGATGACCTGGATCAAATCCGGGCTCAGATACTCAGCACCACACCCAGAAATAACTGGCCATGTAACCTTGAGCAAGTTACTTAACCCCGATTGCTTTAAAAAAAAAAAAAAAGAATTAGATTGGAGCAAATGGAAGCTAGTGACTTTATGAGAAATCAAGATACTATTAAACAGATCCAAACAAATGAAAAAATAGAAGGCAATGTAAAATATCTCATTGGGAAAACCACTGACCTGGAAAATAGATCCAGGAGAGATCATTTAAAAATTATTGAACTACCTTTAAGCCATGATCAAAAATATAACCTAGAAATCATCCTTCAAGGACTTCTCAAGGAAAATTGCCCTGATGTTTTAGAACCAGAGGGCAAAATAGAGCTTGAAAGAATCTACCAATCACCTCCTGAAAAAGATTCCTAAAAGAAAACTCCTAAGAATATTATAGCCAGGTTCTGGAATTCCCAAACCAAGGAGAAAATATTATAAGCAGTCAGGAAGAAACAATTTGAATATGGTGGAAACACAATCAGGATAACACAGGATCTGGCAGCTTCCATATTGAGGGACCGAAGGGCTTGAAATATGATATTTCAGAGGTCAAAGGAACTGGGATTAAAACCAAGAATCACCTACCCAGCAAAACTGAGTATAATGCTTCAGGGGAAAATATGGTAATTCAATGAAATAGAGGACTTTCAAGTATTCTTGATGAAAAAACCAGAGCTGAACAGAAAATTTGACTTTCAAATACAAGAAGCATGAGAAGGTAAACAGGAAAGAGAAATGATAAGAAACTTATTAAAGTTGAACTATTTACATTCCTACATGGAAAAATGGTAATTGTAATTCGAGACTTTTCTCAGTATGAGGATAGTGGAAGGGAATATATATGTATACATACATATGTGTTTATATAGGAAAGTGTATGTGTGTATAAATACATATGTGAGTGTGTGTATATGTATGCACATGTATACATAGAGGGCACAAGATCAGTTTGATAGGAAGGGATGATATCTAAAAAATAAAATTAAGAGGTGAGAGAGGAACATAATGAAAGAAGGAGATAGGGAGAGATAGAATAGGGTAAATTATCTCATATAAAAGAGGCAAGAGAAAACTCTTACAATGGAGGGGAAGAGAAGGAAGGTGAAAGGAAATGGGTCAACTATACTCTTATTGAATTTGGCCTAAGGAGGTAATAACATACACACTCAATTGGGTATCTTACCCTACAGGAAAATGGGGGGAAGGGCATAAGAGGGGGAATGATATAAGGGAAGGCAGATTAGGGGAGAGGGTAATTAGAAGCACACATTTTTGAAAAGGGCAGGGTCAAAGTAGAAAATAGAATAAGTGGGGGGGTGGGATAGGATGGAGGGAAATATAGTTAGTCTTTCACAGTGTATCTACTATGGAAATGTTTTGCATAACTACACATGTACAACCTGTATTGAATTGCTTATCTTCCCAGTGGGGGTGGTTGAGGAGGGAGAAAGGGGAAGAATCTAGAAATCTAAATTTTAAAAACAAATGCTAAAATTTTTTTTATTTTTTTGCTTTTTGGAGGGGGGGAAGGGAGTGCAATTGGGGTTAAGTGACTTGCCCAAGGTAACACGGCTAGTTTTTGTGTTGTGTCTGAGGCCTGATTTGAACTCAGGTCCTCCTGACTCCAAGGCCAGTGCTCTATTCACTGCACCAGCACTAGCTGCCCCTAAAAAAATGTTTTTAATTGTTTTTTACATACAACTGGGAAATAAGATATACAGGCTCTGGGGTATGGAAATCCATCTTGCCCTACTAGAAAATTAGAGAGGGGATAGGGGAGGATATAAGAGAGAGCAAATTGGGGGAAGGGGTATTCAGGAAATTTGCTATCTTGGGGTGGGGGTAGGGGAAAGACAGGGACTAAATTTGTAACTCAAAAATCTTGTGCAAATTAATGTTGAAAACTAAAAATAAACAAAAAAAAATAAAGTGAGTGTGTGTGTGTGTGAGTGTGTGTGTTTGTGTGTGTGTATTCTCACTAGGTGATGTCTGGCCAGTAACCACAGAGGTTATTCGCTGCCAATGAGGTTGTCCCTCTTGGTCATTCTGTTCACTTTCATCTAATTCAGGTCTACCATTTCCCCCAGTGTCCATTTTCCCCATTGTTGTTTTTCTGGGGGCCACAAAAGTGAATGAGGTCTTTGGCTGGGGGGAAATGATATCTCATTTCAAAGCAGGAAAAAGAAAATGGCCGCAGCCAAGAGGAATCCTCTCTGGATTGGAAGCTCCAGAAGTTCAGATATGTAGGGGTGCCAGCTTCCTCTACATATCTGCAGCTCTAGGGAGATCTTGGCACTTGTCTCTCTCCAAAGATTGTCTGTAACCAACTCAGTAAGTCTCTTACACAGGTACACACACTATATTCAGCATTCCCTTAGCCAACAATCAGGAGTCATGTGTCCCTCCATATATGCAGCAGACTGCAAACTACCCCAGGTTTGGTTGGAAGTCAGGCTGCATGTAATACATGATATTAAGAACAAAAACAAAAAAAAAGTATATACTTTATTTTTATTTTCAAATTTTTTTATTTTAAAAAAATTTTAGTATATATTTTATATTATATAATTACATATTTTACTTTTATATTATTTTTATTGACTTTAATTAATAGATGCAGAAAATATGGTTCATAAAATACAACTCATTTTCTAATTTTTTTAAAAACCTAGCAATCATAGGAATAAACTAATCTTTCCTTAGTGTGATAAACTGTATCTAACAAACCCACAAAAATCATCAGTCTTTCTGTATATTACTAGGAAAATTCAGCAAGAAGATATTAACAAAAATTCCATCTAAAATAACTACCAAATGTATAATATCACTGGGGGCCACCTTATCAAGACACACTTGGGAGATTTATGAATATAACTACAGGACACGAAGGTTTAAAGGAAGACAAGGTTGGGGGGGGGGGACAGTGACTATTTATGGCTGACTTTTCAAGTAGGAGAAAAAAGACAATACCAGCTAAATTAATATACAATTCTAGTGGCATACCCATCAAACTACTAACGGATTATTTTATGGAACTAGACAAAATACTAACAAAATTCACTGAGGGGAGTGCTTCTTAATCTGGGGTCCCTGACCTTGTTTTTTTAACGTATTTTTATAACTATATGTATATTTAAATATGATTGGTTTTCTTTATAATTCTGTGCATTTATTTCATGTATTTAAAAACATGAATCTGAGAAGCCATCCCTAGGCTTTCCCAGACTGCCCAAGGGATTCAGGACACAAAAAAAGGGAGAAAAGAAGTCCCCATATAGAGGAACAAAAGATCAACAACCTCAAAAAAAATCATTTTGTAAAAAAAGCAGGAATGAAGGGGCCTAGTCGTCCCAGATTTTAAACGACACAATGAAGCATAAATAATTTAAACTATTTGGTACTGATTAAAAAATAGAAAAGTTAATCAACAGAACAGACTAGATAAAACAGACCTAGAAACAATGGAACATAATAGCCCGAGTTTGATAAATCCAAGGACATTTTCTACTGGGATTACTAGGGTAAGGACTCTGTTCAACAAAAGCTCCTGGGAAAACTAGGAAGCAGTTCTGCAGAAATTAAGTTTATATGAACATCATATGCTACAAGATGCTCTAAATGGATACATGAAAAATACAAGTTGGTCCCAAATATCTTTGAACAGTTTTAAACTTTAATAGTTTAAATTCTTGGATATACTTTGTAGAAAAGATCACACTATCAAAAAAAAAAAAAAAGAAGGGTGGAAGAGGATTCCTCACATAACTACAACTGTGGGAAGAATCCTTAATTCAAGAGAAAGATGTGATCATAGAAAAGAAAATGGTCAATTTGGATTCTCGAAAACTGAACCGTTTTCCTCTGGACAGGATCAATCCTGTTAAAAACCGTTAATGGGAACAAATGGGAACAAAGCAAAGATCTCAGATAAAAGTCCGATATCCAAAATGGAGTGAATTAATATTGATATTTAAGAGCCATGAGCCATTTTCCAACAGATAAGCATCAAAGGATGGGGCTAGGCAGTTTTCAAAAGGACATACTACCAATAACCACATGAAAGAAAGGTTCCAATCACGAATGACAAAAGAAAGGGAAACCAAAATTTGAGCTTTCCCCTCCTACTCTTTAGATTAGCAAAGGTGGCAGAAGAAGAAAATGGTAAATGTTGGAGGGGATGAGAGAAGATAGCTGGGCTAATGGACACCTCCTGGAATGGTCCATTGACCCAACTCTTCTGGATAACAAGGGAGGGAGATGTGGGCAAATAAGAGAGATGTGTTTTTATATAGATTTATATGTATATATACATTTACATACACACACACATATATAGTAACTTTTTAGACAGAACTCATCTGCTTTAACACTTTTTTTTTGCATCTGAGGTTTTTTTCTCCAAACGCCCATCAACATTTGGCTTCAGAGACAATCACAATCTGCTGAGGTTATCCAGGTGTTCTTTGAATTTGCTAATAGGAAAATCAAACAAGTTCTGCATCCAGAGATGTAGATATTAGGTGCAAGCCTAGTATAGAGCAGGTTTGGAGGGAGGCACAGCAGCCACACTGGCCTATTGGATGAAAGTTGGCCTCATTGATGCTATTGACTGTTGTTAGTAACTATAGCCACTCTCCAACTTTAGGTGAAACAATATTACATGGTCACTTAGTACCATGGAAGCATACTTATAAATGGGAAGAGGGAAGAGGTGGTAGGTCCACAAAAACATGTCTTTAGGTGAACCAACATAGGAATAATCTTATCAATCAATGAATTGATCAACAAGTCTTTATTAAACTTGTGCTATGCTCCAGACACTGTGGCAGGTGCTAGAGATACAAAGAAAAAAATGAGATACTTCCTACCCTCAGGGAGCTTACATTCTAATAGGAGAAAACCTGAATACTTAGAAGTAAAATACAAAATCCATACAAGTAAATGCAAGGTAATCTTTTGAGAAGATCAGGGAAGGACTCAAAGTAGGAGGTGAGATTTGAAAAAAGAGAATTCAAAGAGGCAAGGAAGTAGTGTCTTCCAGGCATGGAAGGTAGCCTGAGCAAAGACATAAAGAAGAATGATAGAATGCTATATGTGAAGAAAGAGTGCTATTTTGGATAGATCATGAACTCATGAAGAAGGATGTCTAATAGGCCTTGAAATGTCAGCTGGAGCCAAGTTATGAACTACTTTAAATGCCAAACAGCTAAGTTTATATTAGAGCCTTAAAGATAACAGAGAATCACTAGTGCTTATTAGGCAAGTGAGTGATTCAGGCCTTTGCTTAAGATATGTCACTCTGTCAGCCATGCACAGGGTAGACTTAAGATAGGAGGGACTGGCAGGGAGGCCAATTAGAAGGCTGCAACAGTCCAAGTGAAAGGTGATAAAGACAGAACTGGAGTGATGGCTATGTGAATAGGAGCTGGACATAAAGAGATGTTGTGGAAATAGAATCAACAAGGTTTAATAACAGTCAATATGTGGAGCACAGGAAAGTAAAGAATTGAGAATAGGGGTGGCCAGTGAGTAAGAGCACCGGCTCGGCATTGGGAGACCCGGCATCAGTTCCGGTCTCAGATACTTGGCACCCACACAAAATAACTGGCCGCGTAACCTTAAGCAAGTTACTTAACCCCAATTGCTTTAAAAAAAAAAAAGAATTGAGAATAACACTTATAGTGTGAGCCTGGATGAATGGGAGGTTGGTGGTAGCCTCACCAGTAACAGGGAAGTCAGGAAGAGGGAATGGTTTGGGAGGAAAAGATAATGGATTCTGTTTTCAATATGGTGAATTTGAGAAGTCTACAGGACATTCAATTCAAAATGTCTAGGCAGTTGATGAGTCAGGACTGGAGTTCAGGGGAGATAATAGGCCTGAATATGCAGATGTAGGAAATATGTGCATAAAGATGAAATTGAACCCATGAGAACCTATGAAATCACAGAAGAGAATAGAGAGGGAGAAAGGAATAGGGTACAAGACAGAGTCTTTGGGAAATACCCAAGGTTAATGATACAGATGAATATTCAGTAAAACAGCCGGAGAAACAATTAGACAGATAGGAGGAGAGCCAAGTGAAAGAAGTGTCATGAAAACTAAGAGGTGGGGAAAGTATCTATGAGGAAAGGGTGGTCAACATTGTCCAAAGTTGCAGAGAGGTAAAGAAGGATGAGGGTGAAGAATTATGGTGCATGCCACTGAAGCCCCATGGTCCCATGGAGGCAAGGGGCAGAGAGACCAGAGGGCAGAACAAGGGAAAATCAGGCCTCAATTTGTTGGGTCCCATGGGAGTTGAGTGGTGCTGGCAAGTCAGAGGTATGGGGGTGGAGCTGCTGGGGGAAGAGGCCCGACAGGAGCAGGGCTTGGGCTGATCACCAGAGATTGGAGAAACTACAAAATTACCGTAGGATCTTGCAACATGAAGGTGAGAGTTTGGCTATAACATATTAATGCTGTTATTGTGAAACGGTGTTCACTTGGGCAATTTCACATGGGCTCTGACTGTACAATGGAAACTTGTGAAAGCAGGCCTGACCCTTCAAAGTAGCCACTGTGGCACCACAGCAAAAGAGTTTAAAGGGACTTAAGAGGAATGAATGAATACTTGGAAGATTACTGTGGACTATTTGTTCTCAGAGCAGAGAGCAGAAAGGGAGATTTTGAGCATACAACCTCCAAGATGACATTGTTTTTAACCCTTTATCCCTCCTGTGCCCGTTCAAAGTCCTATTCTATTGCCTCAGTATGATGGTGGCAGCCTGAGTTCTCCAAGGCCACGCCAACAGACCCCAAGTTCTGCGAGGTTCTCAGACCTACTATGGCCCTGGAGGTCCAGACTCACTCAGTTCACTGAAGACTCTCAACCAGCTTGGCCACTGACTATTTACTAAGTTACAGAGGGGCTATGATATGCATCAGTGAATGGAGAGCTGTACCTAGTAAATCACATATTCCTGAAATCTTGGGGGAAGGGGGGGGAGGTTCAGACCTGTAATGTCATTGGTATAAGAAGCTCCTGGTGAGCAAACTCCCCACCAAAGCAGATCAGAGCCTGCTCTGGAATTTATAATCTTAGAAAATTGCTTGAGGACATTAAGAGGTTATGTGACTTGCCCAAGGTCACAAAACCATTACAAGCTAGAAGCTAGACTCGAACCTGCAACTTCTTGACTCTAAAGCCAAGGCCACCTCTCTCTCCATTATGATACACTGTCTTTCCTTGATAAATTATTCCCATTAATAATTGGCAGAAAGGAAATGTATGTTGTACACACTGAGTTTGAGATACTTGGAACACTAGCCCCCATCTTTCCTTTTGCTGGATTTCAGCAGGTAGACTAGACCTTGTCCTTCTGACAGGCAAAGAGATAGCTGAAGTCATGTTTAAGAGGTCAGGGTTTTGCTGTTGTCTCTTTAAGACTCCCACATTCTTACTAATGAGTGTGAGGCCAAAAACATAGCACAATATCTGATTAGATTGTACCAAGTTTAAAAAAAATTCTTACCTGAATGTTCAGGAGGCATTTGGGGGATTCAGAGTACTTTGGAAAGTAGCTAATGATTGATCAATTAAATCAGTTTCATAAGTACAGGATGAAGGAGAAGAGGTTACCCAACTGATTCTGGGGGGAAAGATCTCAGGGTTTTAGTGGTCTGCAAGATTGAAATGAATCTACTTTAAAGCTGAAAGGGACCTTAGTGATCACAGAATCTCTGAGACCATCTGAGCTACCCAAAACCTAGGAAGAGAAAAAGCCCCTATTTGACAAGGAGTCATCCAATCAGCCCTGAAGACATGGTCCCCATGAGTAAAAAAAAATTTTAGTATCTTCCAATATATTTATTTATTTATAAATTATATACACGTGCCCCTGTGCTAATAATTATGTTGCTGTTATTGTTGGTCAGTCATGTCTGACTCTCTGTGACCCCTTTTGGGGTTTTCTGGGCAAAGATACTGGAGCTATTTGCCATTTCCTTCTCCAGAGGCAAACAGGGTGAAGTGACTTGCTCAGGGTCACACCGCTATTAAATGAGGGAGGTCAGATTTGAACTCAGGAAGAGGAGTCTTCCTGACTCCAGGCCCAGCAATCTAGCTACTGCAGCGCCACCTAGCTGTCCAGTGCTAATAATTACATACACTATAAAACTTGTACAAAAATAAACATTTATTTACTTTTTTAAAGCAATCAGGGTTAAGTAACTTGCTCAAGGTTACAAGGCCAGTTATTTCTGGGTGTGGTGCTAAGTATCTGAGCCTGGATTCGATCTCAGGTCTCCTGACTCTGAGGCCAGTGCTCTTACTCACTGCACCACCTGGCCACCCCAAAAAAATAAACTTTTAAGAAGAGTGAGTTAGTAAGGCAGCTAGGTGGCACAGTGAATAGAGAGAGTGCTGGCCCTGGAGTCAAGAGGACCTGAGTTCAAATCCAGCCTCAGACATTGACACACTTACTGTGTGACCTTGGGGAAGTCACTTAACCCCAATTTCCTGCCTTGCCTTCTCCCTGCTCCAAAAAACAAACAAAAAGACTGAGCTAAAAAAGGTGATGATATTTGATTCTAGACTTAATTTTAAAAATGTACTTATTTTTAGTTTTCAGCATTCACTTTTATAAGATTTTGAGTTCTAAATTTTCCCCCCTCCCTTCCCTCCTTCTTCCCCAAGATGGCAAACAATCTGATATAGGCTATACATGTACAATCATATTAAATATATTTCCACATTAGTCACGTTGTGAAAGAAGAATCAGAACAAAAGAGAAAAACCACAATAAAGAAAAACAAACAAAAAAGAAAATAGTATGCTTTGATCTGCATTCAGACTCCATAGGTTTTGTTTTTTTTCTGGATGTGGATGGCATTTCCATCATGAGTCTTTTGGAATTGTCTTAGATCTTCTCATTGCTGAGAAGACCTAAGTCTATCAGTTAGTCATCATCACACAGTGTTGCTGTTACTGTGTACAATGTTCTAGCTCTACTCACTTCACTGAGCATCAGTTCATGTAAGTCTTTACAAGTTTTTTCTGAAGCCTGCCTACTCATCATTTTTTATAGCACAATAGTATTCCATTACATTCATATATCAGAACTTGTTCAGCCATTCCCCAGTTGATGGGCACCCCCTCAATTTCCAATTCTTTGCTACCACAAAAGGAGTTGTTATAAATATTTTTTACATGTGGGTCCTTTTCCCTTTTTCATGATCTCTTTGGGATACAGATCTAGTAGTAGTATTGCTGAATCAAAGGGTATACAGAGTTCTATAGCCCTTTGGGCATAGTTCCACATTGCTCTCCAGAGTGGTTAGATCAGTTCACAACTCCACTAGCAAGATCCTAGACTTTAAAGGAGGCCACTAGTGTTTACTAGGGAGGGGAGTAAAGAGTCAGGGCTGCACTTTAGGGAAATGACTTGAGAAATTAAACAGAGAATGAGCTGTAGTGAAGAAAGACTTAAGGCAAGGGAGACCACTTAGAAGATTCCAGCTAATGGGGTATAGAAATCCATCTTGCTCTATAAGAAAGTAAGGAGTAAGGGGGTAAGGGGAGATGGGGGGATATAAGAGAGGGCAGACTGGGGAAAGGAGTAATCAGTATGGTTGTCATCTTGGGGTGGGGGGTAGGGGAGAGATGGGGAGAAAATTTGGAACTCAAAATCTTATGGAAATGAATGTTGAAAACTAAAAATAAATAAATTCTGGGGGGACAAAGAAGTTTCCTGCCAAAGAATCTAGACTAGAAGTGATGAGGGTCCTGGGATGTTGACTGTGGGAATGAAAAGAAGGTCACAGATGTGAGAGACATGGAAGTAGAAACAAGATTTGAAAAACAATTGGATGCATGGCATGAGGAAGATTGAGAAGTCGAGGAGGACAGCAAAGTTATTGCAAACCTGGATGACTGGAAGGATGATAGCGCTCCCTTCACCAGTAAAAAGGCAAGTTCACAGACAACTCTGAAAGACTTCAGAACTCTGATCAACACAGTGGCCAACCAGGATTCCAAAGGACCCATGATGAAGCACGCTACATGGAGTCAGGATGAAGAATGAGACTATCTATATGTAGTGTATATATTATGTTACATTATTGCATAATATAATCTATATTACATATATGCATGCCCATGTATACACATACATATATATGTATATGTTTGTATATACATGGCTAATATTTGTCACAAGGGTTTTTTTAATGGATGGGGAGAGATAGGAGATAAAATAGATTTTTGTTCATTGAAAAAAATAAAATTTCATTTTAAAAACAGTAATATGGGCGTTCTGAAGAGAGGTAGGTTTGGGGAGAAAGATCATATAAAAAGCAAAGATGCCACTCTCCATCTATCTGTTCATCCATCCACGCTTGCTCATCCTGTGACTCACTCTGGCCCACATAAAATGAAAAGGAGGGAGGTGAGGCTTACTCAGCATCACTGCCCTTCAGTGCAGTCTACTCTCTTAGGGTGCCTGCTATAGCCACCTAGGGGGGAAGAGGGGGAAGATGGAATTTTCCCAATGATACCTGCCATTGTGATTACCAGTCAGAACCAGGTTTAGAAGGAGGAAGGTGGGCAACTAGCACAGCAGAGGGAGGGGAGGAACAGTGGAGTGTTTGTGGGGGGTGGGGATGATAAGGATAAATATTGTGTGAGACACAAGCTCTGATTGGCTATCACACCATTCTCAGACTGGTTGATTACATTCCACTTGAGAGTCAGATCATGGCCTCCCTGGGCTAATACAAAACCCTTAGAAGGACTCAATTTGCACTTTGGTGCACCTGCTTTAGAGGGAGGGAGAAGCCCACTACCCTCCAAGACAGCCCCTTCCCAATTGTGTATAGTCCTAATTGTTAGGAAACATTTCCTAACATACAAACTCAATCTTTCCCCCATTGTTTCTAGTTCTGTTCTCTGGGGCCAAGCAGAGCAAGATTTTCCCCTTCTCTGCAGGGCAATCCTGCCCTACTTGAAGATAGCACTCCTCCCTCTCCCTACTATGCCTACCTCAACTTCATTTCCTCCAGGCCCTTCACTGTCTTAGTCATGCTCCCCTGGACACTCTCCAGTTTATCAAAATTCTTCTGAGAATATTCTGTCCAGGACTCACCCCAGTACTCCAGATGTGATGTCACTGGGGAATAGTGCAACAAGACTCTAATTCCCCTAGACCTGCCTACTATGCCTTTCATGAAGCAGTCTGAGATTCAAGATCATTGAGTCATATTATGCTATTGATGCTCATTAAAGAAAGTCAGGAACTCATTAGGTGCTCTGCTTTTGGTAGCGAGAGAGCGCCAGCAGATGTCCAGATAATTCAAATCATCCATCACCATTAGATCATGCCTCTGAAGCAGGCTTGGATCTGTTTCCTGAACTTCTCATCTATCTATTTCCTGTTTCTGTCCACGTTATCTTTCATATATTCTGATGACATTTTTACTTCCACTTTTGCCTCAGTTGGTCTTCACTTAAAATACTCTGTATTATGCTTCCCCCATTCTGATTCCTAGATTTCTTTCCACGAGTATGTCTGGGAAAGACTGTTCAATGACACAATATAAGCAGGAAGAAGAGAGAGGACCAAATTGTCTTAGGAAATTATAAAGCTCCCTTAACAACTCCAAACTCCTCCCAGAAACAAATAGTAATATTCTATGGGTGGGGCGGCTAGGTGGCGCAGTGAATAGAGCACCAGCCCTCGAGTCAGGAGGACCTGAGTTCAAATTCGACCCTCAGACACTTAACATAAAAACTAGCTGTGTGACCTTGGGCAAGTTGCTTAACCCCAACTGCCCTCCAAAAAGCAAAAATAAAAAAAAAGTAATATTCTATGGGTGCAAGGCATGTAGCACAACAGGAACAAAGGATGAGTATCTCGCAGCAGTCAATGACAAGGTAGGTTCATGCTAAATATGAGCTGGCTGCAATATAGAACACCCCAAAAACGGTGTGATGGATGCCATCTGAAAATGTACACTAGAAAAAGAAGATGGGTCACTCACATGGTGGCCGCAAGGGGTGACAAGTGAATAGCCCCCAGTGTCTTACTAGCATCTTGAATATATCAGAAGAAATCAAGGCCTCCAATGCACTGGGTGGACCTATTAAGGGGAACTTAATGGAAAGATGGGTCATACAGGATGAACAGGGGTGGATGGGTTGTAATCTGTATTGTTGGAAGGAACTCTACAGACCCAGAGATCCAGTGGATTATACATTGTTAATCCATCCCCACCCCCCTGCCCTTTAATCTGGTCAATTTCTCTTGAATCCAGTATATCCTTGCAGAGCCCTAATCCAGTCAGAGATCCCATCTCCCCAAGTCTCAGTGAAACCTATGAGAGCAAATTTACCTCCTTGCTTAGGAGCTCTAGGGAGCAGGGGACAGAGGGCCAGTGATGAAGTTAAAAGGACTTGAGTTCAAATGTGGCCTCAGACACTTAACTAGCTGTATGACCCTGGGCAAGTTACTTAACCTGTTTGCCTCATTTTCTTCATCTGTTGTTGTTTGTCCTTTGTTCTCAAAGAAGACTGTGATATCAGGAAGGAAGTCCATGACTTGCAAGTGAATTGGATTGAAGTGAGGGAGGGCTGTGCAAAGTCACCAGTCTCACTTTCTGCTCCGAAGCCATCTGGGGCCAGTGACCAGATATAGATCAGGACAATGGGAGATGGCCCTGTTCCTCATCTGTAAAATGGGCCAGAGAAGGCAATGGCAAATCACTCCAGTACCCTTTGCTAAGAAAACCGCAAATGAGGTCACAGAGTGTTGCACACGGCCAAAAAATAACTGAACAGCAAAAATGAGGAGCTCTAGTTCAAACACTTTGCTTGTTACCCACACTTGGTGCATTTGTGTATAGCTATCTGAGGCCAGGGGTTTATTCCTGCCTTCTTTCTTGAATTGTGTCTCCTGGAAATTTATGTCTATCTCTACAGCTATTCTTACTTTTCAGTTGAAAGCCCTTTTGATTAGATTTGTGAACCTGCCGGTAAATACATTTTTACCAACCCTAGCTAGCCAATAGGCCATAGGATCATAGAATCATACACTGAAAGCTGGAAAGAACCTCAGAGGTCTATCCTTTCATTTCAGAGATCAGGAAACTGAGCCCCATGGAGGGAAAGTAGCATGCCTGAGGTCACATAGATAGCAAGTGTTGCAGGGAGGATTCTAATTCAGATCTTCTCATTCCAGAACCAGTATTCTTTCCTCTGTACCACTGCCTCTTTCATGCCAACACTTTGAGCCAAATCATGTCCTCAGATAACATTTTCTTAACCAAATTTCGGACCTTTTCCAATGTGTCAGTTGATTTTGCTAAACTGGGTTAGGTTTTTTTTCCCCTTTTTCATTCTTTCTTATAAGAGATGACTTGGGAGGGGGAAAAGGATACTTTGTGAAATGTAGGTGATCTAAATTCAATAGAAATCAATAAATATTTTGTAAATGGACTACTTACCATTCTAAGTAGACAACATGCTTTCCCACCTCTATGATTTTGCTTCTACCATACTGTTCTAAGGCATACCTCTTCCCTCCATCAAAGTCTGCCTCAAACACCCCTCCTTCATGAGCCTTTCCCTGAATGGGACCTCATTCCTTTGCACTTTATCACTTTTACATTTCTCCCCATGTATGTGGCATTATGGGTATTTTTGTCATGTCATCCCCTCCTTGGAGGCAAAAGTTCATCTTTGTTGAAACTATGAGAAACATTTATTGAAGATCTGGGCTCAAGGGTCTATATTAAAATCTGTGAGATTTTACATACACACACACTCACTCACACACCACACAGATCTAGAGTGGGAAGGGACCTCAGCGGCCATCTAGACCAACCTCCTCATCTTACAGAGGAGGAAACTGAGGGCTAGAGTTGTGAATTGCCCAAGTATCACATGGATAGTATATATATAGCAGAGCCAAGATTTGAACTCAGGTCTCTCTGACTCCAAATCCATTTTCTTTTTCCTAGGTACCCTATATTCATTTAACAAAAAACAAAGGCCAGAAAGAAACCTTAAAACAATGACCAAGTTTTAAAACAAATGACTATTTCAGCACCAAAGGGGAAAACAAACCAGCAGGAACTCAGAAAACACCCACAACGAAGGGAACTTCAAATGTGCCTGAACAAGCTAAAAGCCTAGTACATTTACTTATATGACTTTAAAAAGACTAAAGAATAATGACAGCAAAAAAGAAACGTGCTCTGATAATGAAAGGCAGTACTAAATGTATTTGGGGGTGGGGGAAGGGATCCAGATCATAAGTAGAGGATAAAAACAGCAGAACTGATCTCAACCCAGGAGTCCAGACCCCAGGCTTCATCCTCCTTCACCCCTCAGATCCTCACTCAGCCCTCCCTTTATTGTTCCAGCTCTCCTCTAGCCCTTCTTACCTCTGAAATGTGAATATGTGTAGATGTATGTATGTGTATATGTGTGAGTATGTATGTCTGTGTGTATATACACATACACACATGTGAGTGCATGTGTCTATATACATGTGTGTATGTATGCGTGCATGCACGTACACATGAGTATATGTATATTGAGCATATGTGTGTGTTGTGTATGATGTATACATACATACATGAGTGTATGTGTGCATCTATATGTATTCTGTGAGTATATATACATATATGTGAATGTGTGTATAAGTGAGTATATGTGTGTAAGTGTATATGTGAGCATGTGTACATGTGATTATATGTAGGTAAAATATAATACACACAAACATACATGAGTGTGTGTATATGTGTTGTGAGTATATAAGTATATATATATATACATATTGTATGGGCATATATATTTGTGAGTATATACTCATGTGAGTGTTTTTTCATTCACACTGTTTGCATGTGTGTGTGCATGTATATACATATATATACACATAAATACATATACACATATATGCACACACATCTTCTGCCTCTATTTTATTCTGCATTATTTCATGCAAATCTCCCAATTTTTATTTGAATTCCTCATATTTTTCATCTCTTGATGCATAACAGAGACAGGGATTGAACCTATGATTTCATTGTGGATGTGTATCAGGAACTTCTTCCACTAATACAAGCTGGAACCTTTTCTAAAACTTGGATAGTCTTAAAAGCACTGAGAGTTTAAGTGACTTGCCCAAGATCACACAGTAAGTCTGTCAGAGATTAGATTTTAACCCAGGTCTAGCTGGTTCTGAGGCCAGCTCTTTAGCCACTGTCATGCTTCTATTCCTATATCAGTATGGTCAGTCATTCCCTATTTCTTCTCTACAAAAAGTGCTGCTATGCCAAAAAGTTATTTTATAGAGCTAGAAAAAATAATAACAAAATTCATCTGGAAAAAAAATGGTCCAAAATATCAAAGGAATTAATGAAAAGAAATGCTAGGGAAGGTGGCCTAGTCATACCAGACATTAAATTGTATTATAAAGCAGCAGTCATCAAAACTACTTGATACTTGGGGGTGGCTAGGTGGTGCAGTGAGTAAAGCGCCAGCCCTGGAGTCAGGAGGACCCCAGTTCAGTTCCAGCCTCAGACACTTAACACCCACACAAAAAAACTAGCCGTGTAACCTTGGGCAATTTACTTAACCCCAATTGCCCTCCAAAAAAAGGCAAAAAAACTACTTGATACTGGCTGAGGAATACAGTAGTGGATCAGTGGAATAGGTTAAGTACACAAGACACAGTAGTCAATGACTATAGTAATCTACTGTTTGATAAACTCAAAGACTCCAGCTTCTGGGATAAGAACTCACTATTTGACAAAACCTGCTGGGAAAACTGGAAAATAGGATGGCAGAAACTGGGCATAGACCAATATCTTACACTACATACCAAAATAAAAGTCAAAATGGGTACACAATTTAGATACAAAGGCTGATACTATAAGCAAACTGGGAGAGCAAGGAATAGTTTACCTGTCAGATTTATGTAAAATTTATGACCAAACAAGAGATAAAGAACATTATGAAATGCAAAATGGATAATTTTGATTACATTAAATTGAAAAGCTTTTGTACAAACAAAGCCAATGAAACCAAGATTAGGAGGGAAGCAAAAACCTGGAAAAGAATTTTTACAACCAGGGTGGCTAGGTAGCACAGTGAACAGAGTACCAGCCCTGGAGTCAGGAGGACTTGAGTTCAAATCCAGCCTCAGACACTTAACACAAAAACTAGCCTGTGACCTTGGGCAAGTCACTTAACCCCAATAACTCTCCAAAAAAAAGAATTATTGATTAGAGAAATGCAAATCAAAACAACTCTTAGGTACCACATCACAGCTGTCAGATTGTATAACATGACAAAACAGGAAAATTATAAATGCTGGAGATGTGGGAAAATTGAAACACTAATACAATGTTGGTGGAGTTGTAAATTGATCCGTTTTGGAGAGTAACTTGGTACTATGCCCAAAGGGCTATAAAAATGTGCATACCCTTTGACCCAGCAATACCACTCCTAGGGCTATATCTCAAAGAGATCATACAAATGGGGAAAGGACACACATGTACAAAAATGTTTATAGCAGCTCTTTTTGTGGTGGTCAAGAACTGGAAATTGAGGAGATGCCCATCAATTAGGGAATGGCTGAACAAGTTGTGGTATATGAATGTAATGGAATACTATTATATAATTGCTATAAGAAATAATGAGCAGGCAGACTTCAGAAAAACCTGGAAAGACTTGCATAAACTGATGCTGAGTGAGGGGAGCAGAACCAGGAGAACAGCGTACACAGTTACAGCTACATTGTGTGACGAATAACTTTGATAGACTTAGCTCTTCTTATCAATGCTCCAAAAGGTTCATGATGGGAAATATTATCCACATCCAGAGAAAGAATTATGGAGTCTGAATACAGATTGCAGCATTCTATTTGCTCTTTCCTCTTTGTTTTGTTTTGTTTCTTCTTTCTCTTCATTCATTCCATTGGTTCTAATTCTTCTTTACAACATGACTAATGTGAAAATATTTAATATGAATGTATATGTAGAGCCTATATCAGATTGCACACTGTCTTGGGGAAGGGGGAAGAGAGGGGGAGAAAATTAAAACTCAAAAGTTTGTGGAACTGAATGTTGTAAACTAAAAATAAATAAAATTTTTTAAAAAGGTTGAGACTTTTTCAACCTCAAAAAAAAAGTGCTGCTAACAATATTTTGATATACAGTACAGACTTCTGACTTTTATCTCTGTGGGGTATATGTCAAGTAGTGGGATTGCTGGGTTGAAGTATATAAGCAGTCTATTACTAGGTGCCAGTTCCTCTCATTTAAGCTTTTTGGAGCTGAGTTGACATTTGTTAGTCTCAAAGACTAATGCAAAGCACATATAAAATGCATCTTTGAAACATCAATACCATATTTCTTTCCAAGTTTAACTAGAGGTTGTGAATACTGCACTGGGAATTCAACCACTAGTATAAATATGTTTTTTTCTCAGTTAAGGTGTGCTTTGATATGGTGCAAAGCATACAAATTGAATAACCATTCAGTTACACAGAAATATTCCCTTGCAAGGTATTTTATACTCCCCCAACCCACCCAATACATGCATCCAAATCCTTGTGGGAAGAATAGGCTATCATTAACACACAAGGAAAATTATTAGGTCATAAATTCTTGTAGCTCCAGAGAACAGGTCTTGTGCTTCTGCACTGCCTAAGGTCATAGGAGCTGCCACCCTTAAGCTTGGGAATGAACTAAATGTAAGTGGTAGCTGAGAAAATGAAGTGGGACTGAAGAATTCCATCATACCTAAGTTATCTCCTTGATATCAATCATCATGCCCATGGACTCCGAAGACAGGCTTTCAATTTTCCAGTGTGACAACGGGTATGTTTTCGTAGACGAATTCAGTCAAGTATACTTGCTAAGAACCCTACAAGCTTGATCATTTTAGGGGTAAGGGAAAGCAAATCAATTTCATTGTCATAACCCATTCCCCATGGAGATGGGCAGAAACTTACTGGCTTTCACCAAACTGTTTACATTAACAATGCCCATATGTGCCAGTGGCTGAAAACCCTATAGCCCCAGCAATCTGTCAGATTATCCTTAAATCTAACAGCAATTATATTGCAAACTATCCTTAGTTCAAGGAAGCCTTGGCTAGAACCATAAATGTTTATGGGACATAGAATACAAGGTGTATTTACAAAGATGAGTAAGGTGTCGTTCTTTAAGAAGCTAAGGGTAGTGGGGGAGAGGCAAGATATATACAGAAATTATTGTTTCCTTTTTTGGAGGGCAATTGGGGTTAAGTGACTTGCCCAAGGTCACACAGCTAGTAAGTGTTAAGTGTCTGAGGCCAAATTTGAACTCAGGTCCTCCTGACTCCAGGGCCAGTGCTCTATTCACTGCACCACCTAGCTGCCCCATGACTATTATGTTTTCTTATATACAGAAATTATAGTTATACTTTTATCAATCAACAACTTTGGCACAATTTTAATGGGCCAGGTAATTATAAATTTCATGTGAATGTAGCAAGTTTAAGAGGAAAATATAGTTAAGCTGAGAGAATAGCAAGGAAGATTTGCCCTTGCAAGCTGAATATGCTTAGAGAGGCATCTAAGAGAGAAGCTATCTCTGTGTAAATTTACTCCCAGGATGCTATTTCACGGTTATGGACACTCCTTCCAGACAGAAGCCAGAACTCATCAACCTCTTAAATGGTTCCCTGAGCTTCTAAAGCCACGGAAATGGCCTAGCTGCTCATCTGCTAATGAGCCTCTCCACATTCTTGCTTGTAGAGTATAGCAGTCAATTGGTCCTCCAATCTTTTCAAGTCGAGGATGATTGGCCATGCTACTTAACTATGCTACTCTAGCTTTTGAGATGGATTTGAAGATGTGATCAGCTAAGATTAAAAGCACTTAAGATTAGCTTTGCAAAGGATACATGAAAAAAGTCAAGATTCAATTCTTCAAGGCAGATAAAGTGAAGCTTGCTCTCTTGTGCTGTGGTATCTGCATGATCTCCTGTGAAATTTGACGGCCAGATTTGGAACCCAGATGGTATGAAAAGGTCTGCAACTGCTGCCCCAGCATAGAAACACCTATCTACTCGTCGGGTCTTAACTAAAAGGATACCCTGGCAAAATGTAAATACATACAAAAGAAGCCTAATTGCTGAGGGCCTGGAAACCATGGAAGATGTTTCCTAACCTTCAAATGCTCCTGTTGGGAGTACCTACCTGCCCAATTAAAGACCAGCCACAAAATAAGGTAGAGTAGGTGCTGAATGACATCCCAAATCCTGCTATATTTGGAGTATGCTCCCTGCCAACACTTGTCTGAAAATAAATCAGTAGGGTAGGGGCCAAGACAACCTGCCATTTCTTTGGTAGGATCAATCGTGAAAAAAAAAGAGGCCTCTTTTTCAACTTTGTCTTAGAAAGTTGCCTAGAGCAGGGAGAAGTGAGCCACAATAGGTCTTTTGAACCTCATCCTGGGATTAGAGATAGGAAAAAGGGCCACTAGCTATACTTCTATAAGTATGCAGCTGGCAACAGCACAATCACGTTTTATTATAAATGGCCCAGCCTTTCAAGTAATCCGTGAGCAGCCAGTCAAAAAATTTTTCTCCCCTATTTATCTCCTTGAAGTTATTGTGGGTCAAAGGCTGACCTTTCAAATCAAGGTAAAAAAGGAGACCTAGGTGCAACTATTCATTATGTGCTTTCCCAAGCTTAAAGTCGAAATTCTTTATCCTTATGATTAGTACACCCTGC
Organism: Petaurus breviceps papuanus; assembly: GCF_028583685.1. Classification (NCBI taxonomy): domain Eukaryota; kingdom Metazoa; phylum Chordata; class Mammalia; order Diprotodontia; family Petauridae; genus Petaurus; species Petaurus breviceps. The sequence goes on from NW_027187369.1 coordinate 12,644,950, forward strand.
TGGTTATTTCTAAGGTCTATCACAGACATGATCTACTCAAGTGATCAAAAGACAGTTATCTGAGTCATAAGAAGCATGCCACTGATTTAAAACCCAGGAAACCATAAACAGAGAAAACCATACATTTATTCAATAAAACCAAGAATGTACAATATAAACACTTGAGTACAGTGAAATGAAAGGCTCTGAACAAACATTCCAGCTACTGATAACAGTCACGCTTATTACATTGTTTTATTAGAAATTACCAAGGCTGTTTCAAATAATCTGTGCTCAACCTGACAGTCAAAAAGGCTTTTTCCATTTCCTTTACTTCCTCAAATTAGTGTGGATCAAAGACTGACCTTTCAAATCAGTGAAAAAAGAAACCTGAACCCAACTATTTATTCTGCTTTCTCAAGTTTCCTAATCTTGAAAGATAATTCTTTATCGTTCACTACATAAACTAGACGGCTAATAATCCTTATTAAATCTGCTCCTTTTTCTAAAGTCTACTACCACACAGATGATCTACTCAAGAAATCAACTTATATATATATATGTATAAAAAATTAGTGCTCCCCCTCAAAAGCACTATATTAATGCAAGCTAAGTTTTTTAAAGTATGATGAACCAGAAAAAAAAATTCAGTAAGCAAAATCTTTAAATTTCTGTCCCAAGTAGCTATTTAAGCTTCTGGAAACAGCCTAAATAGGAGTTTTATCAATATATTTATTAACAGTTGCAGACAACTTGATAAAGAAAGCCAAAAACTGATATGTAGATTAGTTTTTCCTAAATGTAAGCTTAGGTTTCACTACTGAGCTCTGGAAAAAAATCCTACCCCCATAAATTCCCTTCTTTTTACAGAAGGAGAAAGGGGACAAACTGAATCAAATGTTACAAGTCTTTAATCTTTACTGATTAAAAAAAAAAAACAAAAAACAAAAAACACCTCCATGATCTACTTTTGTAGCAGTTGCCTGTTTCTGCTAGTTTGTTACTAGATTTCCAATTTATAGGGTATTTTGGGGGAGATAAAATACAGTTCAAAAAAAAAATATTACCCCCAACCACTTAATTACTGTTGGGCAACTTTCAAATTCGGAGATTTTATGCTGAACTATGTAAAAGTATTGAGTAACAAATTTCTTTCCTACCAGCTCTTTCCCTATATCCAGTCCTATTTTCTTCCCATTATTTAAAACCTCAATCCAACCATTCTTGTGATTTGGAGAAAGATTTAAATGGCAAATTAATTCCTATAATTTCACTAATAAAACAGCCAGCACCCCCACCCCCCAAAGATCCAACTGCAAAACTTTACTGCCTTGTGGGTATGTAATAGCTCAGTTCTTGCCCAAAATGAACTTTCCTTGCTCTCTATACACCCAAACTTCTAACATTCCAATAAAGACTTTGTATGTTAGGGTTAAGGGTAAAAGTAGTCAACATCAGATGTCTGCACAGCTCAGTTCACAGGAAATCATTCAAGGCAAAAACTGTAGTTGGAGCCCAAATCAACTTGCAACTGACTTCAGTGACATTTCAGCATCCTGCTTCTGTAGCAACTGCAAAAGGAAAAGAATACTTTCAGTCATCCCTTTAGTCCTACAACTCAACAATTACTCTAAATCTCTTTACTCTAAATCAACAGGTCATGGTTGAACCTACTCAGTGTGGCACAAAAAAATTATGGCTTTGGAACCTGGTTCTTTCTATCACTTAAAATCTTTGTGACTAATCCTCTTTATGTAATCCCCTTTACAACTCTTGAGCCTATGATCCCAATAGGCCAGTAATCAAGTTTGTCAAGACTTGTATTCAAAATGCCCTCTGGGCCTCAATTTGCAAAAAGTTATTTGCCAGGAAGGCTGTTTCAAAGCTCAAATCAAACAATTTCTCTACCATCACAACAGGACAAAGCTTTTAGAAGAGACTCATGGTGAGAGTCTTGTGCATTTGCTTACCTTATATATTAGCTGCTTTTTTCATCTTTAGTACATAACCAAGACATCAGCATTTTAATATCAGCATTCCTGACAGCAATGATCAGCCTGCAAAAATTACAAACATAGAACTTATCTCTTAGGAAATTTCCAAAGAAAACATTGAATTTGCCAGCCTATAACTGCCCTTGATTCCAGAAATGTTCAAGTCAAGTTCAGACTTGCAGTTTACTATTTCAAGTTTTACTCTTTTAAGTGGTGGCAGATTCACTGGTCTGGACTGGCTTAATGGTAAGTTGCATGGCTTATGGATTCTCCCTCCTTTGCAATGGTGGACTGCCATGTTAAATCCATTAAGTTGAATTATTTGTGAAGGAAAGTGCAGTGTGACATTGAATTTTTAGTTGGAGGTCTTCCAGTTTACTACATTCAAGAGCGTGTCAACTTCACGGCTGGGCCTGGCTAATGTCGCCTCAGGTTTGTGTTTGGCTTTTTTAAAAAAAAGGAAAAAAAAGACTACTCTTCCCCATACAGTGTAGTTTCAATGAAACCAAAACAAGTCAGTCAGGCATCCAACTAAATGTTAAGTTTGCAATGAATGGCTTGCTTGGGGAAAAAAACCCAATTTTAAGCCAATTCATGATGACTAAAGATTAATTTTGGTAAAAAAAAAGTTATTGTATATGCAGCTTTGTCTTCATCAAAACATACAGAAAAAAAACAAGCCCCCCTCCCCAACCCAAAATGTAATTGGTCTACAAAAAGCTGCATTGTAAATGCCTTTAAGCCTTATACACGCTTTAAAAAAATCCAAGAAGAAAATGATGAATTTGGAGGACTTCTAACTCTAGCGGAATACTGCTTTTCCAAAGGTTATCTAGAAAGCACTTCCATTTGCCATGACGTACAGCTATGTCTCGCTGTACTATGAGGAAGATACTTTGTTCAATTGTGACTTAGACGGAAAAACTAGTTTGCTTTGCTTACCATCTTTGCTGTTGCACAGGCATTTGATGCTTTATATCTGAAGTGGAATGCTGAAAGAGTCACTTGTTTTTAGAAGTCATAAGCCTTTGAGAAGTTGAAGATTAAACTTCTTTGCTTATCTATTTTCTCCTTTGCCTTTGGAATCAAGCTGTTCCTTTAAAAGTGAGACACTACAGAGTTGCAAAAATTTGAAACAGTAAGAGCAAGCATCATTTTGAAGCTTCGTTGTTGGAACTAGTCAAACCTTTTATTTAGAATTCTGTAGTTGTTTAATACATGTAAATGCTTTTTTTATTGGGGGGGATGGTCTTGCAGATTCACAAGAAAATGGTGGAAAGGCAAAGTATAGTCATGACTATCCACTTGTGTTTTCAAGTTTACTGAATGATTTTTTTTTTTTTACTGAATTTTTTCCTCACTAAGCATCTGATATACTGGGAAATCTTGCATAGATTTCAGTTTCAAAAAGGACAACCTGAAATCCTACGGAGCAGCATAACCCCCAACCCCCCTCCAAAACAGCTAATTGGTTTAGAATTATAGATCTGAACAAGTAGAAGGATCCATTTCCATTTTAGATGGTTGGATGTTTGTGCAAGGTCTTAAGAACTGCTTGTCTCAATTGTCAGGAAATCAGATGGGAAGCTTTTCAGGGAAAACTTTTACTTTGGAACTTACAATACTGGTACACAGAGCTCAAATTTCATACATTTAACATCTGTTTTTTGGAAAGAAACAAACAAATCTGAAATGAAATTAAACATTGCTTTAACTTGTTCTTCACAAAAGCATAAAAATCATGGAGGGGAACTTAACAGGCAATAAAAAAGGAAAAACAACTTTGTTTCCTTTTTAGTAGTCCTCTGGTAGTAAAGATAGAACAAGCTCCATTTGATTTGCTTTTTTTTTTTTGAAAGGGGGTTTTGGTCCAAAAACTTAAGTTTTTCATTTTAATATCTGCTTCTGCCTCCTCCTCTATCAGATCGACTTCCTCCACGGCCACCTCTGGGTGCTCCGCGGCTTGAGCTGCTGTATGAATCACGTGGAGGAGGGTACCCCCTATCCATAGAAGGGGGAAGCCCTCTATCTTGTCGGCCAACACGATCTCCTCGACCACTTGAGTAGATATCACTTCGGCTGCTTGAATAACTTTCTCTGCTTCCACCATATCCATCTCTGCTGTAATCATCATAGCGACTGCTTCCACCATAAGATGGCGGGGGCCCTCGAGCAGGTGGAGCACTACGTGAGTTACCTGCAGGGTCAATGGTCAGGTAATATGGCAACACTATAAATCTTATATATACACAATAGTTAAATCTGAATTTAAAGAATTCCTGTATTATATGTTTACTTTTTTTGGAATGGAGGTGTAAAATCTGCCACTGCTGGTAATTTATAGTGGGGATTTGCTCATCTGCTGAAATAGTGAATTGTTTATGTTTGTTTGAAAAAAAAAAACTGAAGAGTGTATTTCAAGAGGCATCTTTTTAAGGACATTCCAGAACAGCTTGTTATTTTACAGTAGAAACTCAGCCATATTGTCCAGTGGTAAGTTGCAACTGTAGACTTTGCTTCATATTGTAATGGTAAATATTTGATCTTGTCAATTAGCATTTTAAATGATACTTTCACTGTTGGGGGGGAAAACACATAATACTGCCAAATTACCCTTGAAAGCAAGCAACCCTCCCCCCTCCCTCCCAAAGCAAGCAAAAAAGCCTGAAGATTAACTCCTTAGCAAAACTTCTTGAGGCCCTTAAAACTCAAAAAAAGATCTCAAAAGTCTGCCAGTTCACCCCACAAAGCAAATAAAATCCTTCAAAAGCAAGCGCAGCCTGAAACTGGTTCACGTGGTCTACAGAAGCTCGGATGAACTTAACTTAAGAGACCCTCAAACTGAATTCTTACCATAACTCTCATACGAATCTCTGTAGGAGCCTCCACTGGGGTGATCAGAATAGTCTCTATCACGACCACCATAACCATCACGATCACTAAATTAAACAAGAAACCAAAGTACTGAGTCAGCTCAGAACGGATTTTATATTTTATATATATTATATATATATTATTATATTATATTTTATAGTTGTCTCAAAAGTCTCCCCAGCTTTAGGCTATTCAAGAGTTAACTCCACTAAGACTTTTGGGACAAATTTGCCACAAATGCAAAACACTATACCTGTAGCCTCTAGATTGATATTCGTCACGTGAACTGGAATGACCATAATCACGATATGCATAATCTCTAGGAGGTGGAGCATAATCTCTATTGTCTCGAGAACTTTGATAATCTCTGCTTGAATAGCTAAAAAAGAACAGGAACTATTTAGTGTCTGAGTGCTTTAAGTTTTATAATCAAAGTGCTTCAAGTTTTCAGGGGTTTCCTTTTACCTGTCTTTTGTATTATATCCATCATCTCTTGGTGACATATAAACATCTCTTCTGGATGGCATGGGGTCTCTTCGTGGTGGACCTCCATAGTTGTCTCTACCACGTGATACTGGAGCTTTAAACAAAAAAACTTCATCTGAAACAGTGGCAGTATACCAAATTGACAATGCTACATAAGTTGTTTCTAAATTTTAAATTTTCCTTTAGATTGTTCTAATTTTAGATTTTTTTTCTAATTTAAAAAGCCAGTTTCATGAAAGGTTCAATATCCCTAAATTTTTTTTAAGACTAAGCATTATAATTATGTGTTAAGAGCGCCAAACAAAACTATCTGCATTTCTGTAAAAGCAGATATATGTCCAGGTATATAAAGTAAGTACAATGTTAATTATTAAATTCTCTTGTTTAACTACAGAATTGGCCCAGGTGACCTATAAATGCAGACAATGTACTTACAAAGAATTCTGGCCTATTTTTTGGTAATAGGTCAAAAAGCACTTGAAGGTTTCCGTTACAGTCTTCAGGTTTCAAAAGTTGCAAGACCCTGATAACAATATATTTAACGACTGCAACTTTTGAAACCTGGCTTCAAATCCTGCCATTGATTAACCTGATGTGAGTTTGTGGATAATAAGCAGTAAGGCAAATCAGGCTTCTGAACTTGTTTCCTCATCTGCCATTTTACAGATACAGCTGTGACGTAGGACTTTTGAGCCCTTATGTGTAGAGTGAGACTCCCTCAGAAAGTCCTCCATTTGCCTCCGTTCTCTATGCCAAAGGAGACAGCTTCAGAAGGTAGCACCCCATTTCCTCAGTCACACCAATTCCAGCTACCATATCCAAAGGTGATTGTCAAAATTACTATCCATGAAAACTAGACTGGTATCCCAGGTGGGAAGAAGTTTCAAAGTATGGGCCAGCAAGTTTAGCTAGACTAATTCCTAACAAAAGTCTAGAAATGTCTTCAAGAGGTAAGTTGTGAATAGATAGTTTCTTATCAAGAGCAAACAAACTGGGACAGAATATGCCCTTTTTGTTATTAAGATTACTGTCGGAGATGCCACAGAGATATATAACCTTGCTTGACAGTATCAAGACAAATTGACCTAGTCAATTGAAAACTAGTTGAATTACACCTGAAGAGTTGTTAGTAAGGTTAACATAGGGAGTAGGGTCTTTGCCTTTATGGGAAGGCACAGATGAATGGTAAAGGGGATCCAACCAGTAAGAATGTAACCATTGTTAAGAATGGAGAAAGGGTCTTCGACTGGGGAATGGCTGAACAATGACTATTGGAATATTACTGTTAAGAAATGATAAGCAGGGGGATTTTCAGAAAAACATGGACTTACATAAATGGATACAAAGAGAAGTAAAACCAGAACAATGTACACACAAAACAGCAATACTGTAACTATGATCAACTGTGAATGGCTTGGCTATTCTCAATACAATGAACCAAGACAATTCCAAAGGACTCAAAAGAAAAATGCTATCAACCTCCAGAGAAAGAACTGATCAGTATGTTCTTGATCTGCATTCAGACTATTTCTCACCTTCTTTGTTTCCCCCCCTTTGGGGCTACATCTTCTTTCACAACTAATGTGGTAACATGTTTTGCACGATTGAACACATACAATCCATATCAAATTTCTGTCTCAGGAACCGGGAGAAAAATTTACATTTCCAAATATTTTTAAAGATGAATGTTAAATTGTCTTTACATGTGACTTCTTTAAATGGAGAAGGTCCTTAAAGGCAGCAGATCACTATATATTTTTTCCTTATACCTAACTTCATTCAAGTCTCATACTTGTGGTCAACTGCACAAAGTACAGGATGGGGAAGATGTGATTCAAAGGGGATGTTGCAGCCAACTGAGATCTTAGAGGCTATTAATAGAAGCACATTGTTAAAGAGTCAAGTCAAAACAAGGATCCATTGAACCATCTATGTGGCCTAGTCTTGGTGGGGGGTGGTGGTGTTGTCTATGTGCTAGTCTTTCAAATATTTGATAAATTTTCATATGGAAGATTTGGTTTGTTTTCTTTGGCCCCAGAGGGCAGAACTAGAAACAATGGATGGAAGTTAAAGGTAACCTTCTGTTCAATAAAGAAAAACAGTTAAAGCTATCCAAAAATAGAATGTTCTACAAGTATTCATCTCTGCTCAGTGTATAGAAATGATTCCTGCTCAGGTAAGAGATTCAGATTAGATGAACAAAGATCACTTTCTATTCTTTAGACTCTAAGCCAACCAACCTCACGGGACTGCTTGTTTTAAGAGCCTCAACTCTGTGAAAGTACCATACAGATGAATTATTATTTGAATGATACCCCACTCCAAACTACGTTATTTTGAGAAATGAAATTTACAGCTAGGCAACCTATAGAACTGACCTCTTCCTCCCATTCCACTACTGCTGCGCACTGGCCCTGAAGGTGCAGATCTTTTAGGTGGAGGACCCCCACCACTACGTGGTGGTGGGCCTCTTTTTACTGGAAGAGGTCCCCTGGAAGACCCCATGTTGAAGTTAAGAGAATATCCGCTATCGTCTATATTAGGAAAAAAAAATAGTGTTACACCAGTTGACAATGACCATAGGTTATGATAATAGCACAAATAATGTCCAAGGAGTCTACGTTGTCTTTCCACTATAGAACCTGGCTATCAAGCACACAAATTATCATCTATTCTAGGTTAATAAAGAGTTTTCCCTTGGTAGGATTTTAGATAGATTTTTATATTAGTTCAGCCATTTACTTCGCATGCAGGGATAGAATACCATTTTTTGGCATCTTAATGAATCTCAGGTTAAAAGCATGCTTAAGTAAAAAGTAAATGTAGTTTTAAAGAGGAGTGTGTGTGTGTGCCCGAGAGAGAAGACTCAGGACCATAAAAGGAAAATTCTTGTTTCTCTGTGGTGAAATGCTAAGCCATTTTTTTCCAGCTGCATAATAAGGCTGATTTATCTGTCTTATCCAAAGACTCATACAGATGTGTTATTGAGCCCTTAAGTTTGAATTGGTCCTGTTGAAGGGAACTGTTTGTTCACGTTGGACCTTATCAGTTAGATAAGGAACAACTGGCCCAAAAGGAGCATAGTTTAGGTTTATGCCTACTTTGGAGGACCGGGAGTCTTATATCCAAGTAGAGCACCTGTGAATTTTACTGCAAATTTTTAAAGTCAAAAATTTTGCCCTTGTACTATTTAAAAAGCCAGTTTAGAAACTATACCCATGTGTCCTCCACGTGATGGTGGCCCCCTTGTTCCTCCACCACTTCCTCCTCTTCCTCCTCCTCTAAGACCTCTTGGAGGGCCTCTGCTTCTTGGTGGAGGGGGTGGCCCACGCCTACCACCACTCTCGAAAGTTGGTTTGGTGGCTTGTTCAACTTTAATTGATTTTCCATCTAGGAGCTAAAAAGAATGGGTTTATGAGCAGTAGAGCATTAACATATAATAACATAATATTACATATATTATATATAATATTAACTCTCTACTCTGTGGTATAAAGACACTAATATAAGAGCCCCCCCACATACTTTTTTACAGAGGAAAAAAACCCACAGACAACCGGAAGTTGGGACAAGGAAATCTACCCAGGAATCACCTAAGCATTTTCCATAGCTCCTACATTGGCTCAATTTGTCCTTTAATTTAGCTAAGTCTCAAGAAGAGAAATCAACTTGCACTGATAGTCTAGTTTGAACATTTGTTCAATTATCAAGAACCTAAGGGCAGAATGCTAGCTGTAGATATAGAACTAGTTAAGCAAAACAAGTAGTTTCACCAATATTCTTCCCTCTCCACATAATAAAGTCTAGATTATATAACTTTAAGCAAAGTTCCAAAAAATGTATGTTTGTGTTTGGTCACCCTCACCCCACCATAAAAGTAGTTTTACTGTATAGTAAATATATACCCCATACATATTGGAAACTTGAATGGTGAGGTCCAAGAAAAGTACTAAATTTTGGTTATAAACAAGGTTTGATAATAAAATTTCTAGTTTTTGGTCATTTATATAACAAAAATAGACAACTTAAATATGTGACATTAAAAGTATACTATAAAAATATACTTTACACTAAACTACTATATGATGCTAGTTATAATACCAAATATGGTGGTGTACAATTTGCCAGGAATTATAATCTCACCTTCCCATTCATGTCTCTGGCAGCATCCTTTGCATCTGCTGGACTTTCAAAAGTGATAAAAGCAAACCCCCTGGATTTGCTGGTTTCCCGGTCTTTCATCAGGAGTACTATGAAGGAGGGAAAGAAATATTAGTTCTAAAATTTGGTATTAACTAATGAAACTTTAACTCCCCCCTTCCTCCCCCTGTTTAAAGGCAGGAAAGCATCAGCTCAGAACTTCTTAGAGGACAAAAACATCATCACTTCACAAGTTCAATGCTATTAAATTCATCATTGCCCAGCCTTTGGGGAGGAGGCAAAGGATAAAATATTTTCAGACAGGTGTCTCACCTTCCACTATTCGCCCATATTTCCCAAATACAGCTTCAAGAGCCTTCTCATTTGTCTCTGTATTGAGTCCACCTACAAACAGTTTCCCTGGACGATCTGCTTCAACCATTCTGATTTTGTTATATTCTGTCCACAAAAGAAAACAAAATACAATTTATGTCCAAAGTTAAGACCATCAAAAGTACATACTAAGGATACCAAGTTACAGACTAAGAAAAGTTTACAGCCCAACTTGTCACTTTCACAAAACTATCCCAACAAACTTAAACTTACTGGGCATCATGCCACCCCTTCCCTTCATCTTTTGTTACTCTCAGGGCTAAACCTAAACCCCTTTCCCTCCCCAGTCGCTACAATGGGCCCAGCCCAACCCCCCCCCCCCCCCCCCCCCCCCCGGGCGCACGGGGGGCCCCCCCCCCCCCCCCCCCCCCTCCTGCCCTCCCAGGAGCTCAGGGTACACCTCCCTCTGCTGCCCCAAATTGAGCCGGATTAAAAGGCTTTCAGCCAAGCCGTTCAAGGGCACACCAAGGACTCAGGGAGACTACGCCCAAGCCCCTGTAGGGCTAGATTGTCTCCTGGGCAATTGATGGGGAGGCCGAAGGTGGCGCAGGGGGGGTGGGGGGGCGCTGCCCGGGAGGAGCCTTGGCCCCAAACTCTCGCAGGTCACGGCCGAGCAGGCACCATTGAGAGAGCGATCGGGCTATGAGGGAGTCCTGGCTCCCTCCCAGCTCCACCCTCCAAATGGGGCCATATCGGCCCGGCCCGTGCGGGCTACCGCGTGGTTGTTAGACAAAATGGCGGCAGCTCCATCTCGGGAACGGCCCCACACCTCGCCTCTGCCCGCTCCCCCCCCCCCCCCCCCCCCCCGGCCGGAGGCCAGGGAGCGGCCTTCGAGGCCAAAGCGGCCTCCCGCCACTTTCCGCTCCCAGGCCCACGGCCACCTCCTCACCCCCTCCCCCCTCCCAGGCTGAAACGTCTCAAGTCCGCGCAGCACCTCCCAAGGCTGTTCGGACAGGCTCTTGGGAGAGGCCGCTGCTAGGCCTGACACCCCTTCCCCCTTCCTTTCCTCCCTCCCCCAGCCCGAAGTGCCACCTAAAATGGCGCCCACTCCCTCCATCTTTATAAGTAAAGTGCAGGGCCACCGCCGCCCAAACCAACCTAACTGGGGGGAGTGCAGCGAAAGCCTCCCGCTGGGCATCTCCTACGCACCGATTAGGCAGGAGGGGCTAGTGAGGGCGCTAGGCTCTCCGGCTACTTTTGGCTTCACCCGCTTCGGCTTCCCGCCGCCGCCACCACGCGCTTTAAACTCGGCTTTGTACGCACGCGTTCTAGCCCCCCTCGATCTCCAAGGCCCCCCGAGCTGCCTAGAAGATGAGCACAGGACAGACGCAACTACGCAATGAGAACGAACAAAGGGGCCGGCGTATTTTATAGAGCCCGGGAACGAGGCTACAAGACCCGGATGGAAGCGTAGCGCGAGCGTGAGGGGAGGAACTAACCTCTTACAGACCCGCCTCTTTGCCCAGGCCCCGCCCCATCTCCCAATCACGTTTGGCTTGGGGCCGAGCTTGCATTCCATCCGACCGCCCACTTACTCCAAACCTTAGCAAACTCCTCCCTTCCGTTCCGCCTCGGCTTGCTTGGGGAAGCATGCCGGAAAGTTACCTGATCTGATTAAAGTCTGGTACTTTACTAGTCGGACGATCTGGGCAGAGCCGAATTTTGAAGACCGGTCTTCTGGCAGATCCGACCCGCTTTCCACTGCGCCATGGTTCATTTTTCTGGGGAAGTGGAAGAGTGAAAATCTCTATCATTCCTAGTTTAAACATTTTGATATGGAAGGGATTTCTGATACTCATTTAGTCCAATCCCCACAATTTACTGAGCAAGAAACAGAGGCCTAGGGAAGTGAGGGGATTTGCCAAAGGTTTCTTTCTCACGTGGCCTCCTTAGATGCTCCCTTAAAGATCCTCAAGGAGAAAATCTTTTTGATGAAGGTTCTAAGGATAATGAAGAAAAATCTTCCTTCCCTAGACTTAGCTGGGAAACAGTCCTTAGTAGTTGCAGCTCTTGGTCTAGATTAAAAACCAAAACAGTAAGGTAGTTTCTGAGTTTACATAATGTAGGAGGTTGAAGTACACAATGTGAACATAAAGAAATCATTTCCTTTCATTAACCATGAAAGAGAATTCACTGGCCTCATTACTTTATTGGCACTGAGAGCAGAATAGCTTTCTGAACCTCCCTCAGACTTTTCAGAAGTTCATAATAACTCGAAGTGTAATTCAGAAGCATGGCACTAGAAGTCAGTGGAAAAAACACTGGATTTTCAGTCTAAGGACCTGAGTTTGAATCCTAGTGCTGCTACTTACCTGTGTGTCCTTAGGCAACTTGCTTCACCTTTCTGAGACTCAGTTTCCTCATCTGTGAAATGAGAGGTTTAGATTAGCTGACCTTGGAGGTCACTTCCAGCTCTAAATCTCCAAGCTAGATCTCATCTCTAATTCCAATACTACGACTAGCAAACCATGAAAACTGGTTAGAAAGGACCATGGTCTGAGTGGTCATCAAAACTCATACAGAGAAAACACTTATGCCAGACAGTTCAGATTAAACTGATAGCCTTCCTAATTATTTTCAACAATCTCTGATTTTTAAATATCATAGGAAATCCCCTTAGAGCTTTCACACTATTAGGTTCATGTTAAGTCAATTCAACCAATTTCTAGGAAGGTGACAGTATATGTTGCTTACTGGCTGCATGACCATAAGCAACTCACATAACTTATCTGGATCTGTTTCCTCATCTGTACAATAAAAGGGTTCAACTAGATAACCTTAAAGGTATCTACTAGCTCTAAATCTATGATCCAGAATCTTGTGTATATTGAATTAAATTCATTCAACAAGCATTTACTGAGTAATTAGTGTGTGGAGGGAACTGAAGTAAATATTAGGTTACAAAAGAAATGAAAAGGCCCAACATCACTACTTCCATTCTTCCCTCCCCAATTTCTCTGATCTTTTCTATCACAACTACCTGAGACCAGGCTACCACAATAACCTCCTGATTGCTCTCCCTGCTTCCTATCAGGCTCTTTCCTCTCCACTCCAAACCTCCACACAGCTGGCAAAATCAAATTTCCCAGGCTCAGGCCTGACCATGCCACTCCCTGATTCAAAACCTTTGAATGGTTCCCTGTGGTCTCTAAAATAAAATTCAAAAGCCCCAGCCTGGCATTTAAAGCCATCCCAAATATGGCCTCAGCCTGTCTTAACCAGCTTGATTTCTTATTACTATATATAACCAACTTTGTAACCGACTTCTTTCACCATCAAGGTCAACGATGAATGTGAGCTGGCTGCCGTAGAAAACCAGTGAGGATTTCATCAAGGCATCATAGAACAGAAAGTGAAGATCATTTGGTCATGAAAAGACAGGGATGGTATCCAGGGTGCTCCATTGATACCCTTACAATGTCAAGAAAACACAAGGGGGGTGGCCAGGTAGCACAGCGAGTAAGAGCACCGGCTCCAGTGCTGAGAAGACCTGGAGATCGAATCCCAGGCTCAGACACTTAGCACCCACTCAGAAACACCTGGCCATGTAACCTTGAGCAAGTTACTTAGCCCCAATTGCTTAGGGGCGGCCAGGTGGCTCAGTGAGTAAGAGCACAGTGTCGGGATGACCTGGATCAAATCCGGGCTCAGATACTCAGCACCACACCCAGAAAACTGGCCGTGTAACCTAGAGCAAGTTACTTAACCCCGATTGCTTAAAAAAAAAAAAAAAGAAAACACAAGGAAAGAAGACTGATACCATATTAGGTGAACCTTCTGTGGAAAACTTGTAGGCTTGGATAAGGTATAATCTGCATTGTTGCACGAGAATTCCAGAATTGTGAGATCACAGATCCATCTGAGTGTCAAGTATTTCCAATTTGGCATGGAACACTGCCAAAGTGACCCAATTTTAAAAGTGCTGAGAGACTGATTCATAAGGTCCCTGAAGGAAAGAAAGATACCATAAGTATGTGTGTGGGGGGAGCTTGGACCTTATTAGTGCCCCACCAAAAAGACAGTTACTTGAATGACACTATCTACTGCCCCATACAATCCTACTTTCCCATCTGTAGAAAACATTTTCATGCGCATAAGCTACATATGCAATGTTGAGAGGCATCAATTTCAGAAATCAGGAGCAGAGAGGCCCTCTGTGCTCTGTCCTAATTACAACACACTTGGTATGTTGTGTTGAGTTCTGAGAATCACAGTTTAAAAAGGATATTGACAAGCTTGAAAATAGCCAGAGGAAGGCAATTAGGATTGTGAAGGGCCTTGAGTCTATGTCACATGAGAAATGCTAGAAGGAACTAAGCATGTTTGAGTTTGAGAAGACTCAGAGCCTTGATAACTTCCAAGTATCTGAAGGACAATCCTGTGGAAAAATGATTAGATGATAAGATTTGATCTGTTTGCCCCAGAGGAAAGAACTGAGGCTGATAGGTGAAAGTTATAAAAAAGCACATTTGGGTATTTGGGTTTGAGGCCACAAACACCTTAGTCCAAATTAGATCAGACCCAAAGTGAAATGGGCTGCCTTGAGAAGTGCTGGGTCCCCACTCCCACCCCTACCCCCATGGAGATCTCTGGAGATCTCTGGCTGAGGCTTAGGTGACCTCTGAGCACAGACTCGAGATTCATTTTGAGGGAAGTTTAGATGAGATTAGAGAGATGGTCCTGATGAGATGGCTGCTGTTGAACTTGGATTTCCGAGTTTCCCTCTGACTTTCCTAGAAGAGTGGGTTTGGGTTGAAATCACCCCTTTTGGCTCAGGGGCTAGACTAGGTGAAAACCCTTTCTGATGGAAACAAACTGAGGGTGAACAAAGCTGGAATCAATTCTAGTCATTATGTCAGAAACTGGATCACACCCTAAGCAATTTGTATAAAAAAGAGAAGCTATCACAGAATGGGGGATGGTGAGTTTTGGAACATCTGTATTAGAGAGGTTGGAGCAAGCAAGAAGCAATGGGACCACTGAAAAGAAATACAAAAAGAAAAGAAATAAGGGGGAGAGACAGACTGCAGCTTCACCAGGAGTGTAAAAACAAGGACCCATGCTGAGGAAATCCCAAGAAAGATCTGCTCTTTCCCTGACTTCCCCTCCCCAAAGCCTGTCTACCCACAGACACTAGACCAGAATCTGTTTTTTTCATACTCAAATGTTACCAGTAAACAGATTATTGCTTCTTCTACAAAGGGGCAAGGGTAAAGATGGGGACAAGTTAATAGTCTCTGCTGGGGGCTCAGTATCTTTCCTGGCCTTTTAATATGCAAATGAGGCACTCTAAGATTAAAACACTCTATAAAGTTCAAAATAATGCCCAAACATCTGGAAAGGGGCACACTATTTATAAGGAGTAAATGATACCATTCCAAGTCTGCATGGGGTTCACCATTCCATATCCTTGCCCTTTTTACCTGCCCCTTCCATCCCACAAATCAGCCAGAAACTGAAAGGGACATACCCTTAAATCACCCTCAGTGAACAGTTTATATTCCCTACAAATCACCTCTGGGAGACTAGGATATCTGAGAGGGTGCAAAATACCCTGCTGATACTGGAATTTCACAGTTACACAGCCCAGCTAATGGAAATACTGGTAAATGTGTTGTCACGTGTTGATGACTTTTTTTCCTCTCATTTGTGAAATGGAAATAAAATCTATAGTGCCTTCTTCCTAAGTATGTTTGGAGGCTCCAATGATATAATGTCTGTGAAGTACTTTGCAAGCTTGGAGAGTTATCGCCAGACTCCCAGAGAGTCAACCCCACCCCAGTAGGGAGGAAATCAACCTCAAGGCTCCCAAAGAATAAATTCCTCATTCAAGTGGAGGGAGGAGCTGCTATGTGGAGGGCTCTGCCATCCACTGACCCACATGAGTAGGCTCCATAGGCTGGGGCTTTGTACAGGCTTCTTCCCACTTCCTCTGGCTAGTTGGCCTGACTCACTGCAACAGGATCCCACTCCTCCACTGCCACAAAACTAGATGGAAGGAGTTGCTGCTTATTCCTGGATTGAGCCCATCTAAGATCTGAGCCTTGGACATCAGGCCTATGGAAAAGCATTTATGAAGCTCTTTATTTGTCAGACACTGGGTTAGATGCTAGGAACACCAACATGAAGCAGCAAGGCGGGTCTTGCCATCAATGAACATGCCTCCTAATAGGGGAAGACAACATACATAGGAGAGTGGAGTAGGGGAGAGAGGCTGGTGGTGCTGGAGTCCAGTGTGGGAAGTTAGAGCTGTGGCCTACATGGAGATGCCTGAGAAGTGATTCTCATCATCAGGATCTCATCCTCCAGTAGGAACTCTGGCAGCAGGAACAATGCTTGGCCCCACATGAAGGGAATCTTTTAGTTCTGATGCCTTATTTCCCCCATCTTGGGATGTTGCAAAGGACCTGGCACTGAATGCCATTACATTTGGGGGTGGGGAGAGGGATGGTCCTGATCACCAGGGTATTTATAGACCTACATAACTGAGCCAATCTTCCATCTCTCTTGGTGTTTGAAAGAGAACTGAGAACTCCACCATCATGAGACCTTTGAGGATAGGAACGTCAGTTAAATGGTTCTCCATCCCCATTCTCTGACTCAAAAACTATCAGCAGGTATTCAAATAGTCTGACACAGGCATTGTGTCAAAGGCTGGGAACACAAGTATGTAAGATACACACACACTTTGTGAACTAATATAAAAGATGGCTTGGTTCGTGTGTGACATAGATATCTGACCCAGGATTTGTTCTATATCTCTCCAAAGTAGACTTCAACTTTGACCTTTATGAAGAGTTGGGAGGACCTGGATGGGGATTGTTCCTTTCTTCACCTATCTCCAAGAGAAGTATTGGCTTAGAATTCTATCTATCCACCACATCACAAATATTAGTAGTCTGTTGTTTAATTATGTCCGGCTCTTTGTGACCCCATGTGGGGTTTTCTTGGCAGATACTGCAGTGGTTTGCCATTTTCTTCTCCAGCTCATTTTACAGATGACAAAACTGAAACAAACAGGGTGAAGTGACTTGCCCTGGGTCACACAGCTAGTAAGTGTCTGAGGCCAGATTCGAACTCAGAAAGAGATGTCTTCCTGACTCTAGGCCTGGCACTCTATCCACTGAACTGCATAGCTGCCCCTCATTAGTAGTCTAAGGTACAATACTTTGGGGCCACTTTCCACGCTCTCTCTGAAGAAGGTATAATACTTAAGCTTATTGCCAGCTTAGCTCCCTCCTACAAAAAGCAGGTAGCACAAGACCATCTTGAATAGCTAATAAACCTCTTTATCAAAGTAAGCAGTAAACAGAAACTGTGGGAATTATACAGGTTTACAATAGACCAAAGAAAGAGTAAATGAGTTTTTCAGCTGGGAGTGAGATAAGATCTCAGTTCCACTTAGCTGAGAGAACAATATCAAAGTGGTGGGCATGCTCTGCTCTTCCGAGTCAAGGTAGCAAGCTGAGGAACATGTAAGGGACCTGTGGAGGCCTGGCTTTCCTGATGGATCTGAGGCTTTAAGGACTACCAGTACAATTCAAAAATCCATTCTGGCCTCTTTCAGCCACTTCTAGGCAAAACCTCTTAAGTTGCTTCTCCCTCACATTTGCATTAGCACAGGTTTAGGGATCTGTCAGGCCAGCAAGCACAGGCCCTTATATGAGCCTAGAATGGCCTCAGGGTACCTTTAGGGCACTGTCCAACCCAAGTAGGTAGAGGGCTTACACATATGAATAAACTAGTCAGGTTACTACACAGTCCAGGCCCTCAAAGAGTTTACATTCTATTGGGGGTGAGGTAAATAAACAGGTACATAGAAGATACATAGAGTAGATGGAAGGTAACCTTAAGAGGGGAAGGCTCTGATAGCTCCAAGGAGCAGGAAAGGCCTGCTACAACAGGGAAAATTTGAATAGAATCTTCAAGGAAGCTGAGGATCTTTTTTTTTTCTTAATTTTTTTTTTTTAGTTTTTTCTTTTTCTTTTTTTTTTAACTTAAATGCTTTATTAACTGCTGATTTACATCATTCGTTTCCGCCAGATTTTGAGTTACAAATTTTCTCCCCGTTTTTCCCCCACCCATCCCCCCCAAACAGCAGTCCCACAGGATATCCCCACCTCCAATCTGCTCTCTCCCATATTTTCTCCCATACCCATTTCAACTTTTCCAGTGGATCTCTATGCCTCAGTGCCTGTATATCTTTTTTCTTAATTATGTGTAAGATGGTATTAATAATAGTATATATATATATATATATATATACACACACACACACACTCACACACATACATATATATATATATATATATATATATATATATTTGAATATTTGATTTTAAAACTTTCAATTCCAGATTCATTCCCTTCCCCCCGCCCCGCCACCCACCCCCACTGGGGGGACAAGCAGTTCAGTATAGGTTGTACATGTGTGGCTAATGCAAAACAATACCATAGTAGATGTATTGTAAAAGATTGACTATTTTTCCCTCCCTCCAATCCCACCTCCCACTTGTTCTATTCTCTACTTTGATCCTGTCCTTTTCAAAAGTGGGTGCTTCCAACTTCCTTCCCCCCCAGTCTGCCCTCCCTTCCATCATCCCCCCTCACATCCCCTTCCCCCCCTATTCTCCTGGAGGGTGAGATCCCCTATTTAGTGTGTATTTCCCTCCCTTCTCAAGCCAGATTCAATAGGAAAAAGGTTGACCTATTCCCTTTTGCCTTCCTATTCTTCCCCTCCATTGTAACCATTTTCCCTTGCCTCTTCTGTATGAGATAGTTTGCCCCACTCTGTCTCTCCCCATCTCCTCTCATTATATTCCTCTCACCTCTTAATTTCACCTTTTAAGTATCATCCCTTCCTGTTAAATTGGACCCATGCCCTCTATCTATGTATACCTGTAAACGTATATACACACATTCACATATGTATTCATATGCCCGCATACCCTCATATAAAGACATATATATATTTCTAATCCCTTCAACTACTGAGAAAAGTTTCATAGATTACAATTATTGTTTTTCCATGTAGGAATGTTAATAGTTCAACTTTGGCCAGGTGGCTCAGTGAGCAAGAGCACCGACTCCAGTACCGGGACGATCCGGATCAAATCCGGGCCCAGACACCCAGCACCACACCCAGAAACAACAACTGGCCATGCAACCCCGAACAAGCCACTCAACCCCGATTGTTTAAAAAAAAAAAAAATAGTGCAACTTTGATAAGTTCCTTATGATTTCTTTTCCCTGTTTACCTTCTCATGCTTCTCTTGCTTCTTGTATCTGAATGTCAAATTTTCTATTCAACTCTGGTTTTTTTCAGCAAGAATGCTTGAAAGTCCTGTATTCCACTGAATGACCATATTTTCCCCTGAAACATGATACTCAGTTTTGCTGGGTAGGTGACTCTTGGTTTTAATCCCAGCTCCCTTGACCTCTGGAATATCACATTCCAGGCCCTTCGATCCCTCAGTGTAGAAACTGCCAGATCCTGGGTTATCCTGATTGTGTTTCCACAATATTCAAATTGTTTCTTCCTGGCTGCTTGTAATATTCTCTCCTTAATCTGGGAATATCGGAACCTGGCTATAATATTCCTAGGAGTTTCCTTTTTGGGATCTTTTTCAGGAGGTGATCTATGGATTCTTTCAACCTCTATTTTGCCCTCTGGTTCTAAAACATCAGGGCAGTTTTCTTTGAGAACTTCCTGGAGGATGCTTTCCAGGCTCTTACTTTGGTCATGGCTCTCAGGCAGTCCAATAATTTTTAAATTCTCTCTCCTGGATCTATTTTCCAGGTCAGTGGTTTTTCCCATGAGATATTTCACATTGCCTTCTATTCTTTCATTTGTTTGGATCTGTTTAACAGCATCTTGATTTCTCATAAAGTCATTAGCTTACATTTGCTCCAATCTAATTCTGAAGCAATGATTCTCCTCAGTGAGCTTTTGAGATTCTTTTTCCATCTGGCAAATTCGACTTTTTAAGGCATTCTTCTCCTCGTTGCCTTTTTGAGCCTCCTTTGCCATTTGAGTCAGTCTGTTTTTTAAGGTATTATTTTCTTCAGTCAGGCTGTTGACTCTCATTTCATAATTTTCTTGCATTGTTCTCATTTCTCTTCCCAATTTTTCCTCCACTTCTCTTATCTGCTTCTTAAGGTCCTCTGTGGCCTGTAACCAGCTTGTATTTTCCTTTGAAGCTTTTGGTGCAGGAGTTCTGACTTCACTGTTTTCCTCCTGTTCCATGCCTTGCTCCTTCTTATCCCCCAAATAGGAGTGTAATGTTGGAATCTTCTGTCTGCTTTGTTTCCTTTGCCTGCTCATTTTGCCACTCAATGATTTGACTTTTGGGCTTTTTGCCACAGTAGGACTCTGCCACCAGACAGGGGAGTTTTCGTCCCAAACGCTGGGGTTTTCTCAGCTACCGGAGGTATTAGATGGGTGCCCTCTCTGAGGCCTCCACACGCTCTGGCAAGCTGGACACACACCCCAGGACCTCCACCCTAGACTGCAATCCAGATCCAAGCAGGTTAAAGCAAGAGCGATGATCCCTCAGACTGGTGCTTGGTCCCCCTACACTCTGCAGGCCAGGAGCTGAAGCCGCCACGTGGCACTGGCAGGCTGTGCTGGCGTCTCAGCGGTTTCTCGCTCCGGGGGTAAAAGCCACGCACTCCCACTTCCTGGGTCCCAAAGTCCAGACTGCACTGGCCTCTCACCTTGTCCTTAGCATCTATGTATTGATAAATCTGGAAACGACCACAGCTGCTGCTGATCTGGAGTCCCTCTGGCTGGCGGCTGGTCAGGCCTGCCCTGGGGCTAAAGCCTTGGAGTGGTGCTGGGCTCGGCTCCCAGAGCGCTGCGCTGGCAGATTCCTGCCGACCTGCCAGGCTGTCCTCAGTGGGAGGTTAGCTTCTCTGTGTCATTTTGTGGGTTCTGCAGCTCCAAAGTTTGTTTAGAGTCCCCTTTTTACATGGATTGGGGAGGGTGGAAGCCGGAGCCGCGGGAAGTTCGTGCTTCTACTCCGCCATCTTGGCTCTGCCCCCCGAAGCTGAGGATCTTAAGAGGTGTAGTTGAGGAGGGGGGATAGCATTCCAGGCTGTGCAAAGGTTTGGAGAATGGAGGTGGACCTTTGTGTGTGTTCAGGTAACAGCAAATAGACCAATATTGGAGTCTCTATGGTGGGGAGTGGGGTTTAAGAATGGAAAGGTAGTAAGGGGGCCAGGTGGTAAAGAGCTCCAAACACCAAAGAGAGGACTTGATCTTTGATCCTGGGGGTACATGGAAAGATCTACAATTTAGGAAAATCCCTTGGGCAGCTGTGAAGAAGACTGATCAGAGTGAGTGATTTGAGGCAATGAAATCAATTATTTTCTATCCATGCTGTCTCCCACAATTAGATTGTCAGCTCCTTAAGGGCAGAAACTGCTTCTATTTGTATCCCCAGTTTTTAGCATAGTATCCCCCACATAGTAAGTGCTTAATAAATGCTTTTGTCATTCATTCATTCAATCTGGCACCCTGGTCCCAGAGGGGGGAGGAGGAGGTATGGGCATCATCATTGCCACTTCCAGAGCCTCCCTTTGCTGCCATCACTCAGCAACTTGTCTCCTCTGACCTACTCTATCACCCAGGTCAGACCCTGACTACAATTTATTTGCTTTCCCCCAGATCAATGATGTCTCCTTAAATAAGTCTGGCCTCCAAGTTCATTAACCTTCTGAACTCTCATGACCTTCACTCCAACTCAGCTAAACACAGGAATATACTTAACCTCTCTCAGCCTCAGTTTCTTCATCTGTAAAATGGGATAATAATAATAATAGCACCTATCTCCCAGAGTTGGTGTGAGGATGAAATGAGATAATGGATGTAGAGCATTGTAATGTAATGCCAAGGAAAGGCAACTTCCCAAGGTTCAAAATACCAGCATAGGTGCTCTCCATTTTATTCAGTGACAAATCAAGAACAGAGGAAGATCAAAACATGACATCATTCAAAATGCAGCATTTACTAAGTGTGATTAAATAATCTCCAAGTACTACCCCACCCCAGGACCTTACATTCAATCAATTACAAAGTCCTTGTTCTAAATACCCCTAGGCTGTACCTTCATTTAGTCCATCACAAAGCCCCTCTTCTCAAATGAAGATTAGTCTCCAATCATAAGTAAAGTACATTCATTTGTTCAATCACAGAGCACAAAAAGGTCAAAAGTTCCCCACCCCTGGATCACAATTGATTCTATCTGTACCAGCAAGCACCCCAAGCGACCTCAGGGTTGCTGCCACCCCGCAGGTTCTTGGATCTGCTTTGATAAAGGAAAGCAACTCAAAATGGGGTAACAAGCTTACTTTAATCAGTCAAACATGTATCATTTACCTTGTTCAGGGGAAAAAGGTCAGCACCCTGAACTTCAGAATACACAGAATTATCAAGTCAGAGAAACAGATTAAGTAGACAGATTTCCAAACTGTCCAACCATTACATCCATACCCAATCAACATCTGGGTTTCAACATCTGGGTTTTTCAAAGCCGGGGGGCTCTGGACCATGGCTTCCCAGAATCCATATCAAATCACAGAACACTTCTCAAAGTGAGCCCCAAAACAAAGCTACACATCAGGGCTTATATAGCCTTCTCCTGGCTCAGAGAATGTAACAACCTTGTTGACTCACTGGCCAATCAAGAAGTATCTACTGAAAAACAAGCCTCCCACCCCAGGCTCCAGGTGCACTTTAGCCTAGGGGCAGGGAAGATCTTTAAAATTTACATTCCCATTACACTATCCCAGAGTTACAACAAGTTTAAGCACAGCACTTAATACCCAAATAGAGGTCTTTTCTTCATCTTGACAGGAGGCAAGTTCTCAGCAATCTTTGTTCCTGGGGAGACCAAGCTTAGCAAGGCCACAAGATACATTGCCAGTCTCTTCATTAATTCATCCTCTGTCTGCAGAACAGTCCTAGGACCCCTGAAAACATTAGCAAAACCCCCTCCCAGGATTTCTGTAAACATACAACAAGAAAATCCTTCAGGGCTTCTGAACCAACAGAAAGGTTCCCAGACCCCTGCAACAACAGCACTGTCCTTCACCAGTGGACAGTATTCACTCTCTGTCTGCACGACAGTCTCAGGAGCTCTGAACCAACAGCCAGGTTCCAGGCTTCTTCAACAACAGGACTGTCTTTCACCAGTGGACAAATCTGGCAAAACAACATCAAAACAGACAGACAAAGTACCAGCAAAACAGCCATGTCTCCTCAGTCCTTGGCAGTTCTCAAAAGTCCAGCGCAATTCAAAGTGGCCCCCAGCAATCCTCTCAGTCTCTCTCTGCCTCCACGAGGTGCTGCTTCCAAAAAGTTCTTCTGCCTCTCTCCTGTGTCTCTCCAAATCTACATCACCAGCTCCTCCCAGTTCAGGACTCTCTTTTCACGTCAACAAGTCCATCCCACAGGTGGGATTAACAAGCTCTGGCTTTTAACACAATCAATTTGAAAACCAAGCCAATACAGGGGAATCTTTATATTCCATTACTATCACAAGCATTCTGTAAATCTTAAAGTGATCATTATAAAGTGATCTATTCTTCATATTTATTCTCCACATATCTTGTTTTCCCTATTAGAAGGGATGCTCAGGAGTGGCTAGGTGGCACAGTGAATAGAGTACCAGCCCTGGAGTCAGAAGGACCTCAGTTCAAATTGGGCCTCAGACACTTGACACACACTTACTAGCCGTGTGACCTTGGCAAGTCACTTAACCCCAATTCCCCCTACAAACAACAACAAAATAATTGTTGTTTGGGGAAGATACTTAACACTTACTAGCTGTGTGACCTTGGGCAAGTCACTTAACTCCAATTGCCCTGCCTTCCCCCCTCTTAAAAAAGACTAAAAAAATTGTTGATAAATTCATTGATCTTACTACCCCCCCCCCCCCCCATGAGGGCTCTACCTCATGATCTAGGACTTTGAAATTCCTCTGAGTACTATGGCTCCTGATTATCCTCACTCCCATCTCTATTCACTCTATATCTCCCTCCTCTTCCAGTCTACCATTTCTGCTCTGGAATCTTTTCTCCCTTCACAATCTTGGTCTTATTTGAGTGTGAAACTAAAATAAAAATTGATCCCTTAAAAAAAGAAAAAAAGATCCCTGTGGGTTGCATATTGATTTAGAAAACTACACATTAACATTATCTATGTTGTATTGTGTTTTGATTTCGTTAACCATTTTCCAATGACACTTGACATTTTAATTTGGGTCAGTCCTCACTCTGGAGTTTTTGACTTGTCTGTTCTAGTTAACTACTATTCTCTTCTCAGTGCCTTACTACCTTATCCTATCACTGCCCAAGCTTTGCCAAACAGCAACCCTGGGTTCTATGGTGTGCTGGAGAGGGTTCCTATTGGCTCCTGAGAGATAACTGTTCAATATTCATCACGAGTATACCTTGGGAATTAGCAAAGGATACAAATTAGGGCTTGATTTATTGTTTTATTGATTTTCTCAAGACTTAAAAAAATTATGGAAAAATGTAAATAATGCATACTAAACTTAAAAAGTATGTCATGTGAAGGGGTGTGTTGGTAAATGTTCAATAATCAGCTACGGGGGGAGTACCTACAGTGCATTTTAAAATTTAATCTGAATTATTAACCATTTTCTTCATCACTTTCTTTTAAGTCTAGAGACAATCAACAAAACAGCAAATCGATTCATGATTTGTAGATCTGTTGGTTTCCAAGGTGTAAATACTCATACTAAAAATTTAACAATTTTTAAATTGAGAGCAGGGATAGGAGCTGGCTCCAGGTGGCCCCCCCCCCCCAGTCACACCCTCCTACCTGGCTTATTCCCACCAACCTCCTTCACAAATCCTAGTGTTGAATACAGCTGGAGGAAGTCACTGAACTGTCACCTGCATCTCCTACCAGTGGATTGGATTTAATCCCAAGAAGAGCTTCACTGCAATCTTTGCTTCTTTGGCTACAGACTCTGCAGCACTTATTCCTAACGTTCTCTTTCTCTTCTCAAGCCTCCTACACCACCTCCTGTCTTCTCCTCAGCAGATGACTTTTCCTACTTTCCCTAGAATATAGAGGCCATCTGTCATAAGCTTCCTCCCCTCTTCTCCTACATCAAAGCATCCTTCAATATTTCCTGTATCCTTGGCACCAATCTCTGATGAAGAGGTAGCCCATTTTCCTACCAAGACTAACCCTTCTTTCTGCTCCAGCCCTTGATCCCATTCTGTGTCACCAACTCCAGGATCTTACTCCTTCATTCTTTTTCCCTCTCTCTAATTAATCTTCAGTCTTACCCAATTTATAGGCTCTTTCCCTATTGCATATAAACATGCTCAAGTCTCTTTTGTCCCTAAAAAAGCCCTTCACTGGACCCTACCATCCCCTCCAATTGTTATCCTATATCTTTAAGGCTCTCTTTCACATTCAAAATCCTAGAATAAGATGTCCATAATCCTTAATTCTACTCAGCTCCTCTACTCACTTTTTCAACTCCTTGCAATTTGGCTTCAGAGTAAGTGACTCAACTAAAACTACTTCATGTGTTGGGTTTGGAGTCAAGAAGACCTGAGCTCCAAACCTAGCCTCAGATACTTCCTAGCCATGTGACCCTGGGCAAGTCACTTTACCTATGTATGCCTCAGTTTCTTTATCTGTAAAATGAGGATTATAATAGCACCTACCTCCCAGGGCTGTTGTGAGGATCAAATGAGATAATAGACAGTTTTCACTTTAAGTAAGCAGACTGACTATGCCACAGACCTCTATGTAAAGTGATTTTTCCATTTGCCAGGGGAAGGGAAGGAGGGAGGGAAGCAGGAAGGGGGAAGCACCCTGTGGAGGGAGGGAGCTGACATACAGTTGAGGAGGAGTGGGGGCTGGGGCCAGAGAAGCAAGAACTGGAGGACAAGAACAAGGGGACAAATACCTGTGTGGGTGGGCAAAGGTCTCCTCTCTGGGTGTCAAAGGTCTCATACTGAGCCCCTAGGTGGTGGCGGTCTCTCCAGCCTCTGCCTCTATTCTGCTTTCACTTGGAGAGGTTTTAGGAGGTTTGTTTTGCTTTGTTTTGTTGGTAGGGGGAGGAAGGCTGCAGAACAACAGGCAGGAGCAGAAAGAGAGCACAGTGCTGTACAGCAAAATTCACATAAGTATGTTTTGGGAATGCAGATTCCTTTCAAAATTCTTCAAGAACGCAGAATGCAAATTTATTTAAAAGGAGAACCAGCTGTATTTGCAAAGCACTTAGCCAGTATCCCTAGTAGGTGCTTAATAAACCCTTACTTATCCTGGTCCCTAACTGGGTATGTTCCCCAAGACTGTCCTGGGATTTCTCTTTTCTCTCTACAGTCTTTTTCTTGGGGGTCTTATCATTTGCCATGATTTCAACTATCATCCCTGCGGAAATGACTCCGTAGATCTATATACAAATGTAATGACAAGCAAAGAAGTACTTAGCACCTTGTTTCAGTTCAAGTGTCTTTGAGCCTTGCCCTGATTATGTCAAGTCTTTGTTAAGAAACAGAACCCTAGACCCATCTCACCAACTGCTTGTTGGGCATCTTTACCTGTATATCCCTTAGGCAATTCAATCTCAACATGTCTAAAACAAAGATATAGGATGGAAAGGAACCCCAAAGGTCAGTTACTCTCTTGGATGACAGAAGGGACCAAGTTGCCCTTGAAAGAGCAGGTTGGAAGCAGAGCTGACAGCCTGTGGTCCAATGCTATTCCCAGAGCTCTTCGATATGTGGGCCTGGCTGTCTTTTCTTTGGTCTGAGGGATGACACCAAGGATGGTTTGCTCTTTTTGCCCATGCTGCCTTCAATCTCTCCCTCAGGGAGAGGTTCTAGCTAGTCAGAGTCACTTGTCCTATTGACAGCAGTTGGCATAGATGGTGGCAAAGGAGGAGGGTCCTTATTCCACAAAGAGCTGGGCTGGAAGCAGGCTGTAGGGCACACATTTCAAAGCTCAGCTCATGTGCTTCTCCCACCAAGGAGAAGCCTTTCCTAACCCTAGTTCTTTGTGTTCTCTCACTTTTCAGCTATAAACAGATCTAGAGCCAGCTCCTGCTAGAGCAGAAAGGGACCTCAGAGTTCTGAGTGTCCACACAGACACGTGTTTACATGATGTATTCCTCCATTTGAATGTATGCTTCTGGAAGGGAGGAACTGCTTTTCATTCAAATTTATCATCCTTAGTCACTGGCAAGATGCCAAGATTGTTAGGGGCAAGAGAAATTAAGAAAGGAGGAATAAAAGAATAGCTCTTGCTCTGCTTGAGCCCCCATATGAAGGCAGCAAAGCATTCTAGCCTGTCAAGATGTCCTAGGATCCTGATTCTATTATTGTTGTTGATGAGTTGTGTTTGACTCTCCCTGACCCTATTTGGGGTTTTCTTGGCAGAGACACAAAGTGGTTTGCTGTTTCCTTCTCTAGCTCATTTTACAGACGAAGAAACTGAGGCAGACGGGGTAAAGTGACTTGCCCAGGGTCACACAGCTAATAAGTATCTGAAGCTGGATTTAAACTCAGGAAACTGAGTCTTCCTGACTCTAGGCTGGGCACTCTTTCTACCTCAGTGTCAACTAGAAGTCCTTTGCCCTTTCCCCTGTCTGATTCTGTCTACTAAGGTGTTAGTTAACCCTCTTGGCTGCAAATGGGATAAATGTGCCCAGTATGCCTTTATGCAAGTCATTGATTAAAATATGTACTTTGGGTTAATCTTAAATCTAGGCAGTGTACACCTATAGCACCCCTGTTTTAACAGCCTAATAACTGTGTCCAGAGAGAGAGAGAGAGAGAGAGAGAGAGAGAGAGAGAAGATTCAATCTATGGTGGCTGGCTCTTTGAAATCACTTCATCCTTTTCTAGCCGATTACTAATGATGTCTTTAATAAGACATTTTACAGGAATTTAAGTCAAGCTCCCTGGTCTATCATTAACAGGCTCTTGCCTAGACCTAATTAAAAACCTAGGACCAATCCTAGAACTATATGGTATGTGATGGTTCTCTGGAGTCTGGACTAGACCAGTGGGGTCACACACAAATAGAAATGGGACCATTAAATTATACCTAAGGATCCCTGTGGGCTGCACATTGACTTGGGTTTCAAATGTAATGTTATTTATGTTTTTTTTTGTATTCCTATTTATTTTGTTAAAGCTGAATTTAGATCTTCCTAACTCCAAATACAGGCACCATGACATAATGGATAGGGCACTGAATTTAGAATCAGGAAGACCCAGATTCAAATCCTGCTCCACTTATTAGTTCTGAGATTCTAGGCAAGTAACTGAAAACCTCTGGGCCTCACTTTCCTCATCTGACAAATAAAGGGGTTGGACTTGGCAGCCTCTGAGGTCCCTTTCAGCTCTAGAGCTAGGTCTTGTAATCTTGTACTTTCACTAAACTGTGTATAGTTCTCATAGTGAAACAATTCATACCAGTTCTCTAACTCAACTGGTCCTCTGGAAAGAGACATAGTCCCTCCCTAGGACTGGTCAAGAAGCTTTCTACCTTCCTGATTCTAAGTTCAGCCAGTGTTTGTGCTCTGCTGGCATAGCCTCTGAGAGCTTGGGGGTACCTATATACTACAGTGAGCTTTCAGAGAACTTTTAATAGCATTATTTTAAAAATGAAAGTAGAAATAATTCCAATTTTATGGTTGTATGTGTATATGGGGTCAATCTCATATCCTGTTTATTGGCATTTACTGAGAATGTTTATAAATTTATAATGCAAATTTATTTTTTAAAGATTTAATTGGTTCTGCCATCTTGAAACACATTATCAGTGATCTGAGTTTTCTTTTATCTTCCAATTGTTCCCTTATAGGTCAACACTTGCCACAACCAGCAGAAGCAGGTAAACTAGGGCTACTCTTGTCCTTTTCATCCTCTGGGTTGCTTGTAAATTTTCCGTCTTGCCTCAGCACCCCAAAAATGTGTGTCCACCTGTGGGGGCTGGAGGGCCTGGCCAAGGGGGTCATTTAAAAAGATCATTTAAGTACCCTGAGAAAAGGGATGGAGGGATGACTCTAGCTGGGCTGCCAGCTTGGGTGTATGTGACTGTTTAGGAGGCATCCCCCCAAATTAACACTGTATACTGTCCATGTGAGAAACAAAGTGATGGATGGGGTAGACAGACCTCTGACCTCAGTTAGGGAGATCTGGGTTGAAGTCCAGCCTGTGATTCACACTGACTGGGTGACCCTGGCTGAAATATTTAACCTCTCAGTAACTAGACCACTCTCTAACACTCGAAGCTGGAGGACAGGAGTTGATACACATCTACAGAGGGAGTTTCCTCCCAGGGAGTTTGAATGAAGTGATAGGCTGTATCAGCAATGCCATATTCACAATGCCTATAGAGATTACAAATAT
>NW_027187369.1:12674235-12685297 GCF_028583685.1 Petaurus breviceps papuanus
TCCTCTCCCCACGCACAGCAACCACCCAGCGTCCGGGAAGCACGCTCTCAGCAGCTCCGGCCCCTGGCAGTCCTCAGCAGGAGTCCTTAGCAGAAAGTCCTTAGCAGTCCTAACTCAAAAAGGGCTTCACGCTGCCGCTGCCTCTGCTGCTGCCGCCGCCGTCGCAACCACCGCCAGCCACTGCAGGACCGCTAGCTCGGCTTTCGCTTTCTCTCGCTTTCCACTTTCTCTTGCTCTGCCCCTTCCTGCTACATCAGCACGTCCTTGGCTTTCGCTTTCTCTGGCTTTAGCTTTCTCTGGCTTTCACTTTCGCTTGCTCCGCCCCTTCCTGCTATGTCAGCACGTCCAATGGGGCATGGAAGATCTTTAAATCCCATAAGCCTTACATAGGCTCATGCTGTCCCCAGCCCCAGGCCAGAATATTGCTCCTACTAAGCAAGTCTGAAGCTGACTTAGAAGTTGGCAGAACATGTATTATGAGGAGGCAAGGAGAGGAAAAGCACCGAGCATAGGAAAGGAGCTTCTAGACCCAGAATTGGGAGAATGCTTTGGTCTGCTGTGATAAACTCATTTGGGTTTTTTGACAATCTGAGGTATTCTAGCATTCTGGTTTGGAAACACGGATGTCAATGGAATACGATTCAGAAATTGCATTCTACTACTTGCTTCTATGTGTACAAAGAGAAAGAAATAGGAGAATGGAAAATGGAGCTTTGTTAGCTGGAAAGGAAGGAGAGATCTATTACTTGCTTTTAAAACAAACAAAAAACAACTCAAAGATCATCTTTGAATCAAATCTGTTTTATTACTGCTCTTCAAAGTGGTCCTGACCCATTTCCTGCTTTTGTAAGGAAATGTCTCTTTTTAAAAATTTTCCTCTCCTCTTATGTAATTGTAGTCTGTATCACACGTCTGAGAAAGATGATCAAATAATACCTTCATTTGGGTTTTGCAAATGTCTTCTGTTAAGGCCTGTATCTTTATCAACTCATCCCTAACATATTTGGGGATGATGACAATGGAGCTGGAATTTAACATCTCCTAGAAATTTGATACTATATGGTTTCCTTGCTTTATTCCCAAACCACAGTTGTTCTAAGCAACATTTCCCAATAAGGTCAGAGTACCAATATGGCAGTATCCCACCATGATGAAGTCATTAGAGAACCTGGGGGCCTCCACTCCCCAAATTCCACCCAGTGTTTCTGCCCTGTGCATCTGGCTACTCCTAGCTCCAGTCCTTCCCTGTCTTAAAGGCTTTCTCAGCCAGATGAGGGCAAAGGATACTCTGAGTTTTCTCTTTATATTCCTAGCACCTCACATATCCTGGGGCTAGTAGCTGCTGAATAAAGGTTGACCAAACAGAATTGAATGGAAGGATCACCCATCCTCTTAGCAGCTCTTAAGTTTCCAAGATTTCTTGGAAGTTAGCCTGTGTACCCAGCATTCCCTGCAGCCGAGGTCCCTGTAGCTCTGGCACTGAGATTGAACTTCCTGGAATACACATAAAGAACATACTAAAGTCATAATAATACCGTGTTTCCCCGATAATAAGACCTATCCCGAAAATAAGCCCTCCCCTGACTGTGTAAGATTCCTCTAAAATAAGCCCTCCCCCGAAAATAAGCCCTATTGAGATTGCTACTGTAGTGAAGGTGATCCCCTGCTCTACATGCTACATTACGGTACCCTCTGTATGCACCGTTACCCCCCCCTTCCCGGGTGAAACGCACGCCGCTCCGAGCTGCATCCAATCAGAGCTGCAGCAGTGAGCACGTCATCCTGTTCTTTCCCAGTGATTTGCTTGCTGGCGCCATTGAGAGCAGTGCCACGGAGGAGAGCTGAGGCAGGACAACATAAGCCCTCCCCTGAAAATAAGCCCTCTGGTGTTTTTCTTTCCAAAAAAATAATAAGACAGTGTCTTATTATCAGGGAAACACAGTAAAGGTCCCAAATGTCGAATTTGACTGTTGAAGAAGTCCCTGGTGGATTTCCAGGAGCAGTGAAGATTGAGGAGCAAGCAGCCTTCACAAAGGCTGTGGCAAAACTTTCTTTTCCTTCCTTGAAAGGGGCAACTTGTTGACCACAGGGCTAAATGTTATACTCCTTGGGTAGCAGGAAGACATACTGAATGAACAGGCAATTTTGGGATAAGACTCTACTTAGGATCAAAGGAGTATTAAAAGAAAGCAGGTCCAGCAAAAAGTCAAGAAAGGCAGCCTATAATTCCCAGACTAGTACTCCCAGACTTGGAGGGTAAGAAGGGTGTGAAGATAGAATCAATCACTGTATTTCCACTTAAAGTGACTACTTAAAGAGGTGAGAAGAGAGCTAGTCTACTGAATCAATTGATGATCAAAGACATTTTAAGTATGTGATAAGAGCTATATTCTGATTGACTGAGAACACTTAGCCACACCTTTTGGGGGGCCATCTAAAACCAACAGGCTAGTTAACATTTGAATACTCTTTTGTCTGGCTAAAGAGTATTGTTTTAATTGTTGGTTAAGACCCAGAGAGGGAATTGTTGCAGGATGGGGAAGAGAGCACCTTTTTCTGCTTCCCTCCAGGACCTGAGGATGACCTTGTGAACTTTGGATTGTCAGATGATTGAGACTTGGGACTCTTCACTTAGTCCTGGCAATGATGGGGCCACTTTTTTTTTTAAAGCAATCGGGGTAAAGTAACTTGCTCAAGGTTACACGGCCAGGTGTTTCTGGGTGGGTGCTAAGTGTCTGAGCCCTGGATTCTATCTCCAGGTCTTCTCAACACTGGAGCCGGTGCTCTTATTCGCTGTGCTACCTGGCCGCCCCTAGGGGCCACCTTTTGATTCAATTCTTAGCTCGCCCTTAGATATAGAAAGGGTGTTGCCTCAGACCAACTGAGGTCTGAGAAAGATATTAATTTAGAAAAGCCAAAGTCCCTCACTGTATCCCCAGCCACAGCTAGTTGTCTTGACTTTTGTCTTGCCACTGTACTTTTAATGACTGGAGGAGAGTGAGGCTGATCATTTGTGTAGCTCTGCTCCACTTAGATCCAGTTTGTGCACAAGTCAAGATGTCATCCCATAATGTCACTGGTCCTCTTGCAGACCAAAGAAAGAGCAGCAGCTGCAGCAACAGTATCCCTGCAATAGCACTGGGAGCTAAAGACAAACTAGACACTGAGAAAAGGCAGTTTCAGGACTCTACAAGGAGGTCAGCAGAAAGTTACACTATATGTATCTAAAGGGGACCTCTTGAGGACTCTGGCAAAAGGACTTCCATGAACTGCTTGTTAACACCCTCTGTGCCACATGTCCTTTAAGCTTGAGCTCTCCCCTGGACTCTATATATACTGGTGAGAGAAGACTTGGGTGGGGGGGGATGTTTGTGACCAAGTGTTCATACTATACCACCTTAGTGAAATACCCTTTAAACAAGCTAATTAAGTCTGGTCGACTAATTGATATCAACTGAAAGAAGTGAGGGGAATCAGGCTGGTGGGGGCTTGTGAGCTATTAAAAAGACACCTCACAGTGATAAGGTATGGGCTCTGGAAGCCCCCTCTAGCTCTCCTTGAGTCCTTGAGGTACAGACTCTGGGAACCTCCCTTGGACTCTTGATTGAATCATCCCATTTGATGAGGCAGGTCTGTTGCTGGACTTCCCACCCTTGAACTGGCCTACCCCACTATTGTCTGTAGCCTCCAGCTACCTCTCACCCTTAATCGATCATTGACCTCATTAACTCCTCCTGAAGACCCTCCCCTAGACCACCCCTAGATTCCTCCCACAACCTTCTGTATATAAGACCCCATCTTGTCTTCCTTGTCTGTGAGAGTGCCATAGAAGAGGCCATGGAATAGTGAGAGCACCATAGAATGACCTAGCACAAACTTACTCTGTGTCTAATGCAAGCGAACTTTAAATAAATTTTACTTTTCTTTGGCTGAGAAGACTCCATTCGAATTCATTCATCAGGACCTGGCATGTTGCTATTTTGGGGTCTCCAGAGCAACCCTAACCCTCTTAGTGGGTAAGCTCTTCAACAAGGGCGGCTAGGTGGCACAGTGAATAGAGCACCAGCCCTGGAGTCAAGGAGAACCTGAGTTCAAATGCGGCCTCAGACTCAGGAACTTAACACAAAAAAAACTAGCCATGTGACCTTGGGCAAGTCACTTAACCCCAATTGCCCTCCAAAAAGCAAAAAAAAAAAAGACACCTCACCACCTCAGTCCCTCAGCGTCTCCAAGAACCATAAGGGGAGAAGTAACAGCAGCCTTCTGGAGACCTAGTCTGCCAGCAAGAGTAAGACTTAAGAGAATTCAGTGTGGAGCTTGTGTGACTCTAGACATTGGCAGAACATCATGAACAAAAAATGTCTCTATAGGGGAAATCTTCCTCTCCAGCAGGAATTTCTTAGGACCCTTGGAAAAAGATACCCAATGAATTCTTATGTGCATAAGTAAAAAGGAAACAAATGTTTGCAAGCCTAGCCAAAACTGGAGTGGAGATAGGAAAGCATAAAGAACTCTTCTAGTACATCCTTACTATGAGACAGTAGCAGATGCCAATGTATTTTACAGTTTGAAGAGTATATGTAATGAAAGAGGAAGGTTTGACTCTTTCTGGCTTCTTTTTTGCCGGGAGGAACTGGATTTTTTTTTTTTTTGTGACTTGGAAAGGAGCTCAGAGGTCAACGGCTCTTTTCCTCTGTCCCTAGAGGCCTCTGCAGGCAGACTTGGGAGGGTGGCCTTCTTTCTCTTTTTCTTTTTTTTTTTTTTTTTTTGGCTTTTTTTGGAGAGGGGAGGGCAGGGCAATTGGGGTTAAATGACTTGCCCAAGGTCACAGGGCTAGTAAGTGTTACCTGTCTGAGTGATTTGAACTCAGGTCCTCTTGACTCTAGGGTGGGTACTCTATTCATTGTGCCACCTAGCTGCCCCTCACTCTGGCCTTCTCTTTTTTGCTTTTTGGAGGGCAATTGGGGTTAAGTAACTTGGCCAAGGTTACATGGCTAGTTTTTTTTGTGTGTGGAACTGAACTTGGGCCCTCCTGACTCTGGGGGCCTCACTTTACTCACTCCCTTTACTCACTCGCCACCTAGCTGCCCCCTAAAATAATTTGGGAAGGAGACTGTTTTTTTTTTGCTTTTTTTGGAGGGGGGAAGGCAGGGCAATTGTGGTTAAGTGACTTGCCCGGGGTCACATGGCTTAGTAAGGGTTAAGTGTCTGAGGCCAGATTCGAATTCAGGTTGACTTTCAGCCCTGACTCCAGGGCTGGTGCTCTATTTACTGGCCACCTAGCCACACTCTGGCCTTCTCTTGAAGGACGTATATTTTTTTTCTCTGAGTTCTCCCAAGGCTGAGAGGCTCTGAGACTTTCTTGCTTTCTGTCAAAGTAGCAAGAACATGGAGGTGGAAGCCTGGGAAAGATAGATATCTAAGCTGCTTGGCCATGTCTTCTGGTAAGTCCTTTCCCTAGGAGTTACAGCCTTCACTGATGGCCCAACTATTCTGTGGGCCTCCATCCTGTCTCTCTCAATACCCTTCAAGTTTCTTCCACATGTGTTTTCTCTGTCTGAATGAATAATTGTCATATGCTGTTAGAATTTAGGTCCTTGTACAAAGCCATTATCTGATTGAGCTAATTCCCATTTGGATGAATAATAGTTTGCATACTTTTCTTTGAGCTAAAGTGTTCTTGATATTATCAATATCTAGTTTCCTCAGGCATAGCTTATGGCTATGTTCTTATTTTCAAAGGCCGATCTTTGAGGGTGTGGGTCAGATAGGATCTGTTAAGATGTGCTCTTGCCAAAGAGAAAAGGCCCCAAATTCTTGAGACTCTTAGAACACATATCTATGGGAGAAGTTAAGTAGAGAATGATAGTGTCCTACTTAAAAAGAGGTGCTGCTCAGTGGCCCTTAGGCCCCAGCCTCAGATCCCTATTGCTCCAGTACTCCTCAGCTCTGTGCTCTCTACCCTCCCTGATGGTTCCTTTTTTAGCTCCTTCCTCTTGCTCTTAGTGATGGGGTACCTGGGGTCTAGGTCAATTTGTGAAACCAACTTGTGAAACCAGTCTGTGAAATTGTAACTGCAATTTGTATTGTAAAATTGTTATCTGTAAAATTGCTTTCCCAACCTCCTACTCTGCCCCTTCCCCCTATCCGAACTAGGCCTAGGCAACACCTTGGGAATCCTTTGTTCTTACTTAATCCCTCATGTCTCCTCCGGCTTGGCCCAAATCTTATCTAAACTATCTATACATTGAGGTCCCTTCCCTCCGAATGGCAGCCTTACCCTTTAAAAGTAAAAGCATGTACCCCTCTCACTCGCAGGTCCCCTAAAGGACTCTTGCCCGCTGTAATGGCGTATTAATAAACTTTCTCAACTCTAACTCCAAGAAAGGCTGAGCTGAATTCTTTCCAGACGCCCTGTTGAACCTATGGGGATCCCGTTTTCCCCCCAACATTTTGGCGAGCCAGGTAGGAGAGTCTGTGGTCTCAAGCTTTCTTGGAGTTCTGGTAAGCTCCTTTACCTCCTCCCTCTCATCCTGTACATCGGGTCCTTCAAGCACCTAGGAAGGCTTGATTGGACGATTTTGGTCTGGGACCGGAATCTGGTCTATTTCTTAATAGACCCAGGAGATCCGGGCTATTTGTAATAGACCCGGGACACATCCCGCATGGATGGGGGACGCCCTGTCTAGGGACAAGTGTCTCCGCGTCTAAAAAAATATACACATATTTTTTTAGGCAAGGCTTTTCACATGAGACGTCACAGAAAAGCAGACGACTACAAGTGATTCTGACTTGGGAGTCGGGAAAGGATGGGTCAGTCTCCCTCCATACCCCGAGACTCACCTCTAGGATGTCTTTTGAACAATTGGAACAAACTTGGTCTTCAAGACCTCAAGAAAAAACGTCTCATATTTTTCTGTAACACTGCCTGGCCCCAATACACTTTGGGGGATCAGGAAAAGTGGCCTGTTGGCGGAACTTTAAGCTATAACACCATACTGCAGCTTGATCTGCTATGCCGCCAACAAGGGAAGTTCACTGAAGTTCCCTACATCCAGGCTTTTATGTCCCTCTCTCAGAACACTGAGTTAAGAAAACAGTGTAGAGTTCTTCTAGTTAAGTTCACCCCAGCAAAAGGGAATTCGATCGACCTCCTGGACGATCCCTTTCTTTCTGGACCCCCGATAGCAGCCCCGAGAGTGGGTCCCCCCCTCTGGGTCCCTCTCCATCGGGTCCATCTGCTCCTTCCCCATGCTGGGAAGCTAGCAGACCTCTAAAGGATATTCCTCCCCCATACCTGCCAGATCCACCTGCACATTGGTCTCCTCGACCTATGCAAGCGAATTTGGTTCCAGGGAATCCCTTTCCTCCCAGCCCTTCCCTTACTAGGGGTGGAACCCCTATCTTCCTTCTCTACCCACAGCCCCTGATTCCTCCACTCCCTCCATGCTGAATCCTCTAAAGGAAGCAGCAAATTCCACCGGAGGGACGCTACCGGACCCCCTACTTCCAGCGACCATAGCCCCCTTGAGAGAGGTGGCTGATTCAACTGGAGGAACGATTAGGGTCCATGCCCCCTTCTCGATCTCTGACCTCTCCCAGATCAAGGAGAAGCTAGGGCGGTACTCTGAGAACCCCACTAAGTTTATGGAAGGGTTCAGAGACATTTCTCTCCAATTTGATTTGTCGTGGGGAGATATTAACATCATTCTCTCCACTTGCTGTACTATAGAGGAGAAAAAGAGAATCTGGGAACTAGCCCAGAAGTTTGGAGATGATATGGCCATCTCCTCACCCAGCAGGTATCCTCTGGGAGCCACAGCTGTCCCAGTGGCAGATCCTGGGTGGAATTATCAAGTAACTGCAGACCGGGAGAAAAGAGACCATCTGATACTCTGTCTGGTAGAAGGGATGAAAGTAGGATTTAAAAAAGCTGTGAACTATGACCACCTCAGGGAAATTACCCAAGGTGCTGATGAGAATCCAGCCCTTTTCCTGGGCGGGTTGGTAGAAGCCTTAAAATGCTTTACTAACCTGGATCCCAACTCTCCTGAGGGGATAACCATCCTTGCCATGTATTTTATTAATCAGTCTGCCCCAGATATCAGGCGGAAATTTGGGAAATTGGCTATGGGACCCCAAACACCTCAGAACGAATTGTTAGAGGCAGCTTTTGGAGTCTTTAATAACAGAGACCTAGCACTGGCAGAGGAAAAAGACCGTAGGGCAAAGGCCAGAAACAAAGAGCAGGCTCAGCTTCTAGCTGTGGTCCTGACCAGTAACCTTAGCAGCACCCCTAATACTGGGAGCGGTGAGATGGCCTGTCTCCAATGCAACAGGAAGGGTCATTGGGCACGTAACTGCCCTACTAGAGCTGCTTCCAGGGGGAGACCTCCAGGACCGTGCCCAAACTGCAGGAGTGAGGACCACTGGAGAAGGAATTGCCTGAGGAAAGGCCCAGCCGGTGAGTCCCGTGGTCGAGCAGCCTCTCCCCAGTGCCCAGTCATTCAGTCCTCTCCAGGCCTGGATTGACCGGGCCGGGGCTCGGCTTAGCTCCCACCTTCTCCATCTCATTGGCCGAGCTCTGGGCTGAAATCGACGTCTCCGGTGAGCATATTAACCTGCTGGTGGACACTGGCGCTGCTTTCTCTCTCTTGTTACAATATTCTGGTCCTACCCGTATCTCTAGCCGTTGGGTGATGGGCATTGAAGGAAAAGTGAGGACTTGTCGAGAGACATATCCTCTGCCCTGCCAGTATGGGGATTTGTTATTTGAACACTCCTTTCTTATTCTTCCCTCCTGCCCAGCCCCTTTATTGGGGAGAGATCTGATGGTGAAATTGGGTAGCCAGTTCTCCCTAATCAAGCCTGTTCCATCCCTCGTGGCTGTGCTTACTCAACCCTGCCACGTTCCCTCTGAAGTATGGGAGGGGGCTGAGTCTGATGTCTGGGACCAGGGAATTCCTGGACATGCTACTCATGCCACCCCAGCTGTTGTCTGGCTGCGGGACCCTAAGGTATACCCCCACCGGCGCCAATACCCAATTAAACCTGAGGCCCGAGAGGGACTGCTACCACTGATTGACAAATTTCTAAAGTATGGGATTCTTGTTTACTGCCAGTCCCCATGTAACTCCCCAATTCTCGCAGTGAGAAAGCCAAATGGGGAGTACCGCATGGTTCAAGATCTCAGGGCAGTTAATGAGGCTGTGATTCCCATTCATCCCATAGTGCCTAGTCCATATACAATTCTGGCCCAAATCCCAGGGGGTACCCAATGGTTCTCTACTCTAGATCTTAAAGATGCCTTCTTTTGTATACCACTCCATGAGGACTCTCAATTTATTTTTGCATTTGAGTGGACTCCCCCTGGGAAATCAATTTCGTGCCAGTTAACTTGGACTGTGTTGCCACAAGGGTTCTGGGATAGTCCCCATTTATTTGGTCAAGCCTTGGGGAAGGATCTTCGGGACCTGGACTTTCCTAATAGTAGCCTGATACAATATGTGGATGATATTCTTATTTGTAGCCCTACCTGGGAGGAATCCCTCAGGGCCACCACAAAGACTCTTAATTTCTTAGGGGCCCGAGGATACAGGGTCTCTTTGTCTAAGGCTCAGATAGCTTGCCAAAGTGTTAAATATCTGGGTCATGAATTAACCCCCACCTCTCGATCCTTAACACCTGAGAGGAAACAGGATATACTATCTATTCCTGTCCCAGCCACTAAGAAACAGCTCCGTCCTTTTCTGGGCATGGCTGGATTTTGTAGAGTTTGGATTCCTAATTTTGGACTAATTGCTAAGCCCCTTTATGAAGCTACTCAAGGGCCTGATACCCTTCCCTTAGAATGGGGACCTGATCAGGCCACAGCTTTTAAAACTTTGAAATCTAAACTGACTTCCTCACCGGCACTGGCTTTGCCGAATCTGGAAAAACCCTTTACATTGTATGTAGATGAGAGGAGGGGTCAGGCTTTGGGGGTTTTAACTCAGCACCTAAGACCTGATCCCAGGCCTGTGGCATATTTTTCTAAACAACTTGATTCTGTGGCTGCTGGATGGCCCTCATGTCTCCGGGCTGTAGCAGCTACCGCTGTCCTAATTAAGGAAGCCTCTAAACTCACACTAGGCCAGCCCTTAGAAGTTTTGACCCCCCACCGAGTCCAGAGCATCCTAGAAGTCAAAGGTCACCAATGGCTAGCTAGTGGACGGCTTACTAAATATCAAGCCCTTCTCCTGGACACCCCTGACCTAACTCTCAGAGTGTGCCATACTCTCAACCCGACAACTCTTCTCCCTGACACGGCCCCTTCAGAAGGCCTTATTCATAATTGTGAGGACTCCCTCAACTCAGTACACTCAAGTCGCCAGGATCTTAAAGATGCCCCTCTCCCTAATCCTGATGAAGAATGGTACACAGATGGTTCCAGTTTTGTAGATCAAGGGGAGAGGAAGGCAGGGTATGCAGTGGTCAGTTTAAACTGCACCATAGAAGCCAAGCCCCTGCCCCCTGGGACTTCTGCCCAGAAGGCAGAACTGATAGCACTCACCAGAGCCCTGGAGCTAGGCGAAAATAAAAGGCTAAACATTTTCACTGATTCTAAATATGCTTTTCATGTGTTGCATGCTCATGGGGCAATTTGGAGGGAAAGGGGATATCTGACAGCAAAGAATTCTCCTATTAAACATGGCCAGGAGATTTTAACACTTCTCCAGGCTGTACATAAACCCAGTGAAGTGGCTGTTATTTTCTGCAAGGGCCACCAAAAGGGAGAATCAGATCAGGCTGTGGGGAATCGCCTGGCAGACGCTGCAACTAAGGAAGCAGCCCGCCAGCTGACTCTGATAGCCCCATTAGTGCCGCAGATCTCTGACTCCTTTAAGCCCTCTTACAGCCCCCAGGAACAGACCCTCGCTAAGGAGAGGGGATATACTCTCTCCGCCTCTGGGTGGTTTCAGACCCCCTCAGGCCAACTTCTTATCCCAGAGGGAAGCCAGTGGAAGTTGCTGTCGGGTTTACATCAGGCCACACATCTGGGGAAAAATGCCCTTCAGTCCCT
>NW_027187369.1:12700297-12716853 GCF_028583685.1 Petaurus breviceps papuanus
TATATATATATATATATATATATATATATATATATATATATATACACCTATGTATATCTATATAGGAGGGTATATGGGCATGTGAATACATATGTGAGTGTGTGTATATATGCGTACAGGTATACATAGAGAGAGGGCACAGGACTAATTTGCTAGGAAGGGATGATACTTAAAAGGTGAAATTTAGAGGTGAGAGAAGAATATAATGAGAGATGGGGAGAGACAGAATGGGGTAAAATATCTCATATAGAAGAGGCAAGGGAAAACTGTTACAATGGAGGGGAAGTACAGGAAGGTAAAAAAGAATGAATCAACCTTATTCTCATTGAATTTGGCTTGGGGAGGGAATAACATACACACTAAACACAGTATTATCTGACCCTACAGGTGAGTAGGGGGGGAAAGGGATGTGAGGAGGAATGATGGAAGAGAGGGCAGGCTGGGGGGGGGGAGTGAATTTGGAAGCACCCACTTTTGAAAAGGGACAGGATAAAAGTAGAGAATAGAACAAGTGGGGGGTGGGATAGAATTGAGGAAAATATAGTCAGTTTTTCAAAATATATCCACTATGGAAATGTTTTG
Organism: Petaurus breviceps papuanus; assembly: GCF_028583685.1. Classification (NCBI taxonomy): domain Eukaryota; kingdom Metazoa; phylum Chordata; class Mammalia; order Diprotodontia; family Petauridae; genus Petaurus; species Petaurus breviceps. The sequence continues at coordinate 12,700,880 of NW_027187369.1, forward strand.
CATAGCTACTCATGTACAACCTATATCGAATTGCTTATCTTCCCAGTAAGGGTGGGTGATGAGGAAGGAAGGGAAAAAATCTGGAATTCAAAGTTTTAAAATCAAATGTTTAATATCTGTACACATATATATATATATATATATAAGTATTATTATTATTTTACATGTAACTGGGAAATAAGATATACAGGCACTGGGGCATAGACATCTACTGTGCCCTACTAGAAATTTGGAAGAGGGATGGGGGAAGATATGGGAAAGAGCAGATTGGGGGAGGGGATATTCAGTGGGATTGCTGTTTTGGGGTGGTGGGTAGGGGAGAAAAGTTGTAACTCAAAAATCTTGTGGATGTAAACTAAAAAATAAAAAAGAGAGGAAAAAAGCAATTTATGAGAGTCTAATAAAAAAGAAGTTAGCTAAATCAAGTTCTTACTATAAGTAGATTTTATTTACCATTGTAGATATGACTTAGAGAATTTTTTTTAGAAAGTAGAGATAAATATGCACATTTAATTTTGTTCTTAGGTTCATAATTAATAAGTTGTATTTATTGTTTTGATTATTAACTGGCATTTGGAAATCACCTATATGACGTTTAAAATATATAGAATAAGTTATAAATGTAAAGTGTACCCTCATTAGCATGTTATGTAATAACTCAGGGCTTATGAAATGTGAAAAAATATATTGAGAAGTAAAGACTTAAAATTAGCATACACACAGCTGGGCTAACAAATGTGAAGTCAATCTTCTGTCTAAGCAAGAAAATAAAGTTACAAATTCAAATAGTATTTTAAGATTGATTAAATCTATGGAATGAAACTAATACCGTGTTTCCCCGATCATAAGACCTATCCTGAAAATAAGCCCTCCCCATACTGTGTAAGATTCCTCTAAAATAAGCCCTCCCCCAAAAATAAGCCCTATTGAGATTGCTACTGTAGTGAAGGTGATCCCCTGCGCTACACGCTACACGCTACATTATAGTACCCTCTGTATGCACCGTTCCCCCCCCCCCGCCCCGGTGAAACGCATGCCGCGCTTCGAGCTGCATCCAATCAGAGCTGCAGCAGTGAGCGCATCATCCTGCTCTTCCCCAGTGATTTGCTTGCTGGCGCCATTGAGAGCAGTGCCTCGGAGGAGAGCTGAGGCAGGACAACATAAGCCCTCCCCTGAAAATAAGCCCTCTGGTGTTTTTCTTTCCAAAAAAATAATAAGACAGTGTCTTATTATCGGGGAAACACGGTACATAAAATTTTTGAAGAGAGACTGAGTGATAATATTAATGGGGCATGCAGTGGTGATATTTGCATGTTTGTATTTTAGCTATACAACAAGGACAGTTTAAGAACTTAAGATGAATATTAGAAAAAGATAAGTTCAGTTTAAATGCAGTAGCGTACCTCTTTTGGTACATTGAAAGTTATCTCAGAACTATTACTTTGATGCTATTTTTCTTGCACTTGAAGATTGTACTAGAGTGATAAAAGTATCAGTGTAATTGAATGATGTTATTGGATCTCAGTTTCTTAAAAAATAATCACAAAAACATATGCCTTGTGAAATCACGGGTTTAAAGAATTTGCTTGACACTGTTTCCATAGCTAAAAGATAATAAAGATTGTCAGCCTTACCTGTAGGAAAACAAAACTAAACTAAACACTAGATAACTAAAATAATTCTCAGATGATAATTTTTCAGGGGACACATATCAGTGGGGGCTCGAGCCTAGGCATTAGAGAATTGAGTGAGAGAAGTATAAACTTGTCCCACTATACTCAAAAATCTAGTAAGGCTTTTCATGGGAAACAGGCCCAAGTTCCCCTTCACCTGAGATCACATGATTTACAAGGACTCAAAACTCAGAGCGGTAGGGAGTCACCCCTCTCCTCAGTGACACCTCAGCTAAGATATGCCAAATAAGGCAGAAGTGCTTTCTCAAATGTACATTGGGTGGTCTACTGTTTCCTTGTTCTGATACTTGAGGTAGATTGCTGCTCTTAGATTGTGTATCTGACTTCCAGCCAATGGAAGAAAAGGGTCAGGAGGGGGGTGGGAGAGAATTCTGAGTTAGGGCTTTATAACTTCACCTTGTAAATTGCTTCTCCTCCCTCACCATTTGTCATGAGGGTGGCCCTTACCCTTTTTGGAGATGGTAATAAACCACTCCTTTCTACTTTCTCCCTTGAGAAACCTCTGAGTAGTATTTGGGTAAGGATTTCTGTTGCATACAGTTTTGGGGTACATACAGAATCAACTCTGACTCTTCCAGGGTACCCCCCTAGAATCCTGAAGGGGAGATGCAGGCTTGCTCTAGGACCTGAGACACATTGGAGGAGTGGGCTTTGAGATAGGTTCCTCAGAGTTTATATGTATTACATAAGTTGTGGCCAATGTATACACAGTTATTAAAATAAGATTTTACTTGGTATTCCTTCCCATAGGTCAATTCTGAAAGTATTATTAGGTACTTGATAGGTGACAAGCACTCTGTTAGCCTTGGGTATACAAAGTAAAAACAGAAACAATCTTTGTCCTCACAAGGAGTTTCACGAGACAGGTGAATACTTTGTACTACAATTTGGGGAGAGAGAGCACTAACTGTGAGATTTAGGAGAGGCCTCTTATAGGAAGTGGCATTTGACCTAGCCTTGATGGGAGGCCATACTTGAGCCACAGACTATACAAGGACATGGAGGTAGGAGATGGAACATCACCTGTAAGGAATAGCAAGTAAGCCAGTTTAGCTGGAATTTAGAGTGTACAAAGGGAAATAATAAGAGATAAGGCCTGGAAAGATAAGAGTGATGCCAGATTTTCAATGCTGGAGGAGTTGCATTTTATCCTAGAGGAAAGAAGGAGGCACTAGGGCTTTTTGAGAAGAGTAGAGACATGATTAGATCTGTTCTTTAGGAATTAGGGTTAGGGTTAGACACAGCAGTTATGTGGAGAATGCTTTGGAGAAAGGAATAAAGGGAAGGAGAGAAGAGAAGGGCAACAGGAACAGAGAAGGAGAAATCTCATTTGATTTTCAAAAATGGAAAGAACAAAAGCTATACACTACAGGTTAGTGTTTGACTTCGATTCTTAGGACAATTCTAGAACAGGTCAAAGAGACAGTAAACACCAAGAACACAACCAATGACTAAAGAGCCAGTAGAATTGTCTCAAGAACAGATCTTATCCAGAGATCCCGCTGCTAGGTTCATAGCCCAAAGAAGTCCAATACAGAAAGAAAGGTCCCATGCTTAACCTTTGTAGCAGAATATTAATAGCAGCACTTCTTGTAGGAAAGAATTGGAAACAATAGATTCCCCACTGATTGAGGGACATCTGAATAAATTGTGGTATGTGAATGTAATGGAATATTATTTTGCTATAAGAAATGATGAAGAATTCAGAGAAACAGAAGAAGGCTTCTGTGAACTAATATAGATGGATAAAAAGAGAGCCAGGAAAACAATATGCAAATTGTAAATGAACAGAGGAGAATGCCTAAGACTTAATGCTATAGAATTATAATTATCAAGTGTAACTCTGGAGGAGAGATGAGAAAATGCATGTCCATTCTTTATTTGTTGGGTTGGGAGAGTATGGGTGTGGAACACTACATATATACTAAGAGAGTTGATATGTTGGTTAGTTAATATAAAAGCAAAAGATATCACTAAACATTTAAAATTTTTTTAAAAAGTCAAACACAAAAGAGGACAGGTCATGCCAGACTAACATTACTTTCTTTTCTGACAAGGTCAGTGAACTAGAAGAGCAAGGGAACATTGTAAGTATGTACTTTGATTTTTAGCAAAGCATTTGATAAAATATCTCATACTATTCTTGTGGAAAAGATGGAGATATATGAACTAGATAGAATAATTAGATGGATATGAAACTGAGGGAATGGTCATATTGAAAGATTAATGATTAATGGTTGGTTAAAAGTCAGCTTGGTGGGAGGTCTCTGGTGGAGTATCTCAGGGATCTGTTCCAGATCACATGCTGTTTAATACTTTTGTCACTTTGGGATAAAAAACTTGGCTTCAAACAATCAACTTCACAAACAGAGGATGGAGGAGGCAAGCTGCCAGCAGTTTGGTTGAAAACAGTACAGGAGGTTTAGTGGACTGAGGCAGCCCCTAAAACCAATGCAGCCTTATCTTCAGAGAAGCTTCTAGAAGTGAGGAAGTAATGGTTCCTCTCTCCCTTGTCCTGGTCAAATCACACGGGAACACTGTTTTCAGTTCTAGGTACAACAGTTTGAGAAAGAGGTTGGAGGCTGGAAAGCATTCAAAGCAGGGTAACAAGATGGGTCAAAGGCCTTGAATCCATATCATATGAGGACTTGTTGAAGGAAGTGGGGATGCTAACCTGTAGAAGACCCAGGGGAGGTGTGTATTTGAAGGAAGAGCCCTCCTGTGGTCAAGAGGGATTACACTTGTTCTGCTTTAGTTCCAGAAGGGCAAACCAAGAACAAGAAAGAGGAAGAAGTTTCAGAGGGGAAGATTTAGGCCTAACACAGCTGACTGGAGGCCTTCCAGCAGAGGTTCTTTTCAGATATGTTCCTTCCTAATCTGAGATCCTGTGATTCTATGAGACAAACTGAGGGACAGCTGCAGTAATCCGGGTGAGAGAGATGATGAGGGCCTGAACTAAGTTGATGGCTGTGTAACTGAAGACAAAAGGATGGCTGTTGGAAAGGGATATTCAACAAGGCTTAGCATTTGATTGGATATTGGAGAATGTATGGATATGTATGTATGTATCTATGTGAGGGATTTGGGAGCAGAGGGACAAACCAAGGATGACTCTGAGGTTGAGAATTGGTATGATAATCAGTATCCATGAGAAAAATAAGGAAGTTAGGCAGAAGAATGGGTTTGGGGGAAAAGATAAGCCCTTTTTAGGTGCTCTTGCATGGTTCATTTATATGGGGGGAGGGAAGAGCACCTCAACATATCATTTTGCCAAAATGCATTAATACATTCTCCAATTGTTGGACATATATAGGTAGTTTCCAAGTTTTTGCTATTATAAATTATGCATATTCTCGTACAACTTGGTCCTCTTTTCTTTTTCATGATATTTTCGGGATCAAAGTGCAAGCCAGGAAAACATGGTATTGAAAAGTACAAGAAATGTACTTGTGTCTCACTGTTGATGGGGGTCGGGATCCCCATAGGTTCAGCAGCAATTATAATCTTATCTAAGACAGAAAACCTGCAATATCGTCTGGAAAGAATTCAAGGTCTCAGGCTTAATTGGAGTGAGAGTTGTAGAAGTTTATTGTTAGGCTTCCAAGAGAAGCAGGCAAGAGTCCTTTAGGGGACCTGCAAGTGAGAGGGGTACAAACTTTTACCTTTAAAGGGTAGGCCTGCCATTGTCAGGGCTGACCAGACAGGAGGAGCCTCAATGCATAGACAAAGGTCAGAGCTGACCAAGAGGAGCATGTGAATAGACAGTTTAGATAAGATTTGGGCCAGGTCTTTAAGGAGACAAAAGGCAAGGATAAAGGAGGGTGTGGGCCAGGCCCAGAAGAAATGAAGAGATTAAGTAAGAACAAAGGGGTCACAGGGTGTTGCCTAGGTGGAGTGGGATAGGGATAAGGGGCAGATCTCAAGGGTGGAAAAGGACAAATTTCAGTTACAATTGAACAGACTAGTTTTACAAGTTGGTTTCACAAATTGATCTAGACCCCAGGTACCCCATCACTGTCACATTGCTCCTGATCAGTGAGTCACATGTACAATGTCTTAGATAGCCTGTTTCTCTGTACCCTTACCAATATTGGCCTTGATGGTTTTTTATATTTTTGCCATTTTTGATGGGATTTTAAAAGTTGTGCTTTCTGCTCTTTTGATGATGATTTTTGTTTAAAAGAGGTGAGATGTTAGAACTTTGATTTTCTTTCTGCCCCTGACAAATTCCAAATGATGAATTTGTTTCAATATCCCTTCTTGGAACTGTATCTCAGGTATTTCTATGGCTTTGCCCAGGTCTGGAATGGTTTTCCTTACATCTCTACCTGCTGAAATTCTTTTCTTTCTTCAAAAGTCATCAGATCAATATCTATGAAGTACCTACTATGTGACTAGCATTATGCAGAATGCTAGGGATACAAATAAAAGCCAAGACCCAGTTCTTGCCCTCAGGGAGCTCCCACTTTATTTGGAAAGACTTCTGGAGCAGACAGCTATAGACCAACAAAACCAATTCTTGATGAATTGGAGATAACCTTAGAGAAGGCACCAAGATTAAGGAGGATCAGATAAGGCTTCTAGAAGAAAATGAGATTTGCCCTGGGACTAGAAGGAAAGCTTGGGAGTCTGGAGGTCTAGGGGAGGGGAGAGAGCATTCCAGGCATGGGGGACAGTCAGTGAAAATGCAATGAGATGGGAAATGGAACAATGTTGTGTTCAAAAAATAGCTACCGTGTTTCCCCGATAATAAGACCTATCCCGAAAATAAGCCCTCCCCTTACTGTGTAAGATTCCTCTAAAATAAGCCCTCCCCCGAAAATAAGCCCTATTGAGATTGCTACTGTAGTGAAGGTGATCCCCTGCGCTACACGCTACATTACGGTACCCTCTTACGGTACCCTCTGTATGCACCGTCCCGTTCCCCCCCCCCCCTGTGAAAAGCACACGCCGTGCTTGAGCTGCATCCAATCAGAGCTGCAGCAGTGAGCTCTCATCCTGTTCTTCCCCAGTGATTTGCTTATTGAATAAAGGTACATTTTTTTGTTCACATTTACCTGTTTATTAAAATTGCTGTCAATGTTCATTAAAATAAGCCCTCCCCTGAAAATAAGGCCTCTGGTGTTTTTCTGTCCAAAAAAAATAATAAGACAGTGTCTTATTATCGGGGAAACATGGTAGGAGCCTCAAGTCATTGGTTCATAGAATTCACGGAGGGGAATAAGGTATAAGAAGATTAGGATAATAAGAAGGGGCTAGGTTATGAAGGGGGCTTTAGAAGTCAAATAGAATTTTTAAATTTTTGATCCTAGAGGTGATAGGGAACCATTGGAGTTGCTTGAAAGGGATGGGTGTGACATAGTCAGACAAGTGCCTTAGGAAGATCATTTTGGCAGCTTAGTGCTTGCAAATGTAGTGCCTGGTTTTCCCATCCCCCAACCTCAGCCCTCCCTCTGGGAAGTGAGCATACTGCCAGGTCAGTTCCACCCTCCCCCATAGGATGTGGGCCCTTCCCCAGTGAGCACACCTTCACAGAGGTGGTCGGGCTTCCAGGTTAGGGAGACTTGGTGAGTTAGGGAGACTTGGCAAGGGCAGGAATTTCTAGGTGTGTACTGACCAATCACTGTTCTTGGCCTCTACAAATTTCTGCTTGGGTAGAATCCCTTTAAAAAGCCGACATATTGCCCCTGAAGAACACTGTCTGATCTGGGCATGACCCTGGCCACCCCACAGTAATAAAGTCCACTTCCAAATTTTACTCTCGGAGATCTTTTGTCTAGCTCCTTTGGGCACAACACAACCTACCTAGGGGTCATCCTCGACTCCTCACTTCCCCTAGCCCTACCACCCCAATCCAATCTGTTGCCAAGGCCAGTTGAGATCCAGAGTTCCCCCCTTTTCTATAGTTAGTCCTCACTTCAAAGTTCAGACTCTTGAAGAACATTATTGATAATGAGATTGAAATAATTCTCCATTTTGATCAGACCTTGCCCAACGTTAGAATGAATTTAATCTAAGAAATTAATTTAAATGGAAGTCCATTTCCTTCTACACTTGCAAGTTTAGGTGGAGGTAGATCCTTTGTTTAGATTGCCCAAGGCTGGGAGTGTTTGAGTGTAGAGACAGTCTCTTTGTCTTAAAGTTATTCAGCACTCCCTCAGACCCTCTTTGGAGTGGGCCTACTTCTCTTTGTAATATTCATTCTTCCATTGTTAACCAATTAGAGTTGATTGTTACCCTCTGGATACCCACTTTTTAAAGGGCATATTAGCTAGGAGCCTACCTCCATGAAGGTCTTTGGCATTTCAGAAGGCCATTGACCTCTTTTATTGAAATGCTAGCATTATTAATAAAATGACTAATTACCCAGAAATTCTGTCTCTCGAACTTTTGAAATGTCACAATAGCCCCCTTCTCTCCTCTGACACTGCCACTACCGTGGTACAGGCCCTCATCCCTTCACACCTGGATTACTGAAAGAGCCTGCTGGTTGGTCCCCCTGCCCCAAAACTTTCTTTTCTCTGCTCCACCTTCCAATCAGCTGTCAAAGTGATCTAAAAAGGAAGGTCTGATCTTGCCAATCAACTCCAGTGTCTCCCTATTGCCTCCAGGATCAAATAGAAAATTCCCAGTTTGGTACTCAAAGCCAATCAGAACCTGTTTCCCCCCCATTTTTCCAGTCTTATATCTTAAACTCCCTCTCCAGCCACATACTCTTTCAATCTACTACTACTGGCCTCCTTGCTGTTCCTTGAACAGGACACTGTCAACTCCTGGCATTTTTTTTTCTTTTTTAAATTTTATTTTTAACTTATGGAATAAAACAAGCATTTCCATAACAAGTATATATTTTTAAAAAGATGATTGCACATGAAACTGCATATAGGTGTATATATGTAAAATTATTCCTTATATACTAATATTTATCAGTTCTTTCTCTAGATGCAGATAGCATCTTTCTTCACATGTCCTTTATAGTTAATTTGGTTATTTAAAATAGACAAAATAACTTATTCACTCAAAGTCATTCTTTTTTAAAATTTTTATTTATTTATTTTTAGTTTTCAACATTCATTTCCACAAGATTTTAAGTTACAATTTTTTCTCCCCATCTTTCTCTTACCCCCACCCCAAAATAGTAAGCCTATTGAATACCCCTTCTCCCAATCTGCTCTCTCTTATATCCTCCGCCATCATCCCCCTAACTTTCTAGTAGGACAAGATGGATTTCTATACCCCAGTGCCTGTATATCTTATTTACCAGTTGCATGTAAAAAAAAAAAAAAACAACAATTTTTAAAAAATATTTGTTTTTAAAACTTTGAGTTCCATGTTTTTTCCTTCTTCCCTCCTCACTCACCCCCACTGGGAAGATAAGCAATTCAATATAGGTTGTACATGTGTAGTTACCCAAATCATTTCCATAGCGGATATATTGTGAAAGACTAACTATATTTACCTCCATCCTATCCCCCCCACTTATTCTATTTTCTCCTTTGATCCTATCCCTTATTAAAAATGTTTGCTTCTAACTACCCTCTCCCCCAATCTGCCCTTGCTTCTATCATCCCCCCTCTTAAGCCCACCCCCCTATTTTCCTGTAAGGTGAGATACACAATTTAGTGTGTATGTTATTCCCTCCTAAAGCCAAATCCAATGAGAATAAGGTTGCCCCATTCCCTTTCACCTTTCTGCTCTTCCCCTCCATTGTAACAGTTTTCTCTTACCTCTTTTATATGAGATAATTTACCCTAATCTATCTCTCCCTTTTTCCTTCTCCCAATTAATTCCTCTCTCACCTCTTAATTTTATTTTTTAGATATCATCCTTCATATTCAACTCATCCTGTGCCCTCTATGTATACATGAATATACATATGCACACACTCACATACATAAATATATATACACCCTCCTATACATACATATATATGTATGTATACATATATTTACATATATATATCCTTCAACTATCCTCATACTGAGAAAAGTCTTATGAGTTACAATTACCGTTTTTCCATGTGGGAATGTAAATAGTTTAATAAGTTCCTTATGATTTCTTTTTCCTGTTTCTCTTGCTTCTTGTATTTGAAAGTCAAATTTTTCTGTTCAGCTCTGGTTTTTTCATCAAGAATGCTTGAAAGTCCTCTATTTCATTGAATAGCCATATTTTCCCCTGAAACATGATACTCAGTTTTGCTGGGTAGGTGACTCTTGGTTTTAGTCCCAGCTCCCTTGACCTCCAGAATATCACATTCCAAGCCCTTCGATCCCTCAATGTAGAAGCTGCCAGATCCTGGGTTATCCTGATTGTGTTTCCACAATACTCATATTGTTTCTTTCTGATTGCTTGCAGTATTTTCTCCTTGACCTGGGAACTCTGGAATTTGGCTATAATATCCCTAAGAGTTTTCTTTTTGGGATCTTTTTCAAGAGGCAATCAGTGAATTCTTTCAATTTCTTTTTTGTTTTGTTTTGTTTTTTGCTTTTTGGAGGGCAATTGGGGTTAAGTGACTTGGCCAAAGTCACATGGCTAGTTTTTTGTGGTAAGTGTCTGAGGCCAGATTCGAACTCAGGTTGTCCGAACTCCAGGGCCAGCACTCTATTCACTGCTCTGCCTTACCACCCCTTAAGGTGTTTTTTTTTCAGTGTATTTTTGAGTCTCCTTTAGTAGGCTGTTGACTTGTTTTTCCTGATTTTCTTGCATCATTCTCATTTCTCTTCACAATTTTTCCTCTACTTCTCTTACTTGATTTTCAAAATCCTTCTTGGGCTCCTCCATGGCCTGTAACCAAGTCATATTTTTCTTGGAGGTTTTTGATGCAGGAATTCTGACTTTGCTGTCTTCTTCCCACTCCATGCCTTGATCCCTTTTGTTCCCAAAAAAGGATTCTATGGTCTGATTGTGCTTCCTTGGCTTGCTCATATTGCCAGTCAATAACTTGACTTTTGAGCTCTTTGCCACTGTAGAACTCTGCTTCCATAATGGGGAGACCTTTGTTCCAAATTGTCGGGGTTTTCACAGCTGCTGGAGCTATTAGGAGGGTGCCCTCTCTACAGCCCCCACAAGCTCTGGCTCACTGGCCACACACCCCAGGACCACCACCCAAGACTGTGATCCAGATCCAAGCAAATTAAAGCAAAAGAGATTACCTTCTGAATGGTTGCTTGGTTCCCCTACATCTGTAGGCCAGAAGCTCCTGAGACAGCTACAGCGAGTTGGCTGCACAGCTGCTGTGCCACTGCTGCTTCTCTCCCTGGGGGTAGACCCCCTCTTTTGTACCTCTCCCCCACCCCCAGCAAAATTCCACACTGACCTTTTGCTTTGTCTTTGGTGTTTATGGGTTGAGAAGTCTGGAAACCACCACAGCTGCTGGAGATCACTCTCCTGAAGTCTGCTCTGGCTGCTGCTTGTCAGGGCCGCCCTGGGGCCAGAACTCCATGGCTCCCAGCTCCCAGCTTAGTGTGATAGACTCTTCCTGTCAGCCTTCCAGGCCACCTTCAGCAGGAGATTTGTTTCTCTTTGTCACTTTGTGGGTTCTGCAGCTGTAAAAGTTTGTTTAAAGTCATTTTTTACATTGGAAGTGATTGGGGTGGTATCTCACACCAAGTTTGTGCATCTACTCTGCCATCTTGGCTCAGCCCCCCAACTCTAGGCATTTTGATGGAGCCCATCCCCCAGGCCTGGATTGCTCTCCCTTTTCATCTCCACCTCCTGGCTTCTTTCAAATGCCAGGTAAAATCCCATCTTCTACTGGAAACCTTTCCTAATTTCTCTTAATTCTAGTGTCTTCTCTCTGGTAATTAGTTCCAACTTCTCCTGGATATAGCTTCGTTTGTACATATTTACTTATTTTTTCTCCCATTAGGCTGTGAGCTCCATGAGAGCATGGACTTTTTGCCTTTCTTTGTATCCCCAGTGCTTAGCACAGTGCCTGGCACATAGTAGGCACTTAGTTCACTGACTGACTGACTTGAGGATGGAATGTGGCAGAGAGAGAATTTAGGTAGGGGAGACCAATCAGCAGGCTACTGCAGTAGCTCAGGGCTGAGGCAATCAGTGTCAGTGGAGACAAAAGGGTGTATAGGAGAGATGCTGGAAAGGCAGAATTGATAGGATTTGATCATAGTGAGGAATTGAGGAGGCTACCTAGGTCATTAGCCTGGATGACTGAGAGGATGGTGGTACCCTTGACAGGGACAGTAAATTAGGAAGATGGCAGTGATGGGGTGCTTGGGTGCCTGTGCTTGAACCGAAGTTCCAAAATCACACCCAGTTCCAAAATCACATTGTTCCCTTGTCTCAAATATCCCTAGCCTCAAAACACTGTCTCAGTCACTTTTTCTCTAGTTCAAGGGCAGCATGCCCTAGCAAAATACTTCTCTCTCTTCTTGATACAGTAGCCAGCTGCACCTATAGAATTTAGTAGTTTGACCCAGTTGTATACTAGCTGAAGAGGCTGTGTACTGGGTCATAAAGATATTTACTACTCATTGACCTATTATATGTATCCTAGACTCAGTCATATGTATACTCCCTAGCTCATTATATACATCCTGAATACTTTGTTATGTATGCCTTAGGCTTGGGATATACTAAACTCCCAACATCCATCTTGTCAAACATGACATTGATAGGTGGCAGCTTGGTTAGCCCTGACTACTAGCTGATTTAGTGACATTTCAAGTCTAAAACCACACCTCCATGCAGCCCACACCTTGGGCTATTTCCCAGTGAATTCTGGGCAATATACCTGCACGGTAGATATTAAAAGTATATGTTTCTTTAAGGACTGATCACTCCTTAACTACTCCCTAATGTTGCCCTGACTCACCTACATAGTATATTTGGTACTTGTTATACTATAGAATATCCTATATAAACTTTAACTATAACCCTCTAAGGTTGCAGGCCTCCTAAGAACTCTTGCCTGCTGTATAGCGTAACAATAAATCTTTGCCACTTTGATTTAGAGAATGCTTGAGTCCGTGAATTCATTCCAGACTGCTTTCCAGGAACTCTGGTTATTGGGGTTCCTGGACTCCCTGAACTCCTTGACCCCCACATCAGCAGGATCTGGGGAGAAAGATAATATGTTCAATTGTGGACAGGTTGAGTGTAAGGTGGCTACCATCCATTTCAAGATGACCAATGGGTAGATGTGAAACTCAAAGTTAGGAAAGAGGTTAAGACTAGATACAAAGATCTGAGAATCATCTGTATAGAGATGATAATTGACTCCATGGAGGCTGATGACCAAATACAGAGTATGAGGAGAGGAGGGCACAGGGCATAACCTTGGGCAATCCTTACAGTTAGTGGACATGACTTAGATGAAGATACAGCAAAGGATCATGACAAGGAGCAGTCAGACTGGTAGGAAGAAAACTGGGAGAGAACAGTGTCTAGAAAACCAAGAGAGAAGAGTCTGTCCAAGAGAAGAGAATGGTTAATAGTGTCAAAAGCTGCAGAGAGTTCAGGAAGGATGAGGATTAAGAAAATACCATTAAACCTCACCATTACAGCCTTGATAACTTTGAAAAGAGCAGTTTAAGTTGAATGATGAAGTCAGGAACCAGACTATAGAGAGTTTAAAAGAGAGGGACAGGAAAGAAAGTGTAGGTACTAGTTGTAGATGACCTTCTCAAGGAGTTAGCCATGAAGGGGGAAAGATATAGAAGATAGCTAGTGGGGATGGAGGGATCTAGTGAGGAATTTTTGAGGATGGGAGAGACATGGGAGTGTTTGTAGGAAGCAGGGAAGCAGCCAGAAGACAGGTAGATTAAATCATAGTGAAAGTAAGGATGACTGTGGGGGCAATCTGCTGGAGAAGACAAGATGGAATGGGAATACCTGTGCATTCAGATGGGTTGGGAGAAGGGCCATCTCTTTATGTGAAACAGGAAGGCTCAAGTCAGGTGCTGCTTCTTTTTTGATGTTTTATATGTAGAACTCATTTCCATATAGCCTGTACCTTTATGATCCCCAGTCTTCCCCTTCCCCTGTGTTTAGAGCTGCCTTGCTTCTCCCAGGCATTTACCCATGCTGGCCCTAGGAAAGTCCCATTTATTGCCTTGGTCCTATGGCCCTAACTGCTGCCCCCTACAATGTATCCACTCAAAGAGGATGAGTTGAGGATCTATCTGAACCACCATCTCTGGCCATATGAGTCAGTCTACTCTTTTGGTTCAAAAACCTTCACAGTCTAACAGTCTAACACTTGTTCATTGTGTTCTGAACTTTGCGTAGTTTTTTTTTTTTACTCATTCTCCTTCCATCTATATGATCATGTCTATTGGTTTATTTATCTGTGAGCTAGGCTTTTACTCCAGATTTTCTCCTTGACCTTTTTGTCTTTCAGCTTTTCTCTGGCATTCCTATTTGCTTGTTCTCCCCCTCCCTCCATGGAATTTCCCTATCTTAGTTTCCCATCTCATTTTGGCTCTTTCCTCCCCTCCACTTCTGTGTAGACCCCCAAGGCTTGGTAGGAAAAAGAATCATCCCCACTGGAGGAACCTTGGGGGTCTACGCAGAAGTGGAGCTCTGGAGAAAAGAGCCAAAGTGATTCTTTTTCCTTTTTTTTTTTGGAGGGGGGAAGGCAAGGCAATTGGGGTTAAGTGACTTGCTTAAGGTCACACAGCTAGTAAGTGTTAAGTGTCTGAGGCTGAATTTGAACTCAGGTCCTCCTGACTCCAGGGCTGGTCCCTCTATTCACTGCACCACCTAGTCTCCCCTAGTGGGGATGATTCTTACTGGAGTCTCTGGCCAGAAACTCAGCTGAATTTCCATTCTTTCCTTCTGGTGAGGAAGTTCATTCTTCTTTTAAACAATTCTGTACTGCCTGCAATCTTATTTCCTCTCTTCCATTTTCCCTCCTTTCTTTTCCAGTGGCTGAGCAGAATTAGTGTCTGATGATTCTTCAGAGTGAGGGCACAGGGTAAGTGGGGATGCTTTGTGTAATTTTTTTTTTAGTGTCATCTTTTGATTACCTTGTCTCTTTTTTTCTGAACAGGACACTTGTCCCTATAGTATTCCCTTATCCAATTTTGGCTTATTTCTCACCTCATTTTTCTCAGGACAATAGTATCCAACCCTACCATGCCAAATGGCCCTTCCAAATCTTTTTATAAGGCTTCTTCAATCCTCTGAGCTATTTTTCCTTCTTTGAACTTCTCCTCTCCCTTCCTTATAGGTCACATACCTCTTCCCGCCAGATTCCCCTACCATTTTTTGCAGGCTCAGGGCTCAAGCCTCGATTTTGTCCTCTCCATCCCTTAGAAGGTGCAAGCCTTTGTTCTTGCTTTAAAGTGAGTCTGTCAATCAACAGACCAAGTAGGAGAAAGATGCAGCCCTGCTGGGGCGACTGCCCAACACCAGAGAACATCTGTCCACCTCTGTCCTTTCCTTTCCCAACTCCACTCGGTTTCCTTCTAACTTTCTTAAGTTTTATATCAAATGCAGTTCATGTAAAGTGTTCATCGAGAGTCTGAAAGCAGTCTACAGTTTGCTTTTGTTACAAGAGGGGCTAAAAACACGAATACCCTCTCCTCCTCCCCTTTCCCTTCCCCTCCCCGCCATGATCCTGGCTAGAATTTCCCTACCTCGACGTTCTGCCCCGACCGTTTGTCCCCTTCCCCCCCCCCCCTCATCCCCCCTTGGTTTGTTCTATGGGAGGCTATTACAGGCAAAAGGAGACCGGCCAACTGGGAGGGGCATTGGAGAGGGGTTCTCCACACACCCCCTCCCGAAAGTCCAGTAGAGGTAAGGGAGAACTTACAGGAAGGGAAAGGGCGGCGTGGACAAGGGGAGGGGGAAGGGAGAGGAGGAAAGAAGTGGAGGCGAAGCTTTGTGCCCCCCTCCCCCTGCTCCAGTGCCCGAAATAAAAATGGCGCCACGTGCCAGGCGGAGGGCACGCTCTGGAGCGCGCGAGCCATTGTGAAGGCGGTGCCCCGCCTCTCTCCTGACCTTCTGGGTTCTAAGAAGCTCCGAGGCGCGTACCAACGGGTGGCTCGAGCTCGCCCGCGCGCGCGCGCGCTCCCTCTCCCTCTCCTACCCGTGCCTGGGCACGCCCCTTCTCACCTCGCCCCGCCCCTCCGCGAGCACACACTCCCCCTTCCCTCTTGTACACTTCTACACACTTACTCACACTTACACACGCACGCATCGTGCGCTCGCGCCCCGCCTCTTCCCCGGACTCTCCTCTTGCACCCTGGCCAGCCGCCCCGGGACCCATCCTCTTCCTCCTTCCCGCGCGGTCGCAGCCCTTTGCCCCCCTCCTCA
>NW_027187369.1:12716953-12773226 GCF_028583685.1 Petaurus breviceps papuanus
CGTGGTGTTGTTCGCCGGGGCGGCCCCCTGGGGCTCCCGGGCCTTCTACCTGCCCGGCTTGGCTCCGGTCAGCTTCTGCGAGGCGGGCAAAGAGACCTCCGACTGCAAGGTGAGCCCGAAGGCGTGAGCCGAGACGGGGAAGAGGGCAGGGGTGGGGTCCACCGGGAACCGGACGGCGCTGCTCGGGATGGGACGATGGGAAACGGTACGGGACCGTTTTAACGGCACTGGACAGCACTCTGTGGGATGGTAGGATGGGATTAAGCGGGAAAGGACTGGCACGGAGGGCAATGCAGGGGTGGGATGGGACGAGGCGGGACTCGACGGCATTGAAGAGATGAGTCAGGGACAGATGGGACTACACTTCATGGAATGGGTGGGGCGAGCTGGACAGAAAGCGACCTGCCAGGACCGAACAGAATAGGGGCTCAGCCCCGCCTGGCGGTCCTCACCTGAGAAAACTGCTTCCCTCGAACCTGTTCGGGAAATGCAGGAAGGTACACTTGGCCTCACCCTGGGGTTTGCTCCGTGCTCACCCCTCACCCCTTCATCCTCCTTATCCTCCTTTTCTGGCCAGAACCCTCTCCCTTGGCAAACATGCCGTGCAGCCCTTCCCTCCCCCTCCTCCCTCCATCCGTCCATCCGTCCGTCCGTCCCTCCCTCCCAGAATTGCCTGTGCAAACAGTGGCATTTCTCTGTGAGCCTGGGAAATCTGTCTACAAACTCAGTTTTCCTTGCTCTCCCCTCCTCCAGCGACTCCCAGAACTCCCCCAGCCATGTTCAATGCTACTGCAAGATGGCCCTCGGGACCACTCCAACCTCTTCTAGCTGACAAAACCCATCCCTCTCTTCATCAGTCACTTTGCAACCAAAAAACAATGATTAAAACCAGGAGCCGACTCTATGCACTTCTAGAAGCATCATCAGTTACTTATTGAGAGAACATCCTGTCAGGCCCATATACCATAAACGGACGGCTGAAACCGAGCCAATTTTTTCATCTTTTTCCTTATTCTTAACACCAAAGAAACCTTTATATTTGGGAAAACAGCCCTTTTAACCATCCAGCTGTAGTATCAAAGTGGCCCTGCTGAGAAAGTTCACATTTGGAGGCAGTTGTAAGAATTGAGTGTAGACTTCCTAAAGGACATCCCCAGGCCACCTCCTCCCCCTTTTTAGGCTTCAACCTGTAACCTTGGGAATCTGCTCCTGCCTGGAGACATTTAGATAAGTACAGATTTGGGTTGTGATTGAGGCTTTTGATTTGGGTACTCTTGACTGCTAACTTCTATTCCTCTGAAGTAGGAAGGCTAGGTGTGACACATTTAAGTTTAAAGGTATCTGTATTGGGCGAGTCACAACCCCAATTGCCCTCCCCCCCAAAAAAAGCAAAAAAAAGGTGTCTCTAGGAGGTTATGGTGCCTTAAGGTGATATAGGTGGCAGAAATCTGAAGTTATGGTCAAGAGGGCCTTGCTTCCAATGTAATTTCTGCTACAAGGGTGACCTTGGACAAGTCATTTACTTCTGGGCCTCAATCAACAGGCACTTATTGAGTATGTGCTATGTGTCAGGCACAGTGCTAGGCACTAGGGATACAAAGGCAATATTAAACAGTCTCTGCCTTCAAGGGGTTTACATTATATGAGGGGAAGTAGGGGGAAGGGTGTGGTTATTTAATTATTTATTGGTTTTGGATCCCTAGTGCATATACACAAACATGTATACATAATATACATATATGCATATATGCATGTATGCTTGTACTGGGACACATATACCTGTATATATACATATACACACTGGAGATAGAAAGACAATACTGAAACACCCAGTCCGCCCCATAATATATGTATATGTATGCGTATATGAAATACTTCCTGTGGGTTCATCTTCCTGACACATTGGCACTAGCTGCTTGGATACCTAGAGATATAGTTTCTATTACTTTCAGAGTTCAAATCAGGAGTAAGGCTGTGGGTGGCTATCCTCCTAACATTAGCTCACAGGTCCCCACTGATGGGCTTTCCCTAAAAAATTGGCCAGTAAACTTGATTCTTTAGCATTTAGTCAAGTCAGGGAGGAGACAGCTAGGTGGTCAAGTGAATGGAGGGCCTGGACTCAGGATGACTTGAGTTCAAATCCAGCCTCAGACATGTACTAGCTGTGTGACCCTGGGCAAGTCACTTCACCCTGTTTGCCTCAGTTTCCTACTCTGTAAAATGAGCTGGGGAAGGAAATGGCAAACCACTCCATTATCTCTCACAAGAAAACACCAAATGGTGTCAAAGACATGACTGAAGATGTAGCACAGTAAGAGTAATAGTTCTACTCTCCTACAACATAGAATGAAGGAGAAGAAGGGAGCCACTCAAGTCAACATTTATTAAGCATTTAGGATGTGTGGGGCACTTAATTAAGCCCTGGGAGTACAAATCTAAGCAAAGAGACAATCCCAGCCCCAAAGGAGCTTGTGTGGGGGGAGAGTACACATAAAAGGGAGCTGAAAAGCAGTTGGGGGGTACAAATTGAGAAGTTGGGGGAGTTTGGAGGTCAGAGAGGAGTGAGCACTGGCTAAGGATGAGTTCTGGGAGAAGCTCACCAATTGGCATGAGGGGACCCCTGGGGCCTGGAGATCTTCCCAAGTGGGAGGGCCCCAGGGTGGAGGCACACCCCTCAGGCTGTTGGGGTGTGGTGGAGGAAGCCACCAAAGCACAAATGGAGCTCTGGGAGGAGTGAAGGAAATTAAAGGGCAGTGGTAAGTGGGTAGGAAAGGGCAGTGGGTAAGGAGCCCCTATGACCCAGGTAGCTGTGGGGCCTCAATGTCTCTTTTTCCTCCAGAGGGTCCTTAACAATTTGGTGACATGACATGGGTGATGCAGATCACCCTACTGTGTAGCTGGGCTAGCTCCTTATAGAGCATGGCATCTTATCCCAGTGGATCATTCCCCTGCTGGGTGGGTGGGCCTTTGCCAATAAGCGGGCTCCTCACTGGGCTCAAATGCTGCTGTTGGATACCATCTCTGCTGATCCTCTTGGACTTGCTCAATAATGAGTGGTGGTGCTGCTGCTGGAGTGTTCGGCTACTAGTATATGCTTCTTTAAGCAAGGGATGAGCCTAGATGAGCCTGAGCCTAGATTTAGGTAGGAGGTGTCTGACTTCTCTTGTTCCACAATGTTTTCCTGATTTAGAGCTGGATCCCTTGTTCAGGGACTCTTCCTTGGCTTAATTTGATCAATCCTGATGTAGCCAGTTTTATTTCCCAAGTTGCTTTTGGAATCTTTTTTTTTCCTTTTTTTTCCCCCTTTTTTCCTTCTTACTGCTTTTGCAATCTTGAGAGAGGAAGGTAAGGATGAAGTCTGTCCCTTACAGGCAAGTTCATTGTCTTACTGGCCTCTTTACCTGTCATGGGGCTATTCTAGCTTCTAGGACCCTTGCTATGTGTGGGATACTTATTTTTGCTTCTGAAATCCTTCCCCTTTACATTACTGAAGACTTTTGCTTCTTCCATACTTAAGCTTGGCTGAAATCCAAGTGGGGCACATCTTTGCATACACAAAGAAACTTTTTTGGGAGGAAAGGAGGGGGCAAGGAGGCTGTTCATGGGACTAAATCCAAACAAAGATGGAGAGGTGATCAGGCTTTCCTGCTCATTACCCAACACTTAGCAGTGAGAATGCTTTTTAAGTGCAGCCCACATTATCTCCACACTATTAAAATTTGAAAGCAAACGCCAGAGCTCCACTAGTGTGTCTTTTGTCCTCTTACCTTTGTGTAAGCTGTCCTCATGCCAGGAATGCACTCAGTCCTCACCTCGGACTTTGAATCTTTCTAGTGGGGTTGATTGAAGCATTTGTATTCTAGTTGGCTGGATCTCGGATGAAAAGTAATTGCTGGGAGGTCAGAAGCTGCCAAGGCCCCTCTCCAATCCTCCCAGATGCTGGGCATACTCCTGGGCCTGGAGACTTTATATTTCTTGGCCAGAAGTCAAAAGAAAGGAGTGACTGAGGAGGAAAAGACCACCTGGGACAGGGGATCATAAAAGGCCTGCCGTAGCAGGTGATGTTTGAGCTGAGCTTGGAAGGAAGCCAGAACTTGTAAGTCAGAGTGAGGAGGGAGCATTTCCAGGCGTGGGGACATCCAGTTTGTTCAGAAGTGGAGAAATGGGAGAGGGAATGTCTTATGTGAGGGACAGTAAGTAGGTTCAGCTTGTTTGAACCTTAGATTGCATGAAAGGAAGTAATGTCTAATAAGTCCAGACCAATAGGTTGGAACCAGATTGGGAAGAGCTTTGAATGACAAGAATTTGGATTCGAGACTCTTAAGCCAGGGGTGGGGAACCTGCGGCCTTTTATTAAGGAGATTTGTTCTGTGAACTTTTGGATTTGGTCAAAAGGCTGTACTTGAGGACCTAGAGGGCCACACTTGAGGACCTAGAGGCCACAGGTTCCCCATTCCTGCTCTAAGCAATAGAGAGCCACTGGGGATGTGTGAATGGCATACTTTGTACCTTGTAAGGTGGTTAGACTTTTGAACGTTCAGTTTTTCTGTGAAAAGGTTAAAAAATTATCTAAGTCCCTTTTATTTACCCATTCCCTGGACCCACAAGTAGTCTAGAGAAAAGATGAGAGTTTGTCTGAACCTGGAATCCAGGTTGGGTCCTTAAGATTCCTGCTGGTCCTTGGTTGTGGATTCTTGGTCCTTTCTGAAAATGTGTAGCAGTACCCTAGGGTAGGATGTTGTGTTGAATTATTCAGTCAGGTCCAGCTTGTCCATGGGGGTGGGGTTTTCTTGGCAGAGATAGTGGTTTGCCATTTCCTTCTCCAGCTCATTTTACAGATGAGGAAACTGAGGCCAAGAAGGTGAAGTGACTTGCCCAGAGCCATACAGCTAGGAGGTGTCTGAGGGCAGATTAGAATTTCCATCTTCCTGACTCCAGGTCTGGTATTCTGTCCACTATGCCACTTATGCCACACCCAGGCTAGGATGTTAGCTGATCCCAAAGCTGGGGAGAAGTTATAGAGCATGGCATATATAACTGGTCCTGTGCCAGTTAAGCAAAGCGAGAGAGCTCCCTGGAGCAGCTTTCCCAGCTGTGCATGGACATTGGAGAAGAGAAAAGATGTTGGGGACTTGCAGCTCTGGGGGTGTGAATTGCCTTGGTCCCATGTCCCTTGCTGCTAGTCTTCATTCTTCCCACTGTGTTTTGTAGAAGGATGTATCCTAGATTTATGGAGAGGCTGTCTTGTTACTGCTGTTAATGTCGTGCCATTTTAATAAATGCCTTGGCTTTGAGCTGAGTCAAGCGGGTGCTTATTGAAGGTGAGCTCATCACTGGGGGCTCATTGAGCTACAATTTTAGGAATACAGACCCACAGAGTACTTGTGGGTGTGAGTTTCAAGTATTCCAGAAGGGACAGTCCCACAAAGCTTCTTCAGCCTCAGTAGTAGCCAGTATTTCCCTCTTTTCAGTCTGGCATTTTTATGCAAATCTCTGCTCTTGGGAATGGCCCATAGAATCTGATGCGGGCCTCCTGTGACTTTCAGATGCCTCACCCAGAACTCACTAGGAAGTACCTTGGTAGGGATAAGCAGGCTGTAAAGTGTGACTAAGGAGAAACTTCCAAGAACAGTTAGAGGGGTATGGGACAGGATAGACAGACACATGTCCTCAGGGAAAGGCATGATAAGAAGAGGAGGTGGGCTAGGCCCATGGTGAGGGATCAGGATGGCCACTCTCAAGAGGAAGGGAGGAGGGCCCCCAGCATGTCTGGGGAAGTCTCTCTGACTCTGTGGGAGGCCTTGGGCATGGGCTGCTTCGGCTGAGGAGGCTGAGTGGAATGGCATCTGCACTGTTGAAGGGAACACTCACTTCGAGGAGAGCAGGGCCCTATTTGAGTACCCAGGCATTTGCCCACCTTCACATGTGTTTTCTTTTTATCAGTAGAGAACATGCAGTTTCTTTCTTCAATGATGAGTCGGGTAAGGGTCATTTTCTCCATTTTGTTATCTCCATAGCTGTTAGAAGGCTGAGCACTGAGGCTGAGATAGTGCAGTACCTAGCAGGAGGCCTGTGCCCACTGACTGCCAACCCTCAGTTTACCTTTTTGGACCTGTTGTGGCTTCTTCATCTGTAAAATGAGGGATTGGGCTTGAATGGTGGCTAAGATTCCTTCCAGCTTTGCTGTGCAATGATTCTGTGTTGATGAAGTGGAGAAGCACCTGGGTGGTGCTGTGGGGACAGTGCTGGACTTGGAATCAGAAAGACCTGTGTGCAAATCCTGCCTCAGATGCTTACTGGCTGTGTTAACCTGGGCCAGTCATTTCTCTGCTAGCTGCCTCAGTTTCCCCATTTGTAAAATGGGGAAAGTAATAGCACCTCCCTCCCAGAACTGTTGTGAGAATCAAATGAGCTTATGATTATAAAGCCCTGAGCACAGTGCCTGGGACATAGTAAGCACCATATAAATGTTAACTATTATTATTGTCAAATATTGCCTCAGATACTTACTAGCTGTGTGACCTGGGGCATGTCACTTAACCTCTCTGAGAATCAGCTTCTTCAGCTATAAAATGAGGAGGTCACACCAGATGGCTTCCAAGGTCCCTTCTGGCTCTACATCTATGATCTTTCACTATTCCGGGGGTTCAACCTAGAATACTCCCATACAGGAGACTAGTTGGCTCTGACCCTCCCACGGTAGCATTGCTTTGTCTTTGCTTCTTTCTCCTCACCCCCAACCATATGTTAAATTGTAACTGCCCTCTGAGCCTGGGTGCCAGGTAGGTCCATTCTGCTACTCTGGTTAACATACATCATAGATGGCATATTTTCATTTCTCTTTACAGAAAGATTGTAGGGCAAGGAGGAGAAAGATGGGAGGCAGCCATTTCAGGCTCTGCTGTTTGTAAATGGGAGTTTAGCTGATTATAATTCACAAAGAAGTCCCATTTTGCTCATCTTTGCCTAAATGATGTTCATTGGCTATAGTATGCCATTTCTACCCCTGTATTTTTATTTAAGTATCCATAGCTGTTTTACCTTCCAATAGTATTAAGGAGAAAATTCCTCCGCAGTTAGCAAAGATCGTCTTAAGACTTCATTAGCTCAAATGTATTCTGGGCTTTACTTTAAGAAAATCATGTACCAACATCCAGATATGGAAAGCTGGCGAGTTAAGGGGTGATTTATCTGGGTCAGAAGAAGACCCCTTGCTTTAGAAAAGAATTTATCAGTGATTTCTTTTGCAAGTAGACAGTTTTCCTAGTGCGTGAAAAACAGAATGCTTTCTGCTTCACTTACTTTGGGGAGGGAAGCATCTATCTGTTTTTGAGTCTTGGTGCTCCACGCCTCTTAACTTAGCCAGCCCTACCTGTTCTTTTTATGCAGGGCTCTAAGTATCTTCATATCCCAGTGATAGATATTAGAATGTACTAGGCGAGGAGAACATTTCTGTTCTTTCACCAAATGAGCTGATCCCTCTCCATTCCCTACCTTGCTGAGGCTGTTTGGTAGGCTAAGAGCCTCCCCTAGTGCTTCATCGAGGTGTGGAGGTGATCTGGCTTCCTCAGCTGTTCCAGTACGGAATGTGAGATGTGGCCACATGGCCCTCCGGACAGGACCCCTCTCCACTTGGCAGCTGAAGCCTAGGCCGGCCGAAGACGGGAGCTAGTGGGGCTGCAGGTGGAGGGGCTGTGGGGCCGCAGCTGCTCTTCCAGACTATCTAGGGAAACTTTAGAGGGCTTGTGTTCTGTGGCCCTTGCTCAGAAGCTGCTTGTTTTTCTTTAGCTATAGGAGCTCAAGACCTCCAGAGTCATAGAATGCAACCCTTACCTGAATAGAAATATTGCTGCTGCTGATGCTACTGCTACTAGCATTTCTGTAGTGCTTTGTAAGGTTTGCAGAGTGCTTTACATATGTTAATTCATTCTACTCTCCCAACAGCATTGTGAGGTAGATGCCATTATTATTCCCATTTTACAAATGGGGAAACTGAGGCTCAGAGAGGTTAAAGGACTTGTCCAGGGTCACACAACTAATAAATGTTTGAGTGGGGATTAGAACCTAGGTCTCCCTGACTCTTTTAAGTCCAGTACTCTTCTCCACTAGGTATCAGATCTATGACCCATGGGGCACATGCAGGTACAACATTAATAAGTATGGCTCGGATAAGATTGAAATGTAACTGGAAATATGTAAGAAAATAAATAAAAAATATAGTAAAACGTATACACTTTGGAACTGAATCACTATGCAGCCTATGGGGATCCTTATATACAGGTTTTTTTTGGAGGGGGGGGGCAATAGAGGTTAAATGACTTGCCCAGGGTCACACAACTAGTGTTGAGTGTCTGAGGCTAATTTGATCTCAGGTCCTCCTGACTCCAGGGCTGGTACATTATGCCACCTAGCTGCCCCCTTATATACAGTTTAGTGACCCCCCCCCCCCGTTTCTGTTTGTGATGGCCTCCACTGTACTAGGCCAAGCTACCTTAGGAAACCATGCCCTCTAGTACATGCTCCATGGGGTCTCCAGTTAGCCTCTGCTTGAAGATAAGACCTCCAGTAACTGGGAAACTGCTCCTTCCAAGACGGCCCATTCCACTTTGAGACAATTTGAATTGCTGGAAAGTCTTCCTCATATCAGACTGAATCTCTACCTGTCGTCCTTGTTTTTGCCCTTAGAATCCAATAAATACCTCTTCCCTATGGCTGCCCTTGCACTATTTGAAGGCAGCTCTTCTGTTCTCCCTTTTTTCTTCCATTAAACTTCAATATCCTTCTCTGTGAAATGAGGCTGAGAGATTAGGACTTGGCTAAACATCACATGTAAATTACAGAGTTGAGTGTTTTTAACTCTTGGCTCTTCCTAGTACACGAGAATTACAATTCTCAGCCACAATCCTGAGGAGCTTGGCTGTCTGGCTTCCTAGCCCATAGTCGATTAGAAGCGGCATAGGGAGTGAAAGGGTACGGGTGGGGGCGGCAGGGGGGGGGGGGCTGGAGGCAGTCACCGTGACAGCAGCATGAAATTATGGCCAGCAGCAAGAGACACTTGACAAGTGGCCATAGCTTACAGAAGGTATAGCTCTTAGGTGCTATTTAATGTAAGAATAAATAAGCCCCATAGACCACACTGCTTAGGAAACACGCACATACCTCACTCAGAGGTAATCAGGGTTCATAATGCTAATTCTGAGTCACAAGGAAAATTCAATTATTTTGTTCTAAAATAAACGTCAAGTGGAGATGAAAGTGGAAAGATTGGTGGCCGGGAAAAACAGTGTGGTGTGGTGGCTAGCCAGCTGATGTCAGAGAGAGAAGAGGGCAGAGGTTTAAATCTCGCCCTCTGACACTTCCTCAGTGTGTGAACGCTCCTCAGCTAGTCACTTACTCTCCAAGATTTGGAGGTTACAGAGAAATCTGACAACCTCCTTTGGCAGGGGAAGCTTCCTCATCTGGGAGGACCTTTTATCAGTGAAATCCTAGGTCCATTCTCTAGCCCTAACAGGCCCAAATGACTAAAACATGGTGGTGGTATAGTGATACTTAAAACCACCCACTGCAGTTATCTGGGAAAATTCTGATAACTAGGAAATTTACTTATCTCAAATACCACATTCCCCACAATGCTGGATAAATGAGGCTTCTCTGTACAGAGCTATAAATTTATGATAGCAATTGCCCTGAAGTTAATTCAGTATATTCTTGTACTTTCCATTATCAATAAACATTTTTCCATTTTTCAGCCTTTAATAGAGCTCTTTGTGAACAGGCTGGATTCGGTGGAATCAGTTTTGCCTTATGAATATGATGCGTAAGTATGGCGTGAATGATCTGTGTGGTATTGCTAAGCATGTGCAAATATGCCTTATCTCTTATCAGGGCATCCAAATGACACTGCTCCTTCATCCGAATGTAATGGTATCCTTGGAACAAAGGAAGTCGTGAGGGCAATCTCAAGAACCTGCTCAAACTGAGACTTAAATGCTGGGCCAGAATTTCTAGCAAGTGACTGTATTTTTCCTTTCTCAGGAAGGTTATTTGTAAATCAATTTATAAACATTTGACTGTCTTTTGAACAACTCTAGAAAATGTTGTGTTTATTTCCAAAATTTCATTATTTTCCTCAGACCTTTTTAAAAAGATCACTGTAGCCCATGGCACCGAATTTTTTGTTCTATAAAAATATTTCATCTCTTGTTCATCAGCATTAAGGTTATACTCCATCAGTAATTTAGGAGTAATAGTAAATGATGTGTCTTAGAAAAAAGAATGATTTAGGGCAGACACGTCATTATAACACTCAGAGTGGGCAGAACCAGATCAAAATGTAACTGAGAAAGATTTAACAAAATAAAGAACACAGTAGAACAGGGGTAAGGGGATTTCTAAATCAGTATGCAGCTGCAGGAATCCTGCTGTGGCCTGGATCCTGTTTCAATTGATACCCCTCTCATAGTACTTTGTTCAATTGTGTCAGGTGGTCTGACTCTCCATGACCCCATTTGGGGTTTTCCTGGCAAAGGTACTGGAATGGTTTGCCATTTCCTTTCTCCAGCCTATTTTGCAGATGAGGAACTGAGGCAAATAGGGTGAAGTGACTTATCCAGGGTCGCACAGCTACTAAATGTCTGAGGCTGGATTTGAACTTGAGAAGATGCAGGCCTGGCACTCTATGTTTAAAAAACAAATTAAGTCATACTATTTGATTGTCTCCCTCTAGGTTAGGTGGCCTCTTCACATGAGCTATTCAAAGTATTGTAGTTGCATTTATTGGCATATTGTCATCTAGGCCCATCTAATTTACATTTTTCTTGGTTCCCTTTGGGGGTCTCTTCAATAAGGTGGTTGATTGGGGAGTGGGGTGGTAGTGATTTTTTGGTTCTTTTCCCTTATCAATTGGGATTGATATTTATCATTCCTCAATGTCATCCATAGAAATTAGTATACATTTAAAGCTTTTTCATGGATTTGTCTTTAGGGTACTGATTTCAAAGCTTATCTTGGAAAAGAGAGAGGCTGACTAGAATTCTGGGCCTTGAAGTTAAGGAGACCTGTGTTCTCATCCCACTTCTGACACCTCCTGGCTGTGTGACCTTGTGTGACCTTGATGTCTCAGTGTTCCCACAACTCTCTGAGAAGTTGATGTTCTTCCTTGGTAGAGGGAATCTCTTCTACAAAAGAGATCACAGATCTGGTCCAAAAAAAACAACCAAAAAGCAAAAAAGAAAAGTACTGGCAGGCACTTAGATATT
Organism: Petaurus breviceps papuanus; assembly: GCF_028583685.1. Lineage (NCBI taxonomy): Eukaryota > Metazoa > Chordata > Mammalia > Diprotodontia > Petauridae > Petaurus > Petaurus breviceps. The sequence goes on from NW_027187369.1 coordinate 12,728,212, forward strand.
TGTCACTTTATTCACTGGGAATAGGATGATTGTGCTGGTGTTCCAGTGTCTTTAGATGATATTGCAATTGTTCTAAAACTAGGTTAGAGTTGTCAAACTCAGATGTTATCAATGATAAAGAACTAAAGTATATTAATGAGTTCTGTGAAATTGGCAAAGCTTGTTGTTCCTGCAGTTGTTCCAAATGAATGCTGTTATCCAAACTCTTCAAAGTCAATATCAAAAAAAAAAACCCAAAAAACAAAACTCAATCTCGTTATTGGGGAATGGGGGAAAGTGTCTTCCATACTGCATGGTGGTTCTTGCCACATAGTACTGTAAGTGCTTTGTTGTTTCCATATAAGATCATACTTTTGGAACTGGAGAAACAGTTCATGAAGAGTCTTTAGGGCAATTGTGTGAATTTTAGGGTAGAAATTTAGAGTAATGAGGCTTTCTGCTGGCAATGGAGCTATTAAGCCTATTGGAGAGAGTCTAGTGAATTTAACGTGTATGTGTCTTAAATGTAGATTTCTTGATTTTATATCTTAGTGGAACTCCTATTTTTCAGCTTTGACTTTTGTCAAGATTCAGAAGAAAAAAGGCCTTCTGAAAATCTTGGCCAAGTGCTGTTTGGAGAGAGAATAGCATCATCGCCATACAAGGTTATCTATCCCATCCTTTGAATCTTATTTGAAAGATGAAGCCTCTCAAAACCTCTTCCTCCTCCTCCTGCCCGATAGCACAAAGTCTCCATTCACTTTCAAAGGAGCTAGAATCCAATGTCATCAATGTCATTTAAAGAAAACCATTGAATTATTGGCTGTCATGTTCTCCCCAGTACCATTAGCAATACAGCAATGCTGTTTTCTGTCTGCACCTTTAATCTGGCCTTGTGTAGATTCTGCCTAGTACCTATCTTGGGTAGTATAATATGAGGAAGCATAATTTGGCCCCTGCCTTCTTGCAAAAGATATGGGGATGGTGGGGGTAGTGCTGAATGGGTGTTTCAATGGTCACTTAGGATTATAGCAGGCTGCAGGGAGGGGGGATACTATATGACCTTGAAGGGCCCTTCCAGCGCTAAAATCCTCTAGTTTTAAAGTTGTACATACAGAGACTGTCCAGTGATAACATTGTCCCTATAGCCAAGTGGATTGTCCTCTCAATGGACCCAAGTTTGACAGTACTGCCCAGCCAAGCCACAGAAGAAAGCTAGCCAGAGGTAGCTGGACTGTTGGCGTCTCATACAAAGAGGATGTATCTAGTGTTGCAGTTGGTGCAGTTTCAGAATGCAGGCTGCCTCCCCCTAATGTGGTTAATTAGTTCCACGAGAATGCCGTTTATGCCTGTGCAGTAAACAATATGGCACCAATAACCAAAGTGATGCTTGGCTCTCTTGCTGCTCTGGGGTTCACGTGCCCTCTTGGAGCCCTGATGCTTATTCATTTTGCACCTGGGTAGCCGAGCAGGACAGCATTGGGGCGGGCTTGTAGTGTACTCATGATATTACCAGGAGGTGAAGTAGATGGAGGCAATGTTTGGGGTGGTGAGTAAAAGAGAATGAAACACCCTAATGTCGTGTCCCTTGCTTGAGCCTTGTTCAGTGTTCAGGTGGTTAATACACTGGATTGGCTCTATGTTCCCTTATTATCTGTCCTATGGAACCATATTATACAACCCAAGGTCAGCATTATAAATGGCCCCAAGTGTCTTTTTTTTTCTAATCCCACATAGTTAGTGAACGTAAATTATTTGGTTTACTATATACACCATGATAGAGACTTAATGCATTTGATAAATATGGAGGGGATGTGTATCCATTTAGATTCTGCGTTAAAGTTGCATTAAAGAAAAAGAGAAATAGTTTGCTGGAAAATGACCCCCACCTCCATAACACCCCTTTAGCATAGTGTCTGTTTTTTGATATTCAGTTTATAAAATGTAGGAAGAAGATCTGATAAATGTCTTAAATCTTTTCTCTTTTTTTGGTGGAAGTTTACTTTTAACCATGAAGAAACATGTGTGAAAGCGTGCGTAAAATCTTACGATCCCAGAAATGAAAGTGAAAAGAAGAAGCTGGCCTTTTTGAAGAAAGGAATGCAGCTGAACTACCAGCACCACTGGTGGGTTGGCACATGTGGGAAGGTGGTGGTGTTTCCTGGCTTCTTAGGCCTAAGGTCACTTTTGCAGACAGTCTAACTTGTAAGATTGCAGCTGTTTTTGCAGCTTGTTTTTCCTGAAATAAAATGAGAAATCCCTTCATTTCAGAGACACGCTTCAAAAATGTTTGTTAATGAGTTTTATTCCTTTCCTTTTTTGCCCGCAGGATCATTGACAATATGCCGGTAACGTGGTGCTATGATGTGGAGGATGGACAGAAGTACTGTAATCCCGGATTTCCAATAGGATGCTTTGTTACCCCGAGTGGTAGGACAAAAGATGCTTGTAACATCAATGTAAGTGTGGCAGGCCGGTGGAGGGGATGAGGCCTCCGTTCCCAATAACAACTGACTCTCCTTTTTTGAGCATTATATCTTTTAAACAAACTACTTAATAATTCCTTTTAAATAAGACTGAGATAGGAACTGTGAGTGATGAGTAGGCCAAGAACTGTGAGTAATAACTGAATTAAAGGTGGAAAACTGGTTATCATCCCTTTCTCTCCAGGCAAGGTTATAATATTTTGTTCTGGAGATATTTCTTTGAGCTTTAGCAACAAAATGTTATTAAGAGCACCGTAGCAGGAGTCAGGAGACCTCGATTCTCATCCATTCAGTGCCCTGCCACTAAATTACTGTGTGCCCTTGGGCGAACCACTTTGATGGATCTCTTTTAAAAAATTGTTATCCCTGTCCAAGGGCAGCAGATGTCTTACACTTGATATTCATTCATTCCTTCATTCAACAAAAACTTAGTAGGCAGCTAGGTGGCACAGTGAGGCAGAGGGCTGCATTTGGAGTCTGGGAGACCAGAGTTTGAATCCCAGCTCACCCACTTACTATCTGTCTGACCCTGGACAAGTCACTTAAAGTCTTCCAGTGTCAGTTTTCTCATCTGTAAAATGGGGATGATGATAACACCACATAGTGTCATCTATGTTAACATGTGAGGATCAGGCAAAAGAATAAATGTGACATGTCTTGTGAACCTTTGCAGGCACCCCAAATAACCACTGTGTGAAAGGCATTCTTTAAATGAGTGTAGTATGTTTGTCAAGCCAGGGATAGGGACTGGAATTATGATTTCCTTTGAAGAAGAAACTTTTTACCAGTTCAGTGTAGTACCTTCTTTGCAACCTAGAGGGTTGCCTAGAGTACTTGTCCAGGGTCATTATTGTGAGGATGTGTCAGTAGTAAGGCTCAGACTCAGGTCTGACTGGTTTCTGACTGATGCTATTTATGACACCATGCCTCAAGTAGGCAGCTGGATGGTATGGTGAATAGAGCACTGGGCCTGGAGTCAGGAAAACCTAAGTTCAAATCTAGACTCAGACATGAATTAGCTGTGTGACCCTCGGCAAGTCACCTAGCCTTTGCCTCAGTTGTCCCTTCTGTAAAATGGATATGATAGCACCTATCTTGCAGGATTGTTGTGAGGATCAAATGAAACACACTTTGTAAAGAACAACACAATGCCTGGCACATAGTAGGTGCTATATAAATGCTTATCCCCTCCCTTCCTCCCTCTCATGTAAAGCTAGCTTAAACAAATTTAGCAAGAGAACATAGTGGAGAAACAACAGCGAGGGGCCACATTAACCTGAGATCTCTGAGCTGCTTTGTAAAGCGTTTTGGTTACTCTGTTGGCTCCCTTTGGAATCCTTGGGATTTTACTTTCTGCCTTTAAAACCATGATTCTGAGCAGGGGTTCAGAGGTTTCCCTTGAGGGTCATGATGCTAAGGTTCTGAATTCCTGTGTTGGAGGAATTAAAGCTGTAATGGGGTCCAGTGAGAACTCAGTGTCTTGGGGCCCTCCAGGTTTTAACTTTCTGTGGAACAAAAGGAGAGTCTCTCTTTTACTTGGACAAGCTGCTGGTTTGTTTTGTTCCCCGATTCAGTGCTGGGTGCAGAGTTGGGGGAGACCTGAGTTTAAATGTGGGTTCTGAAATTTTCTGGTTGTATGGCAAGTCTTATCACCCCTCGGAACCTCTGGAACCTTTGCACTCTTGAGGACAGTGAGACCTGTGTCACCTTCAAGCCCTGTAGAAATGAGAGTTTATTTGAGTGACTTTTGTCTGCCCTGCTTTGCTCCTTGCACTGATTTCTATCACATACAAAACCTTATTGATTCTCCCTTCCTTGTTATTGTTCTTCCTTGGCAGACTGTGAAGGCAGACATGAAAGGCTTCAGAGGGCAGTTTGGTGACTTAGGGCGCAGGGATTTTTTTCTTGAATAAAAATATTACATTCTGTTGAAAATGTACTGAACCTCAGATTTTAATAAGGTTAAAGCTAGAAGTGATTTTAGAGATAATGTAATTTATCTGCATGGATTCTTCTCCCCCCTTTCTCTTTTTTATTTTTAGCAGACTCCATATCACTAAAATCAAGCAGGCAATTCAGATAATTTGCCATCCCTGAGATAGGGAACGGGAGAGGGGCTTAGGACCATAGCCAAAAAGCTGGAAACCATCATATCTACCCACTCCATTGGAACCATTGAAAACTGAGTAAGAGCAGATGAAACATAAAGGCCATTCTTGCACAGGCTGTCCCCAAGCCTGGAATGCCCTTCCTCCTCATTGCTGCCTCCTAGATTCCTGGGCTGCCTTTGAGGCTCAGCTCAGGTGTGCCCTCCTACAGGAAATCCCCCTAGTGTTACATACTTTCTCCTCTTCATATTAGCTTGTTTTTGCTTAGCTGTTTCCATGTTATATCCCCTAGTACAGCTCTTCTGAAGGTATGGGCCACTAACCCATTCAGGGGGTTTGTGAGATCAGAACTAGTCTCATCAATAGATATAACCCACATAAACAAAAGCTGAGAGTCCTCAGTAAATTTTTTTTATAATGTATTTTTTTTTTTTGCTTTTTTTGGAGGGCAATTGGGGTTAAGTGACTTGCCCAAGGTCACATGGCTAGTTTTTTTGTGTTAAGTGTCTGAGGTCAGATTTCCAGGGCCAGTGCTCTGTTCACTGCGCCACCTAGTTGCCCCTTCCTCATTAATTTTTAAGAGTGTAAAGAGGTCCTGAGACTAAAAAGGTTGAGTATGGCTGCCCTGGGTGGCTAGGTGGCACTGTAGTGCACTGAGTGCTAGGCCTGGAGTCAGGAAGACTCTTCTTCCTGAATTCAAATCTGGCCTCACTTACTAGCTATATGACCCTGGGCAAGTCACTTCACTCTATTTGCTATAAGATTCCTCATCTGGAAAATGAGCTGGAGAAGGAAATGACAAACTACTCCAGTATCTTTGCCTAAAAAACCCCACATGGGGTCACAGAGAGTCAGACATGACTGAAAATGACTAACCAACAGGGCTGCCCCAGGAGAGTGTAAACTTCTTGAAGGCAGGGACTGCTTTTTGTTTTGTTAGCACAGTGCCTTGCACATAGTAAGAAAGTAATACTACTTACTAGTTGATTTTTATTTTCAGATAAAAGGGTCAGTTTGGTGACTTTGAAAATTTCAGATTAATTCCTGTTGCTCTTGGCAACCATATAAACCCCCTGGGGGAAAGGATGGGAAGAAAAAATCAGATGTTGGTTTCAGAGCCTGGGAAATTGAGCAAGTAGAGAAGATTCATGAATAAATGGATATTCCTTGGGGGCCAGCCAATCCACAAGCCTTTATTAAGCACTGTCTATGTGTGGGGCACCTGGAGGGATGCTGGGGACAAGACCATGAATCCCTGCTCTCAAGGATCTTATATTCTCCTGAAGAGGAACAACTTAGAAATAGTGAGGTGAAAGTCCTAGTTTGAGGAGGTGGGATAGAGTGCTTAGAAATAAGAGGATCAGGAAAGACTTCCTATAAGAAAAAGCACAGAAGGGGAGCCTTCTAGGGAACTAGAGATTCTGAATAGCACAAATGAGAGGAAAGGGCACTACAGGGAGACAAAGACATGGTGGTGAGAGATGGCGTGCCAAGTTCAGGGAACAGCAGGAAGCTAGTGTGCTTGGAACTTAGACAGCATGGATGATGTGAGACCAGAAAGTTAGTCTGGAATTTGATTATGAGGGACTTTAAAGGCTAGAGCAGCTAGGTTGTATTTTCTTGTAGGGGGTGTAGAGAGTCACTAAAGGTTCTAGAGCTGGAGAGGCACATGGTCAGTTTAATGTTTCTGGAAGATTGTCTTGGTGGCTGGGAGGACAGTACACAGAGACAGGAGAGGCTGGAAGCTGGGAATCCCATTTGGAGAGTATCACAAGACTAGGCAAGAGGGGATAAGTGGAGAGGAGATGTTTGTGAGAGAGTGTGGGAGGTAGCAAGACTTAGTGACTGATGGGATATGGGGGAATTGAGGATAAACACCCCTGTTAGGAACCTGAGTGACTGGAAGAATGGTGATATCCTCCACAGAAATAAGGCCCTTTGGAGGAAAGGGCAGATTTTAGGGGGAAGGTCATGAGTTCTGCTTCAGACATTCTGAGCTTGAGATGCCTCCGGGATGTCCATGTGGAGGAGCTTAACAGACAGCTGGTGATGTGGGTAAAGTGCTCAGGGAAGAGACTGGTGCAGGATATAGGAGGTAAAGAGTCATCTGCATAGAGATGGTAAATGAATCCATGGCAGCCAATATGGTGCCATCAAATGAGAGTGAGAGAAAAGCAGAGAGCCTAGGACAGATTGGGCTAGGGAATGGTTGATGACCTAGCAAAGGAGATTGAACAGTGGCAAGATAGGGCAGAGGAGAGGGATGGAGGGGAGAGAAGGTGCTCAATAGCTTTGAATGCCATAGAGAGGTTAGGAAAGATGGATGAAGACTGGGAAGAAGTGATTGGACTTGGCAATGAAGAGGTCTTTGGTCACCCTGGAGAGAGCTGTTCAGTAGGAGTGGGAAGGCTAGAAGCTATGTTGCCAGGAGCTGAGAAGCAGGTAGGAGGTGAGGAAATAGAAGCACTGAGTACATGGGGCTTCTTCTAGGAGCTTGGCTATCTGAAATGGGGCTTTCTTATTTTTTTTTAATTTTATTTATTTTTATTTATATTATTTTTTCTTATTTTTATTCATATTTCCAAATGTCTTTAGAAGACTAAATCCTGGATGGATAAACTCTATGAGGCCTACTCAGAAGGAAGAACAGTACCTAAGAGCTTCATTAAATGACTTCCTTACTTCAGAAGACCTCATGATTTCCTTGGTGCAGGTATCCCCACCACTAGCCCTGATGCCTTAGCCATTCTTTGTTAGCTGTGATCAGCCTTCTGAGGCTTCCCACAATTTGGCTGCTCCTTGGGTGGGTGGGATGAGATAGGATGGGACACAATGCGGTCCTTTGAGCTTCTTTTGCTGGGTTTGTGTTGTGTTGGCAGGTAGCCTTTAAGAGCCCAGGGTCACCTCTACGCTACATTGACACTTTAGAGTGGGACTCTGGCAGAGGAGCTATAAATTGCTGACATGAAATGGCCATCATTAAAACCAGCCGCGATTGGCAATTATCACCTCCTTCAAATGTCCATTGCTCAGTTGTCCTCTCCCACAAGGGAAGGAGAGAAGGAGGAGATGAACAATGTATCTGCTTAAATGAAAATGAACTTTTTTTTTTGGTCCAAGGCTACTTGTTCCTGTGAGTTTGTTTTTAGTAGAAAACTCAGCACAACTTAGGCATAATGTTGGGATTTGCCCAGGGGCAGATCAGTGGTCGAATCAGAGAAGGCTTGTCATTGGGGAGAGAGCCAGGTTTGGTCATGGTCCCTCACACACTGTATGAGTGCACATAGGAGAAAGTGTTTAATATAGTAATTTAGACTAAATTAAAATCTCTCTTTATACATCTGTCTTGTTTATGAGTCAATACCATTTCAAAGTTACAGCTATTTTCTTTCATGCACTTGTGGATTTAATGTATTCCTATTGGCGCCTGCACATTACGTTGGTGCAGTCAGGAAGCCAGGGCAGCAGAACTGTGGGGTCCCCAAGCAATAACTCTGAGGACTGTATCAGTCTGGCTCACTCGGAGCCTGCTTAGAGACAGCAGATAAAAGAAGACAGGGGGAGGCCAACCCTTTGGGCAGGTGGTATAGGCTGGCCCATCACACCCTTGTTTGTGGCTAAGTGACATAGTGGCAGGGTTCTCTTATTTTTTGCTGCATTCCCTTGTGTTTGTATCCTACGTTGTATATTTTCATGGAAAAGTCTTGGGTGCTGGGTCTAGCTCACCAAAATCTTAGGTTCAAAGGCCACTGAAGGGCTTGGGTAATTATAATTCTCACTAGATCAGCACCTTTCGAACCCTCCCCTCCCCCCAACTCCCTCCCTCCTTTTCTGTTCTCTTAGGCATCTCTGCCTCTGAGGTCACAGGTCATTGACAGCTCATCCTGGCCACTCTTTTTCAGAAATCAGTGACCAGGAGATAGTTTCATGAGCAAAACTTTCATTGCTCCCCTTCTCTAAATGGCACTGCATTCCTTCATATCTACTCCTGTGCCTCTTAAAAATTACTTCTGTCTCTAGGGTAAGAGAACATATTTGTCTGTGGCAAATATATGATATTCCTCTGCAAACAGATTCTAATGAAAGCCAAAAAGGGGGAAGAAGGAAGGAAACTGGGGGAGGATGTTGAGTTTCTCTTGATTGCTGCATAAATGAGGTTCCTCCATGTAATTTCTGACCTTGTGCATGGGAACTAATACTTGATTTTTAGCTGCTGACTGTGGCCCAAGTTTACAAAGCCTATAAGCTAAGCTGTGTACTGGGGCAGGTAATAAGGGTTAGTCAGCAGGAGGAACCAGGTGTGTGCTAAAGTCTTAGATTTATCGGACTCTCCTATGAAGTCCTCACTTAAGGGAACATAATTTGAACTATATTGCCAAGGTGATAGACTTAAAGCGATTATTTATGACTCAGAAAAGGACTTTAGAAAGCAGTGGAGATGATTCCTTTGTGCTGTTGTGGCCCAAAGGGTCAGTAAAATCTTATATTGCTAGGTATTGTCCGGAAGGGGACTCTAACCAGGGTAAGAGACTGTGGGATCAGGGCCTTGAAAGCCAGCCTTCCCATTTTACAGCTGAGGAAACTGCAGCACACAAAAGTTGAGTAACTCCCTTGGGGCCAATGCCTAGCAAGTATCTGAGGGGGGATTTGAACCCAGTTTCTCCTGCCTCCTCTAAGTCCGGGACTCTACCCACTACACCAAGTTAGGCCTCTGCTTCATCTTTAGATAAAACCATGCTGTGGCCCACAATGGAAAATGCTGCTCTTAAAAGCTGAAGAAGGTCCAGAGAGAAAGACTTAGAGTCACAAAATCTTGGAATGGGAAGGGGCCTCTGTAATAGACCCACAATGGGTCTGCTTGACACTACTGCTTGAAGATGCTGGGCCTCTGGGGCCAAGCAGAATAAGTCCAGGCCCTCTTGTACAGTTTTGTGCTCACTATATCTTCTCCTTTCCAGGCTAAATCCATCTCCTTTGACCAGATTTCCTCTTATGCCCATTGTCATCCTTTCTGCCATCTTGATTGCCCCTTTCTGGATGTACTCTAGCATATTCATGTCTTTTCTTAACTTTGGAACCCAGAGCTCAGCCCAGTCTCCTATACTTGACCTCATATGGGCAGTAGAGCTGGGATCGCCTCCCTCCAAGATTCTGTGCCTTTCTCCACATAATATAGAATAATATTGATTTTTTTTCGGGGGAGAGGGGGAGGAAACACCCATTTCCAACTATTTTAATCCAACTAAAATGCCTTGTTAATTTTATAGGAACTGTAGTCTTACCATACCCTTTCTACCCTGTTTGTCTTGAAGATGATTTGTGGTGCAGTAGGTACAACAGCCAGTCAGCAATCAGGAAGCCCTGAGTTCAAGACCAGACTCAGACACTTACCAGCTGTGTGGCCCTGGGCAAGTCACTGAACCTCTATTTGCCTCAGTTTCCTCATCTGTAAAATGGGGGCAATAACAGCACCTACCCTTCCCCCGCCAAAGGTTGTTGTCAAGATCAAATGAGATAATCATTGTAAAGCAGTTAGCATAGTGAACATAGGAAACATTGTACAAATAAATGTTAGCTAGAATTATTATTATGCTTAGTCCCTAATAAATATCATCTTCATCTTCTCTTTGGGCCCATTTTTTCTACTTTGTCATCCTATGAATCCTCCCAAACTTGGTGTCATCTGCACGTTTCAGATGCATGTTTTCTCCGCTTTTATACAGGTTTGTTAGTAAGGACAATATTCTGTTAAACAGCCCAGGAACAAGGACATATCCCTGGGACACTGCACTAGAGATCTCTTTTCAAGCAGACATTAACTCACTCTCTGGGTCTGGTCATTTAACCAGTTCGAATTCTTCTATTGACTGTCACACATTTTTTGGCGCCAGTTTGACTCCTCACTCCCACACCCCATATATTCAGTCAGTTGCCAGATCTTGTCATGTTTGTTGTTTTTGTGTCTGTGTTTTGTGTCTGTGTGTCTGTGGTGTCTGACTCTCTGTGACCCCATTTGGGGTTTTCTTGGCAGAGATCCTGAAGGGGTTTGTCATTTCCTTCTCCAGCTCATTTTATAGATGAGGAAACTGAGGCAAACAGGATGAAGTGACTTGCCCAGGGTCACATAGCTAGTGAGTATCTGAAGCCAGATTAGAATTCAGGTCTTCCTGACTTGATACCTGGCACTCTATCCACTACATCACCACCTATCTGTCCTTACCATGTTTGCTTCCACAATATCTCACATCCATCCCTTTCTCACTCTGCACATAGCCCACACATTATTAAGTCAGGCCCTTGTCCTTTCTTGCCTAGACTGTTGCAATAGCCCCCCATTTGGTTCCACTCCACATGGATCCATCTTCCACTCAATGACTGAAGTGATCTTCCTTCCTTCCTTCCTTCCTTCCTTCCTTCCTTCCTTCCTTCCTTCCTTCCTTCCTTCCTTCCTTCCTTCCTTCCTTCCTTCCTTCCTTCCTTTATTTATTAAAAGAGACAGTTCCTGCCTTCAAAGAGCTTGCATTTTTTTTTGGAGGGAAAAAGGCAGGGCAATTGGGATTAAGTGACTTGCCCAAGGTCACACGGCTAGTAAGTGTTGTCTGAGGCCAGATTTGAACTCAGGTTCTCCTGACTCCAGGGCTGGTGCTGTATTCATTGAACCACCTAGCCACCTCTGAAGTGCTTTTTTTTTTTGCTTTTTGGGGGGCAGTTGGGGTTAAGTGACTTGCCCAAAGTCACACAGCTAGTAAGTGTGTCAAGTGTCTGAGGTCGGATTTGAACTCAGGTCCTCCTGACTCCAGGGCCGGTGCTCTATTCACTGCACCATCCAGCCACCCCTGAAGTGATTTTCTTAATCGCTTGTTTGACCATGTCACTAACTAAACCCTAGAGGCTCTGGATCACTACTGGAGCAAGATAGAAACTCCCAAGTGAGCTTTATGAACCCCTCTCTGATTCTCCTTCCCCCATTCTTTGATATGGCCAACTTGGCCTTCCTGTTGTTCCTAACCCATGGTGGTCCATCTCTCATTGCCATACCTTTGTACTGCCTATGTCTCCTGCCTGCAATGTACTTGCTCCTCACTTCTGACCTGAGTCCCTTTCTCTTTTGCTTAGGGATTTCATCTGTTCCCATGGTCTCAGTTCTCATCTGTCTATATGATTCCCCCATCTAGGTCCATCCTAACATCTCTCCTGAGCTTCAGTTCTGCATTCTGAACATCTTGAACTATATGTCCAGTAGGCATCTCAAATTCTACATATCCAGAGCAGGAATCATTATACTTTACACCAAACCATCTGCCCTTCTGTATTTCCTTGTTATTGTCAAAAGCCCCGCCATCCTCCCAGTCCCTTAGGCTTACAACCTAGGAGTCATTCTGAACTCCTCAATTTCTCTCACTTCCCACATCCAAACTGTTGCCAATGCCTGTCAATTTCACCACCTCAGTATCTCTTCAATATAGCCCCTTCTCTCCTCTGACCCTGCCCCCACCCTGGTATAGACCCTTATCACCTCACACCTGTACTATTGCTGGAGCTGTTGGTGAGTCTGCCTCAAGTCTTTCCCTGTTCCAGTCTATCCTCCGTTTAGCCATTAAAGTGATTTTTCCAAAATGAAGGTCTGATCCTTCACCCCTCAACTCAATAAACCCCAGTAGCTCCCTTTTGCCTACAGGAGCAAATACAGAATGCTCTGTTTGGCATGCAAAGTCCTTCACAACCCAGGCCCCTTTTTACCTTCCCTTATGCCCCCCCCACATACCCTACAATCCAATAGTATTGGCTTTCTTGCTGTCCCTCTTTTGGGATACTCCATCTTCTGACTCATTAATTTCAGTAGCTGTTGTCCATGGCAGGAAAGTTCTCCCTCCTCACCTCTGCTTTGTGATTTCCATAATCCAGTTCACCTCTCCCCCCCCTTACCCCCAATATAGTCTTCTCTGTGCCACTACCTTCCACTGGCCCAGTGTGCATCTTGTAAGTACCTAATTCTTTGTATGTTGTCTCCTCCATTAGATTGGAAGCTCTTTGAGGACAGGCACCTCATTTTTACCTTTCACTCTGTCTTTAGTGTCTAGTACAGTGTCTGGCACATAGTGATGATTGATGACTGATGATCTCTCAGCTGCTAGTGCCCTCCTTTCCCAACAATCCTTGTTTTTATTCTGTCTCCACCTATATAAGAACATGGAGAGGGAGTAAGTTGGACTCTCAGGTCTCTTCCAGAGAGGCCAGCTGGCTCTTAATCTATAATCCTATGTACTTGTTGTCCCACCCTATAGAATGTAAGCTTGGTGGCAGAAACTGCTTGTTTTTGCCATTGCCTCCCCAGGGTAGCCAGCTGGTGCTAGGGCCAGGCACACAGTAGACACATAAGTGCTTGTTGATTGCTCTCTCCATGTTCTCCATAAGAATAGCACGAGAGAGAAAATAAGCCTAGCTATACTCACACCAGAGTAGTGAGGATGGGCGGTGCTGTCATTATCCTGGTTCTGCAGGCCCCCTAGGCTGGGCTTGGTTTTCATCAGGATCCTCTCATCTCCTCTTAGGCCTAAGAGCAGAGGTCTCCCTCTTTCTGTTCCCTCTGGACCTTGTCTCTGAGGCCTTTGGCCTTCCGGGCCAGAAGTCAGAGGACAACGTTATTCCAGCAAACATTTCCCTAGACCGCTCTTCCTCTAGCTCTTCCTCCAGCTGCTCTTTGGAGCACAGGGCTGGGTCCCCTTGGTGAAGGACCTCACTCTAACTTACAGTGACTACCCAGAAGTGGTCATCTGCAAAGGCTGGGTGATATAGATCATCAGATTGTGGCCATGTTTGCCTAATACTCTCCTAGGCTTCCTCCATGTCTTCCTGTTCAGTCTCTCTTGTTTGGCTTTGTAAATGAGTGGGTGGGAAGCATGCCCAAGGCATCCTGAGCCAGAAGGGGAAGGTCCTATTGGGGCCTCATTATCTTTCCTGGCCTCCTTACTTGCAAATGCTGCACTGGGTTTCATACTCGTGATGGGGCCTGAAATGATGCATGGAAAATCTGGATAGGGAACATTGTTTACAAGGAACAGTTGTGCCCATTGCAAGTCTGAATGAGGTGCATCCCTTTACATCCTTGCCTTTGTTACCTGCCCCTAACATCCTGCAAATCTGCCCAGATCTGAAAGGGGCCCACCTTTATATCCTTTCTTCAGTTAGCAGTTTGCATTCTCTGCAAATCACTGGGGGGGGGGGGGACACCAGGATGTCTGTGGGTGTGCAAAACAACATTCTGATATTAGCATTTCTCATAGTTACACAGCCCAGTTAATCCAGATGTTGTCAAGTGCTTTGCTAAAATCTTTGTAGACTATTTCTACATTTCCCCCCCATCCATTAGTCTCATTACCTTGTCAAAAAGGAAAATTATCCAGGAGGAATTTATGATGCACCTATTATGTGGTAGACCCTGTGCTTACGTGCCGAGACTACACAAACAAAAAGAATCGTGATACTCTTTATATGAATAGAGAAGGTAAGAATTTAAAAGCATACATTTCAGGGGAAAGATGAAAGTTCTGCTTTGGATATGTTGAGTCGGAGATGTCTACACAGCAGGCAGTTGCTGATATATGACTGGAGTTTATGAAGAGGCTGGGGCTGGATGTGTAGATCTGGGCCTCATCTGTATAGAGGTGAGAGCTGAACTGGTGGGCACCGATGTGATCTCCAAGACTTTGAATAGAGAGTGAAGAGAAGATCCCTGGGGCACAGTCCCCCTCAGGGTGGCTTAAGCATCAGGAGCCAGCGAAGGAGATGGGGAAGTGGCTGTCAGACAGGGATGAGGAGAGCCAGGAGAGAACCACGGCCGGGAAACCCAGCAAGGAAAACAAGGCAGAGATGGCCAATGGTGTCAGGCACTGCAGAGGATCAGAAAAGTGGGAGGACTGAGAAAGCCATCAGATTTGTCATTTTATAGATGGTTGCTAAGTTTGGAGGGAGCAATTTCAGCTGACAGATGTCAGATAGCTTTTCTTTTTCTCCTAGGAGTTTGGGTCAAGAGTTAATAGAATGATAACTTGAAGGGATGGGGCAATCCGATTTAAGGATGGGGGACATTTGGGCATTGGGGAATAAACCAGTGGATAGGGGGTTCAAATGGTTCAAATAAAGTTGGTCTGGTAAAACTTATTCTTGGTGAAGCCATATTGGCTTTTCAGGTTCACTGCTTTTCTTTCTAAGTTCCCAGAAACCAGCCTCCTAATGATGTTTTTGTATTTTGTCAGGCATCAAAGTCAAGCTCATGGTCTCCTTCAAGAGTTTTCAGAGAGATCTCTGATGGCTGTCCAGCAGTGCCATATGCCAGATCTTTCTGTACGGGAGGATGTGGTTTTTCCAGCTCTATTGATGTGAACTCACTGACAGTAGCTAGAAACAGCTTCCTACCCATCCTCCTTACTTATCCTGGGGTTCTTCTTGCCCCTAGCCATTTTTGTTTTATACTTCTCTATCTAAAGATCTTCCTCTTTGAAAGAGAACAGAAGCAGTGTGTTTGGCTCATTCTCCCTGCTCACTGTCAGCCATTCTCATCATTCCATCTCCCGTGAGCAGTATCCCTTCTTTGATTCTCTTCTTGCCTCCAACCTAGCTCAGAAAAGGCCCCTTTTTGGGGAGTGTGTATAGCATTCATCACCAATCTCAGCTCTAGCACTCCTGGCACTGGCACTTCTTAGAGGACCAAGCTAGTAAAGTCTCTTTCTTCTTATTCTCTGTAACCTGTCTTCACTTTTATCTTCTATCTGTGTGTATGGATGTGGGTGTGTGTTTAAATGTGAGTTTGTTAATGCATTTCCTGTGTATCATCATTGTCTACTTTGGTCTCCCCTTTTTTCTTCTTCATCAGAATTATTTCTGCCTGTGTCATCAGAGTTTGATTCTGAAAGAGCTTTGCATGCTTTTAAGACTGATTGGCCCCCTACCTCTCCTTTCTCTGAAGCCCTGGCAGTCTAGGGTGGGCGGTAGATGGTGCTTGATTTGTCATTGTCTCTCATAAACAGTTCTGGAGAGTGGTCATTTCCCTTCAAGGTTCTCAAGACTTCATTTCAGCACTTCCTTCCTTCTTGTTGGCCAAAAGCTTGTTCAGAATAGTGCTTCCTCTTGTTGCTTTCTCCACCTTTGGAAGGATGAAATTATCATTAAGGCAAGTCAGAAACGTATCATCTGCTCTGCCTTTGGCAGAGTGAATGCACCAGCAGATGCCCGGAGAGTTGAAGTCCCCCATCATTATAATACTGTGTTAGCATGCCAGGTTTTTTAATCTATTTGCTAAATGCCTCATCTAATTCCTTGTTTCATCCAGGTGGCCTGTGGTGTACACCTAGGAGAATGTTGCTTCTGATTCGCCCCCAATCCTTCGCCAGATGCGCTCTGTCCTGTTGCTGCTCACAAGTTCCTAGGTTTCCTTACACGAGTGTGTATGTTCCCAATATACCCTGCTATGCTACTCCTGCTTTTTAAAGCCTATACTGGTCATTTTGGAAAAGCTCTGCTATCTATGAGATTTGGTTTGTCTTTTAATGTTAAAATCTCTCTATCACTCTTTTAAATCCATACTTTGTACATTTTACTACCCATGTGGCCATGGGGTTTATTGCTTGTTCTCTCCTTGGAGAAGGAACTGTGTCTCTCTCTTCTGTTATTCTTTGTTTCTTTTATCCCGGATTTGCTGTGGTACCAGACTTCTCAGGTCTATGAAGGTCATTTTCTTCCTTCCCCCTTAAATACTTTTTGGTTTAAAGCTGTTTTGATTAGACTACCAAGACTCTGGCAGAATAGGTTCTTAGCAACTCTTGTCCCTCACTAAGAGCCTGGCATTTCTGTATTTTAAGCTGTGGTCAAACAATGGAAATCTTAGGTTCTAAGATGTCTGTCTTTGTCAGTTCACTTCCCAAACCCACCATCCTCTCTTCAGTAGTAATGGAAACACCTCTTGGCCCCCAAGGTCTAACGTTTTTGTCTAGTACTTCCTAATCCTCAGTACGAGCCTTTTTAGATTCCTTTTGGTGCTATATTCTGCCCCCACATGAATCCCCAGGAGTTCTCAGGTCCTTGGATGACTCTCCTTCCCATCTGGGATCCATGCCCTGATATATTTTTGTATTTTGCTAGGAATCAAAGTCAAGCTCGTTGGTCTCTTAAATCTGTAGAGTCCATTGCCCCCTTCTCCAGCCCTGTGGCACCCCTGCTGTCTGCCACATCAGATCCCTCTGTTTCTTTTAGGAGGGCAATTGGGGTTAAATGACTTGCCCAAGGTCACACGGCTAGTACGTGTCTGAGGCTGGATTTGAACTCAGGTCCTCCTGACTGCAGGGTTGGTGCTCTGTTCACTGCACCACCTAGCTGCCCCTCCTTTGTCTGTTTCTAGTTGATAAATGGCTGCCTTACTTTACTGTCAGCAGAGAGTGCCCACCACACTGCTCTTCTCCCCTCCCTTTGAGCATTATTGGACAAGCTCTTACCTGAGCTCACCTCTGCACCTGGCACCTCATTTTGGGAAGCCCCAGGAGCTATTTCTCCCAGAGGTGGGCGAGTCTCCTCCTGAGGTTCGGCAGGCCTTCTTCATTCCGTTTCCTCTTTGAAGGCCGCCTTCTCTTTTTTCCAAGGGACATTTTATTCTCCCTGATAACCTGGAGAGTAGGAGCACATTCCTGCAGCCCTTGGGACAGAAGCCAATTTCTACTTTGTCATTCATAGGCCTTATATGGTGCTGACACAAACAAACCTACTACATTTTTAAAGGGCATAGGAAAAATTCTCCTTGCCCTTCCGCCTTGCTTAAATAAAGTTTCATAGTTCTGACTTCAGGTTGGCAGCTGTCTTGGCTAACTCTCAAAGCCATTACTAGCTTGGGACAAAAAGGGTTTTGCCCAAAGGGCAGGGTATCCTTCCTCTTGCATCTTGGCCCCTTGTTTTAAGGGCTCTCAGCAGCAGTATGGGACACAGCTCTTTCTCTCTACCCCTTCCAGGCCTGGTCTTTGCTTCAGCTGAGTGTTCCTTCTGCCCTGTGTCTTGCCCCCACACCCCTCCCCTCCAAACTGGTGCTAGGCACAGTGGTGGCTGCTTTTAACTTATGCCAGCCCTTGTCGCCCACTACTCTGGGAAACTCTTTGTGAGACTTCTCATAATGAGATTATGTAAAGCACTTTACAAACTTTACAGCAATATCTGTAGCAGTAGCTATCTATCTGTCTGTCTATAGTAAGTGCTCTATAAAAATTATGATGATGGATATGCATATATATGTACATATGCCACCTAGCGTCACCAGTTGATTTCTGTGGGGAGAAAGGAGCTGTCGGGCACAGTCCTTCAGGCCTTCACCAGCCTCTCTTCCCTGCTGGAGCAGCCTGCTATCATCCTAAAAGCAGAAACCACAGGGCTGTTGCCTCTGATTGTCCAGACTGGCCCACTGCCCTGCTCTTACTGAGCAGTGAGCTCTTGAAGCAGATGAGGCCTCTTCCAGAGCAAAGCAGGGTGTTTCCTGCCTGTGTCTATTTCCTGCCTGGTTTGTGTGCCTTGCTGGGTCTTGTTGGGAGTGCTCTGAGGTCCTGGGTGCTAAGCCCATTGTAGGGTTTGGTAATGACACTCTGTTACAAGTGGCCCTGTGCCAGAGACTTCCTTTATATAGCTGATCATTGCTCATGCTCCAAAGGGAAAACAAAGTTGGAAAACTGATTTTGTGCTAGAAAACAAGATGTTGAAATAGTGACTACAAAGCTACTTTGTAATAAAATTCAATAATTACGGAATGCCTATGACAAACAAAGAATATTTCTGGTTTGCAGGGACCTCTTAGCACCTCCCTTGAATTTAGCTCAATTAATTTAATTGTTCAATTATTTATTTTTTTTCATTTTTCAAATGCTTTATTAATTTGTGATTTACATCATTCATTTCTGCCAGATTTTGAGTTACAAATTTTCTCCCCTTTTTTTCCCCTACCCACTGCCCCAAAATAGTCCCACAGGATATCCCCTCCTCCAATCTGCTCTCTCCCCTATTTTCTCCCATATCCCTTTCGACTTTTCCAGTAGGGCATGGTATATCTCTATGTCCCAGTGCCCTGTATATCTTATTTCACAATTACATGTAATATAGTATTAATAATAGTATATATATATATATTTTAAACATTTAATTTTAAAACTTTGAATTCCATATTCATTCCCTTCCTCCCTTGTCACCCGCCCTTACTGGAAAGATAAACAGTTCAGGTTGTACATGTGTAGCTTATGCGAAACATTAACATAGTTGATATATTGTAAAAGACTGACTATATTTCTCTCCCTCCCATCCCACCTTCCACTTGTTCTATTCTCTACTTTGACCCTGTACCTTTTCAAAAGTGGGTGATTCCAACTTCCCTCCCCCTGAGCCTGCCTTCATTTCCATAATCCCCCTTCTCATCCCCTTCCCCCCACTCTCCTGTAGGGTGAGATACCCTATTTAGTGTGTATTTCATTCCTTCTCTGAGCCAAATTCAATGGGAATAAGGTTGACCCATTCCCTTTTGCCTTCTTATTCTTCCCCTCCATTGTAATCATTTTCCCTTGCTTCTTCTTTATGACATAGCTTACCCCATTCTGTCTCTCCCCATCTCCTCTCATTATATTCCTCTCTCACCTCTTAATTTCCACCTTTTAAGTATCATCCCTTCCTATTAAATTAGTCCTGTGCCCTCTATCTATGTATACCTGTAAAGATATATGCACACATTCACATATGTATTCATATGCCCGTATACCCTCATATATTCATATTTTTATTCCCTTCAACTATTTTCATACTTCGAAAAGTTTCATCAGTTACAATGATTGTTTTTCCATGTAGGAATGTTAATAGTTCAACTTTGATAAGTTCCTTATGATTTCTTTTCCCTGTTTACCTTCTCATGCTTCTCTTGCCTCTTGTATCTGAATGTCAAATTTTCTGTTCAACTCTGATTTTTTCATCAAGAATGATTGAAACTCCTCTATTCCACTGAATGACCATAATTTCCCCTGAAACATGATACTCAGTTTTGCTGGGTAGGTGATTCTTGGTTTTAATCCCAGCTCCTTTGACCTCCAGAATATCACATTCCAAGCCCTTTGATCGATCCCTCAGTGTAGAAGCTGCCAGATCCTGGGTTATCCTGATTGTGTTTCCACAATATTCAAATTGTTTCTTCCTGGCTGCTTGTAATATTCTCTCCTTGATCTGGGAATTTTGGAACCTGGCTGTAATATTCCTAGGAGTTTTCTTTTGGGAATCTTTTTCAGGAGGTGATCGGTGGATTCTTTCAAGCTCTATTTTGCCCTCTGGTTCTAAAACATCAGGGCAGTTTTCTTTGAGAACTTCCTGGAGGATGATTTCTAGGTTCTTACTTTGATCATGGCTTTCAGGTAGTCCAATCATTTTTAAATTATCTCTCCTGTATCTATTTTCCAGGTCAGTGGTTTTTCCCATGAGATATTTCACATTGCCTTCTATTCTTTCATTTGTTCAGATCTGTTTAATAGCATCTTGATTTCTCATAAAGTCATTAACTTCCATTTGCTCCAATCTAGTTCTGAAGCAATGATTCTCCTCATTGAGCTTTTGAGATTCTTTTTCCATCTGGCAAATTTGGCTTTTTAAGGCATTCTTCTCCTCATTGCCTTTTTGAGCCTCTTTTGCCATTTGAGTTAGTCTATTTTTTAAGGTATAATTTTTCTCAGTCAGGTTGTTGACTCTCATTTCGTAATTTTCTTGCATCATTCTCATTTCTCCCCAATTTTTCCTTCACTTCTCTTATCTGCTTCTTAAGGTCCTCTGTGGCCTATAACCAGCTCTTATTTTCCTTTGAAGCTTTTGATGCAGGAGTTCTGACTTCACTGTCTTCCTCCTATTCCATGCTTTGATCTTTTTTGTCCCCAAAATAGGAGTCTAATATTGGAATCTTCTGTTTGCTTTTTTTCCTTTGCCTGGTCATGTTGTCCCTCAGTCACTTGACCCCTGGGCTTTTTGCCACAGTAGGACTCTGCCACCAGACAGGGGAGCTTTCATCCCAAATGCTGGGATTTTCTCAGCTGCTGGAGGTTTTAGATAGGTGCCCTCTCTGAAGCGTCCACACGCTCTGGGAAGCTCATCACACATCCCAGGACCTCCACCCTAGACTGCAATCCATATCCAAGAAGGTTAAAGCAAGAGCGATTACCCGTCAAACTGGTTGCTTGGTCCCCCTACACTCTGCAGGCCAGGAGCTAAAGCTGCCACATGGTGGCTGCATGGCAGCCCTCAGCGGGCAAGAAGCTGACGCACTCCCAACTACTGGGTCCCAGTGTCCACACTGCACTGACCTCTCACTTTGTCCTTCGCATATCTGTGTTGATAATTCTGGAAAAGGCCACAGCTGCTGGTAATCTGGAGTCCCTCCAGCCGGCCACTGGTCAGGCCCACCCTGGGGCTAAAACCTCTGGCTCACAGGGCCTGGGCTTACCCTCCCAGAGCACTGCGCTGGAAGTTAGCTTCTCTGTATCATTTTGTGGGTTCTGCAGCTCCAAAGTTTGTTCAGAGTCTCCTTTTTACATTGATTGGGGAAGGTGGAAGCCAGAGCCGCTAGGAGGTTGTGCTTCTACTCCACCATCTTGACTACGCCTCCCCTATTTAATTAATTTGCCTTTGATTTCATCTGCCTTGAGATTCTCCCTCTCTTTGTTTGCTCTCCCTTCTAATGTGTATCTTAGAGGATTCTTGTGAGGAGCAAAGGGGATGGTAGAGCACTGGGCATGGGGTCAAGAAGACCTAAGTTCAAATGCGGCCTCTGACACTTACTTGCTGTGTGACCCTGGGCAAGTCACTAAAACTTTCTCAGCCTCAGTTTCCCTATCTTTAAGATGAGAATAATAATAATCTGTATCTCTCAGCATTGAGATAATATATGGAAAGCAGTTTGTGACCCCTAAAATCCTTTTCAAATGGGAGATGATATTATTAAATGATAGCTAGTCCATAAGGAACTATAGAAATGAGAGCTCAAGTAATTTCTTCTGTGGCATCTGTTCCTTACTTTCCATAGGATTGCTCTTCTTCCTCTTTTCCTTCTTTCTCCAGCTACCACCAGAAATCCACCTTCTCTCTCTTCCCATTCATTCCCAAGCCCCCTTGTATCTCTCCTTTCCTACTGGGGCATACATCCAGCATCCACCTGGCTGCATCCTGGGGCTGTGCACTTGGTGGGATGATCCTGGGCCTCTGAAGCCAGGCTAGCCATGCCAATTTTCCTTACATCTGGCCAGATCTTAGGTAGCTTGCATCTATCTCTGTGACCCCCCCCCTTACGTTTTCCATGGAGGCGATGAGGCACCAACCCTATCCCACAGGAGGTGCCAGGTAGGCACTTTATCCACATCCTCTGTCAGATATGCTTTTCCTATTTTCATTTCCTATTTATTTTTTAATCTATTTGCTGTTTCTATGTACATCATACAGGATTTACATGTGGTCATCATAACAAGAGAGGCATCTAAGTGGCACAGTGGAGTTCAGGGCCTGGAGTCAGGAAGTCCTGTGTTCAAATTCAACTATATACTTTTGCTGGCTATATGACCCTATGTAAGTCACTTATCCTCTGTCTGCCTCAGTTTCTTCAACTGTAAAATGGGTATAATAACAGCTCTTATGTCCCAGGGCTGTTATGAGGATCAAATTAAATAATATTTATAAAAGTACTCAGCACAGTGCTCGGCACATAGTAGGTCTTTAATAAATGCTTACTCCTTTCCCCCATTTCCTTTAAGTCCTGCCTCTGTCTCTTACCAGCTGGGTGACTGTCCATCTCACAGCGCTCTCAAAGACTAGTGTTAGAGCAAATGCCAACCTGGATTGGTAGAAGGAGTTTCCTCATTTGGCAGCTCCCTTTCTCTCTAAGATCACAGGTCTAGTTCCACTTCCTCGTCCTAACCCTCTGTACATTGAGATCAGTCACTAACCAAGTATTTGGGCAGTACCTACTATGTGCCAGACCTGGACTTATGTATTGGAGATACAAGGAGAAAGAATGAAATTATTCCAGTTAGCAATGACCTTACATTCCGCTGGGGGAGAGAAGCAGTATGTACACAAGTGTGTGCAGTTAGAGACAAGACAGTTTGGGGGGAAGGAGGGAAGATGGTAGCAATTGGGGGCACCAGGAATGGCTTTGTGCGGGAGATGGTACCTGAGCGATGTCACAAAGGAAGAAAAGGACTCTGAGGTGAAGGGAAGGAGAAAGTGCATTACAGGCATGGGGAATGGCCCCATGCAAAGGGATAGAGATAGGGGAAAGAATACTTACCATGTGTGAGACCAGTTTGTATCCCAGAGTGTAGGTGAGAGACTGTTAGACAATGAGATAGAAAATACAGGTTGGGGCCAGGGTGTAGGGTTTTAAAATCTAAGCAGAGAACTTTATTATTTTCTTTATGGGCTATAGGGAGCCACTGGAGTTGATTGAGTAGGGGAGTCACATGTTCAGATCTGTGTTGAAGGAAATCTACTTTGGCAGGGGGGTGGAGGATAGATCAGAGAGGGGAGAGACTTGAGGCAGGGAGACCAATGTGGAGGCTGTTGCAATAATCTCAGAGAGAGGTGATGATGGCCTGAGTTAAGGTGGTGAGTTGAGAGAAGGGGTTAGCTGTGAGAGATGTCATTAAGGTAGAAACAGCAAGATTTGGCAACAATCTTTGAGCACATGGATGGTTTTTAGGGGGTTTTGGTTTTGTTGGTTATGATTAGTGGTGCGGGGAATCTTTTTGCAGGTAGGTTATTCTTTTGTTGTTTTTGTTGTTTATTTTCTCCATCATTCTCCACCCCTATTGTTGGACAAGTACTATCTCCTCCCATGCTCTTCCTCCCCTCCAGAACAGCCTTAGCCTCTCTACCCCTGCACCTTCCAGTCTTTACTTCCCAGGCCATTTCTGATTTATGCCCTTGTTTCTAAGGTACCAACTGTCCTCTGGAATGTTGTTTGCCTAAAGTTCTGTTTTTATGGAGCCATTTAAGGACAACTGCAGGTGGCTTATACCTATACTTTAAATATACTTGCACAGATAGGAATACTGGCAGCAGCAAAAGCTCTCATTGTAGTTCATTCCTGGGCAGTGGCCTTTTAATCATTCTGTACAAAGTCCTCGAAGATTTATAAAGAATTATTGTTCCTAATGTAAAATTCCCCTGGTTTCTAGATAATACTTTTGTGACTTTTGCTCCATATGCGCATTTTATCTTCTCTTTCCATAAGCTCATTTCCAAAGTATATTGAAATTGATGAATCACGCATTTAGCTTAGATAAAAATGCCTTTTGATGCAGCAATTTCTCCTGAACAATTGAATGTCCTTGATTTCAGGATCTTTAGTAGTCAGACATTTAGTAGCTGTTATCTTACATCTGTACTGTATTCTTTTGGGTCACAAAGTATTGGATATGACTTGGGCAGTACTCCAGGTCATTTTTTAGTAAAGGATCTAGGACTCTTCAAAAATATTACCCTGTCCTCGTACAGATTTACATGGTGGTTGTTTATTCATTTTTCAGTCCTGTGTCTGACTCTTGGGTGACCCCATTTGAGGTTTTCTTGGCAGAGATCCTGGGGTGGTTTGCCATTTCTTCTCTAGTACATTTTACAGATGAGGAACTGAGGCAAATGGGGTGAAGTGACTTGCCCAGGGACACACAAGTTGTAAGTGTCTAAGGCTGGATTTGAACTCAAGAAGGTGAGTCTTCCTGACTCCAGGCTTGGCTCTTACTTATATGCTGGTACCTTTGTATGTTAACTCTGTGTGTCCCGGCATGCTGAAATTCACTTTTGAAGTTGCTGGCAGGATCACAGAATCATAGATTTTGAGCTGATAGGGACCTTGGAGGCCAGTAAGTTTAACCCCTTCATTTTACAACTGTGGCCTGGATTGGGGAAGTAACTTGCCCAAGGCCACACAGCTAGTAAGTGTCTGAGGCAGGATTTGAACTCATCTTCCTAAGTCCACATTTGCTAGCTGCCTCATTCTCTGTTTGAATGAGTATAAAAATCCTGACATCCTGAATTGGTATTCCATTTTTAAGCACTATTAAATTGGTGGTACCCCCAACAGATGGGCCGAAATGGGCAGCCATGAATGAATGGACTGCATGTTGAGAATAGGTAAAAAAGAATTAAAAGAAGATAGACATTCCTAGGTTGACAAGTGATCTCAGTCCCAACAGGGCCACCAGAAATCAGATGGGCAAGAGATCAGGGTTTTGGCAAATAGCTTTTTTTTTTTAGGAACAGAAAGAAAAATAAAGACATTGTAGACTTTTCTTCTTGGGAAATCAATTCAGTGATTTTATCTTTGGAATTCATCTTGGAGTTTCTAGCAGTTACCTCATCAAGAGGGTCCCCAAATTTTGTGGAGTTATTTTTTTGTTTGTTCGCTGGGGATTTGAAGGAGAAAGAAGCTTTGGATTGTTTTGGAGAACTTCTGTTTCTCATAGTTCAAGAGAAGGGACCTCAAAGACCATCTGTTTAATCTAATTGTATACCTGCAATCCTATCTTTCACTTGGTTGGGAAGCATGAATATTGGGAAAATCTGTATTCTAAATTCTTGAATGGGGTAAATCTGCATGATAGGAAATATAATTAATTAGGTCTTAGGAGCTGAGGATTATTGCTAGGTCCTGAGTAGTGAAAACAATGGATTTTCCCAGAAGTGGTCATATTACTGGAATTCCCACTTGCAAATTTCCATTGGGCTGGAACCAGAGACTTTACTTTACAGAATTACAACTTTGAATAACGCACATTTGGGGATATACAGCCACTGCAGGGGATTCATTACGGTACGGTACTAATCGTACCAACTAGCTATAGTATGCTCCTTTAGCAAATTGATGCTTTTAAAATTCTATCTCGTCTTTTTAAAAAAAATTGTTCAAAAACTGGCAGCTTTTTTTTCCTCTAGAGG
Source organism: Petaurus breviceps papuanus (assembly GCF_028583685.1). Classification (NCBI taxonomy): domain Eukaryota; kingdom Metazoa; phylum Chordata; class Mammalia; order Diprotodontia; family Petauridae; genus Petaurus; species Petaurus breviceps. The sequence goes on from NW_027187369.1 coordinate 12,753,758, forward strand.
TTAATGAAGGAAGCAGTGAGAGACTTTCAGAACTGATATCCATGCTAAATTTAGAGTGTAGTTCGTTAGACATGCACCTAATGGCCACCTCTGTATAGGTTTAGAACCATAAATATCCCAGCTGGAAAGGAACCTCAGAGATTCTCCAGACTGATGGATTTCCTCATTTTCCAAGAGGGGAGGTGATTAGCTGAAAGTCACATAGGTCGACTGATTCCCAGACCAGGGCTGTCTGCATAGTTTTTTCTTCTTCAGCTGATTTCCAGCAGTGGGGACTTTCAGCTTTTCCATCCGCAGGGACGTCTTGCATCTACTCTCTGAGAAGTTCACACTCTGCCAGGTAGAAAACCTCTTATTTATAGCTCCAAGTTTCTGCCTCTGGGGCTATGATGGATATCTTTGCTGAGGAATGCTCACCTTTTTCTGACTTTTGTATACCAAGTGCTCTGCCAGCCAGCGGTTAATGCTTCTGCTTTATTGCTTAAGATTACCTTTTGATAAGCACTGTGTTTCTTCTCCAATCCGCATGTGGGATTCTGCTAGCATCTATTTTTTGGCCTTGTCTTGCCATGTTAATGTGACATGTGACAGTGACCTCTTTCAAGGTTCTTGGCAGGTCATGATATTAACAGCCATCAGACAGAGAACTTAACTACAGAATTAGGGGTTGCCACCAAAGTCCGCTTATTCTCCTAACCTTTTGGGCCTTGCCATTTGGTTTCTATAGCATTCTCTCCTTTCTAGTCTTTCTCTCTCCTTTACATTGCTGCTGAATATCACATTGGATTTGAGAGTTTCAGAATTTCATATGGTAACCTCTGAGATCATTGAAGCTATTGCTGGGCTTTCTCAAAGTCAGGATTGGTAATCATGGCCACCTTCTGCTAGGTTCCTGAAAGACTTGCTGCTTGTCTTCACTGGATTTGAATGGTTTTCTGGCAACTCTACAGATAGCATACATTCTTAGGTTGAAGAGCTGGTTGTTTACTCCTAGGTCTGTAGTACAGATGAATATCTTGTGTTGTTAAATACTTTTCCTTTTGTGATCTTCTTATTTCTGGGAACAGTCGCACTGCATCAGTTTGGCAACAAAGGCTCACCCATCATCTTGCGTGTTGTTTTTGTGTACTTCTAGATCACTTGGCTACTAGGCAGCTCTAGGCAGGCCCCATGGCTTGTTGGGTGTCCTCTGTTGAATCATCAGGGGTCCAAACTCCAGTGCCTTAGCCCTCTGGGTCTGGGCTTTGAGACCCTGGTACCAAGGTCATTCAGAGGTGATTACTCTATGGGACAACTAGCTCATGCTACTGAACTCATAAGAGGCGAATGTCCATGAAAAAGCCAATTATTTATTGACCCTAGGAAAGAAATGTTAAGCTAATTGGAATGTTCTTGTCATCCAGCCAGGCCTTTTTCTCTCTTAATGTCTACTCAAAGGTTTATTTGGTCAGAAACATTACGTTTTAGTAGAAAGAATACTGTTATGGGGTTGTAGTTTATTGCTGATTTTATTCTGATAATAGTTGAGGTTGGTTCCTTGTTGACGATATCTAGAAAGACACCTTAAACTCATTGGTAGGGGTGACTAGGTGGCTCAGTGAGTAGAGCACCAGCCTTGGAGTCAGGAGGACCTGAGTTCAAATCCGGCCTCAGACACTTAACACAAAAACTAATCATGTGACCCTGGGCAAGTCACTTAACCCCAATTGCCCCTCCAAAACAAAACAACTCATTGGTAACATTTGAAGTCATATTTCAGGTTGGGTTACCCAGGGAAAGAAAGTTTCCTGTTGATAGCCCATCTATAGCATAGAATATATATATTTTTTAAGCAATTGGGGTTAAGTAACTTGCTCAAGGTTACACGGCCAGGTGTTTCTGGGTGGGTGCTAAGTGTCTGAGCCCGGATTCGATCCCCAGGTCATCCCGACACTGGGGCCGGTGTATAGCATAGAATATTATTAACATTAATCACAGAAAATGATCTACCTCCTTATTTGACCTTATGCTTCAGTTATCTTTTTTTTCCCCTGTATTTGGACGTCCAAAGTTTACTTTTCACATCTGACATCATGTAGAAACCCCTAGTATACTATTGGCAATTTTTAATGTTGATCCAACTGAAAACTTCTGGAGAGCTGGTAGCATGACATTAGCAGCCATTTCTTTATTGTACCCTTGAGCATGGGAGAAGAGTGGGAGCAAGGTTTTCTTCCCGTCTCTATGTGCCTTAATTCCCTTCCTCATGTAACATGACCAAGACTGAATGCGAGGGTAGTGGCTCCACTGTCATTTATGGAGACGGTTTGTTACTGTTCATCAGTCTAGCAGTTTCATCCTTGATCTAGCTTTGCTTTAGTCTAGTCTTTGGTTTCATCAGTGAGGGTAGTCACCTCTAAGGGTGCAGGGCCCAATCCATCCATCCTTCTCCATCCTCTGCATCTCTGCCATTTTTTCCAGTGAATTGTCCATGGGGAGCCAGCCCACACATGGCGGGGAGGGCCGCCTTGTGCGCCTATGGGGGGAACTGCCTCATCTGCCCACGCGGGGGGGGCGCCTCCTCCACCCGCGAGTGGCCGGTTTCTCTTCCTCTCTGTCCATACAGCTGTCTAATGATATTCTTTATGCTGCTTGTCCCATGAATGTCTTGATTGGTGACATGTCACCGCTTGCTCACATCCACCATGCTTGTCAGCAGTACTGTGATACAAGAGGACCAAGCAGCTCATGAAGTAATGCTGTTCCTTGTTTCTGGCTTCATGACAACACCAACCCTGCCACGTCCTTTATTTGCTTCTTTCAGGAGACCCCATGAGCCATCCAGCTGCTACTTCTTTTTGCTGTCTGGTTTCGTTTCTTTCAAAGTTCATAGGATTAAGTTTGTTCAGTAGTCTGTTCATTGGTTAGTCCCTGGTTAAGGGTCTCACATTTAAAAGCTAGTGCCCCAGAACCCCTTTTCTCCTACTCTGCCACTGTCACTGTACAAGTCGAGTAGGGGCCTTTTGTTGTTTTCCTTGTTTCATTAGCTGGGGACCAGTGGTGATGAGCATCTTTGTCCTTCACTAGGCCGCTCTTCCCAAGCAGGCATAATCTGTCCCTGAGATCTGATTGGAAGCTGTTTGAGTGTGGCAGATCTAGGGGCCCTCTCTGCTACAGTGAGGCATGGGCTGAGACTTCTGGAGGCTGGCACATGGCAAGACCTGAATAAAACTAGACCTCTTTACACGGTCTCACTCAGCTCCGTTGGTGACTCAGGAATGAATCAGACAGGATACTTGCATCTGGGTGTTATCTATAGGATAAGGAAGTGTGATAGGGAAAAAGCAGCCCATTTGGAACCAGCAGGCCCTGAGTTTGAGTTGTGGCTTCCACCACATACCATTATCATTGTCACCATCATCAGTAAGCATTTAAGTGCTTACAGTGCATCAAGCATGGAGCTAAGCACTGGAAATAAAAGAGCAAAAGCCTGGCACCAGCAAATGGGAAGGCCCGAGTAGTTGGGAGAATGGAGAAAGGGCTCCTGAAGAAGGTAGGAAGTCAGGGGGAATCGAGAAGGGGAGGCAGGAAGGCCAAGCCTTGGAGGCACCCGGTATTAAATCACAGAGATGCAGGGTCATGTACAAGGAACAGCAAGAAGGCCAGAGTCACTGTATCTCCAGGGATTTGGAGGGCAGTGAAGTGTAAGAAGATTGGAAAAAGCAAGAAAGGGCCAGATTATGAATGGCTTTAGACGCCAAAGCAAGGACTTTATATTTCATCCTGGAGGTAATGGGTAACTAATGTAGTTTATTGAGTAAGGGGATCGAATAGTCAGACGCATGCTTTAATAAGAGGGAGGCTGGATCGTGTTGGGGACAGGCTACTGACAGACTCTTCTCTGGGCCTCAGCCTCCGCTTTTGGATTAGGTTGGTGTTAGACTAGATTACTGTTAAGATCTTTTTTAGTGCCACTTTTTGAACTTATCTGAGAACAGAAACTGACTTGGGGTGTTCCGGAATGCTGTCGATGTTAGGGTGAATCTTGGCATGGTTCTCTGTGCTTTGACTCTTTCTGGGGTAGTGTGCCTTCAGAACTTTGTTGGAAAGTTCAGAACTTCGTGTGACTCAATGCTGAGCACTCAGCTTTAAGTGAATATTCAATTGGTATGTTAATGATGGAGAACCATTTAATAGCAGTTGCAGTTTGTGCCTTCTGTGGTTTCCCTTTGGCCTAAAAAGAATTCTTAGCATCTTTCTGATTTGCAGTTTTAGACCAAAAAAAAAAAAATAAGGCAAGGAAAAGAATCGAAACTCCCAACCCTTAGCCTGGTCCTCCTGTTTTCTCTGGGCTAAAGGAGAAAGTTGAATCTCTAGTTACAGAGTGGGTGGGTGGGGAATAATCTGTGAATTTCATTTATCTTCAGGAATCCTGTTCCCTCTTTGTGTGTTAAAACAAAAGTAAAGTGCTGCTTGTCATTTGGAACTGAGTATCTTAGAAACATCTTTTTTTTATTTTTAAAAGCAATTGGGGTTAAGTAACTTGCTCAAGGTTACAAGGCCAGGTGTTTCTGGGTGTGGTGCTAAGTGTCTAAGCCCGGGATTTGATCTCCAGGTCATCCCGATGCTGGAGCTGGTGCTCTTACTCGCTGTGCTACCTGGCTGCCCCTTTAGAAGCATTTCTCCTGGAGGTGGGAGCTGAAACTAGAGATGATTTCTCCTTGCATATAAACAGTCCATATTGGGAATTTGGGCAACATGGCAGAATGGTGCGCCCTTAGCAGGAAGATGGGCCTTGTACTGGGTTACCAGCTCAAGATACATTAGCAGTTATATGGCAGACAAACATAGTCTAATGCAGTCTTGGGCTGCATTAAGAGAGGTAGAAACCTTACTGAAGGTGGTCATAGTTCAAAGGCTGCCCAGGTAGGGGTTGGACTAGATGCTGTCCAACTCTGAGCCTCTGAAAATGTCACTTGGAATAAGAAATAACCTAGAGTGATTCATAAAGCTTTTATATTTAGCATCCTGTACAAGACCCTCACCTAAGATTGAAATCTTGGGGAAATCAAACAAAGAAAGGAATCCTACTCTTTTTATGCCTCTCAGCACATGACAACAAATAAGTTTTCTTCCTTTCTCCAGTGAGTGCTTCATTGTGTCTTATGGAGCTGGAATGACAGAATTGGGTAATAGTCTTCTGACACTGAGGGACCTGCTCTGGTTTGTGTGGTAGAGTCAAGTGGGCCTCAAAGTTAGATATCTGTCAGCACTAGGGAGCTGTGGATGGCTATTTACATGCTGAGCTTCATTCACTTTTACTATCAGATATGTGACCTAGCTTTGTTTAGTGTCAGTGGTTTATCTGTTCTGTAAAGTACAAAGATAAAGTCTGTAGATTTCACAACTGTGTTTGAAATAGTCATTCCATTTTGTTAAATATTTGATTTACTGGGCTATCAAATGATTGTAGAACTAGCTACCATCTCAGTGTTGTTAGAGCTGTGTCATAGATGAACATTTCTGGGTATTAATTCAGAGTGAATTAAAGGCAAGACATACCTTTGACCTGGCAGTGCCCTTAGTAGGCCCCGAGGAAATCAAGTAATGATCCAGTACATACCAGAAGACTCCTCTTTGCGAGAGGAAAGAACTGGAGACAGTGGTGTCCATCAAGGTGGGAACTGTTGAAAAAAAACCATATTATGTGAAGGTCATGATCTATTATTATAGAGAAAGAAGTGACAAATATGAGAAATTTGGAAAAACATGGCAAGATTTGTATTAACTGATGCAGAACCAAGAGAACAATATTCATAATGACTGCAGTGATGGAAAGTGAAAAGATCACTAAGGGGAAGTCAGACTCTGAGTAATTGAAAAGCCAGTGAAGGTCTGGGAGAACAGATAATGGAACATCCATTCCTCCCCGAGGGCAGAGAAGCGGGGGACTGCTAGGACAGAATGTGGCATATATTGTCAGATGCAGCCACTTGTGTCCGATGTTTTAGCTTAATTGTTTTTCTTTGTCACAAGGGAGGATGCAGTCTGGACCAGGCAGTGGGCGGGTTGAATTGGCTGTGTTGAAAAGACAGAAGGCATCAATAAAATGCATTTTTTTCCCCAAGACTTAGCCAGCAGCTTAATTTATAGGTCAGTTGCGCATGATTGCTTATAGATTTAGAGCTGGAAGGGACGTTAGAAGTCATAAAACTCGGTTCCCTTAGTAGCTTTGGATAATGCAGCTAATCTTATTTTTTATTATAATTAGACCTTTTGCTTGTAGGGAAAACTGAAAAACGCCTTTAAACAGTCTATTTTTTTTTCTTTTCTGGCAGTCTGAATTTAACAAAAAAAACACGTTTTACCTCTTCAATCATGTTGACATCACGATTACATATCACAGTGCAAAAGATGAAAATTGGCCTGGAGCGCGACTAGTTACTGCGAGGCTTGAGCCGAAAAGGTAATTTTAAGTGTGTGGTTTTTTAATTAGATTAGTTTAAAAAAAATACAACAGGAACACCACAGGAGTTTTTTAATATAGCCTTTTAAATAAATGCAAAAAATAAAGTAGGGTGAAAAAATGATTAATGACCCCACTTGCACTTAAGGAATTGAATTTCTGCCTTGTCTGAGAAGCTGTCCTTAAAGCACCCCCAGTCGTAATGGCCTTCACCTCCTTAATCCTCTCCTAGCAATTTCCTTCTACCTGTCATTGATTAATCACCTGTTGTTTTATCTTACGGTTATTTGTGTGTCATATTCCCTTAGAATATTCCTAAATTTCTTAAGGGTATAGACCACACATTATGTATAATACTGGCGTCCCCATCCCCCTTCCCCCACCCCCACTGCCTAACATGAGTTAAAATCTGTCGAATTGACTTGACAAGTAAAGGCTGAATGATGGGCATTATATGTATGTGTGTGTGTATGTTGTTGTACAGTTATTTTTCAGCCATGTCCAACTCCTCGTGACCCCATTTGGGTTTTATTTATTTATTTTTGGCAAGGATATGAGAGTGGTTTGCCATTTCTTTCTCCAGCTCATTTTACAGATGAGGACACTGAGGCAAATAGGGTAAAGGGACTTGCCCAGGGTCACACAGCTAGTAAATGTCTGAGGCCAGAAGAAGATGAGTCTTCTTGACTCCAGGCCTGGCACTCTTATCTACTGTACCACCTGACTGCCCATGTGTATGTATGTTGTGTGTATGTGCATATGTATATGCCTACGTGTATTTGTATGTATGGGGCAGCTAGGTGGCATTGCAGTAGAAAAAGCATCAGGTCATGGAATCAGGAAGACTCGTTTTCATGTTCAAATCCAGCCTGAGGCACTTATTAGCTGTGTGACCCTGGGCATGTCACTTCACCCTATCTGCCTCAGTTTCCTTATCTGCAAAAAAGGAGATGATAGCATCTATCTCCTATGGTTGTTGAGAAGCTAAATGAGATAATATTTGTAAAATGCTTTGTAAACTTCAAAGCACTTTATATAAAAGTTATTATTGTTTTAGTAACTATATAGCAGAAATTTCATAGAATTGGGTCTTTAAAAATATCTCCATTTTTCTCCTCCTTTCTTAGCTATAAACATACAGATGAAGATCAACTCACTTGTGAAGGCTCCCCTATGGAAATACCTGGGGAATTTACAAAGAAGTTGAAGCTGATCTATACTTACTCTGTGAAATTTGAAGTAAGCGTGCTGCTCTGATGCTTGCCAGGTTCTCTTGCCTTTTTTCCTTTGTCAAGGATATGACTGCTCTAGCTTCCTTGAATGTTTGCCACATTACATGATTATAGCACATCTGAGGGATCCTATTTAACAAGACTGTTTTTGATAAGACATTTTTGAAAAGACATCTAAAAGGTGGAAAGTCCAGTGGGGCAGCATTAAGCACCCAAGGGTAAAGGACTGGTACCTATGAGGGCATCACAAAGTCAAATGAATTGTGTTTGGGGTAGAAATTTTATGTGTGATTTTGGCTTGAGAGTTTGTCCTGGCAGGATTATTCTTCTTACTTCCAGCATCTTTTATTGGTTTGTCAAAAACTTAATGCTAGCTGACCCCACATCCTAGGGCCAGTTGGGCTAGTAGGAGCCTTGTCAATGGAGGCACATGCAAACAGTGTGGCAACAGATATTCAGGAGAAAAGCTGCCTTGTTGTGATCAAGTGACTCCGTTTTTTAAACAGTAATGCTTGGAAATATTATCAGAAGGGCGCACTAATGTCAGATGTGAATAGCTAGGAGACAGGTTCCATTAGACAAACCAATCAAGAGTTGACATACAGGAAGTTGCACTTTACCCTGGTTTTCAAATATGAAAACTCCAGATTTTACTCACAGTTCAGGCTCTTCCCTTCAGCCCTGACTCACCTATGCAGTGCACAAATATATAACTCAAAGGGCCAGACCCATTCCTCTGCTGAATGGCATAGAATGGATTAGAAGCCAAAATAATGCCAAGTTGTTTTTGCAAGTTGCATCTGACAGTTGTCACTAATAGAAGATGGGTCCATGGTTCGTCATATGGCTTCATATGTCTGTTTTAGGAGAACAATAACATTAAATGGGCATCTCGATGGGATTACATTTTGGAGTCCATGCCTCATACCAACATCCAATGGTTTAGGTAAGTTTTCTGTGACAGAGAAAACAGCGCTTCAGAGTGGAAATTTCACAGGTATATTTCCCATTAAGGCAAGAGTTTTCTTGACCATGGTTGCACCATGCACCTCTTAGCAGTCTGGGTAAGCCTGTTGACCTTTTCTCAGAATAATGTTTTTAAATGCATAAACTAAAACACAGGATTACAAAGGAAACCAATTACATTTGAAATACACTTACCAAAATATTTTTTAAAAACAATTTCACAGATCCTGGGATAAGAACCATTCTTTTAGGGAGTTCAGAAATCTGGAGGGAATGCAATATAAACCTCAGAGACTGGTAGAGATTTTTAACTTGACATGGAAGACTGGAAAACTACACCCAGAGTCAGGAAAAGAATGAATCGAGAAGGGCAGAGAAACTGTCTTCTGTTTTCCCCATGGGACATCTGGTCTCGGCTATAATCCACAACATAGTAGTTGAGGGGGACTTCTGTGAATGGAGGATTATAAGAATGCTGTCATGTGACCTGTGGTATACACTGCAAAGTGGTCTGGCCTAGACTTTTGAGGGTAAGGCCTGTAGAAGCTAGATAGATAGGACCCAGGATTCAAATCTGGAGAGTAAAGCAGCAAAAATGGATTGAAGAATCTAGGCTCTGGGACTTTTGTATGTATAATATCCACTATATATCCACAATAATATATGTTTCTATATCTGTACAGTGTCTCCTACCCTTTTGGTAGGAGTAGTCTCCTACAGGTGATTAGGTTCAGCTGAACTGAAGGTCGAGTGTTATTGTAGACTACTCCCAAATAATGGTAATTGACCTGGGATTCTAGAGCTGCCTCAATTTGCCATCTAGGGTGGGACAAGGAGAGCAGGAGGGCCTGGAGAGGGGGCATTCATATCATCTGCTCTTCTAGCTCCCTTCCCATAAAGGTCAGTGTGTCAGCAAAGCATATTGGCACAGAGAGGGGCACAGTCTGTCTCAGAGAGTCCTTGCTCTCTTCTCCCTTTTTCCTTGTCAATAGAAGTAGGAAGGGCCAGGCTTACACACAGGTACAATTGAATTCTCTATTCCACTTCAATACATACACTGGCTGCTCACTGCCTGGACATGTGGCAGAAATGCCATTGTTCTGTCTTGGCATAAAGAGGTTACCTACTTTTTGCCACCTCCCTGGCCCAGCTCTGTTTCCTCTTGGGTAGCCCTGTTATCAAAGACTCTAGTTCTTTGTGTCTGGCCTTTGAGAGAAGACAACCACTTCCCTCCTTCCTTCTTCCCCTTCCCTTGGTAAGTGGTGACCCATCCCCTTGGAAGCCTTCTGTTTAGTGGTGCCCTAGAGCTGTTTTGCTATGCTCTTTGATTTGAATGGTAAACCACCTGTCCAGAGTAGTTCTCGGAGGCCAGTGCTTGCAGCTGGCCTGTGGGCTGCCAGTATTGATGCCGTACCAGTGACTGCTTTGGCTTTGAGCTCAGCCTGATGGATGGACGTCTTCATTTGCCGACAGCTCTTGTTCTTAGGATCCTTATGTTTGTGTGTCTCAGAAAGCAATACTAAGCTTCCCCTAATTCTGCTGAAGGTTTTTATAAACCAGCAAATAGAAGTTGGTAGGGAAAATAGGCCGCAGGGCCGTGGCCCTGCAGAATGAGTCTGTGGACTGAGTAAATTTGAGAACCCCAGGAGTAGAGTGGTCATTTCCTGGTTAGTGTCTTGAACCCTCACTCATGTATGCCAGCAAATTTGGGTGGTATTGGGTGAATCCAATTAACCTCTTTTGATCAAAGGATTCCTTCAAGAAACAGCTTTTATATCTTTTTTTCAGCAGTTTTTTTTTTTTGTTATTTAGTGTTTTATTTTCCCCCAGTTACATGTAAAGGCAATTTTTAACATTTGCTTTTAGAAGTCTTTGAGTTCCAAATTCTCTCCCTTCTTCCTTCCCTACCTCCCCTTATATCTTTTTTTTAAGGGTTTTCTCTCCATTAATATAACCAAGGATGCAGATTCACTTAAAAAAAAGGAGGTAGTTTTTTGTTCCCCTTAGGCAGACAGTTTCATATACTCAGGCATCTCCTTTCATATGACTTTTTGTGACAAAACTTGAAATTGTATGTCTAGCAATAGATATCAAACTTAGGTTTAACCCTAACAAAGGTTGAAGGTATGGCTCAGAGTCAGGAAGAAGAGGCCTGGGTTCAAGTCCCTGGGTCCTGGCCGCCCCCCCCCACTCCCCCCCTCACTCTCCCCCGCCCAAAATATCAACTGCCAATCAATTGTTGATCTACCTTGGGAAAGGGAATTTCTTCACTGGTGCTTTCTACATCCATAAGATTACAGGTCTATGAAAAAATTGTGTACCAAAACCCAGGAAAACTGACTCAATGTCTTTCCTTTTCACAAACTTCTGTTGTTTTTTGTTTTGTTTTTAATGTAGAAAATAAGAAATTAAGATGAGATTTTTTTTTTTTTTACTTATAGTATAATGAACTCCCTCGTTATTGTTCTTTTCTTATCTGGAATGGTGGCCATGATTTTACTAAGAACTCTCCATAAAGATATTGCAAGATACAATCAGATTGGTTCAGCTGTAAGTAAAGCCTGCATGAATGTTATTGAATAAGATTCTGCCGTGTCAATTTTCCTAGGAACCAGGAAACTATGTGATCTTTGTCTTTAGAGTAGAATGCCTTCATTACTACCCAGCATGCACTAGTTACACAGGAATTTTAAATGATGTTCATAATCTTTGTTTACCTTGGGGGCGATGAGTAAATTGTGAGTCTCAAACAATGCCTTGGAGCTGAATAGATAAAAATGTCCAGATTGAAGCAAATCTGTGGAGACTTGATTATACATAAACAACTACTTGGTGGGTGTCATTAGGTTTTCAGAGGGTCGTAGGTCATAGACAATTGAAAGAATATTGCTTTACAGAAATAGCACAGTTAAGCCTGCTAGGTTAATTTGTGCAGATATGGAGAGAGGTAGAGCACTAGGTATTTGGTTCGATGAAAATAAGCTTCTGTTTTTACTTTTTGACTCTTGTAATTACCTGTAGAGCCTTATAGTTTTCATTTGTCTGAAAGAGCAGCAGGGGTGGGCGGAAGCGTGCTACTCACCTCTGGACTCCAGATGCACAATGAGGCCTAGACTTTTGTACACAGCCAGTATGGGACTTTGCTTTACTTTATGTGCATTTGTTACAAAGGTTTTCTTTTTTTTTTTTTTTGTTCAGTTGGTAGAGGGTGGGGTGAAGAGGTGGGAGCCAGAGAAAACAGATTCTTGTTAATTGAAAAAAAATTCTCGAAATTTAATTTAAAAAAAGATCAGTGGGGGGAACAGATGTGTTGTTACCTTTAATTCCTTTAGTATGTCATTATGGCACACGATGGGTTGTGCTTCATCAGAAAAACAAAATTGTTATTCTAGGCTTTGTTTAGTTAATGTGCTCTACCTAGCATTCAAAATTGATGCCAAGTTCTAGTGGAAGTGACAACATGTTATGGTGCAAGTCTGGGACTTGAGAGCCCAGGGTTCTGGTCTCAGCTCATCCACTTAATAGCCATATAACCCTGGGCAAGTTCCCTCCTCCCCAGCATTTAGGGGCCTCAGTTTCTTTATCTGTAAAATTAGAGAAATGTGCTCAGTGATACTTTTGGTCCCTTTCCATCACTAATTTTATGGCTAATGAGACACTTGTTTCCAGTTTATCTGTCTTTGGAGGAAGATTTAGTTTCACGTAATTTTCAGAATCAAATGCATGCCAAATTTCTAAGGCAGCAACTTGAATATTTATCAAAGACATTTTCTCTCACGTGTGTAGGAAGATGCCCAAGAGGAGTTTGGTTGGAAGTTGGTTCATGGAGATGTCTTTAGGCCTCCAAAGAAGGCAATGTTGCTGGCTGTGTTCCTGGGTCAGGGAACACAAATTTTCATTATGACCTTTATTACATTATGTGAGTAGCATTTGGAAATTGACTTTCTTAGAAATAGTATCAGAAGTAGACTTTTGTCACAGCTCCTGAATATCCAGTGGTGGATATTCCTTCTTCTTTTCCTTCTTCCCTCCCTCCCTCCCTCCCTCCCTCCCTTCCTCCCTCCTTCCTTCTTTCCTTCCTTCCTTCCTTCCTTCCTTCCTTCCTTCCTTCCTTCCTTCCTTCCTTCCTTCCTTCCTTCCTTTCTTCCTTTCTTCCTTCCTTCCTTCTTTTCCTTCCTTTCTTCCTTCCTTCCTTCCTAGTAATATTGTTAGACTCTGGGGAAGTGATAGACTTAAAAAAACCTTTTTTCCTGAATTTAACAAACATTCCCCCCAAAAGGAAAACAAAGCAAAACAGGAAAAGTGGTCTGTGTGTTAAACCACACATTACAATTTTGTGGTATGTTTTTTTCAAAGTATATGCTAAATTTAGCATGTTACTTTCCAGATTGCCAGGTTTATATATGTTTCCTTCTGTCCATCCTTGTCTTTTCTGCATTTTAAAAAAATGCTTCGATTATCCTGTTTTCTTATAGAAAATGTTATAAATATGAAATAAGTGAAATAAAATACTATCATTGAACATTAAAAGTACCAAATAAGATGTTTAAAAATATAGTTATTAAGAGTTCTTTTAAAATATTTTTTATTTTTTAATATATACTTTCAGGCTCTCTCCACCCCCTTCCCACCCATTGAGAAGGCAAGTAATATGATAAATGAGTCCTTTTTAAAAAAGTGAAACCCATATGACTCGGACACAATTAGGATACATGTAATGATGTAAAAACTGATGAACCATTTCTTGTGATTGATTCATTTTTGCATACTGTTTATCATAAAACTGAAACTATTGACTTTTAGGCTTAGCTAAATGTAGCTAAATGTGGCTGTATGTTTACTTTCATTTCTTAGCTTAACTCTTTTAAAAAGTCTGTTTAAATATCAGTGGAATGCCCTCTGTGGTGGACCTGTGATTAGAAGATCTCAAAATCCCTTAATTTGTAAGCCCAAAGAGAAACTTGCCATTTTTGTGGAGGGCTATAGTAGGGCCTAATACAAAAAAAGGGGGAAATGCCTTCTGCACCCACCTTCTCTTTGTCGTCTTCTCTCTTCTCCCTCCTAGGTTTTTGGATAGCAGTTCTGATTTTTGTCTTGTTGCTTAGGCTTGTCTTTTCTTTGGATTCAAAGAGGATTAGTCTTTTGGTCACCATTATTCCTCCACTGATTTTTTTCCTCTTTTTTCTCACGTCTGAATTTCTCTTTTAACTTTTTGAGAAAGGTAAAATATCACTGGAATTTATGATATTGCCTAGGGGTTCCACTGGGGAAATATTTTATGTAAATTTGAACCTCCAAAGTAAAAATTTGAAACTCATTCAATTTCAAAACTTGCCTCGCTTTTCTTTAAAAATCCTACTTTTCCTAACCCCCCAAAATGGTGAGAGGTGAGTTAAATTATTATAATTTGTTTGAAGTACCACTCACTTATCAGCCCCCTGAGACTATCCTTTGTTGCTGTTGCTTATAACGTGAAATCCTAATCGAGTTACACTTAATTTACTATAAAGCACTGTGTAATTGCAAAGTGATTATTTTCGCTGGTTGAATATTCTTTTTTCATGCCTTTAGTTTTAGCTTGCCTTGGGTTTCTTTCACCTGCCAATCGAGGTGCATTAATGACCTGTGCAGTCGTACTGTGGGTCCTGCTGGGAACTCCTGCCGGCTACGTGTCTGCTAAGATGTATAAGAGTGAGTGTAGCCAGCCTTATTCCACTTACTTGGCATGTTCAATGTCGGGATTAAAGGGCCTTAAATAGCATTTTTCACATTAGAAGTCAATAGGGGAATTGTGGTATAGCTATGGGAATGAAATGGTACCTTTGTCACTATAAAATATTGGGAAAATAGCTTCATCAGGTTTCTTGAGTAATGACGCCTTTTCCCATTTCTTCCTCAGCATTTCGAGGTGGAAAGTGGAAGACGAATGTTTTGCTGACAGCGCTGTTATGCCCTGGGTTAGTATCTGAGATGCCATCTTTTGGAATTGATCCTTTTTTGGGGGTATTTTGCCTTGGAGAAATCATTATAGATAATAATGAGGAGGCAGTGAAGTGATTAATTGCCACCATGTTCTCTGAGCTCTTTCTGTTATTTCCATGTTCTTTTCATTTTTCTGTGCATTGAACATCTTGCCTCTAGTAATAAGAGTTATTGGCTGTGGTACTTGGGCGTCTTTTGGGAAGTTTCACCAACTCTCAGATGCCTTCTGTGTTAGACTGGAATGGCAAAGTGTGCACCACTGGAAAAGTATTTCCCTTGGTGCTTTTCTAGTGCCTGCCCCTGTGAGTTATTGTATAATTGAGGTATGATTTCTGCCTATCTTTACTAATTCCTGAAACTGTCATGGAAAAAATTACTTTAGTGCCAGAAAATGACCTTATCAAAGGAAGGGCCCTCAGAGGCCAGCCCTCATTTTATAGCTGAGGAAACTGGGGCCCAAGCTGTGGCAGGGACTTGTTCAAGGTCACACATAGGATCCTAGCTCTAGAGCAGAAAGGGCCCTCAGAGGCCATCTAGTCCATTCCCCTTCATTTTACAGAGGAAACTGAAGCCCAGGTTGGGGAAGGGACTTGTCCAAGGTCACACATAGAATCCACAGGCCATTGAGTCCAAACCTTTCATTTTGCAGAGGAGGAAACTGAGACCCAGGGAGGAGATGGATTGGTACAAGGTTACACAACAGATAAGTGGCAGAGGCCTAAAATATAGGTCTCCTTACTCCAGTAATAAATTGGTGATCCCTTAAATGCCAAATTCCATCATGTGTTTTTAAAAGTAAGGCTTTACCTTTCTCAGAGCAACTCTTCTCATGTCATTCTTCAATTTATACTAAAACAAATTCTCTCCCATCTTTGTGGATGACCTTCTACCACAAGGAAGGAAGAATTTGGTTTCTCTGCCAATTAGAGGAGCTTGCTATGGGGAGGTTTCATGCCAATTGGTGACTCAGTCTTGATATGCAAAGCTGAGCGGCCAACTTGCCATAAGGGATGGAGAAGACACTGGCTCCTGTTGCTTCAAGGCTTCCTTTCCCCCGAGTTTGTTTAGGGACCGTGGGGGCAGAATCCAGGGACTGAACAGTGGTCGTTTCATTTCACAGGATGGTGGGCCCCATGGCAAGAAAGCTTTTGGGGGGGTGTGTTAGGTCTCTGAGGCATTCATCCAAGTCAGAAGCATCTGCTTCTATTCCCTAACTTTTCAAGGAAAACAGAAAGAGCATATAGCCAGACCTGAGAAAAGTGCTTTGTGTAGTTCTGGTGAGTGGGAAGGCATTGTGCTGGGTGGCCTTCCAGACTTCAGTTGCCTCCAGTCCATGCGTTTTCTCAACCTTAACTACAAATTGATCACAGATTCATAAATATGGGGAAAATCCATACCATTGTTTTCAGAGGACTGCCTGCAAGGAGCAGGAAGCCCACCATGAGCTCTTCTTGTGCTTAAGCCACTAGTAGAGAATTGAATTCAGGGTTGGTGATCAAATGTGTCAAAAGAGAGACACTCAGAAGACTCAGAGGAAAAAAATCGCAATGATCTCAAGAGTATACAAAGTGCCTGGGGGAAGGAATTCCTCAGATCCATGCAAGTGGGCAACTTTTTTTGATGACTTAGAGCCTCAAAGAGTTCCCAGGTGTACTGAGGTTAGGTGACTTGGCCAGGGTCACACAGCCAGACTTGAGCCCAGGGCTTCTCTATCCATTCTCTACGCTACTCAAAGGGAATAGAAGCTAGGTAACATGAGATCAGGTTAAAGGAAATAGAATTGTTGATATGCCTAGTCCAGAGAAGGAGTTATTGTTTTTGAAAGAGAGTGCTGGCTACCTGGTCACCTCAGAGCAAGGCCAGTTAGCTGGAGGGGGAATTCATGAAGGAAAAGGATTTTTTCTCTGAGGCAGTTGGGGTTAAGTGACTTGCCCAGGGTCATACAGCTAGTAAGTGTCTGAGACCAGATTTGAACTCTGGTCTTTCTGACTCCAGGGCTCTTGCTCTATCTACTCTGCCACTTACCTGCCCCAAATGGGGGAAGGACCCTTAGCTCAGTAAGGCAAGAAGCATTTTTTAAGCATCTACTGTATGCCAGGTACTGTACTAAATGCTGGAAAGAGACAAAGACAAAATATTCCCCACCTTCACAGATCATTCTGTGGTGGGGGGAGGGGGGAGTGTGCAATTAAACACAGGACACTTACAGAAGGGTTTTGGTGGAGTGGGAAGGGGAGAAAGCAACAGATCCAATCCCAAAAAACAGTTTGTCATTGATAGAATGGAGGGTTTCCTAGGGCTAAGTGGAAGGAAAAGAATAATAACAGTATTTATATGGTGCTTTTTTTTTAGATTTTTCTTTTTGCTCCTTGGAGGGGGTAAAGTAGGGCAATTGGGGTTAAGTGACTTGCCCAAGGTCACACGGCTAGTAAGTGTTAAGTGTCTGAGGCCAGATTTGAGCTCAGGTCCTCCTGACTCCAGGGCTGGTGCTCTGTTCACTGTGCCACCTAGCCACCCCTATATGGTGCTTTTTACAAGTTTGCAAAACAGTTTGTAAATATGGGTCCTCACAACAACATCATTTTACAGACAAGGAAAGTGAGGAAGATAGAGGTTAAGTGACTTGCTCAGGTTCTTACAGCTAATAAGCAGTGTCTGAGGCAAGATTTGAACTCAGATCTTCTAGACTTCAGTCCCAGTGCTCTATTGAATGTACTATGTAGCTGCTTCAACATAGTAGCTACTAATAGCTAGTATTTATACAGCACTTTAAGGTTTGCAGAGTCTTTTACAAGTATTATCTCATTTAAACCTCACAACAACCCTGGGAAGTAAGTGCTTTTATTATCTTCATTTTGCAGATGGGGAAATTGAGGTAGACAGCTGTTAAGTGACTTGCCCAGGGTCACATAGCTAGTAAATGTCTGAGGCAGGATTTGAACTTGGGTCTCTCTGACTCCCAAGACCTTCAATCTTATTGACTGTGCCAGCTAGCTGCCTCTGTAAGTAAGGGAAGAGGAGTGAGGTTAGGGCCATGAGAGGGATGGGGTTGATACAGGTGGGGATGAGGGAGGAGGGAATGAAAGCCAGGAAAGAGAAATTCAGCTGAAGCAGCCTATGACCCAGAATCCTAGGGCTCCTGAGAGGAGCCGGGGGCAGTAGATTGTCCCATTATTCACAGCAGCAAGGGGAAGGTCCATGTGATGCTCACTTCCTAAGGAGCAGATAGTCAGTGTCTGGTCCTGCTCGCTCATCAAAACAGGTCAGCGGAGAGCAGGAGTGTTGCTGGCTGTCAAGGAGTAAGGTATGTTTGTGTTAGCTCTCGTTCACTGTTCTGTAGGAATGGAGGCTGGAAAGGCAGGTTGGAGGTGTCTTGTGGAGAGCACTAAGCGGCAGGCTGAGAAGTTTAGGTTGAATCCTGTATCCAATGAGGAAGGAAGGCTGCAGCAAGCTTCCACCAAGGCTTTGGGGCAGAACTGATGTGGTCAGAGGACAGTTGCTTTGGCAGCTGTGTGAGGAAAGCCCCTGGAAGCAGGGAAGGCAGCTAACAAGCTGGTAGAATAATTCAGGCAAGAGCTGCTAAGGCCCTGAGTGGAGGTAGAGGCCCTGTGAGGCAAGAAAAGGGGATGGCTCTGCTAGGTGGTGTGGGATCATGAGGAACTGGTGACTGGAGAGTAAGGAAGAGGGAATGGTTCAAGATGACTGACTTTGTGAAGCAGTGTACCAGGAGAGAAATAAGAAATTGGGTAAAAAGGATGGGTTTAGGAGGACTGATGAGTTTTATTTTGCACAGTTGAACTTGAAATGTTGATGTGATGTTGAGGTAATATCTAGCAGGTATTTATTTGGTAATCAGTGTGGGCTTAGCTATATAGATTAGGAAGGCATCTGAATGTAGATCATCATTGAAACCATGGTAGTAGCTAAGGAGGAGTCAAGTGAAGAAAGGAGGCCTTGGACAGAACCTCAGCTTAGAGGGCAGGAAGTGAAGGCTGAGCCGGCCAAGAAGTTGTCAGACTGGGCAGAGTGGCCAAAGAGAGCAGTGTCATACTGGCCAAAAGAGGAATGAGTAGCTAAGAGAGGGTGGTCAGCCAATCAACAAGTAGTTCTATGCTTGCTTTGTGCCATGTATTGTACTGGCTGCTGGGGATACCAGTATAATACCTTTTGCTGACCTCTAGTCCCATATCACCAGCTACCATTGGATGTTTCAAGCTGGGTGTCTCATATGCATCTCAAACTCAGTATGCCCAAAACAGATCTCATTATGTTTTCCCCAAAACCTTCCTCCCTTCCAAACTCTACCATTATCGTGTTGGTTTTTTTTGGAGGCAGTTGGGATTAAATGACTTGCCCAAGGTCACACAGCTAGTAAATGTCAGGGGTCTAAGTCAGATGTGAACTCGGGTCCTCCTGGCTCCAGGGCCATTGCTCTATCCTCTGAACCACCTACCTGCCTCTCTTAGCCATTATTGTTGAGGGCACTGCCATCATCCTGCCAGTTTCCCAGGTTTGCGGCCTTGTTGTCATTCTGGACTCTGTACTCTCACTCCAGATGTCCAATCTGTTGCCAAATTTGGTTGTTTCTGCTTTCACAATGTCTTTCCTTCTCTTCTCTGACACCGCCACTATCCTTGTGCAGGCCCTCATTACCCAGTCACCTGGACTAGCACAATGGGCACTGCTTAGCACACTGCCCAGCATGTACTGAACGCTTCTTAAATGCTTTTTCACTCACTGATTGCTCTCCCTGCTTTGAAGTCTTTTCCCTGCTCTAATCCTTCTTTTACTCAGCTGCCAAAGTGATTTTTCTAAAGCATTGCTCTGGCTGTGTTACTTCTTCC
>NW_027187369.1:12773326-12801883 GCF_028583685.1 Petaurus breviceps papuanus
TTTTTTATTTTTTTGTTGTTTTATGATTGTTTTTTTTCCTTTTTGTTTTTTTTTTTCCGCTCTTACTGTGTTTTTTCCTTCTTGGTTTCGGTCTTTTCTGTCTTTCCTCCCCCCCCCCCCCCCCCCCCCCAGGAAATAAGCTAGTGGCTGCCTGTTACAAATAGAAAGGCTTCTGGCATTTAAGCCCTTCGCAAGCTGGCATGCCCCCCACTCCTACTTAACTGGCAAACCTGAGGCCATTTGCCTACAGTGCCCTCTTGTGCTCTGATCTTGATTTCACATCACTCAAACATACCCACGCTCTCTCTTTTTCTCCAGTCTCCGATGAAGGGGTAACCTGTTTGCTTGTCAAGGCTGCTCTTCTAGTGTCCCTTTCATTCCTTCTCATTTTCAGCTGATTACCCACCCTGGGATCCGGACTCTTGAATCTCCAATCTCGCTTTCTCCCTTCCTCACCAGCTCTCCTCCCCTCCCACAGTCCTCCTGGCCAGTGTCATGCTTTGTGAATAGAGTTCAGGGGCTTGTGGAGGTTGATATGACAAGATTTGGCCACTGATTGGTATGTGGCCTGAGTGAGAATGAGCTTTCAAAACTAGGTACCTGGGAGGATGGTGGTGCCTTAGACCAGGGCTTCTTAAACTTTTTCTACTCTGGACCCCTTTAGTACTTCCTAAACTGTGGAGACCCCACAGTAATAGGCTGTTTCTGAGGAGGGGTGGATTTGGAGTAATGGTGTCAAAAGCTCCAGGGAGGTCAGGAAGGATGAGGTCATTGTACTAAGCTGTGAAGAGATGATGATGATGGCAGTAGCTAACACTGATTTCTGTAGTACTTTAAGGTTTGCCAAAGTGCTTCCCTCATTGGGTTGCTTGCTAACCTCAGAGAGAACAGTTACAGCAGAGTGGTGGATGGGAAGCCAGAAATATGCAAGATCCATAGAAGCTAATAATGTCCATAATACTCACCTGTGTCCCCGTTCTCCCACTGATCTAGGGATGCCCTTCTAGGACGCAGTCCAGTCAGTCAACAAGCATCTATTAAGCTCTTTCTATGAGCCAGGCACACTGCTAAGCCCTGAGGCTACAAAAAAAGACAAAGACATGGTCTCTGCTCTCACAGAACTCTTAATTTGATGGGAGAGACACTGCAAACAACTCAGTACCTATAAGATAGCTATAATATAGATGGCAGGCCAGCCATCCTGTGGCCCCTGGCCTCTCTCCCATGTGTTAATAGCAGCACAGGAAAAAAAAGAAAAAAAAAGCCTTTGGCATTTCTTATCTCATTTGAGGCTCCCTTATAACCCTGGTTATAGGTAGTCAGGGCTGGAATTATCACTTCCATTTCATAGATGGAGTAACTGAGGTTCAATGATGCTAGCTAGCTAGTGTGAGGTTGTAAGGCTGCCAGCTGTTCCCTCCAGACTGTTTGCCTTCTAGCCCTGTACTCTTGCTGATGTTAGCTCCAAGGAAAAGCTTGAGAGCAAAGAAATCCTTCTATTGATTGGCTGATTGCACTTTGAAACTCATTCACACTAGACTCTTAAGTCATTCAGCCTTTGATTCCCAGTTGGGGAATGGAAGGCTTTTTCTTCCTTGAAGGTCCCTGAAGCATTAGCAAGTAGGTGAAGAATTTCAGAAGAGACAAGGGTTCTTCTGAAATACCATTAGGCCTATGAGGCCAGCCCTGATCATGGACCTCATTTAGTCTTTTTTGGTTTCCAGAGGTGATTTGGGGATGTATATATTAGCACTGAAAATGATCAGAAGGATTAGTCTGTTTTTTTTCTCTTCTAATTTTAGTTTCTGGGGAACACAAGTAGAGTGGCCTAGCTTGAGGCTGCCCTGGGCTTAGTGCCTCGATGTGCCCGTGTCCTTTCGTCCCCAGCTTATTCTAGGAGTAGAGCCTGTTCTGGCTCTTGTCAGTTGGCAGATCACCTCCTTTCAGACCTCCCACTTCCCCACATGCCTCTTTTTAGCCCAGCCATTGATTGGACTTTCTCTCTCAGTTCCTCTGAGTTTAAGCCAACTCCTCAGACTTCCAGGTCATCCCCTTGGGCTTCCAAACAGAGCACACTGACCACAGCCATTGTCTGATGTTTTCAGACATGTCTATACACTTCTTGTTGCCATGTGCCCATTGCCTGCTGAACAGTCCCATAATGATGAGAAATTGTGGAGAACCTCAACTGGTCCCATTCAGACAGTCATCTGAGCTGGACTTGACCAGAACTTTTTTTTTTCTTTTTGCCTTTTGGAGGGCAATTGGGGTTAAGTAACTTGCCCAAGGGTACACGGCTAGTTTTTTTTGTGTGGGTATTAAGTGTCTGAGGCCAGAACCGAACTCGGGTCCTCCTGACTTTGGGGCTGGCGCTTTACTCACTGTGCCACCTAGCTGCCCCTTGACCAGAGCTTTTTGATAGTCAGTGTTTTGGAGCCCATGCGGGCTTTGGAGTAGCTGCGAGGGTGAGGATAGTGGGAAGGGGGGGCATGGTTACAGAGATAGATGCAAACCACCTGAGATCTGGCCAAGATGTGAGGGGAATTAGCATAGCTAGCCTGGCTTTAGAGGCCCAGCATCATCCCACCGAGTGCACAGCCCCGGGATGCAGCCAGGTGGATGCTGGGAGTGTGGCCCACTGGGAGAGGAGGAATACAAGGGGGCTTGGGAATGAATGGGAAGAGAGAGGAGAAGGTGGATTTCTGGTGGTAGCTGGGGAAAGAGGGTATATCAAGGAAAAAGGTAAAAGAAAGCTGTAGAAAGAAGTTGGCTGTAGTCCCAGAAGAAACTGATTTGTCTGAGGTAGAGAGGAAAGAAATGGGAACCTCGAGGAATATTAATGAAGGGAAAGGGTAATAGGTAGAGTACAAATGCAACTTGGGTCTCAGAAGTAGACGTGTGTGTAGCATACATTGGAGAGGTAGTGGCAGTGATTTCAGCCCCAGAAACAAAGGAAAGGAGAAGAGGGATTTGGAAGAAAGTGTTAAGAGCTGATTAAGTACATATGCCCTCGCTGGATCTGCCTACTGCATAGGAAGGAACCCTAGACATGACATCTGGAAAAGCATTTGGTAAAATGTGATGATTGGAAACTTGTGAACTTTTGGGCCTACAAGGGACCAGGGCCATGCACTTCATAAGCCTCTGACTTCTGGCTGGACCACTCAATCTCTGTTCTCAGCCCAGACCTCCAGGATATCCTGCCATCTTAGCCAGTGATCCAAGCTCCAATTGAAACTGGGCCTCACTGCCTGATTCATCTCCTGACATGGCTGTCATAAGAAATCAGCATCTCTTTATTAAATGGGGAAACTGAGGCTGAGAATCTTTTAGAAGTGACTTACCTGAGTACACAGGGATTGTGAGGTAACATAATAGAATGACTAGAATGCTGGGCTTGGAACCAGAAAGAGATCAGGGCATTTACTAACTTCTGGCATTTACTAGCTAGATGACCTTGTATCTTAGAGGGGGCTTGGGCTCGATGAACCAGAGCCTATTTGATTATACTTCTATGATCCTTTGCTCCTTCAATAAGAGGCAGAGTTGAAATCTGAATCTCAGGTTTGAGGCTTTTTTTTTCATCCCTAGTCCATTCTCCTCTTTCTGCTGTATCATGCTGTCTGGTCCAAAACCTTCAGGGGGCTCTTCATTACCTAGAAAGTAAATGGCAAATTTCCTGGCTTTGGCATTCAAGGTCCCCATCATTTGGTCCCCTTTCAATTTTCCTGTCTTATCTCTAAATATTATAGTCTATGAACCTTTCACACTGGTCTTACTAGGTCCCTGAACAAAGGCATGCATACTTCCATCTTGGTTTCCTCAGATAAGTTTCCCTGTTCCAGTTTTTCCTGATTGCTTCCTCCTCTGCCTTCCTTATCACTAATACTCCTGTGGCCCATAGTATATACTACCTGTAGCTTGATACAGTGGAAAGAGACCTGGCTTTGGTGTCAGAAGACCTTGGTTCAAATCCTGCTCCTGTTGCATTCTCCCTGTGTGACCTTGGACAAGCTTCCTTTCCTTGGGCCTCAGTTTCCTCATCTTTCAAATGGTCTCTGACATCCCTGCTCTAGGTCCAGGATTCTATGTATGACCTTGAGCAAGTCCTTTCCCCTGACTAGGTTTCCTCTTTATAGGAGTGGGTCTAGATGGCCTTGGAGGCTCTCCTATTCTAGCCTTGGTCTGGGCTCCTAGGATCCTCTCTCCTAAAATGGATGGTCACTAATATGGGCTGCACACAGGAGGGATGTTCTCAGTGTTTCTCAGTGATGATAAAATGAACAAAGGAATTGGAGGCAGTGTTCCTTTTGCTAGGGCTTTAAGGATGAACAAGTACTGTTCCGATGAAAAGATTTTAAGAAATGGAAAAAGTTGGCTTATGATAAAGATCCTCTGAAAAGAACAGAAGAAATGTAAATAAAATCTGAAAGCTTAATACAAAAAAGAGCAAAGTTTTGTTACAGGAGAGACAGAACCGTGGCTTGGAGATGGGAAAGTGATGACTAAAAAAAAAGGAATTTCAGCAGTTCCATGGAATGAGGGAATCTTTTGTGATTCCTGTTTGCCAGGCACTGTGCTAAATGCTCAGGTACAAAGAGAGGCAAAAACAAGCCTTGTTCTCATGGGGGAGACAGCATGTAAATAACAAGGTCCAGACAAGATCTGTGCAGAGTAGCTAGAAAGTCATCTCATATAAGATGGTGTCAGTGGATGGGGAGACCCAGAGAGTCTCCTGAATTAAGTCTGGAAGGAAGCCAGGGAAACTTCGACACATAGGTGAGGAGGAAGAGCATTCCAGGTATCAGGGACAGCCAGTGCAAAGGTAAGGAGGTAGGAGATGGGGTGTTCAATTTGAGGGACAGTTGGATTGTGTGGCTGCATCACATAGTGTGTGAAGGGGTGGGGGAATGTAGGAAGATTGGAATAGTAGCAAGGGGCTAGATTGTGAATGACTTCAAATGCCAAACAGCAGATTGAATATTTGATCCTGCAGGTAATAGGGAGCCATTTGAGTATATTGAGGAGAGTGTGTGACACAGACAGACCTAGGAACATCCCTTTGACAGCTGAGTGGAGGATGGACTGGAGAGGAGGAATACTTGAGGCAGGGAGACTAATGAATCATGAGCCTCTTGCAGTAGTGAGGAGTGAGATCAAGAGAAGATATGAAAGATGATGTGAAGGGTCAGTTGCGCCATGACCTGGACTTTCTAAAGAAAGCAAGTGTTTCTGTGATTTGGCTTAAAGTTCATACAAAAGGAGAAAAAAGGAAGAACAGGTTTTCACTTAGTCCGAAAAATAGCCTGTAGGACAGCAGGGGTATCAAGTGTATAAATACGGATGTTCTGGGCAGATTGAGCCATGAGGTTACTGTGGTAAGAAGCAGGGTAGGCCAGAAGAAACGACCTGAGAAAAACCAAAGCCAGTTGGAGTTTCTTCAAGGTCAGCGAGGTAGAATTTGGTATTTGTGAGGAGCAACTTCATTGGTCTTTTGGAGAAAAAGTCCATGCTAGGAGATCCCTTCGTTGGAAACCCCTGCATCCCCCAAATAAAGCTGCATTCTCCCTGCCTGAAGATGAGATTTTGGGATACTCTGTTCTGTATGGTTGGTGGCTCCAGCCCTCAACTATTGGTGGGGAGCTTGGGTGATGGGGTCAGTGAAAATGGCTGCTGCCACCCTTTAACCTTCCAGGCCACATTGTTGCCAGCTGTTAGACTCTCAGCTGACCAGAGGCTGGGAACTAGATAAAGAACCTATTGGGGTTCTCCACCTCTAGATTTTTGACATTTTTTTCCCGTTTGGTTTCTCTTTTCTGTTTTTCCCTTTGTCTTCATTTAAATTAAAAATCCCCTAGAAACTGATGTCTCTCCCTGTCGATTATCTGAATATTAAGTCTCTACCACGTGGTTAATTGACAGGGTTGGATTTAGTACCAGTGGAAAGTGTGACCTTGCTGCCCCTCATTACCTCCTTCCTACCTAAAGCAGCTTTAGCATTTGTATCAAATAGACCTGACATTTTTTGAAACTACTTTCCTGATGATCCTTTTTTTAAAAAACCTTTTTCCCCCAGCATCATCTTTGCTGATTTCTTCATCATGAATCTTATTCTTTGGGTGAAGGGTTCATCAGCCGCGATCCCCTTTGGTACCCTGGTCGCCATCCTTGCCATGTGGTTCGGCATTTCAGTCCCCTTAACATTTATCGGCGCATATTTCGGATTCAAGGAACAGGTAAACTTTGACAATATTCATTTGACCATTAAATAACATCTGAAAAATGTCATCTTTATTGATGTACTGCGGCGATCAAGGTCCTGCCTTCCGGCATCCGGGCCTTCTCTGCGCTGCCAGGTGCTCCCTGGGGCTGTGCTGCTGACGCACATCCCCGCCTCTACACTGCGGGCGACAGTCTTCATGAGTGGCTGCGGCTGAACAGATTCATCATCATTCTACTGATGAGCCGCTCTTAGTTTAGCTAGGCTGCTTCTCTGCTGAAAGACATATGGTCCATTGCCCAGCTTAGAGGCACAGCTTTCCTTGCCAGGCTTGTGCTCTGATGGTCTGATGTTTTTGAGCACAGGGTCACCTCCACACCGTGAAGAGGCATTGCAGGAGGACTTTAGGGGATACATTTGTTATGTGGACTTTGGGGAGTTCTCTAGGTGCCCATCATTTCATCTGTATAGAGACTCCCAGTGGGGAACCTTTACTGCTGTAGATCAGCACCCCTTTAGTAACTTAAAAGTCTTAAAGATTTGCAAAGAACTATGTTCTCCAAAGTGGGAGCATTGGAGTAACCCTAGGGTTGGTGGCTTGATCTCCAGGTAGTGTGTGGTTAACCAATGAGAGGATCAGAAGAGAGGTCACATCCCGCCCTTCTCCAGTACTCCCTTACATGGCCAATCATGGGCTTGTTTTTAACCCAACTACCCTATCTGGTAGGTAGGTAGATAGCTGGGAACTGGCCTGCACTGTAGTAGGGGCCCTTCTGTGAGTGTTTCTGCTGACTAGTTGCTATTGAGTAAGGCCTATTCCCACTTTTCTCCCTGCCTTTTTGGATTTTTGTGTTTTTTTTTGGTGGGAGTGAGTAACACAGGGTGAGTATTTGTGTGGTTTATGATTATCTCTTCCCCCCTTCCCCTCCCCATCATGGCCCCAAGGCCACCCTCTCTTCTAGAATTCCCTGTTTCTGGTGAAGGCACCACCATTGAGTGGCATCTTCCATTGAGATAACTTGCTAACCTCAGCATCATCCTCATCTCCTTACTTACCCTTAGCCCACATGACCAACCCAATGCCAAATAATATTGTTTTTACCTTCCCAGTATCTCTTATACCATGTCCCCTTTCCTACACTCATAGCTACCACCCAAGTTCTGGCCCTCATCACCTCTAGCCTGAACATTCTAAGTAATTGATCTCTGTGCCTCAAGTCTCTTCCCACTCCTATCCTTCCTCTGTTGGAGCTGTTTCACTACATTGAAGTTATGACCTAGTCACTGCCTTATAAACTCAAGTGACTCTCAGATCAAATATCATTTCATCTTTATCTCAACCTTTTTTCAAGATCTACTTTTGCATAAGTGTTATAATATCCCTAATCATTCGTATAGTAGGATAGGTAGGTAATTTGGGGACCTTTTTGTTTACTTCCTTATCAGTAAATTGGGGATGCATACCCAGAAAGTTGATACTACTAGGGATTAAATGATCAAGTGACTTGCCAGTGCTTACAAAGCAAGTATATGTCAGAGCAAGACTTGTCCAGGTCTTGCTGACTCTGAGCCTGGCCCTCAATCTATGGTGCTGCACAGTTTTTCTATATATACCTATGATAATCACTGCCCTTGGTAACACTGGACAGCAAATAATTTGGAAATGTTTTTTAAGAAATACTTTTTTCATCAAAGATAGTTGTTAATGTTTACATTTTTCCAAATATTTTAATGTGTTTCCCAAATTATGGAATTTTAGGATCTTCTTTCTGATGTGGCAAAATTAAGAAAACATATTGTAGGGAAAACTGACTCCTATTAGCCCAGGAATGTAATAGACGTATACAGTGGGCAGACGGGCCAACGGACAGGAGCCAGAGAGAAGTGACCATCCAAACAATGTACGGGGTTGAGTTTAGCCAATCCTGCAGTTGGGAAAGGAGAGCAGGAGACTCAAAGCACAAATCTGGCTAGGCCGTGAAAGAATTAGAGAAAGAACTAGCTGGAGGCTGCTGGGAAAATCCCTGGACTGTAACCTGCTGAAGGACAGAAAAGAGAAGGTTGTACCTTGTACCATGTGGATATCAAGTCGAGCTTACTTATTTTTTTTTTTTGTTGTCGTTGTTGTTTTGGTTTTTTGTCAAGCTTATTTCTAAAGGAAAACTCTTTGCCAGTGTGGACTGTCACCTGTTGTGATAGGTTACTGACCTTGCTTGGGTAGTCAGTCCTGTGAAATCTAAGACAAGTGTAGACAGGTGTCTGTGATGGTTGGCCTAGTCTAGACATTGCCTCCAAGAATGGGAGCTAGAGTAGATAAGGAAGCACTTGGTGTCTGTACTATATATGTTCTAGGGATTCTTTGTGCTGATTATTTCTTTACAAACTCATATTCATTTCATCTCCTGCTGATTTGTATCTTTAAGCCAATTGAGCACCCAGTTCGGACAAACCAGATTCCCCGGCAGATCCCTGAGCAGTCCTTCTTTACAAAGCCTTTGCCTGGCATCATCATGGGCGGCATTTTACCCTTTGGCTGTATTTTCATCCAACTCTTTTTCATTCTGAACAGTATTTGGTGAGTATTGATTCTTCTTCATTGGAGACATTTTTTAGCTGCTCCTTATTATTTGCTGAATTTGCTATTCTTGCGTTTTGGAGAATTTATCAGTTCAGCTACAGTAACCACCTTTATTCCCCCATTGTCTAGAAACAAGGTGTTACCCAAAAGTGGCTTTTCTAGGCAACTAAAGCTCAACCCTCAAAAGACCAAGACTTTTTCAGGGGGTTGATATTATTCTTTGTAAAATATTTTAAAATGTAATTTTTCTTTCAAAGAACAAAAATCCATCTTCTCTCTTTTCCTCCCACACACCTTCTCCATCCCGCCCCCACTGAAAAAGAAAGAAAAACAAAATTCTTATAACACATGCAGATCCAAGCCCAAAACACCAAGACTTTTGCAAATATCTTTTTGGATCTAAATCTTTTTAAAATGCAGACAGAGGACACTGCGTATAGTTTAACCTTTTCTTTATGCTACAGGGTCATCATGGCATGTCACTACTTACTTGGACCCTACAACGTTGGGGTGATTTTCTGGTTTTGTTTTGATGAGCCGCCCCTCCAAAATGTCAGGTGTCACTTCTGGGCTGGGTGGGCCAGCTTCTAACAGCTCCCCGCCCCCTCTCCCCTTTCTTATGTGCTGCTTTTAATCTGCCATGGCCTGAAAAAATCCCTTTCCAGAGTTGTTAGAATTACATGTAAATTCAGAGTCAGTAGCTCTGAATAAAGCCATGAGGACCTCTCCTGCAGAGTATAGTGAAAGGGCTTTAGTTCCCTGGCTTTGAGTTATGGCCCAAGCTCTGGGGCCTTTTTGTTTACTTCCTGGTTCTTGGCTGGGTTTAGGGCGAGGTTGCCAGGAACTGGCTAAGTGGGGGGTTCCTACTGTAGCTGGATTTGTGGAGATTGGGGAAAAGGTGCCCTCCTATGGAGTGCTGGTGTGTATGGAGGTGCCTTCGTCCCAAGTAATGCTGGCAAACTCACCCTGTGTGCCCGTAGAAATGGGGCCTAATCATGCTTATTAAGGGCCCACCTTAGCCTGAGTAGCCCATAGGAGGTACAGAAGGTAGATTGTTTACAGCGATAAAACCTTTAACGTGGCTGCAAAACAGATGATAGGAATGGTATTTTCCAGATGTTTTTGATGGAACAATCATTTTTTAAGCCAAAATTGAGAAATTCCTTAGAATTTAGTTTTTCTTGCCAATAAAAAATATGTGCTTTGGTTATTCTTGCCATGTAAAGAAATTCCACTTATTCCCCAGAATGAGAGTATAAACTTTAAGTGTGATTTTTAAAAAATGA
Source organism: Petaurus breviceps papuanus (assembly GCF_028583685.1). NCBI lineage: Eukaryota > Metazoa > Chordata > Mammalia > Diprotodontia > Petauridae > Petaurus > Petaurus breviceps. The sequence goes on from NW_027187369.1 coordinate 12,783,411, forward strand.
GGTGTGCATTTCATGGTTTTTTCCCCCATCCCCAGAAGACTTTTTAAAATTTTTACCTCACATCCCAATTTAGTCAGTTCTGCACTACTGGAGGGGAATAGCAGTAAATATGAGTTGGAAATGAGGAGGGGCCGGCAGCCAGGGAGGGGGCAGAATAGGAGTTGGGTCCTAAGTGTTTAGGCTTCTCATTGGGTTCTAGAAACTCTGACTTGTGATGATGACAGGGCCGGCCCACTGAACACCTGAACCAGCCATCAAAGGCTCCTCTTTCCCTCCCTGCTCCCCCTTTCAGCCCTCAGTGGCACTATCTCTGCTAGGTCCCTTAGGATCTAGTATGTTCAGAATGACTGATAGAAATCAGCCTGGGATCAAAAGTCAGGCATAAATAATCCATGCATGGTACATGCATACATGCGTGCATGTGTGTGTGTATGTTCGTGTGCGTGTTCATGTGTGCTTTTGTGAAAACTAATGACCATTTATATCCTTCTGGTTCTTTCAGGCTCTAATTTGCATATGTATATTATTTATTCCAGTATGTTTTGTACTAAATGTATATTTGTAAATACTTGTAATGAGAGTCTGCGTATGTTTTGGTTTGCACATTTTTCACTTAACATTTTAATTATTTCTCATATATCACTCTAATCCCTATACTTGTCATTTTGAATAACTGTAGACTCATATTCCATCATGTTTGCCCGACCATTTTATTCAGCACATTTGCCTTATTTCTAGTTTCCCCCATGAGTATAGGCTCATAGGTCATTAGAGCTGAGACCAGAGCTTACTCACTGAATCCAACCCATTCATTTTACAGATGAGCAAAACCGAGGCCCAGCAGAGAGACTGTGGCTCAGGGAAGCTCAATGAGGAGTCAGTGGCTCAGGGCCAAATGTCTTCTGGATCTTTCCTTTACTCTTATTACTGCTAGGAGGTGAATGACTGGCCCAAGCCTGTGCCCCAGAGCTCCTCCTGATCCTTCCGTTCTCTTTAGGAGACTGCTTTCCACAGCTCCCCATTATCACTTCCAGCCCCTCAGTGTGGCTCCTTCCTGCCCTTCTGCCTTTATGTCATCCCCCTCCCTTTCCCAGCCTCGGTATCCACGACTGCAGCCAAAGCAGACCCTGCCGGGGCATGTCTGTGGAGAGCCGCAAGACCTAGCCCAGTGTCTTGATGTGCATTTGAGTATTTAGTGTGAATCTGGCCCATTCTCCCCCCACTCCAGCTGTTTTCTGTTTTTCTTCCTTATCATACTAGTCTGGATCCATGTTACATACCGTCCCCCAGTAGAATGGGAGCTCCTTGAAGGCAGGGCTTGTGTTGCCTTTGTCTCCTCTGTGTTTGTCAGTGTGTTTCTTGAATGCTTTCATGCTGTGTGCATAGATATGATATAGCTCTGTGTGTATGTGTGTATGTACTATAAATATATGTACATGAAGAGTGAGCCACACCACTCTCAGGCAAGACTGAACCAATTAACTCAGCAGCCTCCCTGTTACCTCCCAGCTCCACCAATATTGGAGTTTGTCACTCTTATTTTTGATAATTCGAGAGATGTGTTAGGGTACCATGGTGGTGTTTTAATTTTCATTTTAAAAGTCTTGCTGGCAACCCGTGTATCTTGAAAATGTAAGTCAGAAATTGCACAGTTGTGGCCGAATCACTCATACGACACAGGCCTGTGAGATGTCTGCCTTCCTGCGGTCCCCAGGATGCCACCCACTGACTTTCTATTGCATCTCTGACCTGCCAGGGTTTTAGCATCTGCAATTTTCCATTTTGAAAAGTGACTATGTCTCTTTCACTAAGGCAAAGCCTGAATGCTACTGACTGTGATGGACTTTAGGTGAGAGCGAATTGGGGAATAGAAGTGGGAGAGAGCAGTAAGTCAGTCAGATGAGCATTTTTTAAGTGTCCACAATGTGCCAGGCACTGAGCTGGGCCCTGTGAATATTCAGGCATAAAGACATAAATTGTAGGCCCTGCCCTCAAAGTTCTTAACATTCTACTGGGGTGGGGGTGGGGGGTAAAACAGGAACAAAGTTAAATTTGTATAACACTTTAAGGTTTGCAAAACACTTTCAAAACTCAGGTCCTCACATCAACCTCAGGAGGTAGGTGCTATCATTGTCTCCATTTTACATACAACAGAGGGGAAATGACTTGCCCAGGGTCACACAACTAATAAGTATCTGAGGTTGGAGTTGAACGCAGGTCTTGTTGATTCCCAAGTCCAGCATTCTAAGTCAAATTAAGAGTTGAGGGGAAGAGGGAAATAAAGTCCTAACACCAGGAGTAGCCTCCTATAAGAGCTGGTACTTGAACTGAGCCTTGAAGGGAACTCGAGGTTTAGTTTCCAAGAGGTAGAAGTGAAGGAGGAGAACCTGGGCACCAAGGTGGTCATTGGAAAAAGCTGGTAGTTTGGTTGCCGCATAAAGTACACAAGCAAGGAAGAATGTGAGATCAGTCTAGAAAAGATAGCCAATTGTAATGGACTTTCAGTGCCAATACTTAGGTATGTGTATTTGATCCTAGAGGCGATAGGAAGCCAGGGAAGCTGCTTGAGCAGGAGAGTGCCATAGCTAGACTTAGGGGTTAGGGCTATCCACTTGTCTGGAGGCAGGGAGGCCAATGAGAAGGTCATTGCAGTAGTTCTAAGAAAAGCAGCTGGCAAAACCAAGAAAAGGAGAGCAAATTTAGCAGCAGCAGAAGTGGAAACTTCTTCCTCAGATTTCTGGTTAATTTTTGTTTTGACCATGATACTGATTTCATGAAATTCTGTGTGTGTGTGTGTGTGTGTGTGTGTGTTTTCAAAGTTACAGATGGGTTTCCAAGTTTATACTGTTTTTGTTTTTCAGGTCTCATCAGATGTACTACATGTTTGGCTTCCTTTTCCTAGTTTTTATCATTCTTCTCATCACATGCTCAGAAGCTACAGTCTTGCTTTGCTATTTCCATTTATGTGCAGAGGTAAAGGCTGCTTCTCCTCTGCTTTTCATATGCATGCAGGGGACGTTTGGTGGTGGAAGTTTTTGTTCTGAAAGTGATGGGAGCCCTCCAGAGGGGGTGAGGGGCGGGGCCGGGGCCTCAGGCGCCAGGCTGATAGATTTTCTTAATGCTATCTTTTGACTCTAATGCAGTTATGTAGTCAAAGCTAGACGGAGTGAATAGAAACAATGCTGTTCTCTCTGATTCTTGCTGCTGCCTCCTATTAATCCTCTAACATAGAAAGATAAGGGCTCGTCTGATATCGGAGGTATAACGAATTGCACCTCCTCACCAGGGGAGGGCTAGGAGGCTGTGGGGGCGGGGAGGCCATAGCAGCCCAAGCAGGCTTGTGTCTTGTGGAGGGCTGGCCATCTGCATCTGGAGAGGGGACAGTCACATTGATGGATTGCTGTGCATTCTTGAAGCCCATAGAGTTCCCCTTACTCTGGCCTCCCAATTAGCTCCCACAAACCCCTGGCCCTACATCTCTGGGTTTGTTTCTTTTACATTTACTGGTCAGCATAGGTTAAAGTCAGCAATTTATTAATAATAATAGTATTAGCAATGTAAATAAAGTAAGAATAGCATGTTTTGCATATGAATTTTGAATTTGCTCTCCCCTAGCTCTATGTACACTCACTTGGAAGGATGGACCTTTGTGGAGGTCACATGTTGCTAGGTCACCTCTGTGAAGGGAATGTCCATGCAGTGAATGTGTGTGTGACTAGGGCACTTGTGCAGAGGGACCACTCCTGCCTCTGATGATGCACATACCCTTGTTACTTCTGCTTCCCATCCTAGGCTGAAGCCTATCATTCAGTCAGCGACCCTTGTAGCTCTCCTGCCCAGCTCAGCCCAGCAGAGACAACTACTCTTTGCCTCCTATAAATGGCAAGACACAGCCCTTTCAAGACTCTATTGCCTTTGTCTGCTGCTCGGCCTTGCTTATCTTTTTTGGCCAAGGCCTTGTTTCCAGAGCCACTAGGAACTCATTTCTCCATCTTTTCTTCTCAGGAATACCATAGTACAGTTGGAAAAAACCAAACATGAATCAGAAATTGTCTTGGCAGCCTTGGCCCGATTTTGAGGAACTATTTTCTATTCACCTTGTTTCTGTGGTACTTGAATGTTCACTAGGACCTACTGGCTTCTAGCAATTTTTTAAAAATGTTAAATACTATTTTGTTCCAGTAGCTCAGGATACCCGAATTTTGGAGATGAGCAGGAATGGGAAAACTTTAGATGTGATCATTTTAGATAAGAATTTCTAAAAAATTTTCCTCTTGTAACCCATTCTTTAAGGGTGAAAACACTGGCCAACCCTAGATATTATATTTTAGCCACTTAATATTTCTTCAGAGTTTAAAGCATCACACAAGAGGGTTTTTCTTTTTGCAAGTCATGAGCCCTTTACCACAGGAGGGTCGGTTTGGCGTTTGTGTCAGTGGGGTTTGGCCTTTCTCCTGCCAATCTCTTTTCACCTAGATGACCCTTCCCCTGTTCTGCTGTGTTTCAGGATTACCATTGGTGGTGGAGGGCATTCCTCACCAGCAGTTTTACAGCCATTTACCTCCTCATCTATGCAGTCCACTACTTCTTCTCAAAACTTCAAATTACAGGGACCGCCAGTACCATCTTATACTTTGGGTACACGATGATCATGGTCTTAATTTTCTTCCTTTTCACAGGTAAGTGGAGAATGGGTATATAGATATAAAATCCTTGGAATAACCCTAAGAACAATTAATTTATGGAAGGGCAATAGTTCAAAAATGCCTCCTTTCATTAGTTCTGTAATAGTGTGGAAAGTTCCAGAAAACGTTATACTTGGAAATTTCCTGTACTTGGCATGCAAGGTCACCCTGCCTCCTTGAAACCATAAGGAAATGTTCTAGGTCACAAAGGCTTGTACATGTTCCACTTTGTCCTTGTATTCTCACACAAACATTCACCTTTGAATAGAGGCCGATTGAAAATTAACTGAAATGAACACCTTTTTAAATAGAGTTAAAATTATTTTTATTAGACCAGATTGAGAACATAAATAGGAATCTTGACGTGTTGGAGGTGTTTGGGTTTGGACTCAAATCCCCTCTTTTGTCTCTCCCCACTCCCAAATAACTGTATTATGAAATTTAACTTTACATAACCCAAGTCTGAGTGATCGATATCCAAACCTATTTACAATAAAAAATCCCCACAAACATAAATGGCAGTGTAATTTTATCAGCAGCTCCCTTGAAATGCCTTCTAAACTTATTGTGTATTCAGAAAAATGGAAAAACATCTCCATTGTTTTTATTATATAGTTATAGCCAACTGTTCTGCCTGGGCTTTTTGTTTTGCATGCTCTCAGAGAGCTTTTCCATATTTCTTTTCAGTTCTCCTATTTGTCATTCTTAATGACAATTCTAGTACTCAATTGCATTATGCCAAACAGTGGTTTGTTCAGCCATTCACCAACTGTTGGGCTTTTAGGCTTTTGTCTAGCTTTTCACTATTACAGAGGATGTAGCCATAACCATATTTTCACAGAGATAATTCTGGAAATTTATTTCCTCATGGAAAATGATTTCCAACACTGGAATGACTGGATCAAAGGGTCTGCTGAGGTTTATGCCTTGTTTTGTATGGCAGAATCGCTCTCCAGCAAGTCTGGGTACCTGTTCCCCTGCTGCCTCTCCGAGATCATCGTCATTTTTCTTTTTGCCAGTTTGATGGGGATCAGGGGATACCTCAGAGTTGTTCAAGTTTATGTTTCTTTGATTATTAGCAAGTTGAACATTTTCCCAAAGGTTATTTTTTGGTTTGGCCTTTTTCTTTTTTCTTTTTTTCCCCAGTCTGTTTTTCCTCTTTTGTAAATTGCCTGTTTATATCTAATGACCATTTTTCTATTTGAAACTAGCTATTCTTTGACTTGATAGATTTCTATCCATTCTCCATAAATTCTGGATGTTAGGCTTTGATCTAATCCTCACTGTGAACATTTTTTCCTAATGTTTTCTTTTCTTTTTTTTTTTAACTTGGTCAGACTGTTTTTTACAGTACAACATCTTCATATTTTAATATACCCATTTGTTCCCTATGAGGTAATTCCCTTCATAGACACAAATCAAAATCCTTCTGCACCTTTTCTTGCCGTGATTTTCTTTCAGCAAACCTTCCATCTAGGATTTTGTGAGATGGCCGGGAAGCCTCCCTTGGCTGATTTTCCTCTGTTTAGGGTATGTGCAGCACTAGGGGTCGGCTTTCTCTCATACATGTCCTTTGTTCTTGCTATATGATTGGCCCCTGCCTCCTCCTCTCTTTTTCAAGCGGTCCTTGATATATTGATGTCACTCAATATAATTCTTGGACATGAGTCACGGACGGTAATATGCTGCAGTCACCTCACTCACACCAACCACGCGTAATAATCTAGGTGCCCTCCCCCTGGCCTCGCCAAGTCTAGCTCGTACAAAACCTGACTGCGGCCAAAAATTATCCTCTTAGGAAAGGAGAATGATAACAAAAGAGACACAGTGAAGCATTCATCCCCAAACCCCCAAACCTTTATTTGAGTTGGAAGGAGTGTTTTTACAGAGTCATAGTATATTTATTTATTGAGCTACATAATTATTTTTCAGTGAATCCATACATCTAGGGATTTGTTTTTCCTTTAAAATATCTTTCTTTTTAGGGACATGACCTTACATTTGGACCACTGTGGTAATCATACCCATCAAACTAGTCCCAGTAATTTCTTCCTTATGTTCGATTGATAAAGATTTATTTCCTGCCTATATTTGGGATAAATAGACTGGTGTATTTTCTGCTTACTTTTTAAAGAAAATATTTTAAAAACCCTCATTGGGACTAGCTGTGATTTCTTGTGATATGAAATAAAGGTCCACTTTTTTTTTTCACCATCTTGCCATCCAGATCTCCCAATAGCATTTTATTAAATTATGATTCCTCTCCCCAGTGTTTGCTATCAAAAAGTTAATCAAACACTCACCTTTCCTATGTGTTTGATTCTATTTCTGGGCTCTCCCCCACGCCTTTCGAATCGAGGCTGCGATGTGTACTGAAGAAGCATTTCCCCAAGCTTGTCATTCTCAGGTGCACTTGGAGATTATCAAGGATCTGTCAGAAAAGGGCATTGGGCACTGGGGATGGGGAGGGTGGGCCTGATGGACAGAGGATTAAGAAGTCCTAACATCGACATAGCCTGGAAATACACTAGGGAAAGCTGGTGGGAAGGTTCCTTCAGCACTGGTTCACCCCTCTCACTTCAGAGAGAAAGAATTTGGGGTTGGAGAATCTCAGAGAAGGAAGGTGAGTGGCCCAAAGTCACATAGCCCATTCGTGGCCGAGTTACTACTAGACTAGACTCTAGTCCAAGAAAACATTTCTGCTTGGACTTGGACAGACCTTGGTTTATGGTTTTGCCTCTTTAATGAGTCAGTGTAACGCTTGGATTAATTTTTTAAAAACTCACTAATTTTTTTTTCCCATTTTCTCTATTAGTTTTTTTAAATTTTCTTTTTAAAGTAGATTTTATTGCCATTTTCAAAAATTTCATTAAAAAGTCTTCCCAGTAGCTTTCTGCCTCCCCCTCCCAGAGACCTGTCTCATAAAATAAATATTAAAAAAAGAAGAAAAATCAGCAAATTCAATGAATACATTGAAATAGCCTGAAAAGATATGCATGATGGCAACCCATGGACCTCCCACCTCTACAAAGGAGGGAGAGGGTGGGGGCGGCTCCTCACAGCTATTCTTTGACTCACTGTGACCGTAGGGAGCAAAGCAGTTGAAAATCTTTAGCTAAAACCCAGCTATTATACAAACCCCCCTCCTAGCATCGTCATTGATTTTTCATTCCTCAGTCATTTTAAAATGAAAAGTCAGCTTGATTCAGTTTTAAATTATTAGAAAGTTAAAGTGGAATTGTACTCAAAAGCCTACTTCATACTGGGCAAATGAGAGCAATTCCAGGGGGGAAAAACCCTATAGATTAGTTAGAAATGCATTAATTATATTTTGAACAAAAAAAAAACAAAACAAAACAAAGCATGCCTGTGTACCACCTTCCTCTACAAGATGAAAGCTGGTAGATTTAAAAATAGCAACTTCAACTTTTGTAAATGATCTTCATAATTTTAAGTGGTTCAACCTTCTGTAACGACACCGTAGAGTGTTTGGAGATAAAAAATAAAATCCATTCAATCCTTATTTTTAAAGTTAAGAATTTATCCTTTTTAAAAATTAATACATTAGGTATTAAATTATAACAATGGATTCAGCTCCTGTTGTAAGTCAAACACATGCCTTTGTTTCACGGTGATAACCTATATAATTTGATGAGAATTTTGCTTTGAGTGAGATTCCCATGAAACACTTGTGGTTAATGCCTAGACTGGACTAGCACATGGCTGTGATTTGTGGTGGTCATAAGATTTTATTTGCGACTCATTGAAGCCTTGAGTTTTAAGAAAAGACGTCAAAATAATTTGTCCCATTGTGCTATTTCACGGCCATAAGAAATCAGAGGACGCTTGCAGAATCTGACAGTAGTGTGTGTTATGGCCTGCATGCTTAAAGATTGTCAAGGATTTACTTCAATTGGAGACACCTTAGATACTGCCGGCCTGTTCACAATGATTGTCAGTCGGGGAGTTTGGCCTAATGGCCAGCTTGCTCTTTCTGGTTGAGAAGTAAATTCAGTGCTTCTGTGTGCTCACATGACTTGTTAGGTACGCACAGTGACAATCCCTCAAAAGAGCCCAGCTTCATAATGCCTTTCTGCATTGGCCTCTTCTGGTTCAATTCTGTGTAGAATCTGAGGAGTGGATGAGAACTGGGAAAATGAAGCTAATCTGCCTGGAAACTATGTGGCCAGCACAGAGACAGAGATTGCATGGCATATCGTGAGCTCTGCCAGAATTGTGCCCTTGGGCAAGTTGTTTTTAACGAAATCTCTGGGCCTCTGTGTTCCTCCTCTCTAAAATGGGGTGATCCATCCCATAACTCACGGAGCTGTCTGTTAACTGAGGCTCAGATGAGATAACGTATGGGAGCTTGTGTACATCCTTGTTTGGTGTCACCCCCCTATCTTGTGAGGTTTTTAAATTGCAACATTGAAGGGAAGTTGTTATTTGAAATGAAAACAGGCTCTGCTTCCAGACATGCTTTGCCTTGCCTTGTTCTGCTCACACCCCCCTCTCTGCTTTGTCTCATCCTGTCTGCCCTCACAGGGCCAGCCTGCTAAAGACCATTCTCCTCCATTGGAAGCCTTCCAGGCTTCTGCGGGGGTAGGATCCTACACTTTCTACTCGGACCCAAGCCATTTTGTGGACATATCTCCTTTTTACCCCTACCAGATGGGATAGTTGTCCTTGAGGGCATGAGCACGGACTGCTTATTGAACAGGCTAGAGTGGGAGGGGTTATTAAGGGCCCAAACCCTTTGATCTGACCATTCATTCACAAATATTAATGGTCTCATAGGTAGATAAGATAATGGCATAAATATATTCTAATGCACTGGCCCCGGAGTCAGGAGGACCTGGGTTCAGATTCAACCTCCAAAAGTCACTTAACCCCAGTTGCCTCCCCAAAACCCCCAACAAGCAAATGTCTATCCATCTATGTATCTATGTATCTATCTATATCTATCTATCTATCTGTCTGTCTGTTTGTCTATCTCTATACAATATAATATACTTTTTTTTCTAATGGGTATTTCATTTAGGTGAAACAAGGAAGTATGAAGAAATTTAAGCTTATATGAGAGAGATAGAGCTCTTTGGGGGCAATCAAGGATGGCTGCATGGAGGGGGTGGCAGTTCAGCTGGGCCTTAAAGGATAGGTAGGGTTTCAGGGATGGAGGAGAGGAATGGAAGGAAAGGGAATTCCTGGCATGGGGAACCATGGAAGATACAAGAGTTGGAAGGGACCTTAGAAACCATCTAGTCCAGTCACCTATTTTATAGATGAGTAAAATGAGGCCCATGGAAGCTTCACCAAAATCACCCAGGTACAGAAGTGGCTGCTGGAGGATTTGAACTTGGGTCCAGTTGATCCTTTTGTTAGTCCTTATAAATGTTTATATGGCTATTTGGATCTGTTTAAACTAATTGGGATTCATCAGCCTTGCACCCCTTCCCAATTCCTTAATTAAAGAGGGCAGCATCCATCTGAAACTTGGCCACTTGCTATTTAGGGTTAAATGGGAGATTTAGAAATGATCATTTCGACTTCTTCAATAAGGATCTTTCTTTGATGAGGGGCAGCTGAACCTTAGGGAAGTGAAATCCTGCTTCTTCCATGTGCTGGCTGGGATACCCTGGGAAAGTCACTTGCCCCTAGCTTTTGAGAGCTAGTCAAGTCAAAGATCCTGTGTTAAAGGAGGTCTGCCTCCATGGAGAGGGGCTGGGGGATGGAGAAGTGCTTCAGAGAAGCTCCATTGTTGGTCTGTTTTAATTTATGGCCCAAGATTTTGCTGTCTTCTAGAATAATAATAGTAGTTTCATTTATATAGCACCTACTATGTGCCAGGCACTGTGCTAAGCACTTTATAATTATTACCCTATTTGATGGTCACTACAACCCTGGGAGGTAAGTGCTGTTATTAACCCCATTTTATAGATGAGGCAACAGAGATGAAGTGACTTGCCCAAGGTCACACAGCTAATTAGTTAATGAGTCTGGATTTGAAATCAAGTCTTCCTGATTCCCAGCCCGGAGCTCTGTCCACTGTACCACTCATGGGATTTCCTGAAATTGTCATTCTCTAGTGTATAAGTCGTGAGCTTTTGGGCATCAGCAGCCCTCTTAGAAATTGCCATGTTTTATGTTTTCAGGAAAACAATCATGATTTGTAAGAATTGCTAGTTAACCAGGATATTTTTCATCTCATTGCAGGGACCATTGGATTTTTTGCCTGCTTCTGGTTTGTTAGCAAGATTTATAGTGTCCTGAAGGTGGATTGAAAAGTCGCTGAGAGATCTTTCCAATCGTCCTTGCTGTTGAGTTCTTAAAGAAATGTTAACTCTTTAGTGAGGAAACCTTATTTGGAGACCTCAGAGATGAATAGTTTATGTGGCATAAAACACCACTCTTAGAGGGGAAAAAATGCCTTTGGGGGATGCAGGTTTGTACTTGGTATTTTCTTGAAACAATTTTGCACTGAAAGAGTTTAATTTAAAACAGTAGAGGTGGCTGAAAGTCAGTTTCTTTCCAAACTAACTGAGGCCACTGGTATTGTAGCTTCACTGGTTTCCCCCTGTTCCTGTTGCCCCCCACCCCCAGCCCTTTTTGTTCAGCACAATTGGCTGCTTCCATCAGAATGACGAGCTAGTAATCCTTATGTCAAATGTGAAATTGACCTCACTTTTTTTTTATTTCCAGCCCTTTATAGCTTGGGGATTCCATTTGTTTAGCAAGATGTTAGAATTGATGAAATAGCAAACACTGCTGTGCTGTCTTGGTCATTCAATAAAACTGCATACCTCTAGCTTCAGGGCCTGGCCTGTGTTTGTATTTGGTTACTGGTCACTCTTCTTGTGGATTTGGGGAAACTGTAGGTTTAACTTGTGTAAGTAACTAGGAGTGAGTGGACATGCTTATATTTCTGTGTTTAATCAGGACACTTGGCTGTCATGCCCCCCCTACACCTCCCCCCCCAACAGAAAGATTGAGGTCATTTTCAAGATTATTATGTTTTGACTTTTCCCTAAATAATACTTTTACAGGAAACATTGGTTTATTTTTCGACTTTGAGGGACTGCACCTAGGTACATACACATCCCTCTAAAGGTAGAATACTAGATATCTAAGAAAACAGAATGGGCTTATTTCTCAATGCATAGTGAGTATACCATGACCAGAGGCCTTCATTTGGCCTCTTTCAGGAATGTGGCAGGGATTTCATGCTTCAGGTTGGTCTATTATAGACTATAGGTTAGCCTATATGATGCCTTTCCAGCTGTTAAAAATGTCTACAAAACTTGGAGCCATCAACCTAATCCAGATATTTGGACATCCCATTTTACAAGTAGAGCAGAAAACTGACTGAGGCTCTCCCAACCCCATGCTTGTCTTCTGTAATGACTCCTGGCCTCATAGGGGCCTTTGGGGCCCACTGACTATTTACTTACTTACTAAAGTAAGCAGAAGCAGTCCCTTGGTTATACTCATTCCCAGCCCATTTTCCCACCTTTGGCCCATGGACCTTCCCTTTCTTAGCTCTCTGAAACCCAAGGAGATGTGAGTGGGGAGATGGGTTCTGGGGGTGGGGTAGATTGGGTGGAGCTGATATGGCCCATAATGTTGGGTACTGGCCAGATTCCCACTAGACTCATTAGATCAAGGTGCTTGTTCCAGCTATGAGAGGGAGGGAGGACTTTATCCTAGGAGCTGCCCTCCTAATTGAATTAAAAGAGAGGTTAGGGCACCTTTTTTGGAGAAATTTTCCTTTACTTTGCCCTCTGAAGCAGTGCCGATCAGGCATACCCATTATGGAAGTGTGCTATATGTTGTGCATCTGTTTTTCAAATGCAGTCAAAATGAAAGTCTCAGCCACTTCAACTGAGATTTGAAATTAGACTTTATTGAGTTTACAGAAGAAAACAGCAAAGATAGTGTAATAGTATATTTAAATATATAAGCATTACTTAATCTACTTTAAATACATTCTTCAAGCAGGATTCCATTCTCTGTCCAAGAAAAGTGTGCTGAAAACCTTTTATTCAATTAAAGCAAGCCTACTGCTCTTTGACAGAGTACCCCTGCCTATCAGGCCAACTTAGCTAGGCAAAACGGCAAAGTGGGCAGCATGGCATAGTGAAAAGCACTCTGGACTTGGCCTCGGTGCTCAAGAAATGGAGGAAGGTGATTTGGGTGTAAAGGGATTTCTTTTGGTAGAAGGAAGGTAGGACTGCCCAATTTGTGCCGTTGAGATATACTGTGTGCCTTTGGGAGCCTTGTCCCTAGAGTTGGACTGAATTTTGTGAAAAGGCACTTCTATTACAAACATATTTTTAACATATTTAAAAATTACCCCCCAAAAAAAGAAATGAAAAATCCATGTAGTAAAGAGCATAAATGTCTGTTGTTTGCTGGCTCGGAGAGCCTCATGTGGAATTTGGTTCTAAACCCAGGTTTTTAAATTGAGGAGGACTCAGTGGAGATAGAAGTCGGTTTTTTCTTTTAAACCTAGCAGTAGCAAAAATCATCGAATTCTCTTTTTTTCTTGTGTGATGCAAGTGATCTAGAGGCCAGCCATGTCCACCCTGAATTGTAGGACCTCCCCATTCACCTCACATTATGCCTCTGTGTGTGTGTGTGTGTGTGTGTGTGTGTGTGTATAAGTGTAAGTGCAATAGTCTAGAGAAACTGAGGTGCATGCCATTGGTGCAGGGCAGAGCCAGAGGGCTTGTGTGCTACTTGGGGTAGGGAGAAGAAGGGCAGAGTTAAAAGGCTTGTATAATTTTTCAGGGGATAAGGGAGCACTTTAGGTCTCATAGAACTCCCCCCCTTCCATTACAGGTGGGAGAAATATTAACATAAGGTAATAAATTCCAAACATCTGGTTGGCATCCTTACCAGAATTCAGTGACCCAATTCATGCCAGTTGGACCAGTGCATGTTTCAGTGATAGGGGTAAGAGTGGTGGGTTGGGGGGAGGTTGTGAAGGGAATGGTTTTTCAAGAATTACCAGTGATAAAAGGCAAGTTTAAGAAAGTGAATTCTTGGGGAATTTGTTGAGCTATCATGATTTGTAATGCCCAATTGTTTCCAGTATTCCGAAAGCTAGGCTTGATTGGACAAGCTTTACTTTGGACACATCTCTGTGTTGGTCAGGTGCTAGATGGACAGATGTTGACTGGGCCTAGGCAGTGCCAAGTTGTCTACTGGTCAGGTGCCCCCAAGAGGCCCCTCCCAGGACAGAAGGATTGAACTTGGCTGTCCATTTTGTTGTGCAGTCAATGGGAGGGGGTGGTGGATGACAAGTGCCCATTGTGCTGTGGACAATGCCGGCTAGGCCTTCCATCGACACTGTTAGCTCATGTTGATAACCAGTTGTGTTAGAATGGGCTTTCACCTCCATATTCGGCCAGTCGTTTAAAAGTAAACCTTGGAAATAGCCTTCAAATGACACTGACCCCTTAGCCTTACTTGAAACCCCTTGTACTCTGTTCTGTACACATTTTTAAAAAAAACAACTGAGCTGTTCTACTCCAGAAATTGAGAAATGATTGAACCCTCCCCTCTTCCAGGAGCTCTCCTTGCAAGATGTGTATACGCTGTCCATAGAAGAAAGCGACTAGCTACACGGACACAAATTCTAATATTTAGCACCTTCATTGTCAAAGAACACTTATAATAATAACAATAATAATAGTAATAGTAACAGCAATAGTAATAATATTTCACATTTATATAGTGTTAAGGTTTGCAAAGCGCCTTATAATACATTAGCTATGTTGGGCCTCACAAACACCTCAGGGAAAGAGGTGCTACAGGTGGTACCCTTAGTCTACACAAGAGCAAACAGGCTCAGAGGCAAAGCAGCTGACATGCTTAAGGATATACATACAGCTAGCAAGTGATGGAAGTGAGATTGGGAGGCAGTATTTGAACCCAGGTTTTTTTTTGGCCTCCAAGTCTTTGCCATTCTGTATCACGCTGCCTCTCCTGTATAGAAACAGTAAAGCCCCAATCCTAAGCTATGCCGTTGGCCTCAACCTTCTAGAACGAGAGATGTTCAGTAATCAATGGACTGAGCAAACCTTAAATGACTTGAAAAATTGCCATATTTCCTGGGGTATAGTCTCCTCTTGACCCTGTGATCCTAAAAGGTGGCAGGGGGAGGGAGGAGGCAGGTATTATCTGCAGCAATTTGGAAAGCCAGTGATTTTTGATAGACCCATCTGAAAGAAACAGGTGGCCAGCCTGAGATCCGGAGCCCCTCACCTGTCCAGCAAGCAGCCCCAGGCTCAAATGGAAAGCCTTCCCGGTGGAGGGGGAGGGGGCTTCGAGTCAGTGATTAGCTCTCCCCTCCCCCATCTCAGCAAGTGGTAAGCTGCAGAAGAGGATCCTTCAAGCCTTTGCTCAAATAAGGAAGAAAACACATTTTGCTGGAGTATTCCCTCTTGGCAGCAGGGCTGCTATTTCAAAGCAGAAAAAAAATAACCCAACAACAACCTAAGTATGAGGGGAAATATTTCTTGATATTTTTCATCTCAAAATATTCATTTGTTGGGGGGGGTGGAAGGCTACTGAGTCTTAACTATAGTAGTATTAGCGCCATCTTTGCTTCATCCTAAGAATCACTGAGAATTTTGCTTTTTGTCACTAATTACCATAATGTTTCTACATCAAGTGAAGGGGCACTTTAAACATTTCCAAGAGATTTTTGGCAAATCCAGATAAATTACTGGATTAGAAAATAATAGAGCTAGAAAGATTTGAGATATCATCTCGCCCAACCCCCTTATCTCAGATGAAGAAACCGAGGCCCAGAGAAAAGAAATGACCTGCCCAAGGTCACAGGGCTGACCTTAGTAGAGGTGAGATTGGGACCCAGGGCCTTTGACTCCAAATCCAGCATTAGAAAAAAAAGAAGTCCAGTCATTTAAATGAATCTCTTGGTCAGCTAGAGATGACTTTTATAATTGTATAGACAGCATTTTGGGATGAATTAAGGGGGCAGAGTTAAGTTTCTACCCTTATAAGCCAATCTTTGGCTAAAAAGGTCATCTGATTTAATTTTGGGTTAGGGAGATGGGGAGATTGAGCATCTAAGGCATTATTGCGTGAGCCAATACAGTTTCATTTCACTGTCCTTTCTCTCTCTGAGTCTCAGTTTTCCCAGTCTCTAAAATGGAGATAATACTTATATTAGGGGTCTCATGCTTGTGGTGAAGAAAATGCTTTTGTAAGCCTCTAGACTCCATAGAAATGGGAGTGATTATTCTTCTTCTTAGAATTGGATGAAAAGAACCAGAATTCACTCTCTCAAACTCCTTGCAAGCTATGCGCACCCTCCCCCTGCCACATCTCTAGATAGCCATGTGTGTATGCAAAAATTGTTTTCTGGTAACCTGGACTCCCCCTGGCCTTGGTGTACTCCACCTGCACAGCTGGTTCACCTCCCAGACTCCAGTCACTTAATGGTCTTCACATTCCCCCCTCCTTCCTCTGGCTCTCTCCTCACTTACTGGAAAGGTCATAAGCTTTCAGGGCCTTGTAGATCTAACTGTCACCTCGAGGGTAGCTCCTGGGCTCCTGGGGCCCTTGGGGAAGCGACTCCTCCTTGGAGTTGACCTGCGATGTCTGTGAATCCTCAGCTGGTCCTGGGTTCAAGGAAAGGGAGGGGGTAGCCTGCTTCAGCAGGAAGGTGAAGTCTGGGAAGGCAAGTCGCCAATGAGGATGACTAAGAGGAAAAGCACCAGCCACTGCTATTATGGGGATGGGGAAGGAAGGGAAACTTGGGGGCTCGAGCCCCAATAGAGGGCCCCTCATCACTAGAAGTAGGGACAAAACTGTTTTTCTAAGCTTTTGCGAATAGCGTGTGCGTCAAGCGGCTCTAATACCCAGGCAAACTAGATGCTCTATTATTCTTTATTAAATACATAATCCTAAATAAAATAGTTTTAACATCTATTCTACTTACTATATTTGGAACTAATGAGATGTTTAAATGTCCTAAGGGGCCAAAATATGAAGCTTTAAAAAAAGTTATTATATAGAATCACAAAAGCCTTAAACAAAAAAGAAAGGCGGTGGATAGCCTCACAAAAGCCTTTTAAAAAAATAAAAGAAAGTCATTACATAGCCTCACAAAAGCCTGAAAAAACAGAAAGCCATCAGACAGCCTCAAAGCATCTTGAGGCTGGAAGGGGCCTCAGAGGCCACCAGTTCCCACGTATTCCAGTGGCAGAATCCCCTCAATTGGGATGGCTAGCCTTCTCTTGAAGCCCTCCAGGAAAGGGGAACTCACTACCTCCCGGGATAGCCCTTTCTACTTTGGATGAACTCTGTCAGGAAAATCTTCCTTACATCAGACTCAAGTCTGCCTCTCCAGTCACCAGTCAATGCTTCTAGTTCCCCTGGGGCCAAGTGGCATGCGACTAATCCCTCCTTCACCCAAATCTTAACTTCTCTGACGTAAACATCCTTCAAACAATCCTCTGATGATAAAAAAATCAAAAGACACATAGCATCATGGATTGAGGGTTGGAAGAGATTTTAGAGGCCATCTGGTCCAACCCCCTCATTTTACAGATGAGGAAACTGAGGCCCACCGAGGTTCAGTGACTTGCCCAAGGTCACACAGCTAGTAAATTGGCAGAGACTGCATTTCAATCTGGGTCCCCAGTCCTCCCAATTCAGTACTCTTCCACTATACTAGCTGCCTCGTTAAAGCCTGGGAGGCTAACTAACTTGTTTTTGTGCTCACCTATTTTCAAATGACAGAATATTGTGTGCAGAAAAAGTTCCTAATATTGTTACTGATTTTATTGGATCTAGCACATAATTGTTCTGTAATAAAAAAATGGCAGCAAAGCTGAATCTTATCAGATCAAAGGTCCTTAGCTCCACACATTAAAAAGGTCTTTACTTCAACCAAAACATCTGTGATGTATGTTTTCCCCATAATTAAAAATACTATGTATGAAAAGAATGAAAACTGAACAAGACTATGGGGAAAAAAAGGCATGTTAAAATTAAATCACTGGATTTCAATACCATTTAGGAATGTCAGGTGCATTGTTAAATGGACCCAAAAGGGTGGAAGGGTTGGGAATCTGGTTTTGAATTGAGGGTGGTATGTGAAAGCAAGACAAGCAGTGTGGTTTAATGGCTACAGAGGGTCAGCTTGGGAATCAGAAGTGCTTCTGACATCCTGGATGTATGATGGGGGAGGGGGATGGAAAGAGAGAGATGGGAGAGAGGAGGGGAAGAAAGAGAAGGGGGAGTGAGTTAGGGGAAAGAAGGAGGAAAGAAAGAATCAAGGGGGAGAGAGGAGTGGTAGAGAGAAGGGGAAAGAGAAAGGAGAGATAGAGGAGGGGGAGAGAGAAAAGGGCGGAGAGACAAAGGTAAGAGAAGAAGGGGAGAGAGGAGAGGAACAGGCAGGGGAGAGAGAAGGGGAAGAGAATCAGGAGAGAGAAAGAGGCAGGGAAGAGAGACAAGAGGGAAAGAGAAAAGGGACAGAGGAGGAGTAGAGAGGATGAGGGGAGAGAAAGGAGAAGGAGGCAGAGGAGAGAGAAGCAGAAGAGGGAGAAAAAGGCAGAGGAGAGAGGCAAGGGTAAGAGAAGGGGAGAGAGAGAAAGAGGAAAGAATCAGTGGAGAGAGAAGAGGGGGAAAGAGAGAAGCAGGAGAGGGAGACTCAAGGGAGAGAAAGACAAGGGTAAGAGAGAAGAAGAGAGAGAGAAGGAGGAAAATCAGGGGAGAGAGAGAGAGAGAGAGAGAGAGAGAGAGAGAGAGAGAGAG
>NW_027187369.1:12801983-12807054 GCF_028583685.1 Petaurus breviceps papuanus
AGAGAGAGAGAGAGAGAGAGAGAGAGAGAAGGGGAGAAAGAAAGTGGGGCAGAAAGGAGGCAAGCAAAGCATTTTTTCTGAAATGGTTTTGGGCAGTTGAGTTTTTAAAATAACTAGTGGTTTAATTTCAACAAATGCCATAAGAATGATTAAAATATAGTCTTCCTAACTGGATATTCTCTAGCCAAATACAGTCAATCTAGAACAGCATCAACTACCATAAACAGATAAACAGCTTTGAATCATAGAATTCCTAACTTGGGTTGGATGGGACCTCCCAGGTAATCCAGTCCAACCCCCCCATTTTACAGATGAGGAAACTGGGGCTTCAGAAAACTTGAGTGACTTGCCCAAGGTCACACCGCTCCAAAGAGGAGAAGCTGAGATTTGAGCCCAAATCCAGCCCCTTTCTCCTCTGATCAAAAGATGGGTCACTGGGGCCATCTATTCCCTCCGGTACCTTTTGGGGACAGGCAAATAAAAGACCAAGATGGCCACACATTTAGGAACTGGAGCAGGCACAACACTGTTCCTTTTTGGGTTTTTTTTGAAGCTTAAAAATCCAAGAGTAAACTTCAGTTTCCATGCTTCCCCTGTCTGTGTGATCAGAGATCCCGTTAACCTAGCTTTTCTGGACAGGTCCAGCTAGCTAAATACCATTTCATTGTTTCCCTCCAGCTGTTCGCAGCCCCGCTACAGAGCTACAGAGCTGTTTACCTCTTTCCCCAGAGGAGCTCCTGTCAGAATCAGTGAGGAGGGATAGATACAGAGCTATGCAAATGATTGAGAACCTAGCCAGTGGAGGTCTGACATCAAGAATTTTAGCATGAGGCCTAATGAGATATGGGAATCTCAGAAGGATGGGGCTCAAGGTTGGTAATATTGCCATGTCTATTTTGTGGCCACTGAATTGACCATAATCTTTCAGCCAAATTGTTGTGATTTGTCTTTGTCCCCACCCCCTCCCAATTTGGTTTGGTTTGGTGTGGTCATCGGGGACCCAAATGATCGGGCTGACCATTTGGGGGCCACAACCTCTGGGTGATCTGGCCTATGTCATCGGAATAGGGACAGTGAGGCACAGACTTAGCCAAAAAGTCTTTCCCCCCTGCTCTGTATAGCACAATCTTTTCCTATATTAACCCAAGGGAAGATAAAGATATTTGTCAAAGTTTCCCCAAAGCCCTCTCCTTTTACCAACAGAAATGTCCAGGCTATATTTGACTGGAAAGGCTTGAATTCCCGATTGAATTGGGAGCAGAAGATCGTGGGGCAGTAAATATCCACCCATTTGCTCCCGGTTCTGCCCTCTCAGAGCAAGGCTAATTGTCACCCTGCTGGGTGACAGCCTTTCCAATATATTTCTAGCTCCTTCAAGTAGCCTTGATATGGTATCATCTTGAAACCAATTCACCTCCTCTGGCTACCCTTGGTTTATCAGTGTCTCCCTCACCCCCAAACTGCTCCAGGTGTGGTTTGACCAGGGCAGAGGACAACAGTAGGATCACTCCTCCAGTCCTGAACATTGCCCTGAAGGTCAGAAGTCACATTGCCACATCCCACTCTTGACTCATGTTGAGCTCAGAGTCCACAAAATCCCCACATCTTTTTTTTTTCTGAAGAATGGCTAGTTAGCTACCTCTTCCCCTCGCCTCTTGGAGTTGTAGGTGATTTTTTTAAATCAAGGTGTAATATTTTCCATGAATTTATAATACAGTTCCCCAGACTGAATTCAGACCCATCTTTTAGTCTGTCAGGATCTTTTCATAGCCTGACTTTGCTATACAACATGTTGGTTCTCAGAGCTTGGTGCCAGCTGCAAATTTGCTAAGCATACCATCTATGTGGTGCTATAACATTAGTTACTCACCAGGAAATGTCATACTTTCCCTTCCGATGTCATTTCAGACTCCCTCCTCTCTCTCCCTTACCTGCTGGGAGCTTGGAGGCTATTAGGAGCTCTGCAGGAGGAAGAAAACAGCTGGGGATGCATGGAAGAGGCCTTGGCGTCCCCTTGGTGACAATTCGGCACCCTTGCAATTTGTTTCCCAGTCCTGCCCACCACTTTACCTCTCTCAGTTCATATTTGTGATGGTACAGTCACCAAATCACATTTCCTAATGAGAGTCTCATCACTCTTGTGGGCAGTGCCAACAATGCAGGACTTTTGCCCTGTCCAGTTCACATCAAGGACTGCGTTAGCAGAGGTGCCTGTTTTCTGAAACAGAAGGGACCGGCAGAGAAGATTTAACTCAGGCTTATCTGAAAATTCAGTTTTTGTGCCTATGAGTTCACTAATGAAATGGAAAAGGAGAAACACCAGAGTGTTTCCCTTTCCGACCTCATTCAAATAGGAAATAGGAGATATTTTTCAATAAAACCCTATGGGCAAGTCTCCAAATTTCCCATTTTTAGGGCATGACCTTAAGGCCTTACCCATTCCACAAAAACAAGACAACAGTAAATGAGATCTGATGGTGTGCTTCCCTCCCTCCCCCTTTTCAGTGGATAAGCTTCCCAGTTTATGTGTGTCTTGGGATCTTTGTCCACTCTTCCTGATGCTGCCAGAGCTTCATAAAAGCTTCCTGGGATCCTGTCGTCACACTGAGCCTTCTGCCGTGACTCAGTTGCCTTCTTCCATGGTTAGCCCATTTGGCTGATTTCTAAAGCCCCGGAAAGAAAAATTCACCTAAACTGATGAGTAATTTTACTTATCGTTCATCTGGCAGGTAGCCATCATGTGCCCACTGTGGTCCTGGCTACCGAAAGTTCTTGTGATCCCCCCAAGTTCCTTTAAGGGAACCCAGGCAGACACAATAGAACTCCAGGAGTAGACAAAAATACTGAGCACAGTTCTGAGATGGAGAGTCAGTCTGTGATGATCTAGCTCTAATAATTTTGGTGTTTAAATATCTTGGAGGTGGGGTGAAGTTTGGAGGGATTGGGGAGGGTGGGAGAAAGTCCTGCTCAGAGTCCCAAAGTTTTTTGCTCACAGCATTGAGTCCCCCCCCCCCCCGCCTCCTCCATCCTTAATCAACTAATTTATTTTACAGAGGCAATGAACTGTTTGTAATTGTTTTTGCCTGTGACAAGATGGCCCAGGAAACTGCTTTTGACATCGCTGGCAATCTAGGATTTCCAGGCTGGAGTCGAAGGGAAGTGGGAAGGGAAAGTCCTGCTCTCTATCATCGTCACGGTCATGGCAATGTTGTTGTCTGTGCTGGAGTTCTGGCCTCGGGGGGGCTTTTTGCAGAAGAGCCCGAGCAAGGCCAAGGTGAGCTCCTTCTTGATGCTCTTGTGCATGTACCCATAGGTGTAAGGGTGGAGGCAGCACTGCAGGAAGAAGAGCAGGAAGATGCAGGAGTTGACCCAAGGGGGGGCTGCTCCCACTCCAGCAGAGACGGCGGCCAGCATGCAGTAAGGTCCGAGACACAGGATGAAGGAGGCGATGATAACGAAGATCACTCGGGCAGCCTTGCAGTGGTAAGGATTGGGCTTTGCAGGGCACCTCCGGGGACTGGACTGGAAGGAGCGAGGGATGGGGATGATGCCATCGCCGTCCTCCTCTTCCTCACTACCCTCTTCCACAGCAACATTGCTCTCCTCCACTGGTTCCTGCAGGTTCTGGGGCCTCATGGGATGCACGAGAGCATTCTGCCTTCGGGCTGCTCGGAACACCATCCCATAGCACCCCACCAGGATGGCCACCGGACAGAGGAAGGACAGCAGGATATTCATGACAGTGTAAGAGGGGCTCGAGCTCCAGACGACGACGCACAGGGAGCTGTCCTTGTCAAAATCAATCTCCCCCCAGCCAATTGCAGGTGGAACGCTCTGAATCAGACTGATGATCCAAGTGCCAAGGATGAACATACCTCCCCAGGTGGATGTCATCTTGTTGGGATAGGACAGGGGGTAGATGATGGACAGGTACCTGTCGATGGACACCACGATGATAGTGTTGATAGAGGCATAGGCGAAGACGTGCATCAGGGTAACCATGGTCGTACACAGGTTTTGGCTGAGGGGCCAGAAGGAAGGCAGGGAGCCTGCCACCACCCAGGGCATCACTACGGCTGTCTGGAACAGATCTGCAACGAGGAGGTTAAGGATGAAGCGGTTTGCAACCTGCAACAGCTGGGGCTTCCGACGGAACACCAGCAGCAGCAGGGCGTTCCCCAGGAAGGAGAGGAAGATGAAGGAAGAGAGGAGGGAGATTCGGACTATGCAGTGGAAAAGGCTGATCATGGAGTGCCCCTCACTGACATCGCTACTGCTACTACCACTGCCATTGGCACTGCTGTTGCCTCTGCTAACGCTGCTGTTACCTCCGCTGCCACCACCGCTGACATAAGTGCTGTTGCTCGGATCTCCGGGGAGATGAGTGGAATTACCGAGTTCCTGGGACAGAGACATGGTTCCCAAACTCTTCCTTATGTCACGTAACTTCACGGAGTTTTTGTCTAACGAAGCGTAATGCAGACGATGGTCAGATGCCAGAGGATGCCTTTTCCATTGTCTGTTTTCATCTAAGGTCTGAAGGAGAGTTTAATGTTCATTCCATGAGCCTAAACAAATGTGTGGGAAGAGTTACCCATCCATGAGAAATGGCCTTTACCTCCTCTAATTGCCTCCTTTCCCAAGAGGGGCCTTTACTGATGCAAAACCCCTAGGCCCGAGACAACCCTCTAAGATGGATTCAATTGACACTGTGGTCACACCACATCAGTTATTGAGGAAAAAAGCAGTACCCCACATATGCTCTCCTTACTTAACAGCTTTAACTTGCCTTTTTCTCTTCTGGTACAGTACTGCAGTTTACCATGGAGACCAGCTCTAACTGTAACACTGGCTCACATCGATTTCTTGGTTTCTCATTATAACAGCACCAACTGAAGAATGCAGGGAGGAAACAGGCTGCCAAATGTAGGGGGAAACTGGTAAAAATGAAGAAGTAGCCACTGACAGCTGGGGAACAGCTGTTCTTCCCCTGTGGGGCAATTAGCAGCGGTGGGTGTTTGGGGGAAGCACCACGGGGACCCTTGCCGTGCCCCACGTGGCGGGTCGGGAC
>NW_027187369.1:12807064-12808629 GCF_028583685.1 Petaurus breviceps papuanus
GTAAGAGTTCATAAACAATATCTAGCTAAATTTCAGCTCATAAGAGAGGCAAATAATAAAAGAGGTAAATAGTTAAGAATAAAAGAGGCAAATAGTTAACATTAAGCTTTTGAAGAACGTGGCATGGTCCAAACCCTAGCTCTCCCTGGAATTTTGGGTTTCACGTGTAACCGATACCCACATTCCCTTATCATGCAAGAAGAGAGACAACAAAAAATCTTTCTCCTCCTGAGTTAATCTAAATGGGATTACCTGTTGATGCCCTGCTGTTAGCTCGGCTTGGGCTTCGGCTTCGGCTTGGGCTTCGGCTTGGGCTTGGGCTTCGGCTTCGGCTTCGCTCTTCCCTCCACGCTGATGAAAAGATGCTGGCCAAGGCTCCCTCCTCCTTACCCCACGAGTATTTCAGTCAGGTTCCAGGCTGAAAGATAAAATCCTGTCATGTCCTCTCCTAGTAGCAAGCAGCTTCCTTCCAGTGTCTGGATGTGCTTTGCTAACAGAGAGAGCTGTCTAGCAGCCGAGGGAGCTGAGCGGACCGGCCAGCTCCAGGCTCGGCCACCGTGCCGTCGCTCGGCTCTTTAAGCAAATACCAGCCGCCTTCCGAGTGGGGAAGGTAGCCTCAGCTGACAGCTCACTGATCACGGAGCCTTGCTCTGGGAGATGCGGTTCCCGTGGCTGCCCTTGATTTTTGCAGGAGCCGATGCTTCATTGAGAGGTAGCCTCGGCTCTACCCCACTGTGGCAATGACAACATTTGGGTCTTGGCAGTTAAAGCCATGATGTCAGTGTGAGGAATGACCTACCAAGATTTGGGTCCTGAGGAGGGGGAGGAGGGAGCAAGGTGGGGGGGGTGTCCTCTCTTGGTTTTAGGTGAAGGAAAAATTTTGTCCTTTTTAAACTCGGGGGTTCCAGGGATATATTCCTGCCTTTTTTTTTTTCCTGAGAGCCCAATTCTGATAGACACTATAAGCCGGCTGGCAAGTTAAAATCCCTGCCTGCATTTGAAATACTACCTCTGCTACTGACTACCTGAGTGACCTTGAACAAGACCCCCCCCCCCCAACTCCCCACTACCTGTGTGATTTTCAGCAAGTCGCTTCTCTTCCCAGAGCTCAGTGATCAGTGGCTGCCTGAATGACCCCAAGCCAGTCCCTCCTCTCAGGGGGTCTCGGCTGCCATAGCCGTCAGCTGATGAGGGACTTGTCTTAGAGGGTTCCCCGAGGTACCTTCCAGCCTGAGATTCTATCAGCCGACGTTCCTATAGCAGTTTGCAGGGTGTTTTACAGGCATTTTCTCATTCGAGCCTCACAATAGTCTTTCCAGGGAGAGACCGCAGGCATTACTAACCCCGTTTTAGACTACAAGGAAACTGCAGCTCAGAGGGGTAAATTTTGCCTGTGGTCACACAGCAAATAAGAGTCAGAGGCAGGATTTAAATTAGAGTTTCTCCTGACTTTAAGTCTTATGTTAATAGAGCTGGAAGGGACCTCAGAGACCATTTAGTTGAATTCCCCCCCACGACCACACACACACACACACACACACACACACACACACACACACACACAC
>NW_027187369.1:12808639-12810096 GCF_028583685.1 Petaurus breviceps papuanus
CACACACACACACACACACACACACACACACACACACACACACACACATTACTGAGAAGGAAACTGAGGTCCAAGGAGGTGAAGGATTTTACCCAAGGTCACACAAGTAATAAGGGGTAAAATTATGATTTGAACACTGGACCTCAGCCTCCAGAGCCAGGGCTCATTCATTTTTACCTTTTTCTTTTCTATTATTCTATTATTCTTTATTCATCCCAATCACTCTATTACAAACAATATTAACAATAACAACATTAACCAATATATTATGTCTCACATATATTGATTATCAACAATACCACAATCTCTCAAGGATCTGTAATTTCTTCGGTATAGCTACCCCCTCCACCAGGGCAGACCCTGATTGCTCTCCAACCTGGGAGGGGGTTTTTAAGAGACAGAGAAGCAGTGCAGTGGAAAGAAAGACTGACCGACCAACCAACTGACTGAACATTGAAGCAAGAGTCAGAAAACCTCAATTCAAACCACAGTTGTACCACTAGCTACCTACAGGACCTTGGGCAAGGCATTTCCCCTGCCTGGGCCTCAGTTTCCCCCTCTGTAAAATGAGAGGGTTGGACTAGATGACCTCTGAGGTCTCTTCCATTTCTAGATCTAGGATCCTATGAACATACAGCAATACATTCAAGATCTTGGATTTCACCAGAGGACAAACTTCCTCCACCAAGACTGAATACAAACCATCCCCAATTTTATGGTCTCAGAAGTTGTTGGAAGCTCAGAGAGGTTAAGGAATTTTTCCATGGCCACACAGCCCCTTGTTGCAGGTGCTGCCTC
Source organism: Petaurus breviceps papuanus (assembly GCF_028583685.1). NCBI lineage: Eukaryota > Metazoa > Chordata > Mammalia > Diprotodontia > Petauridae > Petaurus > Petaurus breviceps. Next base: position 12,809,438 of record NW_027187369.1, read on the forward strand.
TGCAGAATTAGATTGCAGTCCCTCTAACTCCAAGGCTGCTCTTTGAGAGATGCTATGGCCAAAATTTTCAGGCTTTGGGGCAAGCCAGGTGTCAGAGCTTGCCTGCCCTTAGGTGGGTGGCATATGAAATCTCCTCCAATCCTCATTTTACAACCTTATTTCAAATCGCTCCCCTTCATTCCCTGTACATTGAGTCAAAACTGGCTATAGCAGCTGTTCCCCCTGGTGCATTCATGGTGCATTCATGTCCTGACCCCTCCCCCCCACCACGACCCTGCTCCCTCAACCCCCAATTCACTGGCTCCTTACCTCTGCCTGTTGAAAGCTGCTCTTCCTTCCCAGCTCAGCTCGAGTTTAACCTCTCTCTCAAAGGCATCTCCGATTCTCTCTGCTTACTCCCCAACTGCAAGTGATCGCTCCCGCCTCCAATTTTCTTCTTTCAACAAGCACTGAAGTTCCGGCTATGTTCTATCGGCACCGGGTTTTCAGAGAAGACAACAATAACAACAGCAACGACAGGGACCACAGGGACGATGACAGAGCCTTTTACAACAAGAGACACTGCTTGCTATGGGGAGGGGCTCGGATACAATTTAAGGAGAGGATATTTGGGAGAGAGAGAGAGAGAGAGAGAGAGAGAGAGAGAGAGAGAGAGAGAG
>NW_027187369.1:12810106-12868308 GCF_028583685.1 Petaurus breviceps papuanus
GAGAGAGAGAGAGAGAGAGAGAGAGAGAGAGAGAGAGAGAGAGAGAGACAGTGAGAGTGAGAGTGAGTGAGCTCTGTGAACTAGTGAGACCAGGAAAGGCTTCCTATAGGAGGTGTACCAGATTCCTCCTCCAAGGGTGATTGTCACTCCACAATGACCATAGTCCATTCCCACTTTCTTCCCCCTCCCCCCCCAAATGTCTTCTCTAAGGCTCTCTCCTTTACTCATTGATCTTGACCTTGTATTTGAATTTTATATGTCCAGGTGTCAATGTGATACAGTGGAATAATCATGGACTTGGGAAACAGGTTTGAGATTCAGATTCCACTTTTAGCATTTATGATCTGTGTAACCTTGGGCAAATCACTAAACTTCTCTTGGCCTCAGTTTCCTTATCTGTAACCTAAAAGGATTGGACTAGAGAGCCTCTGAGGTTCCTTTCAGCTGTCAAGCTATGATCTTATATGTGACCTATGTATGACTTTATCTCCCTGAGCCTCAGTTTCCACATCTGTAAAAAGAGAGAATTGTACTAAATGGTTTCTGAGGTCCCTTTTAGCTCTAAAATTATGATCCTATGTGGTATTCTCCCTATCTCAGGACTATCTGGTCCTTTGAGAGCAGGGTCTCTCATTTTTCATATTTGTATCCCTGCGCAGGGCTTGGGGGTCTTATGTGTCATAGGTCCCCAAGATGTGTGTATTGAATTGATGTGCCGACAACCTTTGGGGAGATGGCAAGTGTCTTGAATTGCCACCGACCCAGGAAAGGGCCTCAGTTCCATAAGATGACTATTCCAGTTGCTGACTTTTCTTTGATGTTCTTCGGTTTCCACAGTCCCTTGAGCTCCTCGGCTAATCGACAAACCTGTTTATTTTTTCTGTGTATGTTTTTGCAGTTTCTGCTGAGTGGCCCCACTATGCCAATAGGTTCCACTTCATGACTCATTTTATCAAGTAGCAGCAAAACATCTGGTCTGTTGGCCAGCCGAACATCTGGTCTGCTCCTATGGTTCTACCCTTGGACAGCTTATAGCAGTTATTTTCTAAAGTATTCTTAGACTGAGAGTCCCCCTAGTAATTCCTTTGTCAACCCACATTTTGAGGGCTAATTGCTGTTATTAACCTCCATGATAATCATCTGTAATAACAATAATTAAGCTATTATTTATAATAGCTTGCTTTTCAGGAGCATTTTAAAAGTTTACAAAGTGCTTTCCTCATAACAACCCTTTGAGCTGGACTCACAGGATCACAGATGACAGCAAGAATGGACCCAGAGATCATGACCATCTCCTTCATTTGACAGAGGAGGAAACTGAGGTACAGAGTAGGGAAGTGACTTGCTCAAGGTCTCACAGGTGGTTAACAAAGATTCTAATTCAGATCTTCTTACCCTGCACCTTTGTTGGTTCCCTTATGGAGGCTATTATTTTCCACATTTTGCAGATGAGAAAACTCAGACTCACAGCAGTTAAATGACTTGCTTGCAGTCAGAAATCTCAAAGGTGGAAGAACAAGGATCCCACCCCAAATCTCCTGACTCCAAACCCACTGCCCTTTCCACTTCATAATGTTGCCTCCAAGCCTATGCTTGTATGGAGAAAAGTGGAAAGGGCAAAAGAGTTGAGGTGGGGGTCTATGGGTATAGAATTTTACATACACAGGAACATCACTAATGTGTTGGTTTTGCTGAACTGCTTTTTTCTCTTTTTAAATATTTGTTACAAGAGAAGGTTCTTTGGGTAGGAGAGGGTAGAGGGATATATTTGAAACTAAAGATCATATAAAAATAAAAACTACCAATAAAAAAAGAATTAAAAAACCCTGGGAAGCAAATCCTCTCCATTTCCAATTGTGTTTTGTGGTGATTCAAATGTTATATTTAAATAAATCCTACTACAGAATGGCAACAGGTCGATTTCATAGGAACCAGAGAAGAAAGTAATCTTCTTAAATAACTTACCTGAAACTCAATAGTGATCAATGTAAGTATTATGCTGGGTTTCAATAAAACAACTTTTCTGCTACAAGATGGGGAAGATATGGTTAGCCAACCATTTTCCTGAAAAAGATCTGAGGTTCTTGGTGGATGGTAAGCTCAACATGAATCAATGGGGTGATATGGCAGCCCCCCCCCCACAAAAGTAAACTGAGATCTGGAGCTTCACTAATTGAGGCATAGCCTCCAGGAATAAGGATGTGATCATCCTGTTGTGTTGTGTCCTGGTCAGATCACAGCTGGAGTACTGTGTTCAATTCTGGGTGCCCCAGTTTAAGAAGGTACAGATGTCCAACACCAAATCCAGTACTCTTTTCTCTGCATTGCAGTGAATTGACCTCCAAGGTCCCTTCCATCACAATATCTATGATCTTAAGCTCCTGTGATGTAAATAACAAAACCAAGCTGGCTTGATTATGTGGACACAGCTTAAATCCTGGACTCATTTACACACCGGTTTTTTTCCCCGTGGTACTTTAAATGCTACACGCACGCTGACTTCTTCATTTCCTAGAATCGTAGAATATATCAGCAATCCAGAGGGGGAAGCTAGCAGGGAGCAGCTGGGAAGGGGGGGTGTCTTTTGGGGGGGGGTCCTGCATTGAACAATTGCCAGACTGAGAAGCAAAGAGGCATTTCGGTTGTGACAGGAGAAACAGTCCCCAAGTCATGGGAGAAGGGAAGGAATTCATAACGTCAGTTTCAGGGAAGGGAGCAGAGAGAGCACACTGTATAGACATCCATTTCCTCCTAGAGCACAGTGAAAGCATGCCTGTCCTATACCCCAAGGAGATCAGAGACACAAAGAAAGGCTCCACATAGACCGAAATATTCATAGCAGTACTTCTCACCGTCTCAAAGAACTAGAAACAAAGTAGATGCCTATCAACTGGGGAATGGCTAAACAAATTGTGGTCCATGGATGTAATGGAATATTACTGTGCTCTAAGAAACAATGAGTATGATGAATACAGAGAAGCAGGTTAAGGCATTAAGAAAGGATGTGAGGCAAAACAAACAGAAACGGGAAAACAACAGCATTATGGTGGTAACTGGAAATGGAAAGAAAAAAATGGTGCAATTAGAACAGATCAATCGAGCAACAAGCATTTAAGTGTCCACCACATGCTAGACACTGGGGAAACAGTCAAATATGAAACAGTGCCTGCCCTCTGAGAGCTCACATTTTATCATGACCCAGGGTCTGCCCTCAGCTAGCTTACATTTTATCATGATCCAGCATGGCTGAGAAGAGATGAAAAGATGCACCTCCCTTCTTTGAGGAAGCAAAGGACTATGGGTGCAGAACATGGTATGTTCTGTCAGATTCATTTGACGTGTTGGCTAGTTTTGATGAACTGTCTGTTCAAACCCCCCCCCCCTTTTCCTTTTTATTCTTTGTCACAAGTAATGGCTCACTGGTTGGGGGATGAGGATACATTCAGAAACGAAGGTGATGTAAAGATAACCATTATCCATAAATTTTAAAAAAGACAGAACTAAGCAGAATCAGAAAAATAACATTATACACAATAAGTACAATGGTGTAAATAAAGGATCACCAAGTGAAAATTGTATTCTGAATAAGGCAAAACAAAACAAGCCCCCAAACCCAATAACAGACCAAGAGAACAGATAATGAAAACTACCTCCTTTATAGCAGCAGAGGCAGGGGGCTACGAGAGCCAGATGTCACGTACATTGTCAAACAGGGTCACTATAGTGACTGGTTTTCTGTTTTTGTTTTTTTGCTTAACGAGGGAAGGTTCTTTGCTACGAGGGAAGGTTTAATTCTGGGGTGAGTAGCGGAGTGGCAATGGTGATCTTCAGAAATGACAGGGATACAAGAGAACAAAAGACACTAAGAAAATATTTTCTTTTTAAAGAGAGGAAGGAAGACGGGAAGAAGGAAAGAAAGAAAGATACCGCTGGCCATAGGTCGGTGCAGGAAGGTGACAAGGGAATGATATGACCTGTATGAGGATGGAAACACACTGAGAAGGGGATCTGCAAGCATACATACGTTCATCGGCATCTAGCCGATACTAGGGGAACCCGTCAATTCTCTCTCAGTGAGACACTGTAGCTACCCTCGGTGGTATCTAGCTTGGTGGAGAGTGAAAAGGAAGAGGGAGAAAGGAAACTGTCTGTGTACGTACATACACCAATGCAGATAGCACAGCCAGCACTGCACTGCAGGAAGAAGCAGTATTGGGAAATGGTGAAGAAGAGCTCACCCAGCTGAGGACTTGGCTGGGTGCAGGTGACCCTGTGGCCCGGGCTCTTGTGTTCCGAGGGGGCACTGTATCACTCTGCCTCCCAAAGAGGGTGTGCGCTGAAAAGGAAAGGGGAGAGGGTGGGGGAGGGGGGAAGCTCTGTCCGCGGTCCACCAAGCTAGTTACCATAGAGAGAGGCAATTGAGAAAAGCAGCAGTTTGCGGGAGACAAACCCAGCGGGTCAGAGACAAAATCCAAGAAGAAAGGCTATAGTAAACACCCTGGCTGCAAATGTACACCAGTACCCGAAGTTCAAGCAACAAGCGAGATGAAGAGGTCTTCGTATTATTTGACCGTATGGGTATCTCTGAGACATAGTGGGGATAAGCCTCAGGACGAGAAAGTGACTCTGAATAGGGTATTTCTTATTCAGAGGAGACAGGCTGGGTAAAAAAGGCGGCCGTGGTGTGTGTGTGTGTGTGTGTGTGTGTGTGTGTGTGTGTGTGTGTGTGTGTGTGTGTGTGTGTGGTGGGGAAAGAGGGGACAGTAAGCATCACACATTAAGAAGAAGACAAACTTGGGAACAAATCTAGTAACCAGACCAAGGTTGGAAGTATGGTGAGCACTTGGGTGAAGCTAAGTGGGAGGAGAAATAGAAGCCATTTTGTCATCCAGTATGCTACAGATCACCTGGACAGAAAAGAAATATGAGGTCAGGAAGCGCATCACAAGCCTGGCATGGAAGCATGATATATTGGTGATGAGGGACTTCTATTATTCAGACATCTGCTAGAACTCTCTCTCTCTCTCTTTCTCTCTCTCCCTTTGTTTCTCTGTCTGTCTCTGTCTTTCTGTCTGTCTGTCTCTGTCTTTCTGTCTGTCTGTCTCTCTGCCAAAAGTGGGGCAGCTAATAATGTTTTGATTTGCCTTACTGATAATTTCATTTTTCAAAGTGAGAGGAATCAACAAGGGGGAAATCTATACTATAAAAATTGGGAGTACCTGGTTATTCAGGTGGGAATGAGGGGAACTTTGAGGGGAAATGACCATTTCCTCCCAGAGTTTGTGACTGAGGCAAAGAAAGCAGGGCATAGTCTGACATGAATCCTAGACTTTGGGAAAGGAGATTTCAAACAGTACCAAGGAGTAGAAGTTTGTGGATTAAAATGCTACAAGGGAAGTCAGCCCTGAAAGGATGGGAGATGCTCAAGAATAAGATTCTGAAGGCACAGAGGGAAACAACAAATTGGATAAAGGTATAAAGACCAGGTTTAGAAAATTTGCAGATAACACAAAAACTGGAAGGGAGAGCTAATATTCTGGATGTCAGAACCAAGATATAAAAAGATCTCAGTAGGCTAACACATTGGGCTGAAACTGTTAAGATATATTTTAAGAGGGATACACTTTGGTTCAGAAAAATCAATATCACCAGAACGACGGGAAGGAAGGGCTAGCTGGCAGTTTGTCCGAAAAAGATCTGGGGGTTTTAGTGAACCAGAAACTCAGAGTCATCACTGAGATGTGGCAGCCAAAGGGAGAGTCCAGGAATAAGGAAAGTAGAGTCCTGCTACTGTCTGCCCTAGTCAGACCACATCTCAAAATCTGAGTTGGAAAGGCCAACTTTGCCTCCCCCCCCAACCTCCCCACCTTACAGATGAGGAAATTTCAAGCTAGAGAGAAAGTGATTTGCTTGAGGTTACACAGGTAGTAAGGTACGGAACTGGGATTGGAGCTCAAGTCCCCCACATCCAGTGTGCTTTTCTCAAGACTGTGCCACCTGGGGTATCCTTCTTGGTCCTGGGTGGCCAGTTTTAGGCAGAACATTGATAAGCTGGAGAGTGTGGGGAGAAGGGCAGCCAGGGTTAGGAAAGTGCTTGAGTCCAGGCCATCTGTTGATGGGACTGCAGATGTTTAGCCTGGAGAAGAGAAGACTGGGGGGAGAGGGGGAGGGAGAGGGAAAACAGGCATGCTAACTGTCTTCAAATAGCTGAAGAGCTCTCTGTGGAACCAGGGATTTGAATTGTTCGACTTGGCCCCAAAGGGCAGAAGCAGGAATAATGGGTTGGAAGTTGCAGAGAGGCAGATTGAGGACTTGATGGAAGGAGAAACTTCCCAATCGGTAGAGCCATCCAAAAGTAGAATGAGCTGCCTTGGAGAAATCTGGCAGCATAGACCCGGCTCAGCATCTGGTACCCGGAGTGATGGTGACAGCTTCAGTCTCCGGCAGATAATATTCTCCTTTCTGGATTCGGGCATTGCTTTGTAACAGCTCATGTATACGAATGAGTACTGAATGGTTAATGCAGACCCCCTTGGCACCTTCCAGGGCTAGTGGAGGCGGCATGAAGACTCAATGCGCGCTTAGCCAGGGTAATTTATGTCCTGTTCACCATAAGGAACACCGGGGCTGGCTGACATCACAGACAGTGGGAGCTATCAGAAGAGGGCCCTGGGGCCCCTTGGTTTACAGTACAAGGACAGATTCATCAAGTGCCCCCAGGTGCCTGCTTAGATTTCTGCTGTTGCTGGCTAACTTGCTGGAAAGAAGCTGCAGAAAGAGCTTGAAATAGATTCTACAGAAAAGGAGATTGTGTGTATGTCTTTTTTTTTTCATTTAGGAAAATATTTCTGTCACGCTCTGATAGCAGTAATAGAGAGAAAGCCATCCCTATCAGCTCAACATTTTAATTGGATTAGTAACTCTTTTCCCCTCCCTGCTAGAAAAGGGGAGAATATTCCTAAGTGGCAGGGACTGGGAGAGACAAGAGGGAGAGAGGGAGGACCTGGGAGGCCAGGTCAGGTTGGGCTCTGACACATACTGACTTTGTGACCTTGGGCAAATCTCCTAACCTCTCTAGGCCCAAGGCAGTTCTCTGAAATTATAAATTATTACTCTTAATCTGCCTCTATGGAGAGACTTTGCACGCCCACATTGCACTGCTGAAATCACCGTTTGAGAATAAAACCAAAACCCAAATGAGAAGGAAGCTTGTAGAAGAGAAAGAAGAGTGATGTGGGGACAGGAAAGCTGGGCTTAAATGGTACATCTGTTGCTTACTAGTTGTGTGACCTTGGGCAAGTCACTTTCTCATATGGAAAATGAAGAGGCTGGACCAGATGGCTTCAAATGTCCCTTCTAGCTCTAAATCTATGATCCTATGACCTTGGGCAAGTCCTCAAAGTTCTCTGAACCTCAGTTTCCTCATCTGTGAAATGAAAAATATAATAATATGTACACTGGCTACCTTATGGTATCAAGTGAAACGGAAGTGGCCTGTACACCCTCAGGTTCTGAAAGGAGGTCATATATATACAGACACACACACATATATATACACACAAACATACACACACACATACACACACACATATATATACACATACACAATTAATTAAATAAATATTTGTTATTGTTTAGTCATTTTTCAGCTGAGTCTGACTCTTCATGAGTCCATTTAGGATTTTCTTGCCAAAGATACTGTAGTAGTTTGTCATTTCCTTCTCTAGGTCTTATATTATTGCCACCTAAATGAGAAAAGGTGGCTGGGAGGGTCACATGGAGAGAGCAGATTGGAAAAAGACCTTGATCAGAGTACCAGTTTGTATGGCCCCCAAATTCACTCAAGAACTGGGAGAAGATCAGAATGGAGATTGGCGGGCTGGCCTGGGAGCCAGGAAACCTGGGTTTAAGTCCCATCTTGACCATGCACTGACTCTGACCCCTGGCAAGTGATTTTACATCTCAGTGGCCCAGAGCACCCTCTGAGGTTCTAAATTTCAGACAGTGGTGGGAGTTTCTATTAGCCTTTGGAATATGATTAAAAAAACCCCAACATTATCCTATGTGAGGCTTATATCAATCCTGACTAGTAAGTACCAATATAATACTTACTTTAGAACTGAGAAAATGGATTTGAGAGAGAGATTAAGTGACTTGCCTCCAGTTCCACAGATAGGCTAGTAAGTACGGACACCAGGATGTGAACTCAGTTCTCTCTTGACTCTAGGTCCAGGCAGTGCCTAGTCTTCTAAATCACCTGGTCTTTCTACAAAAAGGAGGGTGGGATCATTAGGGACAGTAGTCCTAGGAGAGGCAGTGGTAGATGACATATGGCAAGCTGGCCTTGAAATCAGGAACTTCCAGTCTTGCTTTTGACACCTCAGTTTCCCCATCTGTAAAATGAGGAGTCCACAAGTTAAAGGGGAGATGACCATCTGCATGGGTGTAATGAAATCACAGGAATGAAATCAGTCAATCAAGTCTCACCCACGCCACCCAATCCTGCCACAGAAACATCATGTTTGCTGTCATACTTCCTTCTTCCAGTTGACTCCTCAACCAGTTGTGAGTTTGGGGGGAGGAAGAAGGTAGGCCATATCCTTATAAGGAAGTGCCACAAAGGATTTTTTTTTCAATTTCTATTTCTTTTTGTTTGTTTGTTGCTTGTTTTTTTAATTTTTTTTTTTTTGCTTTTTGGAAGGCAATTGGGTTTAAGTGACTTTCCCAGGGTCACACAGCTAGTTTTTGTGCTAAGTGTCTGAGGCTGGGTTTGAACTCAGGTCCTCCTGACTCCAGGGCCGGTGCTCTATACACTGTGCTACCTAGCCGCCCCTTATTTCTTTTTTTTTTTTAATTTTTTTGATCTTTATTAACTTGTTTACTTTTAGTTTACAAAATTCATCTCCACAATTCCTTGAGTTTGAAATTTTCTCTCCCTCCCCCCCCCCATCCCATGGCAGCATAAATCAAAGTATCTGCAAATACTTTCACATTAGACATTAGTCAGGTTATAAAAGAAGGATTGTATCAGATGGAATGAACAATGGTAAAGAGGAAACAAAACCAAACAAGAAAAAGAAAGAGAGCAGGTAGTTTGCTTCAGTCTGGATTCAAACTCAGTTCTTTCTCTGGATGTAGACATCTCTTGCCATCATGACACTTTTGGGGGTGACTTATAACCCTGAATTGCTGAGAAGAGCCCAGTCTATCAAAGTTGGTCGTCACACATATGTTGTGTCTGTAATGCCACAAAGTATTTTTTTTTGCTTTTTGGAGGTCAATTGGGGTTAAGTGACTTGCCCAAGATCACACGGCTAGTTTTTGTGTTAAGTGTCTGAGGTTGGATTTGAACTTAGGTCCTCCTGACTCCAGGGCTGGTGCTCTATTCACTGTGCCACCTAGCTGCCCCTCAAAAAGTATTTCTAAGGAAAGAAATGAAGGTATCCCTCAAGACCAGATAAACCAAGGTCCATAATTATCCTAAGTCCCATTTCTACAATGCTTTGAGTCTTGTAAAGTGCTTTCCTCACAACTACCCTGTAAAAATACCAGAATTGTGATCTCCATTTTACAGAAGAGGAGAGCAAAGCTCCAAAAAATTGTGACTTGCCTAGGATCAAACAGTTAGAAAGCATCTGAGGCAGTCCTCCCAATTCCAAATTCAGGACTCCATCTACCATCCCAGCCGGTCTCCCATCACCAACCTGTTCTTCTCTCGGAGCCTGCAGATGTTTCTGGGAATGGCTGTGGGTGCTTCTAGGAGGAGCTGAGTGATGGAAAACACATGGTAGGAGGAGCCTGCATACTTGACCAGTTCTGTGGGCTGGAACTTGAGGGTGAGTTTGTCTCGCTTCAACTCAAGTTTCAGCATGGCCCAGAGGCAAGGGATCTGGGTCGAGAGGCAGGAAGCCTGGCATACAGTCCCAACTCTACCAAGAAGCAGTTGCATACCCTTAGGTAAAGCCCTCTCCCCCTCTGGGCCTCAGTTTCCTCACCTGTGAAATGAAAGGGTTGGACTAGATGATCCTCTGGTCTAAAGGGCTCTTCCCACTCAAACATCTGAGGATTCTGGGCATACTCAATGATGCCAAGCAGCTGTTTGGTTGGAGGGGGGCAGATCAAGGTCAAGGACTGGGAAAGGATTCAGTCTGTTCTCAAGCTTGGATGGCTACCTTTTCCCATCAGCAGGGTCCTGCCAAACATGTTACCCTGGTCATGGGAAAAGTGCTGGGATGGGACAGACTAGTCCTGCCATAAGGATTGGTTTTAGTCCTTCTACTGTGTGACTGAAAGCATTTTTTAATGGCCCCCCATTTTTGGGTTGGGGATTAAGTAGCAGGGCTGGTAAGCCAAGTACTATGTTGGAAGACATGGTGGAACAGTAAAAAGGGAATGTAAGGGTCTCCTTTTTACTTAGCCATGTATACCAGTTTCTGGAAGAACCATCACTAACACAGGACAAACAGAGATAGGGCAAACTTAAGGCAGAGCACACTTACTCCCCATGGCAACTACTGTCTTCATGCCTCGCTTCATCATTTTCTGGTGCTATCTCTTTTCTGGGCCCACCTTCCTATTCTCCATTCTCTTGGCCCTTGTGGGCCAGACTCTCTGGAGGACAGGCTAGCCCCTGTCTTGGCATGACTACATTCACAGTTGGTCATATTTTGTGTCAACCTCTCCCCCCCCCCCCCACCAGGTGCAGTTATGACTAGTTATAATTCTGGTCTCTTTCTCCCTCTCTCTTTTCCTCCAAGATTACGCTGTATAAACCTGCCACAAAGAATCATAGCATTTTTCTAGAATAAAGTGTTTGGGGGCCCTGACCAGATGATCCCGTCAGGTTCCTTCCAGCTCTATGACTTTACAAATTACCTCCAGCATGAAGTTATCAGCCAGTGACCTAATTGATATCCAAATTTGCTCTCACCTGCAAGAACATTCCCACTTTGTGAATCAGCCCAAGAGAAGATTCATTTAAAAAGTAATGAATACTAAGATAAGTCTCTTCCCTTCTCTGGCCTTCTGATGTCTGCATGCCCTTCCAGTTCTAAGTCTAGAGGTCCAGATTCTGTAACAGAATGTGAAACCCGGGCTCCCACCAGGCCTACTCTCACAGCATCCTAGGCCAAAAACATTCTTTTTTCGGGGGAGGGGCTGGTGGAAATACTTCTTTGGCTGGCAAATGGGGAGGGGAATCCATGGGTTTCTGTTAGGCCAGCCAAATTCGATGGAGAGCAGCCAGGAAAAGGAGCAAGCAAGACAAAGGCTCAATTGAGGGGGAAAGTATGTCCAGATGCAACATGGTGGCATTTGTGAGGGTGAAGACCTGATTTGAGCTCAGAACAGCTTGGAAAAGGTGTTGACCTAGAAATGATGGAGTTACTGTGTGTGTAGGAGAGGAATGCTCTCCACATCTTGCTTCTTGTTGGAAGGAGAGAGACAATTCTTTCTCCCCCCCTTTCCCCCGCCAAGGAAGCTCTCCCATTAGCACTATGGGTGATGGTAGGCCAAGAGACAAAACCTAAGTACCAAGCAGCGTCCTGGGCTTCCGGAAGTTGAGGCCAAAGTAGGGCCAGGTCCAGCGTCCTAGTTTGGACTCCCTCTTTCTGGTCTTCAGAAGGAGACTCTTTAGAAGGCTAACCATGGGTGACTATTGGCACTCACACAGAACCACTCTAGGGGATGCAGCTTTTAGGAGACTGGGCTAGTGGTAGAGCTTTGGCTTTTCCAGGAGTATTAGGGGGGGGGGCCCAAGCCTTTCAAGTCAAAACTCCTTGGGAGTCCACAGACCAGGAGGAAAGGGCTGAGCTAATTGGACTTAATTGTGTCAGCCTGAAGCGTCTGCTTAGTATGATGGATTTCCCTTTGTTCTTGACCCTGGAAAAATAGAGGGAGTGGGGTAGAGATTATGAGTTATGGTGTGTCAAGTATCAAAGCCATCACTAGAGTTTGGGACAGGGGCAGGTTGGGGGCAGGGGAAGGTCTTGGCTGGCCCAAACCAAGCCCTTTGCTTTTCTAGAGCAATGCATCATTTTTGGGAGCTGGTCAGAGATCAGTTAATAATAAGAAGTCACAGAGACAGGGGCTGGGACAAAAGCAATCAATGTATTTGATGTGATGAAAGGGAAAAAAAGCAACCCAGAGGACATAGATTTAGAGTTGGGACCTTAGCGGCTATCAAGTTCAACACATTCTACAAATGAGGAAACTGAGGCCCAGAGAAGTTAGGTGGCTTGCCCAAGACCACATAGATGAGAAATGGCAGAGTCTAGATTTGAGCCCAATCCATTTCCCAGTGCACCATGGACAATTCTGGGCTCCAGAAGTATTTTCTAGGTTTAAGCTCTACCTCCAGCACATACTGGCTGTGTGATACTATATGATCTCTCAGGCCAGTGGGGTCCAACTCCAATAGAAACAGGGACCACTAAACGGTACAGAAGAATCCCTATGGGGCTGCATACTGGCTTAGTTTTAAAATTTAAGGTTATCTATCTTTTGTTGTCCTTTTACTTATTTTGTTAAATATTTCCCAATGACATTTTAATCGGGTCCAAGACAGACTCTGGAGTGTTGTGGGCTGCACATGGCTTATGGTTAGTGGCCCTGTGTTGAACACTTCTGCTCTAGGCAATTCTCTCCAGATTGTAAATTCACAGAGAAGGTACCAACCTGATCTGGTAGAGGGAATTTCCTCACCTATGAGTTCCCAATGAAATCACAGGTCCAGTCTCTATTCTTTTGAGTCTATAGGCTGTAAATCAAGTCATATTTATATTTATTTATTCAATATTTACTTATTGACAATTGGGATTAAGTGACTCGCCCAAGTGGTCACACAGCTAATAAGTGTCAAGTATCTGAGGTTAGATTTGAACTCAGTTCCTCCTGACTCCAGGGCCAGTGTTCTATCCACTGTGCCACCTAGCTGCCCCCTCAATGAGTATTTCTTAAAAAGGCCTACTGTAAGGCCACAAGCAATGTGTGTGTGTGTGTGTGTGTGTGTGTGTGTGTGTGTGATATAAAGGCTGGGGTTACATAGAAAGGCAAAACCCAACCAAAATGAGTAGTTCCTCTCAAGGAGCTCCCAGTCTAATGGTGAAGGTTACACAAAAGATTATGATCTGTATTGATGGGAGAAATTTTCACAGGTTCATTGCACATTTCCTCAGAGTCAGAATTATTCACTTTGAATCCCTACTCTGCCTGGCACTAGCTTCGTGGCCTGGGACAAGTTTCTTAACCTCTCTGGGCCTTCCTTTCTTCCTCTATCAAAACAGGGCCTATTCAATAACCCACTTCTAAGGCCCCTTCCAGTCCTGCTCCTTCCTAGGGATTCAGAAGATGGGGCTAATAGCACCTGTCCCCTGCCTCCCTCCCCCTTCCGGATTTTTGTGAGGTGCAAATGAGATAATGTGTAGAAAATGCTGCCTAAATGCCAGCTATTAAATTAATTACATGAAATGAAAGGAAATTAAATGTAACTCTCTTTTCAGCTTTTGCTGCATTAGGCCCAACTCGTGTGTTTCCCTGATAAGCTGGAGGCCCAATATGCTTACCCACTGTTGTTTTTTCCTTCTTGAGTTTCTGGCACCATGCCCAATCCTTATTGATGGGGAGAATGTTTTGTTCTTCTGTTCGGTCCAGCTCCGGAATAAGAGGCTCCTTCCTGACACCAAAGTGGGGGGGGGCCCTTGGCTCCTTGGCTTCTCCTTGGCTCATTGTCTCTGCCTGGGTAGAACCCCAGAACTTGGGTATCTGCCCCCCCACCCCCAAGCATAACCACCAGTGGGACTCAAAACATAAACATTTTCTTTAGAGAGGCAGCATGGAACAGCTGCTCCAGTGCTGGACCCAACAACAGAAAGGCCTGGGTTCAAATCCCACTTGTGAGTTATGAGCTGTATAATGATGGGCATTTTGCTTTGCAATCCTATGCCTTGGTTTCCTCAGCCTGAAAAATGAGGCTTATCGTAACACACAGGCTTGTTGTGAGGTTCTGAGAGATAACAGAAGTCAAGTACTAGGCACTCAGCCCCTATGCCAATGCCAGTTTTTATTTGTATTCTAGCATCTGAGCCTGTAGAAGGGTGAGAGGTCCCCAGAGGGCCACGGGCCCTCCAACGACCTCTGTGAGAGCCCCGGGATTAGTGCTTCCACTTGGGGTTTCCCTTCAGGGTCTCTCGGCCAGGGAACCTTTGTGGGCACCATGCTGTCTTTCTTTTCTCCAGACATGCTCTCCCTGGGAGCCACCAGTCACTGGTCCTCCATGCGAAACTCTCTCCTCGAAGCTCCCTTGCTGACTCTCCCAGTTCTGCCACTCTCTAGCAGATGGCACTCATCGCCTTCCCCTGGGGACCAGCTCTCTAGCTGCTAGCACATATGGAGTAACTACCTGGGAGTCTCAGTCTCTGTTTACAGCTCACAAGCACACCTCAGTGCCAATGTCAGTGTCTGAGGGCCTGCATTCCTTTGAAAATTCATTTTGGGAGCCCCAAAAAGCCAAGCAAAGGCAAATCCTCTCTGTACACTAGAGTTTCTCATCCCTTAGCTTTTTTGCCCAAAGTTCTCTTTGGGAAGAAAGCCTCCTTGCCTGTTTCCCTTGAGTGAGTGTTTTCCATTCATGGTGGGTCAGTCCCCTCTCCTCCAGCTTCATGATATAGGCTTCTCCCACTCAGTCTCGGGGTCAGAGGGGCACCCCCTTTCTCTCCCCACTTGGCTGCATCTGAGTGGAATTATTCAAATTCCCCTGTGGCTAGAAGACATGAGGACATGCATCTGCTCTCTTTGGAAGGAGTGCTGGGGACCAGTGGTGTGAAATATGGCAGCTCTGGTCAACCTGTTGGTTGGTTTTTCTCATGTGCTTTTTCCTCTGTTCCAGAGGAAGGCTCACTTCTACGAGTGGTATGGCTGTGATGTTATAATGAAAGATATTAATAAAATTTGCACCATTTCATTTTACTTTTGCTGATGCAACATCTTTATGTAAGTCCTTCCTGAATGTATGCCCCCTCTTTCCCTCATCCAGTGATACATTCCTGGTAATAAAGATTTAAAAAGAAAAAAAAGCAGAGTCTGAAATATTCTATACCCATGATCCCTCACTTCTGTAAAGAAGGAGACAGGTACATTTTCTTACATCTTTTCTAAACTCGATCACTGTATAATTACACTGGGTGGGTTTCTTTTTTTTTCCAGGTCTTTCTGTTGACATTGTTGAAGTCATTGCAGAATTGTTCTCCTGGTTCTGCCAGCTTCACTCCATGTTGGTTCATAAAAATGTCCCCATATGCCTCTGAATTCTTCTTATATGTAATTTTCTTACAGCACAGTACTGTTCCATTATGTTCACAAATCACAAACATTTTTTAGACACTCTCCAATGATGGGCATCATTTTATTTCCAGTTCTTTGCTACCACAAAAAGTGCTACTATAAATCTTTTGGCATATGTGGTACCTTTTTTTGTCTTTGACTTCCTCGGGGTATATGACTATTACTGGGATGTCTGGGTCAAATGGTATGGATACATTAGTCACTTTCTTCACATAATTGCAAATTACTTTCCAGAGTGTGGACCAATTCTCAGCTCTCCCAAACACTGTATTAGAGTGCCTTTCTTTCCACAGCCCCTCCAACATGTACTATTCCCATCTGTTGTCATTTTTGCCACTTCGTTGAGTATGATATGAAACCTTCAAGCTGTTGTGATTTGTATTGCTCTTATTAATAATTTGGATCAGTCTTTCTTTCATATGATTGTTAATGGTTCGCAATTCTTCTTTTGAGGATTGTTTGTTCATATCCTTTTACCACTTATTTGTTGGGGATTGGCTATTATTTGTGTAGATATCTTGAGTCACTGGAATGGCTGTGATAAAAAAATTAAAAAATAAAAATTAAAAAAGGAAAAAAAACTAAAAAGAAAAATTTAAATTCACTTCAATGACAAAAAATACAAATTACGTTGAGATAGTTTCATTGAGGAGTTCCAAAAAGGGTAAGGAGTCAGAGCCAGCTCTCCTGGCACTTGCACCCATGCCAACAATCCAGTTTGTGCTTAGGGTGGATGGGACAATGAGGACTGACTAAAGAGAGTAAGTAAAACTGATCAATTCTGTCTTATCTGTCAAGTACGATGTTCTTTGGAATAAAAGACAGACAAAATGGCTAACAGGCAGCCAGCTTTCAATATAAATAGGGAGGGAGTGAGAGAGCACCTAGTTAATTTTGATGAAGTCAAGTACTTGTCCTAGGGGAACCATATCTTAACATATGAAAAGATATGGAGTCTGCCTACTCTGGGCCAGTGAACTTGACTCTGATTGCTGACAAAACTCAAGAATGTTTTATTAAAGTGATAGATAGTTAAGTGAAAATCTAGAAGAGAAAGCAATGATGGCTAACAGCTAGCATGGCTTCATCAAGAACAAGTCATGTCAGAATAACTTCATAGCCTTAAAAAAAGTTGCTGCACAAAAAATGCTGCTATAAATACTTTGCCATATGTGGGACCTTTTTTCTGTCCCTGACTTCCTTGGGATATGTGACTAGAACAGGGATCTCTGGGTCAAATGGTATGGCTACCTCAGTCACTTTCTTCCATAATTGCAAACGATTTTCCAGAATGCTTGGACCAATCCAGAGCTCCACCAGTTGGAGATGCCTGGTTTCTCACAGCCCCTTCAACAATGACTTTTCCTTTGCTTTCCACAAGGTCTCCTTGGTAACTTGACCCTCTGTTTCTCATTCCTAATGGTCCAAGGCTCTATCTCCATCCTCCAGTCTCTCTCTAGAGGAAATGAGGGCCTAGATTGAGGGTGGGGAGTGGGGTGGATAAAGAAGTACATTTATCTCCCAGCTGTATTTCTCCATACATTTTCTGTGCGTGCTAGTCTCCTTTACTCCTGTGTATAATGCACAATCTTCTATATTTTTGGTTTCCAGAGGAGGACCAGATCCTGTCCAATCTTGACTTATGTGATTGAGGTAGGGGGTTTGCCTGAGAATCTGAAGAGGGAGAGGATAAAGCTGGGCGGAGCAAGGGAGGAGAAAAGCCATCAAGGAGGAGATGGCTGGAGACCCTGAAGGTGAAGTGGAAGAATTTACCAGGAAATGATATGCTGGGAATATAGGGCTTGAGGAAAATGAGGATGAGTTAGTTCCATGACATTGGAACATAGGATGGATGAAGAGGAATGGTATAAAATAAACCAAGAAAGGTAGATGGGAGCCAGACTATAAGGAGTCATAAAGAGGAGCTTACTTTATATCCCAGACGCAACATAGAGCTATGGAAGGTTTTTGGACAGGGGAGTGACAGAGCATTTCATTGAGCAGATTATCTTGAGAACTATGTGGAGGATGGATTGGAGAGTGTCAGAGGCATTTGGGGTTAGAATTGGAGGCAGAGACCAATTAGGAGACACATCTAGTGGTCCAGGGGTAGAGGTGATCTGGGTCTGACCTTGGGTGGTGACTGTGAATGGACACAAGGGGACAGTTGGGAGAGATGTTAGTTGACAAGATTTGGCAACTGATCACACCTGGGGGGTGAGGGAGAGTGAGAAAGTGAGGATTCCTCAGAGGTTGTGAACTTGATTGAGTGGAGGGATGGTGTTGCCCTCAACAGAGATAGGGAAAATGAGAAGGAGGGCAGATTTAGGGAAGAATGGATGAATGAATGAGTGAATGAATGAAAAGCATTTACTGAGAGCCAACCTTAATGCCAAGCACTGTGCAAAGTGTTGGGGATGTGAATACAAAAGGGGCACAGTCTCTGCCCTCTGAAAACTTAGATTCTAATAGAACACAACACATATAAGGGACTACTGGCCAGGGAAGAGTGGAGGAGTCAGTTGATACTGATCCATTCCAGAAATAATGGCAGTGTTGATTTGATTCCAGTTTTTGACATGTTATTTGAAGTGCCTGCAGCTGCCAGGTGCCTATGTCCGGCCTGGTGATATCCAGCAGCTAGAGGCACTTAGGTAACAGTGGATGAGACCTGGAGTCAAAATTGGTCAAATGTGACCTTAGACACTTTACTAGCTGTGTGACCCTGGGCAAGTCACTTCACCCTGTTTGCCTCAGTTTCCTCATCTGTAAAATGAGCTGGAGAAGAAAATGGCAAATCACTCCCACATCTGCCAAGAAAACCTCAAATGGGGTCAGTAAGAGTTGGACAGGATTGAACAACAACAAAATATCCAGCCTTCCTTTTCTATGGATAAGGAAACCGAGACCCAGAAGCTAAAGTAACCTTCCCAAGGTCACATAGGTGACAGAGTCAGAATTTGAACCTGGATCTTCTGACTTCCAATCCAGTGTTCTTCCTGGAGAGGCAGTGTAGTACAGTGGGAAGACTGCTGGATCTCCAATCCAAAGACCTGGGTTCAAGTCCCAGCTCTGCCCCTTACTGATTGATCATGGGCCAGCCAAGTCACTTAAGTTGTCCCGGCTTCAGTTTTCCTATGGGGGTGTGGGGTGTTGGTACGGTGAGTTGAGTGCTAAACTTGGCTTCAAATGTTACCTCACACTTATTAGACATGTGTCCCCAAGTAAATCATTTGGCACCACGCAGTTTTCTCTGTGAGCAGAAATGATGGTAAGGTACAATGCTTTATGAGGTGTTTGAACTGTGACTTCCTGGGATGTGCTTGGCTGGCCTAGACCAACTCCTTGCACACCTGAGTGTCTCAGGGAGAGTATGCCAGGGCTTAGTTGAGTAGTCTTGGGGTCTGCAGGAATGTTTTAGGCTGGAATAGGGGTAGTGGTGAACAGAGGAGTGCAGATTCCCCAGCCAGATAAAGGGGAGAGAATGATTGTGATGCTGGGGTGTGTGTGTGGGAGGAGGGGAGGAAAGGCTCCTTAACAAAGAGTGGGGAATGAAGTCTGTGCTAGTTTGCTTTAGGTAGGGTGGGTGAGATGATTCATAACTGAAATACAGATGACCTCACTGGTTTGTTAGGGATGCTCGCAGTTGAGTCTGCCCCTTATGAACCATCTTCAGATTTGGGCTTTACTGGTGGCTCATCAAATTGCTGTGTCCTGTGCAATTTTTTCCTTCCAGCTTTAGGTGGCTTTCGTTTTTCGCTCAGGGCTGTCACCTGGGCAGCCTAAAGCAGGGCAGGGGGCCTAGGGTCCTCCCTGAAACCCAGATTCAAGACCTTGCCCCTCCCCCACCCGCAGTGCTTGGGATGGCTCAGGTGGGAGCCTGGGCTCTAGGCTGGCATCGGAGGGGAGGAGGGGAGGGAAGAAGGCCAATTCTGTGGCCACAGTGCCATCTGGTGTCCAGGACACGTCGCTGCAGCGTTCGCCCTCCATTGACAAGAGCGATCGGTCCATCCTTGTACCAGCACAACATGGCTGCTTAGTTGCGGGCGGGGGAGGAGGGGGGGACGGATAGGGTCTCCCGGGTCACTTTCATGGAAAGGCTGCCATTTAAAAAAAAAGGGCAAAACAACTCGCGCTGACTATTGACCTGGCTGCAGGATGGGGGTGGTGGTGGGGGGCAAGGAAGGGCGGGAGTTGTGGACGGTTGGCTGAGGCGGGGAGCGGGGGATGGGGGGGGGGCCGCGATCGCTTTGTTTTTCCCCGGGGACGCGTCTTAGCCAGCCGGTCACGTGGGGCCAACCTCCATTTTGTAGCTCCAGCCGCAGTGGCTGCGGCGGTCTGCGGATGTGGGCGGGGCCTGAGCTCACTCCCTAGCTTGCTGCCTTTTGACTCCGGACAATGCAGTTTGATGAGACGGGTGTGTGTGTGGGTGTGTGTGTGGGTGTGTGTGTGTGTGTGTGTGTCTGTCTGTCTGTCTGTCTGTCTGTCTGTCTGTCTGTCTGTCTGTCTGTCTGTCTGTCTGTCTGTCTGTCTGTCTGTCTGTCTGTCTGTCTGTCTGAGCAGCCGCCTTTAGGTTCCCCGGGCCAGCCCCGGGGGTCTTCAGCGTTGACACTACTGCCATCTGCTGGTTTAATACCGTTATGACGAGGGAGCTACCACTCAAGGAAAACAACCTCCTTGGAGATTTGTCAAGCCGCATTCACCACCCTCTCCCCTCCCCATTCCCATCCTCTTCTGCCCGGTCCCCCTCAGCTGTCACAGCCCATATCATGGACTTTACTGGCCACGCTGTCCCATGCAGACCAATTCCCCTGGCACCCTAAAATCACCTGGGCCTTAGGAAATTTTGGGGTATAGGCTGACTGTGCCCAAGTGCTTGCTGCCAACAGCATTACTTTGGGATTGTCTCCAATCATAGACTGAATGTATATTGATAAGGGATATACTGGGTTTGGACTGCAGCTGGGTCACTGCCAGATTTCCTTTAATAGGCAATTTGTTTCCGATTTTGGTCCCTGGGGATCTGTAACACTGGCATTTGTTTTGCCTAAGCTCCATTCTCAATGATTCTGAGAGCTCTTTGCTTTCTCTTAATGAGTCTTGGACCACGCTGAGTTCCTAGACCTAGTCTATTGATAGAAGAGGGGATGATGATCTGCAAAAAGAGTAGAGCAGGTCAGGGAAGGTCTGTTTCTTCAAGCAGCCTGGCCCAGATTCTGCTTCATCAGGCTTCAGAGATGGCTGGAGAGAGGGGGCAGCAGCCCCCAAGAGGAAGCCACACAGTAGTGCTGTGAATGGATGTCAGATAATATAATGGAGCAGTAATTATTGAAGCTACCTAGTGCTAGTTAAAAAATAGAATATTTTTTTAAAATATCAGAAAATCATGAAATACTAGAGCCATGGGAGGGGTTAGATAACTAGGAACAAAAAGGAAGGCGTAAAACAGGCTGGTGTCCAGTAAATCCGGGGTCACTGCCTTACTCAAAGATCCTCCCTGGTTCCCTTTTGTATCTAGGATAAAGTATAAACTCTTCAGCTTGGCATTGAAAGCTCTCTATAGTCTGGTGCCTACCCTACCTTTCCAATCCAGCCAATATGGCTCCTCTTATTTGTTCCCCCAACTGACATCACATTTCCTCCTTCATACAAGTCATCTGCCTTGCCCACAATGGGGCGTCTCTACTCTGACCTCTACTCCTTACAATCTTTGGCTCCCTTCAAGTAATCCCTTCCTCTTCAGTCCATCCTGTATCTATTTATCTGTCAAATGCAGTATTCTCATAATAGAACTTAAGTTTCTTGAGGGCAGGGATAAAGGAAAAAAACCTTATCAGAAGAGTGGCTGAGGTTTGTCCTCTCTCAGTGTGTGTATGTGTGTGTGTGTGTGTGTGTGTGTGTGTGTGTGTGTGTGTGTATGGTAGAAACCAACAACTGAGGGAATCAGAAAAAGCCTTAGATAAGCGATAGCAATTGATCTGAGCCTTGGAGTAAGGCAGGGATTCCAAGAGATGAAGGTAAGGAAGGCATTTCAGGCATGGGGAACAAGCTGTGCAAAGGCATAGCAGCAGGAAATAAAATATCCTGTATGAGGGATAGCCAGCAGTCATAGTACATGAGAAGGAGCAATGTAAAATTAGTGTTGAAAGATAGACAGGAGCCAAATTGTTAAGGGTTTAAATAATGCCCAACAGACAAGCTTGTGTTTGATCCTAGTGTCAGTAGAGAGTTACATAATCTTTCCTGGGCATTCACATTGATTCATCTCTTTAGACAATGCCCCTTCTTCCTACTCCTCAGAATAATTTCTCTTTGTTCAGAACATGATTCTTGAAAATTTCTCATCCCAATTGATCTGACTCGCTTAGAAGACTTCCAGTCCATAGGATCCTGACTATCCTTCCTCTGAACTCCTTGAGATCACTCCTCCCCAAATGGAAGATTCATGGCACACTTTTCCTGTATTTCTTTTCCTATAGCTTCAAGATGGAGTGGTTACTTTCTCCCCAAGTTGCCATCATTTCTCTCCTGGCAACCAGTTTCTCCTTATCGGTGAGAATTGGACTCAGCAGAGAATTTCACTTTGCTGGTTCCTCTACCTTTTCAAGGATGAAATTGTTGTTTAGGCAAATCAAGAAGTTATCAATAGCTGTTTTGAGGAGGGAGAAAGAGAGAGAGAGAGAGAGACAGACAGACAGACAGACAGACAGACACAGACAGACAGACAGAGACAGAGAAAGAGAGGAGAGAGAGACAGAGAGAGGAGAGAGAGAGAGACAGACAGACAGAGACAGAGAGACAGAGAGAGAGAGAGAGAGGAGAGAGAGACAGACAGACAGCAGATGTACTTGAAGGCCCCATCCCTCCAGTCAGTTTTAAGGTCTTTTCCCTATCTCTATTTCCTCTTTCTATTCTGTTTTCTATCCCAAAGACTCTCCCTTTCTGGAAAAATGTTTGCTAGATCCTATCATGTCCTTAGGCTATCATACTTATCAGACATATATTTCACTTTCCTGACAACCAAAAGTGCTGTCCACCCACAACACTACTTAAAAAAGCTGTCTACATTCATTGCCTCTCCTTCCTCTCCTCTCTCTTTCTTCTTCTTCATTAGGTGCTGACCAAGGGCATGGTGGTTGCAAGTAGACTGCAGCCTATTTCCAGTGCTGGCCTATGCACAAATATGGGGGGTAAGAAATTATATCCTCAAGGAGGGTATTGTACTGGGCTACGTGCTGGGAATACACGAGAGAGTGCCGGCCCTCAGGGACCTTACATTCTGCAGGAGACAACATGAGCACAAATAAGCCAATCAGGTACAGAAATAGTCATTTTGGGAAGGGGGCATTAACGGGGGATCAGGAAAGGTCTTTTGGAGGAAGTTGGCCTTGAGTTAGCTTGAACAGTTAGTGGCTCCAGGAGACCAGAGGGGAAGAGGGAGAGTGTGGCAGGCATGTTGGACAACTTGGGCCAAGGCATGAAGGTAGAAGATAGAATGTTATGTCTAGGGAAGACCAAAGAACTGGTGTGGCTGACCCATCCACTGTGGGAGGGAGACTGATAGGGAAGTAGTCTGGTTAGGTGGCTGGGGCCAGATTGGGAAGGCCTTTAAATGCCAAACACATGAACCGGCATTTGATCCTAAAGGCAGGAGGGAACCACTGAAACTTTTTGAGCAAGAAAGAGACATGGTCAGACCCATGTTTTCTGATGATCATGTTCCTAGCTGGGGAGAAGACAAGTTGGCAAAGGGAGGGAGGCTGGTTGTAGGGAGCCCCAGAAAGGAGGGTATTGAAATAATCCAGACAGGAGGTGATAAGGGCCAGAGCTAGAGTGGTGCCTGTGTTGATGGGGAGAAGGGGATGGATGCAAGAGATATCAGGGGGCTGGAAATAACAGAATTTGGTCATGGATTGGATGTATCGACAGAGTGAGGGTGAAAAGTTGAGAAAGATTCTTAAGCTGCAAACCTGGGTGACTAGAAGAATACAGCAATGGTTCCCTTAAGAGGAATAGGAAGTTTGGAAGAGAGAGTTTTGGGGAAAAGAGAATGAGATCCACAAGTCAATAAGCATTTATTAAGTGCCTACTGTGTGTCACATATTATGCTAAGTACCTGGAATACAAATACAGGCTAAAAGAAAGACAGTCTTTGCCCTGAAGCAGCTTATATTTTAATGCAGGAAGGCAATACATAAAAGGGAGCTGGGGGGGGGGGGGGTAGGGGGTGGAGCAGAAGGTACCCTGCTCCAGGGCATGGTGGAGAAAGTCTTAAGGAGATGAGTCAGCAGTACAGCCTAGGGAGGAATAAAGAGTTGATTGGCCTGGGCCTCCTCAAAATGGAGGTTTGGGGAGGGGCTAGCCAATAGGATGGAGAGGAAGAAGGGGTAGCAGGGTACTTCTAATAGGAGAAGTAGTCTAAGAGTAGAGTGAGCTTCCTGGGTAAAGAGGTTTCTATGGCATAGTAGAGAAGGTACTGGGGAGAGAAGTCAGCAGGGCATCCTTGAGAGGAAAGGTCTATTTCAGACATGTTCAAGTTGAGGTGCCCATGGAACTTACCATTGGAAATGTATGGCATATGGTGGGAGAAGTGGGCTGGTCATGTGGCAAGGTTAGACATCATAGATGGGAAGCCCAAATGCTGTCCTGGTACCCACAAAATGATTACTTGTAGCTTCAGGAGATGGGGGGAGATGGATAGAGAGGATCTGAGGAAGAACCGGACACAGTGGGCAAGGGCGCACAGGTTGTGTCTCCTGCCAGTGGAGGCTGTCCCCACATCGTCAGAGTACCCAGAGAGCCATTGAAATGCTGGACTATGAAGTAAACTGACCCAGCCAGACCTCTGAAGCTCTTTATCAAACTTTCTATCTCAATGACTGCTGCAAATGTTGCCCAGAAAAAGTCAGCACTGGAGATGCATGAAATATTAGCCAATCTTCTAAAATGTCCTCTTCCCTTTCCAATTCCCTTGAGCAAATCCCATTTTTTTGTGTGAGAGCTGCTATTTCTTTTACAGAGGCGAGCATAGTTCTTGTCTGCCACGCAATGGTAGATTTTGATTAGATATTAATGGATGCCATCACTGCCACATTTAATAATGCATGGAATGTACTCATGCATTTAATATGAAATATGAAATAAAAAAGATTAATTTGCTAAGTCTCTTTAAGGGAAAATATCCTTGATAGGGTCCCAAGTAAATAAGTGATCATTGAGAGACAGGAATGATCACATATTGCAGATGACAAAGTAGATGTCTGGGAATTGAAATGATTTACAAGAAGCCCTCCCCCCCAACCCTAACAAAACAAAACCTTATTCCCCTTCCCCCCAAACAGGATGAGCTCAGAGGCCTTTGACTTGGGTTATTCCTCGGCATTCTCAATAACATTGCCTTCATCACTAGAGAATTTTATAAATACCCTCCTCTAAAGAGTTCAAAGAATTAGATTCTATAGCCTCTGGCTGGAAGGGAAGAGACAGAGGAAGAAACAAAACACCTAGACCATTATGTCTGATAAATTTTCCAGGAGAAGAAGAGTGAGTATTTATTTATTCTGAAACCTCAGCTGACTGTTCTCTCTGCCCCCGGTCTCTTCTTATTCCATTTCACCTTGTAGATTACTGCTAGATTACTTTTAGAGCTCTGATTTTGTCCTGAGGATCTTCCCACCCCAGCTCAAGAACCAATAATGACTCCCTAATACCAATCTGGAGCAAGTCCAAACTCCTCATCCTGGTTTCCTAAGTTCTGTTCTCCAATTCAAAGCCTCCTCTGGTGGTGGGCTTCCCAGTCTCCTAAGCATGCCATATGTGAAGCTCATTGACTTGTTCTACAACTTGACTCTTGGGGTTCCTGCAGGGTCTATGGCCACATGTGTTCCATGGTACTGTCTAAAGCCTCCCTGTGGAGTGTAGGTTTCATCTGGGACATTCTGGTGCAAGCCATTCATCTGTTCATTCAAAAAGCATTCATTATATGCTTACTGTGTACAAGGCACTGTGTTAGCTGTGGAACAAAGGAGGAGGCAGGCTCAAAGTGTGGTTGGGCAAAGGTATGGTGACCAGAGTTTCAGGCAAGGTGGGAGTGATGTGTAAAGCGGGATGTGACGTTGGTAGCCACGATTACTGACTGCAGAGCTGAATGGCCAGAAGCAGAAGGGATGCCCAAAGAAAGTCTGAGGGGGAGAAGGGAAGAGGAAGGACAAGAACCTTCACATGCAGAATCACATGCAGGGCAGCCAACAGAAGGTGAAATCTATTGTTCAGGGTTCAAGGGCTTAGTATCACAGTATTGAGCTAGCCACCTTTCTGCGTTTGCTATTTCATTGGCCAATGTGAGGGTAAGTGTGTATGTGTGTGTTGTCCTAGCACATAGCACAGGGCCTAGAATATAGTAGGGATTTTCAGTCAGTTAGTCAATAAGTATTTGGTAAGTGCCTACTATGTTCTAGACAAGGGCTGGGGAACCTGCAGCCTCGAGGCCACATGTGGAGATCATTCCAAAATGCAGAGGCCACTAGGTGATATTGGATAAAGCACCCGTCCTGGAGTCAAGAAGACCTGGGTTCAAATCCAGCCTCAGACACTTATTAGTTGTATGATTGTGGGCAAGTCATTTAATCCCTCTTGGCCTCAGTTTCCTCATCTATAAAATGGGGGATGATAACAGCACCTACTTCCTAGGGTTCTTGTGAAAAACAGTAGAAAGAGTACTGGCTCTGAAGTCAGAGGACCTGGATTCAAATTCTATTTCTGATGCTTACTGCCTGTGTGACCTTAGATAATTCACTTCACCACCCTGGGCCTCAGTTTCCTCCTCTGTAAAAAAAAAAGAGATAAATTTAGCCAGGAGATAACATGTGAAATGCTTTGTTAACTTTAAAGGCAATATAAATGGCTTTATTAATAAAATAAAGGGCTATCATTAGTATAAAGGACTATTATTAATGAATACTTATGGAACTGAGCCCAAGCTTCACAGTTTCTCCATTTGAAAGGTAGAAGTGAGGAGCGACATGGAGTAGGAGTTTGGGAACATCGCTAAACCTTGGTTAATAGGGTTTTATGGCCATTTGCTGGGTCTATAAAAGAAAAGACAAACAAACAGAGTCCAATTTACACCTGAAGGCTCGTTAGGTTCCCACAGGTCCATAAAATGATCTGTGATTAAGCACTTCAGACCATGTCCAGCAGTCTGACTGGTAGAAAGTAGCTCCTACTTTCCCTAGGATGCAAAATCTTTTGGCTTCAATCTGTAGATACTTTCGGGAGTGGGGGGGAGGGAGTGCAGACAGGAGTGTGTCAGCTCAAACCTCCCAGGCCATGGACTTTGCTGCCTCATATCCCTACCCCCACAAATTCTTAGGGGAGAAAACAGGGTCGAATTCTGTGGTGGGCACTTCTCCTGAATATTGGCAAGAAGTCAGGAAGGTATTTTCCAGCCATCTGGCCTGACCTGGGGCAAAGGGAGAGCCGCCTTCTCTTATCCTAAGTGGACAGCAACCATAGCAAATAGTGAGCAGGCCAGTTTTGGCTCTACCCAGCCCATGAAGTGCTCAGAATTATGTTAAAGCTAACACTGATATAGCTGTATACTATCTCATCTGATCATAACAGTTCTGAGAGGTAGCTCTATTGTTACATCCATTTTACAGCTGAGGAAACTGAGACAGGGAATGGTCAAATGATTTGTCCAGGACCACACAGTTGTTAAGTGTCTGAAGCAGCATTTGAACTCAGCTCTTCCCACCGACTCTGGGTGCAGCACTGTATCCATCCCACCTCACCCCACCTGGCTGCCCTCTGTCCACTGAGATTCATTTCATTCACTCCAGCTACCTTTAAGCACTTAGCTACTGAGGACAGTGTCTTAGCTATTGAGTATCCCCCTCT
This sequence comes from Petaurus breviceps papuanus, assembly GCF_028583685.1. NCBI lineage: Eukaryota > Metazoa > Chordata > Mammalia > Diprotodontia > Petauridae > Petaurus > Petaurus breviceps. Next base: position 12,837,344 of record NW_027187369.1, read on the forward strand.
CCCCCAAATCCACGTTTACTTTGTTTATTTGTCTTTTCCCACTGGATGAAATCAGGGCTCTTATGTCACTCTCACAGTGACTCTGGAGAGCTCAAAATGTAGTTTGTTTTGTCAGCAAGTGATGCTTTAGTCCTGAATCGCTTCTCTTTTGTCCTATCCTACATCTATTAGTGGGGAGGGATCATAAGTACTATGAGATAATGCTTTGTACATATACAGGAAGGGGAAAGAGAGGAGAAATAAGTCTTTCAAAGCCTGTAGATGCCATTCAAAGTAGAAAAAAATATCCAAGGGTCATAGTGGACCACAGACTGAATCACACAGACAGTGATGTTTTGTTATTTTTAAAACTAATGTGAGACTGTGTTGGAGTGACAGGAAGAAAACATAATTCTCACACTGTGTCAGCACTGATTAAATCTTTTGGAATGTTATTTTCCATTTTGGATTCAGACTTTGGAAGGAGTTGAAAGAAATTATAGAGGAAAGGGCAAGTTATTTCGGCATTTTGCCTGAATTGCTTAGGTCACCATACCTGGGAAGGACTGGCTTTATTTCCAAACAATTGCATGGGGTCATACTGGGTTGGAATCTTGACTTTGACACTTAAGCAAATCACTTAGATTCTCTGACCCTCAGTTCCTCATCTTTAAAATGAAACCAATGTGATATACTAATCTTAGCATTTATTAATTGAAAAAATCATTTTTAAAATGAGGGGCCTGAACTAAATGACCTTTGAGATCTCTTACAGTTCTAACTCTATGCTCTAATGATTTTATGGTCCTGTGATATAGTATTGACACACTGGGATCAATCCAATATGCATTTATTTTTCTATTTAAGAAAGTTTTTTTAAAATTAAAGTTTTATTGACACCTTTTGCTTTCATATCACAGTCATTTCTAGATATGTCCATTCACCCCCACCAGTGAGACTTCCCTTGAAACAAAGGGGGAAAAATTCAATCTGATATATTGACCATACCTGATAGCATATGCAACATTCCTCATCTATAGGCCCTGTCCCCCACCCCACCCCCTCTCCAATGAAAGGAAAGAGATGGATTTTCCCATCTCTGCTGTAGGGCCCAAAATTGGCTATTATAATCACATAGCATTCAACTTGGTTAGTTTTCCTTTGATTTTCATTCCAATAAGCATTTATTAAGTGTCTGCCATGTGCAAGGTGCTGTTCTAGGTTCCAGGGATAGAAAATAAAAGCATTTCCTGCCCTCAAGGAACTTATATTATGCTGGTGCCTGCAACATATACACAGATATATCAATATATCTATATCTATCTGTCTACCTACCTACCTATCTATCTATCTATCTATCTATCTATCTATCTATCTGTCTGTCTGTCTGTCTGTCTGTCTGTCTGTCTGTCTGTCTGTCTATCTATCTATCTATCTATCTATCTATCTATCTCTGTCTATCTATCTGTCTGTCTGTCTATCTATCTATCTATAGAGAGAGAAAGAGAGAACAAGAATGCAGTAAAAACTAGGGGGATCATGAAAGACTTCCCTCAGAAGGTGACACAAGCTGAGCTTTGATGAAAGCTAGGGATCCTAAAGAATGGTGGTGAGGAGGAAATGTATTCCAGGCAGGAGGGACAGCCTGGGCAAAGGTACAGAGGCAAGAGGTGGAATGGCAAATTTAAGGAATCACAAATGAATCATTTTGGCAGGAATGTGGGGCACATGAAGGGGAATAATATACAATAAGCCAGGAAAGGTAGGCCAGAACCAGATTGTGAAAGGCTTTATGTGCTAATCTGAGGAGCTTATATTTTATTACAGAAGACAACAACTGAGAAGGATAGTTACATGGTCAGATTTGGGTTTTAGGAATTTTATTTTGGCAGCTATAGGTTGGATGGACTGGAGATGGGGAGAACCTGGAAGCAGGAAGGACAATTAGGAGGTTGTCCAGAAGAGACATAAGGAGTGCTGATACCAAGGCGATAGCCATGTGAGTGGTGTTACTGAGACAGGTGGGTGAGATTTTGTGGAGGTAGAGTTGATAAGAGTTGGTAAGAAAATAGATATAGGATGAGCAATGGTAAGGGACAAGGGAGAGTCAAAGAGGATGCTGAAGTTGTAAACCTGCAATAGGAACAGGGAAGCTTAGAAGAGGAGTAAATTAGGGCAGCTGTGTAGAGCAGTAGGTAGAGCACCAGCCTTGCAGTGAGGACAACTTGAGTTCAAATCCCTCCTCAGATGTATATCCTGTGTGACCCTGGGCAAGTCACTTGAACCCAATTGCCTCCCCCCCCCCAAAAAAAAAGAGAAGAGGGATAAGTTTAGGAGGGAAGATAATGAATTCCATGTTGGACATGCTGAGTTTGAGATACATATAGGACATTTAGTTGAAGACATCCAGTAGTCACTTGGTTGACTCAGGACTGAAACTCAGGAGAGAGACAAGGGTTTGGTATATAGCTCTGAAAGTCATTTGCATAGAGACAAAAACCAAAACCATGGGAGCTGATGAGATTCCATGAGAGTGAGTGTGTAGAAAGAAAAGGGATGAGGATCCAACAAGGGACACTGAAAGGAAGGCTCAGCCAGGCTGGAGGAAAATCAGGTAAGAGCAAGTGAGAGTTTGAGAAGAGAGGGTCATTGACAATGTCATGTGCTTCAGAGAGGGCTAGAAGGAGGAGAAATAGACCATCAGCAGGAGCAATGAAGAGGCCATTATCAACCCTGGAGAGACCACTTTCTGTTGAGTGATGAAGTCAAGAGGCAGATGGCCAAGGGCTGAGAAATGAATGGAGGCAATGAGTGTAGATAACTTTTTCTAGGAGTTTGAGCATGAAAAGGAGAATATTATGAAAGTAGATAGTCTTTTTCTCTTAACTTAATTTAAAAAAATTCCAAACCCAACATCTCCAAACAAAAGTCGCATTCCCTCATACAAAAAACAGAACAGAAAAAGGATTCCTCACAAAACCAGGAATCTCCACTACACACAGCTTAGAAAGTAAATAGATAGCCTTAAAACACAGCCATGATAGTAACAAAAGCAAAAACTTTGTAGGATTTCTCCAGAATCAAAGAGAATAGAATTAGTTGCTGCTTAAAAGGCTTCTTACTTCACTGAAATAACATATTGATGGAGGAGTTTGGGAGGCTCTGGCTTCTAAGAGCTTGCATTTATGTAGCGTTTTATGGTTTGTTGAGTTCTTTACATCTCATTTGATCTTCACAACAACCACGAGATGGTAATGCTATTTGATATCCTCATTTGACAGATGAGGAAACTGAGACTGTGGGGAAATTAAGTGACCAGTCCAAGGTTACATAGCTAGTAAATTCCGAGGCAGTATTCAAACTCAGGTCTTGCCTACTCCAAGTCTAGCATTCAATGTATTATACCGTCGATTGAGCTGCCCACAGGCTTCTCTCAGCCATAGGGCTGACATCTTGGATTGTAAAGGGTATTCTCAATGAATGTTGTTTACTGGCCCCAACCCATGACCTGAGAGGATCCAAGTGCAAAGATCATAGAGCATGTTATTTAGCAGAAGTGTGAGGTTATTCAGTGGTAAGAAGTAAGGAACAATGCCTGGGGAAGCAACAACTTCTCCTCTTGGAAATATGGAATTCTTTACATTGGGAATTACTACTTTCAGGAGAAGAATGAATGAAAATCCCAAGTATGGAGAACAGTCAGTGATTATGCCCCTAAAAGGAGAAGAATCAGAAATTATATGTCCCTATAAGGACATATTTTCATTGGCCACCTCAAGGGGCAGAGTCCTTTGACTCTGAAAGGGACTGGATAGGACTGATTGTCCCTACCCAGACTATCCAATGGGACCCTTTAAGAACCCTCATTTTGGATGGTGGCCAAATGGAATGTTCTCTCAAAGCAGGGGAGAAAGAATGAGGAAGTTACTCAGTTTCTAGGATGAGAAATTTCCTGATCAAACTGAGGCCACCCCAGCCATCCATCCCTGTTTTGTTTTCTTTTTTCCTCTGCTCCTTTGCTTTCTTCTCAGTTCATTCTCTTCTAACAAAGCAGTTGTTAATTTGCTTAAGGACTACTGCTATTAGTCCAGGCACAAAGAGGGAGAGCGCTGGAGCTGACTCATAATTGTTTCTCATAATTAGCAAGCATGGGGAGGGCCTTTCGGGAACCGCTTGGTAAAGTGTGCACTTTATAGTCTAGATGTGCTTTATTCCCATCTCGTGTCCAGTGCAAAAGTTCATTGATCGGTAGGCGCCCTCGTTAAATAAAAATAACAGCCAGTGGAGGGCTTAAAAACAGGTGAGCAAAGCGGCCTTGAGCCCTGGGGAAATGATGAAAATGCCCCACGTGCAAGTGTCGATCTGTTTTTCTTGAGGATCATTTTCTTTTTCCTTGCCCTGGCTTCTAATGATCCAAAATGTTCTTTTTACAGTGGGGGTGGGCTCCTGCAGGGAGCCCAAAGACCCAAAGATGGATGAAGTGTTGAGATCCCAGGGATAACTAATGGCCTGCACACTGTGAGCATCTGAACACAAGCTGGGGATGTGCAAATCAGGGTCCACAAAAACTCACTTTCTGCTTGAGCCCCCACCCCTTTGGATGGCTAGAAAGGAATGTCTCAATTTGTACTGATAGATCTTTTGTTTCCTTGTGGTGGGAATGTCTTTTTTAAGCCCTAATTATTAAAAAAAAGTTTAGTTGATGCCATTTGTTTTTTACATCATAGTCATTTCTGAATATCCCTCCCCTTATTACACACACACACACACACACACACACACACACACACACAGACCCACACGTACCCTAGGTCCCACTTTGTAATAAATGAAATAATGTGTGCAAAATACTATGAAAACCTTAAAGCACTATAGAAATGCTAGCTAAAGTGAAACAAACAAACAAAACCAGTTAAGGAAAACCAACTAAAGTAGCAACCATGTTGGACTGTGTATGCAACATCTTGTACCTGTAACCTTCTACCTGTTTACCTAGAAGAGGTGACTTTATCCTCTGTGCTCTGGCACCAAGATTACTCATTACAGTAGCTCCTTCCTTTTAGTGTTCTTTTCATTTACATTATTGCAACCTATGTATACATTGTTCTATGTATACATTGTTCTACAGCCATGGGATCACTGAATTAAAGGATATGTTTGTTAATGATTTGTTTACTGACTCTTTGCATAATTCTAATTGTTTTTATAGAACATCTCTACCAATGATGTATTAGTGTGCCTGTCTTTCCACAGCTTCTCCAGCATCAACTATTTCTATCTTTTATCCTTTGCCGATTTGCTAGGTATGAGGTAATGTTTAAATGTGTAGTTCTCTTATTATTAATGATTGAAAGCCTTCAGTGGAGAGATTCAGAGAAGTTGTTCCCAGTGTGTTGCATGTTTTGTTGACAAGATGGGGAAGGCACAGTCCTTGAAAGGACCCCTTAGCTATTTTATCACTAACCACTGATCATATAATATTTTTATATCTTATATACCACATGACTGGAAAACACTACCTTTCCTACACAACTGTAATCAGAAAGCCTTCACTTGCCAGCATCTGGAAAGTGCACTATACTGGAAGTCAAAAGTCATGGGTTCTAGATCTGGCTCTTTCCCAAACTGGTTGGTTCTTGGCATCTACATTCTTTGGGTCTCAATTTCCTCATGTACAAAATAAGAATACATAATAGCTACCCTGCCCATCCCAAAGGGTCACTATGGAAATAAATATGAAATAACATATGGGAAATATTCAAGAGGCACAAGGTGTTATACTCATTGTCTAGTTGCTGAGTGTAGTACATGGGAATAGCAGAGAATGGGGGATTATTCACTTTGGAATTGGGTCTCAACATTTTTTGTGGACAGTAGCTGGGAAAAGAACAGTTTAGCCAGGAGAGGACTAATGGCTCCTGTGAAACACCATTTCTGCACCATCCAGCACACATCTGTGAACCCCAGGAGGAGCAAATGCAATCCTGTTGCCAGATGGTATTAAGGAGTTGAATGGCCGAGAGCCAAGTAGCTGCCAGTTGGTTGTTCACACATAGTAAAAAAAAAGTTATGCTACATGCATATTCCACTCCATCTTTCTTCTTTATGTTGGTAAAAATTTTATTTCTTCCTGTGAGGCAGAAACCACAGTCCACAAGTGGTTGTGTGTGATAGAAAACCTTGGAAATGTAAGGAAGGGACAGATATGAAATGGGAAGGGGGCTCTCTCATTCTGTGTTGCTAGTTTACTAAATCTCTGTTTTCAAGCTTAATTAAGGAACTAAAACTTCTGGTTAACAGAATATTCTATTTGATGAAGAATTATAGATAGATAGATAGATAGATAGAGAGTAAACTTATGATTTCATCAGTAAAGGGAAGTCCTGGATAAAATTCCCTCCAACAATGTACCTTCTCTGTAACTTCTAGTCTAGTTACCTAGAACACTTAGTAGTCAAGTGACTTGTTCAAGGTCACACAAACAGTATGTATCAAATTCAGGACTCAAAAGTGGATTTTTCTGGCCCCAAGGCCAGTTCTCCACACAATACTCCAAGAATTAGCATGTGATAAACGTATACTTACCACCAATATTATGCTGAATTATACTTCCTACAGTTTCTCTCCTCTCCATCCATCTTTCACACAGTTACTAAAATCATCTTTCGCATGTGTGTCCTTGGGTAAATCACTTCCCTTGACCTCATCTAGAGTAATGGAGTTGTACTGTGAAACTCCTCTTTGTGTCTTCAGAGAGAGAGAAGTTGGATACAGGCTCATGGTTAAGTCTAGGATTATTGGTCCATGGGTTGTTCTCCTTTGTCTTTCCCCACAGCTTGGTCTAGGTATTTGTAGCAAAATGGTACTCACTCAGAATGCAGAAAATCAATTTATCTGGAGACAAAACATATTGTAAAGGTACAGCCAACAAATAAAAAAAAATTTAAAGAAAGCAGAAAACTCCTGAGGATAAGCAAGCCAATTTGCCAGGCAATGGTGAGACAAAAGAGGGGGAGAACATGTAAATGATCAACAACCATATGAAAAAGTGGTCCATATCACTAAAAATAAGAGTATTGCAAATTAAAACAACTCCAAGGTTCTACCTCATATTCTTCAGATTGACAAAGATGACAAAATAGGAAAGTGGCAACACATGTTGGCTTTGGAAAGATGGGGGTGTTCATGTACTGTTGGTGAAGCTGTGAATTGGTCCAACCATTCTGAATGGCAATTTGGAACTACACCCCCAAAGTCATTAAACTGGGCACTTCTTTTGATCCAACAGTACCACAACTAGGTCTATACCCCCAAAGAGATCAAAGATAAAGGGAAGGATCCATATGTACAAAAATGTTTCTAGCAACACTTTCTATTGTAGTAAAGAGCTGGCGACAAAGTGGATGCCCATCCATTGGGGAATATCTGACCAAACTATGGTGAATGAATGTAATAGGATACAATCCCATTATAATACATAGGAATACATGAAAAGCATAGATTCAGAGAAAGCTGGGAAGACTTATATGAACTGATACAGAGTGAAGTGAGTGGAGTCAGGGGAACAATTGATACAGTTTCAATAAAATTATAGAGGAAAACAACTGTGAAAGACTTAAGAATGATGATCATGTAATAACCCACCATGACTCCAAAAGGTGACAGTGATACCAAAGAAAAAGAAGAAAATAAAGAAAAGAATGTCATTGGAACATTTAAAAATACTTAGAAGGAAGTTCAGAAGGGGACACAGGCAAGCAGGACAATTTTGGAAGTATGGCACCAGAGGCAGCTACGTGGCACAGGAGATAGAACATTGGACTTGGAATCAGGAAGACCTCAGTTCAAACCTGGTCTGAGACACTTGGTAGTTGTATGATCCTGGGCAAGTCATTTAACCTCTGTTTACCTCAGTTTCTTCAATTGTAAAATTGGGATCATAATATCACCTACCTTGTAGAGTTGCTGAGAGGATCAAATGAGACAGTCTTTGTAAATAGCCCTTAAATATTGATGATGAATTTATTATGCATAAATTATGATGATAAACAGAGAAAGCACTAATATGAACCAACGTTATGGAGAAAAAGGCTCTAGTGATCTTATGAGAGGCATCGTAGCATAGTAGAAAGAATGGTAGAGCTGGAGTTAGGAAGACCTAGGTTTGAATCCTCCCTCTATTATTATCTAGCTATGTAACCCTGGGTAAATCATTTAATCTCATTTGCCTTAATTTTCTTATCTGTAAAATGGGGATAACAATACTATACCTACCTCACAGAGTTGTTTTAGGGATCAATTAGGAAGGGAGCAAGCACTTATTAAGCACCCACCTCACAAACATTATCTCATTTGATCCTCAAATTAATCCTAGGAGATGGGTGCTATTGTTATCTTTATTTTACAGTTGAGGAAGCTGAGGCAGGCAGTGAATAAGGGACTTGCCCAGGTTGGATTTGAACTCAGGTCTTCCTGATTCTGGGCCCTGTGCTTTATCCACCAAGCCACCTAGCTACCTCAGGGCTCAAATGAGACACTTTGCCAATCTTAGCATGCTATATAAAAGCTATGGGGAGAGATGAAAGCTATATCTTGCCTTTCCTTACCATATCTCTTTCATCTCTCCCAATTGGCTCCCACCTTTGTGTAGTAGAATGTAAACAACTGGCAGTCAGGGACTATTTTGTTTCTATCTTTTTATCCTCAGCATTTAGCACAGCACAAGTGTGTAGTAGGTGAGTAATGAATGATGGGATTTGGCTGGGTGGTCTTGGAGTGGGTACAGTTGTTGCTGATGAAAGTCTTAGTAGGAAGCTACCTTTCCTGACCCACTGGTATTACACTGTATTGTCCAGGTCCACAAATTAGAAGGGAAGAGACTCAGACCAGGTGGTTCCCACAACTAGCAATAACCATTTGAGGGCCTGCTTTGCAAGTTGGAGAGAATGTCTCTTTCCCACTGGTCACTGAATTCCAAATATGACTACTGACAGTGGTCTTCATGCTGAATGAGAAATCTGTTAATAATAAAGAGGAAGCTGGTACAGTTTCCATTACTGCTGACTTAACATGGCATCAACAGGTGAGTGAACATTCAGTGACACTAAAGAGACCATCCACTTGGAATAGGTTTAAGGTGGGTTTATTAAACCTCAGGGTAGTTATAAAGAATAGTGGTCTTGGGGTTTGTAGCTGGGTCTAAAGGGGCTTCCTGAAAGAACCAATGAGTCAGCCAGTGCTGAAAGCAATGGGCCCTTTTGTTTGGGGACATTAAAAGTTATTTTAAAAAAATTGATCAGGGTGCCTAGGTGGCTCAATGGATAAAGCACCAGGCCCAGAGTCAGGAAAACCTCACAGAACTGCTCTCAGATACTTACTAGTTGTGTGACCCTGGGCAAAATACTTTATCTCTGTTTGCCTCAGTTTCCTTATCTGTAAAGTGGAGACCATAATAGTACCGACCTTGGAGGGTTGTTGAAAGGATCAGATGAGATGATATTTGTGAAAAGCTCTTAGCAAAGTGCCTTGTACTTAGTAAGCATCAGATGAATGTTATTATTATTGTTCTCATTTGTTTTCACATTACTTCCCTATCTCCCTTCCGGGAGGAACAGAAGTCAGCCCAGCAAAACTAACTAACATATTGAAGAAGTCTGACATACGTAGTGTTCCACACTCCACACCCCCATATCTATAAAGAGTTGAGGGGAGGGAGCTTCTCCTACCTCTTCTTTGGGTCAAACTTGCTCATTACAATTTGGCTACATTCCATTTTACTTTGGGCATATTTGAGAGAAGGCCATGCAGCTTAACTGGAGGCACCTAAAGGACCCCCATGAGGGCAGCCCACCAACACTGCTGGGGTTGAGCTGGGACTGATGCTGTCATCCTAGGGCAGGCCTCTGACCCGTCACTCTGGGACTGAGACAAATACCTCCAAACTAGAGCAATCTACTGATATCCCGCCTCAATGGAGACCTCACCTGAGGCCTCTCAAACTCAGCAATGAAAGGGCAGGGATATTGCCAGGGAATACGAGGCATTGGTCTCCTAGTCATGATCCACTATGATGGAGCCAAGAGGGATTGCTCCCAGGAATGGCCACATGTTTGCACCAAGTTCACCCTAAGTCCTCTGGGGATGACTGTGCTTCATGTAGCCATGTAACTTAAGCAGTCTGAGAAGGAGGGGTGGGCTTCCTACCCCTCAGGTCACAATTGGTGGGATGCCAACCAGCCAGGAAATGGGAAGTTTCTGGTCTGGAATAGAAGATTCCAGACATGGAGGTTTCCAGAAAAGATTTTCAGGGCAGAAGGAAGGAGGTACCAAATCATGGGAGAAGGAGTGGCTGTATTTAGGGGATAGGCAGTTTATTGGATGGAGAAAGACCAGGACAGAAAAAACCCTATACATTTGGGAGGAGTACAAGAAAAGACAGTGTGGTACAGTGGATAGAATGCTGGACTTGGAGTCAGGAAGACCTGGGTTCTAATCCTGATTCAGACACTTAAAAGCTGTATGCCCCCAGGAGATTCATTTAACATTTCTCTCTCTGTTTCTGTCTCTTTGTCTCTGTCTTTGTCTCTCTGTCTCTCTGTCTCTGTCTCTCTGTCTCTTTGTCTCTGTCTCTGTCTTTGTCTCTGTCTCTCTGTCTCTGTCTGTCTGTCTCTCTCCCTCTTTCCCTCTTCTTCCTTCTCCCTCAGTTTCCCTAGGTTTGACCTCAAAGGTCCCTGGTCCTTAGTATACCTATCCTATGAAGCCTATATTCTGCAATGTGCCTTCTGTATACATACAGATGGTTAGAAAATGTCTGTTGAATGAATGAGCAAATTTACGGATGTTTTCAGATCAAATACTCTTCCTGTGAAAGATCACACGGCATGTTTAACTTCTAGATCCTCTACCACCATCTAATGGACATATAACCTCATGAATGAAACAAAATAGATATTAACAGAACAGTAAGTTAACAGAACGGAAAGAATATTTCTGGGTAGCCTTGTTCCTGTAACTTCAATCTGGCCATAGAAGAAGTGAGTGGAGGGGGAGGGAAGGTCAGAGGCTACTGAACCATTTGACTTAGAAATTTATTGGCTGTATGTGGAATCAAAGCTTTGGCAGCAGAATCTGTCTGTAGTCCCAGACCCATGCTTGTCAGCTTGTTGCCCCCACTTCTCTCTGGATAGGCTATCCCTGATGTTTCTCAAAGCAGCAAATGCAGTTGTGAAAACAGATTGGGAGTTTCATCTTCTGAGACTCACTAATGATAATTCACATCACTGAAAAGGATTGTGAATGAATAATGGCTGACATTTCTATAGCACTTCCCAAAGTACTTTGCATGAGTGATTTTGTTTGAGGCTCACAACAACCCCGTGAGATAGTTGTTGTTCAGTCATTTTTCAGTCATTTTTGACTCTTTGTTGACCCCTTTGAGGGTTTTCTTGTCAAAGATACTGAAGTGATTTGCCATTTCATTCTCTAGCTCATTTTACAAATGAGGAATTGAGGCAAATAGGGTTAAGTGACTTGCCCAGGGTAGGTACTGTTATTTCTAGACAAAAGATGAACACATACACACACACACACACACACACACACACACACACACACACACACACACCCCTCTCTACACTCCTCCCAGGTCCCTTTCAGCTCTAGATCAGGATCTTATGAAGTAGAACTATCTCAGAGGAGAATGGGTTGCTTCCAGTGGTAGTGAGCTCCTTTTCACTGGAGGGTATCCAACAAAGGTTGGATGACAACGTGTCAAATGTGTTGTGGTGAAGTAGAAAGGACACTAGTTCTGGAGTCAGGGAATCTGGGTTCAAATCCCAGCTCTACCACTTACTACTACTGGTAGGATCTTGGGCAAGTTGCTTAATTTCTCTTGTTTATACCTGTTTCCTTATCTTCAAAATAAGAGGGATGAACTAGAGGGTCTCTATGATCTTATCCAACTTGAAATCTATGATCCAATACCTGGGCAGTATGTTCTTTTTTGGAATATGAGTTAGACTACAAGGCTGCTGAGGCCCCCTCCAGCTCTGAAATTCTGTGCTTCTGTGACAAGATCCAGAATGATTATGTCACAGATTGTCTGGGGGAAGGATGCATTTGTTCCCTGGACTCCGAGGATGACCAGTCTAATCAGGAGAATTTGCTAAGCTCCCAGACAAAGGCTGTGGTTCTGTTGCTGTGAAATACGTACCTTTTTTATTTGCATATTTCTCTCTCTTGCTTTTCAGGTCTTCCAATAATATCTACATTTATATAACATTTTTAAAGTTTTCAGGATACAGTGTGACATGGTGGCTAGGAAGCCAGCCCGGATAACAAGGAAACCAGAGTTCAAGCCCTCTGTCTTACGTGTCCTGGCTTTGTGACCCTGAGTAAATTACCGCCTCTCAATGTCCCAGATGTGGATCTGTGCTCACAGGAGAAGTTTCTCATTCACAATTCCCTATACGGATGGCATCATAAGTCTGGCCCAGAGAAAAAGCTGGAAAAAGACTTTATATCCATTATCTCTTTTGATCCTTATAACACCTCTGTGAGGTAGGTACTAATATTATCCCCATTTTACAGATGAGGAAACTGAGGCTAAGAGGAACTTGTCCAGGGTCAGTCACACAGCCAGAGTCACAGGTGGGATTCTAACCCAAGTTTCCCTGGTAACAACAACACAACAATGATAAAATCTGTAAACACTTTAAGGTTAGCAAGTACCGTCAGAGCCTCACAACCATCCTGTGAGACAGGTGGTCCTCATTAGGACCCCCATTTTACAGATGAGGATGCTGAGGCCAAGAGAGATTTAATTGAATCACCCAGAATCATATACTAGTACTCACCTCACTAGTAAGTGTATGAGGTAAGATTTACATGTGGATCTTCCTGACTCTAGTTTAGCCCTCTATCCACTGTGCCACCTTGCTCTCTGACCCTAAGTTTAACAGTCTGCCCACTGAGCATTGTCATTCAGTACTTTCTGTTCATTATAGCATACCTACAATTGGCAGTCACACTTTCTTTTTCATCAGGCATTGGTCAAGGGCCCAACGGTTGAAGGTTGACTGGCCTTGGAATAGGCCCACATCCCCAGTGTGTTCTTTTGTTGCTCTGCCTGGGGACACATGGACACCTGGATGATCGTTTTTACCATGAGTTTGTTGGAATAAGGCATCCACATTTGTTTTGTTAGCTATCATATGAGAATCATTTGTAGGAAGGAGGGCTATTTAACTTGGAGAAGAATAGACTTGGAGACTGAGGTGGGGATGGCTAGAGCATTGGACCTGGTGTCAGAAAGACTTTTGTTCAAATTTGGCTTTAGATGCTTACTAGCTGTGTGATCCTGGGCAAGTCATTTCACTGAAGCCTGCCTCAGTTTCCTCATCTGTAAAAATGAGGATAATGACAGCATCAACCTCCCAGGGTTGTTGAGAGGATAAAATGAGATACTGGTAAAATGCTTTGCAAACCTTAAAGCACTAATAAATGCTAGCTATTATTATTATTATTACTCTTGATTTGAAAGGATGTTTTGTAAAAGAGGAATTAGGCTTGTTTTGCTTGGCCCCAGGAGGGCAGAACCAGGGCCAGAAGCTTCAGACAGGCAGATTTCTGCTTAGCCTAAGGAAACAGTAGAAACTGGAGTTTCCCAAGGTAGCATGGAGATCTGGGAGTGGGGGTGGGGTGGGTAAGGAGAAGAGGTAGTAGGGAATTCCCAATTACTTGAGGTGGAAGACTTCCTCAGGGATGTTGTAGGTTGAGTAGGGGATGTCTTGGGCAAGTCACTCTGAACCAAACTGGGCCTCAGTTTCCTCCTCTGTAAAATGAAGGGGTTGGGGTAGATGGCCTCCAAGGGCCCTGCAGTTCTAGATCAAAATTCTACTATCCTTCCAATTCTGTAATTCTGGGATTTGGAATGAACACAATGAGTCCTTTGCCTGAAGGTAATTGATCCACAAACCTATGTCTTATTCAGCACTGTGGTTGAGGCTGTGCTCAGAGTGGTCCAGGTACATCTGTGCAATAAACATACTAGAATATTGATCAGAAGGAACTCGAGAGATGGCATGAAATATGCATGCAAGCTGTGTGAATGACAAGCTACTGGCAGCTGGTTTGCCACTGGCCATTTGCATCCCAACTATCACTTGGCAAAGGGGGCCCACTCTTTCTCCTTCCTGTGTTTGCAGACACATGCTCCACTGAGTGGGAATAGTGGTTTACTGCAGCAATTAATAAATAGTTGTGAATGGGCCTAAGTGAAAGCGAGGTAACAACAGAAAGCAGGGTCCCAGTCATTGGGTAGTCAGCTAGTCATTTGAATGTAAAAGGCCGAATGAAAACTGCCATCTTAACCCAGGGCTACTGGTTAACAGGGAAATACGGGGACTTTTAATGTATTTATGGGGAAGGGGGATAATTCTAGAATGGCCTTCAAGGCCTGCAGCACAATCTTTTGCCTCTTCTCAGAGGTAGCAAAGCACTGGCCTTTGAAGGTAGATTGGATTTTTGGAAGCAGTTAAGTCTGGGGAATCAGGTGAGCAGTGAAGCTAAGGAAGGGACAAGGTAGATCAAAGCCACTTGGGCTGGTGTGGCTTGTCAATCGGTTGGTCTATAAACACGTGTTAAGCACTGTTATGTGCCAGGCTCTGTGCTAAGCACTGGGGATACAAATAAAAGCAAAGACAATCCCTGCCCTCAAGGAGCTTACTATCTAATGGGGGAAGATAACACACCAGAGGAAGGTGAAAAGTGTAATGTAGGGGGGAGGAGGTGGGAAGGAAGTGAGAAGGTAGAAAAGGTCTCATCAGCTACATATGGAGGCTCAGGAGTGATAGAAGCAATGACAGAGTCAAGGGAAGAAGTACATAGCCTCCAAAGGGGACTTAGGAAGGGAGCAGCTGCCATTTGGCTATGTAAGCACAAGAGAGGCAATGGTGGTTATGGAGGATGGAGGGGCAGTTTGGGAGCCTGGAAGGCCTGGATTTAAGTGCAGCTTCTGATCCATACTACCTGTAGCTGTGCAGCCCTGGGCAAATCACTTAAACTCCTAGTGGCCCAGATAAGTCATTAAGATTTTAAGCTATGGGCAAGTTGTTGTTCTGCATCAATGGAGAGGATTCCCACAGGAGGGGTCCAGGTATGCAAAATACACATCGATAAGTAAATACAAAATAATTAAAAGAGAGAAAGAATACCATCACCGAAGGGGCTCAGGGAGGCCTTTCTATAGGAGGTGGTACCTAAGTTTTGCCTTGAATAAAGCTAGAGATTCTGAGAGGTGGTGATGAGGAAGTAGGGCATTCCAGGCATGAGGGACAGCCTGTGCAAAGGCACAGAGGTGGGAGATGAAATACCCAATTTAAAGAACAGAAGAAAGGCTAATAGGCTGGAGTCTCATAGACTATGGAGTCTATAGACTATGAGAAAAGAGTATAGTACTGGGACACAGATTTTGGAAAAGTAGGCTGGAACTAGTCAATGATGAAGGGCTTTGAATGCTAGTATTTTATCCTGGAGGCAATAGGGAGCCACTGAATGTTTGCATGCAAAGACATGATCATAGATGTACTTCAAGATTATTTTAATATTCCTTATATTATTCAATTCTGCCTGTCTTTTAAAACATCAATTCATGGGGGCATCACTGCCTTGTAAAGCCATCTTTCAGCCACTGAGAAAGACTTAGGAGACCATTATCGGCTTGGGAGGAACTATTCTATAATGGGGTATTTGGGGATTGGGCTAATACCTTCCCTCTCCCTCCTGCAGAAAATGAGGGGGTTGGGCTATTTAACCTTAAAGGGCCCTTCCAGTTCTAGTTCTCGATTCCTCAGAAGGGCTGGTAAGCAAGAAATTCCACTTAAGGACTGATCCTTCTGTAGACATAGAGAAGCATGAAGAGGCAACTTTATCTTGAGAGAGGAAGCATAAGGTAGCAGAGTGAATGCTGGACCTGGAGTCAGGAAGCCAAATTCCACTTCGGTCACTTACTAGCTGTATGACTGTGGGCAAGTCATTTAGCCTCTGTGCCTTTGTTCTCTTTTCTGTAAAATAAGGGATTTGGACTCAATGAACCCTAAGGTCCCTTCCAGCTCTAAATTCATGATCCAAAGGGTTTAGTAGACAGAATTAGCACTCCAGGCTTAAAGCTGGAAGGTACCTTAGAGGTCTTCGAGTCTAAACATGTCATTTTACAAAGGAAGAAACTGAGGCACAGAGAGAATTCACTTAAGGTCATAGGAGTCGAAGTTCTTTTTAGAGCTGGAAAGAGAAATAAGGGACTAGCAGGGAGCAGATGCTAACAGAAGGAAGTGGGTAAAGACCAGGTCAGTATTCTCATGGTGGTAGTCTACAAATCTGGGGGACCCGGGTCTGTGGCATCTTGGAATGAACCTGGCTTCTCCAGCTTTCCATAGACAAGCTTCCCTTTTTCAGGTATGATGAGGACAATTGATTAGTTTTGAGTGAATTATTCATACGGTTATGGTTATGGGCTAAAAGCTGTTAGTGATGTCTTCTCCAGTGAAGTTGGAAAGATCCAAGATACTCAGCCATAAAACATATACCTGGATATGCTTTGATATCTAAAGGTGATCCGCAGAACTCAGACTGGCCCCAAATGTCCCCAAGACAGAGGGTTCAAAGGGTTAAATTGTAATTGGCCAGTTTTCCTTCCTTCCCAGCTTTTGGGTTTAATGCATCTGGTCAGTTTTGCCTTAGAGCCCAGAATTGAGAGCTTGCCAGTAATGAGGCATCTGAAGTTGGGCTCCAGGGTTTTAAATATGGATTACTATCGCATTTCATATGTAGATGGTGAGTCTTTGTTGATCCTGGAGCTTAGTAAGAGCTTGTAGGTAGTAGGCTTGGGACCAAGGGGTAATAATGAGAACAGGATATGATTTGGATGTGGAGGGCCAAAGAAATGCCCTCAGTGGTGTTCTGTGAGGAAAACTGCCACTTTCTAAATGTCAATTGGAAAACAAATGGGAGCCCTCTCTTCATTGCAGTGGTAGGGACCATGGGTAGGGAATGTCCTATAATCTGTCAGAGGGCATCCACACTTTGGATGGCTTTGCTGAGCTGACTTTTTTTTTCTTTCTTCCTTTTAAAATATTTGTTATGAAGGATAATTCACTGGGAAGATGAATAGGAGGGATGGATTTGCAAGAGAATGTGATGTAAAACCTAAAGGATTCAATTAAACAAATGAAAGTTGGTGGAAGGAACACCTAAATCCCCTTCCCTGAAGGAAAATCCTCCTAAGCAAGAGGGCAAATTGGAACACACTGAACCAATGCTGATGGACAGTAGGATGTGAACTCTGTGAGGACAGGGACTAGTGAGATGTTTTTGCCTTTATATCTGCAGTACATAGTCTGTTCCTGTGCATAGTAGGTGCTTTAAAAAGGGAAGTTCCTTGAGGGCAGGTACTATAGCTTTTTTGTCTATGTACTCCCATCACCTAGCACAATATCTTGGATATTTTTGTGAGGGGGAGAGGTGAGGTATCCAGACCTGTGAGGTCATTGGATAGGGAACTCCCAGTGTGGCAACTCAATCTACTTTTGCAGATCAGCAATGTGTCACTATCTTACAGTCCCAGAGAGTTTCCTGGGGCAGGAGAGGTCAAATGACTTACCCAGTCACATAACCAGCATGTCAGAGGCAGGACTTGAATCTAGATCTTTCTGACTTCCCAAATGGAAGGCCTGGGATTCAAACTCAGATCCTCTGTCTTTGAGGAACTGTGCCATGATGCCTTTTGCATCTGATTGAATGTAAGCTACCAGAGGGCAGGGAATACTTGTTTGGGGTGAGAGGGTATGGGGGGTTTCTGTCCCTGGCATATTGCATGTGGTACCTGGCAATAGGAAGCACTTAAGGAATGTTTGTTGATTGACCAATAGTAAGTAGTCATACCTGTAGTCTTTTTCAGAGAAATATTATTATAGGAAGGAGGCATAGAACCAGGAAGTCAGCATGGGGGTTTAGTATCCAGGTCCATGAAACATAACAACTCTAACTTCAATTACCACTAATAATAAATAATAAATCATGGGATAGAGCAGAAAGGACTGACTTTGGAGTCAGCAAGACCTGGGTTCAAATCCTGCCTGTGATACACTAGTTGTGTGACCTTGGATAGTCACTTCTCTGATTGTCCCAAGCAGCTCTCTAAGACCATTTGTGACAAATGAGGCGATGATCTGCCTAGGTGGAGGCATTCTCCATACTGTAAGCTGAGTACAATGATAAGATCATAGACTTAGCATCCTCCTCTCCCCCAAAAAACTTCAACAACAGCAAACCAACAAATGTGTACGAAGCTCTTTCCCTGTGTGATAAGTATGTAGTACAACTTATAGTAAGAGCTTAATAAATTCTTTATTCATTTATTCAAATAATAATACATGTATACTGAGCATTAATAACTGAACATTTTAAAGTTTGCAAAGCATTTCACATATCTTATTGCCTTCACAGCATGTGGAGTACATGAAGTGTCCCCTCAGTTTCCAGTTCTTTGATACCACAAAGAGAGCTGCTATAAATATTTCAGAACATATAGGTTCTTTTCCTTTTCCTCTGATCACCTTGGGAAACAGACCTAATAGTGGTATTGTACACCATTTTATAACTCTTTGGGCATAAATCCAGATTGCTCTCCAAAGTGTTTGGATCAAGTTCACAGTTCTACCAAGTGTATTAGTAGCCCAATTTTCCCACGTCCCCTCCAACATTTGTCATTATTTCTCCCTATCATTTTAATCAATCTGATAGGTATGAGATGGTACCTCAAAGTTGCTTTAATTTGCATTTATCTAATCAGTAATGATTTACAGCATTTTTTTCATGACTATATATAGCTTTGATTTCTTCTTTCAAAAAACTGCCTGTTCATATCCTTTGACCATTTATCAATTGGGGAATGACTCATATTCTTATAAATGTGACTCAGTTTTCTACATATTTGAGATATGAAATCTTTATCCAAAAACCTGTCTATAAATTTTTCTCCCAATTTTCTGATTTCCTTCTAATCTTGGCTACATTGGTTTTATTTATACAAAACCTTTTAAATTTTATTTAATCAAAATTATCCAGTTTACATCCCATAATGCTCCCTTGTTTATTCATAAATTCTCCTCCTATCCATAAATCTGATAGGTAATATGTTCCATGTTCTTCTAATTTACTTATATCTCCCTTTATGTCTAGGTCATGTATCCATTTGGACCTTATCTTGATAAATGGTGTAAGATATTGGTCTATATCTATCTCTGCCACACTGCTTTCCAATTTTCCCAACAATTTTTTTGACCAAAGAATGAGTCCTTATCCCAAAAGTTTAAATCTTTTATGTTTATCAAACATGTTACTATAATCATTCACTACCATGCATTGTATACCTACTCTATTCCACTGATTGAACATTCCATTTCTTATCTAGCACTACATAGTTTTGATAATTGCTACCTTATAATACATTTTAAGATCTTGCACTGCTAGAACTCCTTTCTTTACATTTTTTCATTGATTCCTTTAATATTCTTGACCTTTTGTTCTTTCAAATGAATTTTATTATTATTTTTTCTAGCTCAATAAAATAAGTTCTGGTAGTTTAATTGGGATGACACTGAATAAATAGATTAGTTTAGGTAGAATTGTCATTTTTATTATATTGCTTTGGCCCACCCATGAACAATTAATATTTCTCCAATTATTTAAGTCTGACTTTATTTGTATAAAAAGTGTTTTATGATTATGTTAATATAGTTCCTGGGTCTGTCTTGGCAAGTATACTCCCAGGCATTTTATATTGTCTACCGTTATTTTAAATGAAATATCTCTTCTTGAAGGGCTTTGTTGATGATATACAGAAATGCTGCTGATTTATGTGGGTTTATTTTATATCCTGCTGTTCAGTTGTTTCAGTCATATCTGACTCTTTGTGGCCCCATTTGGGTTTTCTTTTTCTTTTCAAAGATATTTGAGGAGCTTGCCATTTCCTTCTCCAGCTCATCTTACAGATGAGGAAACTGAGGCAAACAGAGTGAAGTGACTTGCCCAACGTCACACAGCTAGTAAGTCTCTTAGAACGAAGATAGATGAGTCTTCCTGACTCCAGGCCTGGGACTCTATCCACTGTACCACCCTTTTATATCCTGCTGCTTTGCTAAAATTATTGTTTCAACTGACTTTTTTTAGTTGAATCTCTAGTATTTTCCAAGAATACCATCATATTGTCTGCAAAAGAGACAGTTTTATCTCCTCATTGCCTATTCTGATTCCTTCAATTTCTTTTTCTTTTCTTATTGCCATTGCTAGCATTTCTAGTACAATACTGAATAATATTGGTGATAATGGGCATCTTTGTTTCACTCCTGATCTTGCTAGGAAAGCTTCTAGCTTGTTACTATTACAGATAATGCTTGCTGACGGCTTTAGGTAGATGCTTCTTGTCATTGTAAGGAAAAATCCATTTATGTCTATGCTTTCAAGTGTTCTTAATAGGAATGAATGTTGTATTTTGTCAAAAGCTTTTTCTGTACCTATTGATATAATCATATGATTTTTGTTGCTTTTGCTATTGATATAACCAATTATGTTAATAGTTTTCCTTATATTGAACCAGCTCTGCATTCCTGGTATAAATCCCACTTGATCACAATGTATAATCTTTGTGACATATTGTTGTAGTCTTTTAGCTAGTATTTTGTTTAGGATTTTTGTATCAATATTCATTAGTAAAATTGGTATATAATTTTCTTTCTCTGTTTTTGCTCTTCCTAGTTTAGGTATCAGCACCATATTTATTTCATAAAAGGAATTTGCCAGAACTCCTTTTTTGCCTATTATTCTGAATAATTTATTTAATGTTGAAATTAGTTGAATTTGAAATGTCTGGTAGAATTCACTTGTAAATCATCCTGCTTCTGATGCCTTTTTCTTAAGGAGCTCATTTATAGTCGGTTCAATTTCTTTGTCTAAAATAGGTTTATTTAGATATTCTATTTCCTCTTCTCTTAATCTGGGCAGTTTACATTTTTGTAAGCATTCTTCTATTTCACTTAAATTGTTAATTTATTGGCATATAGCTGGGCAAAATAACTCCTAATAATTGTTTTGATTTCATCTTCATTAGTGCTATATTCACTCTTCATTTTTTTGTTTTTGTTTTTTGGAGGGCAATTGGGGTTAAGCAACTTGCCCAAGATCACATGGCTAGTTTTTGTGTTAAGTGTCTGAGGCCATATTTGAACTCAGGTCCTCTTGACTCCAGGGCCGGTGCTCTATTCATTGCACCACCTAGCCACCCCTACTCTTTTCATTTTTGATACTAGTGATTTGGGTTTCTTCTCTTTTTAAAAATGATATTAACCAATGGTTTATCTATTTATTGGTATTTTTTTTTTAAGCAATCGGGGTTAAGTAACTTGCTCAAGGTTACACGGCCAGTTATTTCTGGGTGTGGTGCTGAGTATCTGAGCCCAGGATTCAATCTCCAGGTCATCACAACACTGGAGCCGGTGCTCTTACTCGCTGAGCCACCTGGCCGCCTCTGGTGTTTTTTTTTTCATAAAACCAACTCCTAGTTTTAATAATTAATTCAATGGTTGTTTTACATTCAATTTTATTAAACTCACCTTTAAAATTTTGGGGATTTCCAATTTGGTGTTTAATTGGGGATTTTTAATTTGTTTTTTTTTCTAGTTTTTATAATTGCATATCTGATTCATTGATCTGTTCTTTCTCTATTTTAATTATGTAAGCATTTAGAGATATACATTATACTCTGATTACTGCTTTTGCCACATCCCATAAATTTTGGTATATTGTCTCATTGTTATCATTCTCTTTAATAAAATTATTTATTGTTCTATGACTTGTTCTTTAAGATTATTCTCATTCTTGGGGTGGCTAGGTGGTGCAGTGAATAGAGTGCTGGCCCTGGAGTTAGGAGGACCTGAATTCGGATCCAGCCTCAGACACTTAACACACACAAACAAAAAGCCATGTGACCTTGGGCAAGTTACTTAAAGCCCAATTGCCCTCCAAAAAAAGCAAAAAAAAAAAAAGATTATTCGCATTCTTTAAGATTAGGTTGCTTAGTCTCCAATTAATTTTTAATCTGTGTTTCCATGGTCCTTTATATATTTATTTATTTGCTTTTTGGAATGGCAATTGGGGTTAAGTGACTTACCCATGGTCACACGGCTAGTAAGTGCTAAGTGTCTGAGGCTGAATTTGAACTCAGGTCTTCCTGACTCCAGGGCTGGTGCTCTATTCATTGCACCACCTAGCTGCCCCTCCATGGTCCTTTATTAAATGTAATTTTTATTGCATTGTGATCTGAAAAGAATGCATTTAATATTTCTTCTTTTTTGTATTTGGGCATAAAGTTTTTAATGTCCTAATATGTGTTCATTTTTTGTAAAGGTACCATGTACCATTAAGAAAAAGGTATATTCCTTTCTATTCCCATTCACTTCTCTCCAGATATCTATCATATATTTAGCTTATTTAAGATTCTATTCATCAATGACTTCTTTCTTGGAAGGCCCCTACTATTAAAGTTTTGCTATCTATTTCCACCTGTAATTAATTTACCTATTTCTTTATAAATTTGGATCCTATAGCATTTGGTACATATATGTTTCATAGTGACATTACTTTATTATCTATGGTACCTTTTAACATAATATAGTTTCCTTCATTACCTCTTTTAATTAAATCTATTTTAGCTTTAACTTTGTCTTAGATCATGATTGCTACCCCTGCTTTTTTTTTAACATCAGCTGAAGCACAATAAATTCTACTCTAGCCCTTTATTTTTACTCTATCTATGTCTCTCATTTTAAAATGTATTTCTTGTAAACAACATATTGTCAGGTTCTGGTTTTTGGTCCATTCTACTATCTATTTCTGTTTTATGGGTAAATACATCCCATTCAAATTCAAAGTTATTAGTTACTAGTTATGTGTTTCCCTCCATCCTATTTTTCCTTACTGTTTATCCTTACTGCTTTTTTTACCCTCTCCCTCCTAATTTATTTCTGACCATTGCCTCCCTGATAAATAAATACCTTCCCAAAAGTCCCTCCCTTATCTTATCCCTTTGCTCTCCTATTTCTCTGTAAGTTAAGAAGACTTTTATACTCTACTAAATGTATTTGTTGTTCCATTTTAAACCCAGTTCTAATGAGAATAAAGTTCCCTCACTACCTGCCCTCCAGCCCATCCACTGTACCATTTCTTCTATTCACACTTCTTTTGTATGAGATAATTTGCTCCATTTTACCTCTCCCTACCAAATTTTATTTTATTTCGTTTTTGATTTTTGGAGGTGCAATTGGGTTTAAGTGACTTGCCCAAAATCAGACAGCTAGTTAAGTGTTAAGTGCCGAATTTGAACTCAGGTCCTCCTGACTTCAGGGCCGGTGCTCTATTCACTGCGCCACCTAGTCATCCCCCCCCTTTTTTTTTTAGAATTTTTTTATTTTTGCTTTTTTGGAGGGGGGAAGGCAAGGTAATTGGGGGTAAGTGACTTGCCCAAGGTCACACAGCTAGTAAGTGTTAAGTATCTGAGGCCAGATTTGAACTCAGGTCCTCCTGACTCCAGAACACGTGCTCTATTCACTGCACCAACTAGCCACCCACAAATTTTATTTTTAAGTTTCATCCCATCATAATCAACTCAACCCCAAGACCTCTACCTATGTATATTCTAACTACCCTAGTAATGATAATTTTCTTAACAGTTACAAATATTATTTTCCCATATAAGAAGCAAATAGTTTAACTCATTAAATCCCTTGTCATTAGTCTTTCATGTTTACCTTCTTATGTTTCTTCTGATTCTTGTATTTGTAAGTACATTTTCTGTTATGTTCTGGTCTTTTCTTCAAGAATGCCTGAAAGAGGGGCAGCTAGATGGTGCAGCAACTAGAGCAGCGGCCCTGGAGTCAGGAGGACCTGAGTTCAAATCTGGGCTCAGACACAACACAAAAACTAGCCGTGTGACCTTGGGCAAGTCACTTAACCCTAACTGCCCTCCAAAAAAATAGAATGCCTGAAATTCCTTTAATTCATTACATATCTATTTTTTTTTCTCTTGTAGGATTATACTAGACTTTGCTGGGTCAGTTATTTTTTGGCTGCAAATCCAGCTCCTTTGCTCTTTGTAATATCATATTCCATACCCTTCAGTCTTTTAATGTAGAAACTACTAAATCTTGTTATCCTGACTGTACCTCCACAATATTTAAATTGTTTCTTCCTAGGTGCTTGTAATGGGCAGGTAGGTGGTACAATGGATAAAGTGCTGGGTCTGGAGTCAGGAAGATTCATCTTCCTGACTTCAAATCTGGCCTCAGAAAGAGGTTAGCTGTGTGACTCTGGGTAGGTCACTTCACCCTATTTGCCTCAGTTTTCTCATCTGTAAAATGAGGAGAAGGAAAGGGCAAATCACTCCAGTATCTTTGCCAAGAAAATCCCAAAAGAGGTCACAAAGAGTCAGACATACCTGAAAAACAACAAAGGTTGCTTGTAATATTTTCTCCTTGATCTGGGAACTTTGAAACTTGCTATAATATTACTGTGAGTTTTCATTTTGAATCTCTTTCAGAAGATGATAGGTGGATTTTTTTCAATTTCTATTTTACTCTCCAGTTCTAAAACTTCAGGGTAATTTTCCTTAATCATTTCTTGAAGTCCTCTTTTTGACCATGACTTTTAGCTAGTCTGACAATTCTTTTTTTAAAATTTTTTCAAATGCTTTATTAACTTCTGATTTACATCATTAATTTCCACCAGATTGTGAGTTACAAATTTTCTCCCTGTTTTTCCCCTACCCACCAACCCAAAATAGCAATCCCACAGGATATGCCCTCCTCCAATCTCCTCTCTCCCATATCTTCTCCCATACCCCCTTCGACTTTTCCAGTAGGGCATTGTGGATCTCTATGCCCCAGTGCCTGTATATCTTATTTCCTAATTACATGTAAAATAGTATTAATAACTATATATATATATAATTTTATACATTTGATTTTAAAACTTTGAATTCCAGATTCATTCCCTTCCTCCCTTGTCACCCACCCTTACTGGGAAGATAAGCAGTTCAATATAGATTGTACATGTGTAGCTAATGCAAAACATTAACATAGATATATTGTAAAAGACTGACTATATTTCCCTCCCTCCTATCCCCCCACCCACTTGTTCTGTTCTCTACTTTGATCCCATCCCTTTTCAGAGGTGAGTGCTTCCAACTTCCTTCCCCCCCCAGCCTGTCCTCCCTTCCATCATCCCCCCTCTCATCCCCTTCCCCCCCTACTCTCCTGTAGGGTGAGATCCCCTATTTAGTGTGTATTTCATTCCCTCCCCGAGCCAAATTCAGTGAGAATAAGGCTGACGCATTCCCTTTTGCTTTCCTATTCTTCCCCTCCATTGTAACCATTTTCCCTTGCCTCTTCTATATGAGATAGTTTACCCCATTCTGTCTCTCCCCATCTCCTCTCATTATATTCCTCTCTCACCTCTTAATTTCACCTTTTAAGTATCATTCCTTCCTATTAAATTGTTCCTGTGCCCTCTATCTATGTATACCTGTGTATATATATATATATATATATATATATATATATATATATATATATATATATATATATATTTCTATTTCCTTCAGCTATTTTTATACTGAGAAAAGTTTCATCAGTTACAATTATCATTTTTCCATGTAGGAATGTTAATAGTTCAACTTTGATAAGTGGCTTATGATTTCTTTTCCCTGTTTACCTTCTCAAGCTTCTCTTGCTTCTTGTATCTGAATGTCAAATTTTCTGTTCAACTCTGTTTTTTTCATTAAGAATGCTTGAAAGTCCTCTATTCCACTGAATGACCATATTTTACCCTGAAACATGATACTAAGTTTTGCTGGGTAGGTGACTCTTGGTTTTAATCCCAGCTCCTCTGCCCTCCAGAATATCATATTCCAGGCCCTTCGATCCCTCAGTGTAGAAGCTGCCAGATTCTGTGTTATCCTGTTTGTGTTTTCACAATATTCAAATTGTTTCTTCCTGGCTGCTTGTAATATTTTCTCCTTGATCTGGGAATTCCAGAACCTGGCTATAATATTCCTAGGAGTTTTCTTTTGGGGTCTTTTTAGGAAGTGATTAGTGGATTCTTTCAACCTCTATTTTGCCCTCTGGTTCTAAAACATCAGGGCAATTTTCCTTGAGAATTTCTTGGAGGATGATTTCTAGGTTCTTTTTTTTGATCATGGCTTTCAGGTAGTCCAGTAATTTTTAAATTATCTCTCCTGGATCTATTTTCAGTGTTTTTTCCCATGAGATATTTCACATTGCCTTCTGTTCTTTCATTTGTTTGGATCTGTTTAACATCATCTTGATTTCTCATAAAGTCACTAGCTTCCCTTTGCTCCATTCTAAATCTGAGGGAATGATTCTCCTCAGTGAGCTTTTGAGATTCTTTTTCCATCTGGCAAATTAGGCTTTTTAAGGCATTCTTCTCCTCATTGCCTTTTTGAGCCTCTTTTGCCAATTGAGTTAGTCTATTTTTTAAGGTGTTATTTTCCTCAGTCAGGCTGTTGACACTCATTTTGTAATTTTCTTGCATCGTTGTCATTTCTCTTCCGAATTTTTCCTCCATTTCTCTTATCTGCTTCTTAAGGTCCTCTATGGTCTGTAACCAGCTCTTATTTTCCTTTGAAGCTTTTGGTGCAGGAGTTCTGACTTCACTGTCTTCCTCCTGTTCCATGCTTTGCTCTTTTTTGTCCCCCAAATAGGAGTCTAATGTTGGAATCTTCTGTCTGCTTTGTTTCCTTTGCCTGGTCATGTCACCCCTCAGTCACTTGACCCCTGGGCTTTTTGCCACAGTAGGACTCTACCACCAGACAGGGGAGCTTTTGTCCCAAACGCTGGGGTTTTCTCAGCTGCTGGAGGTATTAGATTGGCGCCCTCTCTGAAGCCTCCACACACTCTGGCAAGCTGGTAACGCACCCCAGGACCTCCACCCTAGACCACAATCCAGATCCAAGCAGGTTAAAGCAAGAGCGATTACCCCTCAGACTGGTTGCTTGGTCTCCCTACACTCTGCAGGCCAGGAGCTGAAGCTGCCATGTGGTGCTGGCTGGCTGTGCTGGCGTCTCAGCAGCTTCTCGCCCTGGGGGCAAAAGCCATGCACTCCCACTTACTGGGTCCCTAAGTCCAGACTGCACTGACCTCTCACTTTGTGTTCACATCTATGTGTTGATAATTCTGGATCGCCACAGCTGCTGGTGATCTGGAGTCCCTCTAGCTGGTGGCTGGTCAGGCGCGCCCTGGGGCTAAAACCTCCAGCTCACATGGGCCTCGGCTTGGCTCCCAGAGCATTGCTCTGGCCGTTTCCTGCTGGCCTGCGGGGCTGTCCTCAGTGGGAGGTGAGCTTCTCTGTGTCATTTTGTGGGTTCTGCAGCTCCAGAATTTGTTCAGAGTCCCCTTTTTACATGGGTTGGGGAAGGTGGAAGCTGGAGCTGCACTGAGGTCCTGTTTCTACTCCGCCATCTTGACTCCTAGTCTGACAATTCTTATGTTATCTCTCTTCCTGTTTTCCAGGTCAGTTGTTTTTCTAATGAGATATATTAGGTTTTCTTCTATTGTTTCATTCATTTGATTTTGATTTATTATTTCTTGATGTCTTATGAAGTCATTACGTCCCCCTTGCCCAATTCTAATTTTGAAGGAATTATTTTTTCAGTAATTTTTTGGATATCTTTTTCTAACTGGTTGGCTTTCTTTTCATAATTTTCTTGACTTCCTTGCATTACTCTTTTTTACTCCCAGTTTTTCCTCTACATCTCTTATTTGAGTTTCAAAGTCTTTTTAAAGCTCTTTCAAGAACTCTTTTTGGGCTTGTGACAATTCTATATTTTTCTTTGAAGCTTTATAAATAGCTATTTTGACTTCGCTGTCTTCTGAGTTTGAACCCTGATCTTCTCTATCACCATAGGAACTATCAGTGGTCTAATTCCTTCTCTGTCCTTTACTCATTTTTTTAAACAGCTTATTTCTTGGCTGTTAATTTGATGGTAGAGTCAGGCTCTGCTGGGTGGGGCGGGGGGGGGGGAAATAAAGTCTCAGGCTTGAGGTTTTTAGTGCTGTTGTTTTCTGAGCTCTGTCTGGGGACTGGACCTCAAGTACTCCTCTCTGCCCCAACCTCAGCCAGGGCCCTCAGCACCACTGCCATCTCAAACAGTCAGCTTGCCCCTTTGCCCCAGAATTGAAACCAGGGATTATGCTCTCCTGTAAGTGCCCACAGACAGCAGGGCCCTGCCCTTCTGCCACCACACTCACTCCTCCTCGCCCGAAGCCCCTCCCTGGGACCAAAATCCAGTCAGTGGGCTTGGGCCCTGTATTTAGGTCGCCAGGGCTCCTACATACCCAGCTACATGCCAGCTACAGTGCACCTGGGCCACTGCAATCTTCCCATGCTCAGCAGCCCAACCCCCACAAGGTCCGTGGGGTGAAAGTTCTTGTGGCCTTATTCTGCCACCTTCGCACAATTCTGTCTCCCTGAAGTATTATGGCAATTTTAAAGCCCCTACAACTTAAAATGGCACTAAGCCTTTGCAGCCCATGGGGAGAAAACCAAGGGAGTTCCCTGAATACACTGATGAGTTTACTAGGAGGTAATCCTTTGTTGGGGACTTTTGAAATCATCCTCCCAATGCAGGGTAGGGACATGTCATCAAAAGGACCAACAACATCTGATTCTGGCTCAGAGACTAGAGCTGCCCCCAAGATGCATTAATTTGGCTTGGACTCTTGAGAGGATAGAACTTTCATTTTGGCCCATGAAAATGAACATTGGATTTGGAGGCAGAGGCCCTGGATCCAATCCTGACACTAGCTATGAGACCTTGGACAAGTCCCTTCCCCTCTTTGGACCTCAGTTTCCTCCTCTGTAAAATAAGGGGACTTAGACTTGATGGCCTCTGAAGACTCTTCTGGCCCTAAATCTATGATCCTATGTGAGACCTTGGACAAGTCCCTTTCCTTTTTTGGGCCTCAGTTACTTCTCTATAAAATGAGTAACTTGGACTAGATGACCTCTAAGGTGTGCCTCCCCTCTACCTCCCAGCTCCAGGTTGGAATCTTTACTGAGGATGCTTTTCCCTTTGCCACTTTTCTTCTGGAGAGATCTTGAGTCCTACCTCCCCTCAACACTCCACCTCATTATGACTTCTGGTAAGAGAACTTCAGAATTTCCAGAAGTAATTGCATAGGGTAGGCACTTACTAGATGTGCATTGAATTTAGTTGGTTGGTGGCATATTTTAAATTTGCATTCAGATTCTTTAGATGGGTCTAGATTTCACTTTTCAGCAACATCTGATTTCTTTCTGCCTTTGGAGATTTGGACCAAGACTCTTTGGTGTCTAGAATTGGTCAGTTTGGGGCTTGAATTGACCAGGGTGAGTTCTGGGAACCTTCTTGCTGGATAAGAGGCAGACAAAGCCTGTTCCTCAAGTAACTTACAGAAAATATGATCCAGGAAATGCCATACAGTGGAAAAAAGTGCAGGGTTTGGAGTCAGAGGACCTGTGTTCAAGTCCTGGCTCTTTACCTCTCTGGGCCTCAGTTTCTTGCTCTGTAAAATGAGGAGGTTAGATTAGATGGCCTTGTAGGTCCCTTATGGCTTAGAAGCTATGAAACTAAGAAAATGTGAGTTGTGGTACCAGCGTCAGCTCCTTAGAGTTGAGCTGATAGATACTTGGTTAGGCAGTCTGAGGGGCTGATGAGAAGGACAAAGTTAAAGCTGAGGTAAGGATGGGTCAAGGGCCAGGATAGGGCAAAGGCAGAAACAGACTGAGATTCTTCAGGAAGGGGAAGTTCTGAAGACCACAGATATATTTAAAGCTGGAAGGGGCCTTAGAGTCTAACTAGTCCAACTCCCTCATTTTACAGAGAAAGAAACTGAGGCCCAGAGAGGGGAAGGGACTTGTCCAAGATCACACAGGTATGAAAGGGGCAGACCCCTTATTCGAATCCTTATTCTCTGACTTCTAAACCCAGTATTCCTCCCACTACATCCCTTTATCTCCTTCCTAGCTCTGGAACTGGTAGAGGGCGAAAGTCCCAGGGGATGGGTTATATATACCACAGCAATTGCCTTTTCATTGGTTTTTCTGTATTGAAATCATACATTCCCAGTGTTTAATAATAGGAACAATTATTGTAGCCAACTGTGATCATAACATCCCCTCCACACACTGAATTTGTTCAGCAAATGTCATGTCCATAATTATGTTATTTTCATGCATCAACACAAAATGCCCAGTGCTGTCTAATAGATCGTCGAACAGCATTATTTTTTTTGAGATTTTAAAAAGGATTGATGAGGAGGAAAAATGCACGAATGTGTTATTACTATTATTGTCATTGTTATTATTATTATAGTACAAAAGACCCTGTCATAAAGGATCCAAAATACTAATTCAGGACCACTCGGCATTTTGATTTGAGGTGAGTGTTTGAAAACAATAGGTTTTGTTACAAATGTTGTTTTTCTTATTTTTCTGGATTAACCTCAGAACATGCAACATGCCTTTGACATATGAACCATATACTCTTGTATACTGTATTTTGAAAGGGGCTAGATGTGTGTATGTTTGTGTGGGAACTTGTGCAATGTGTCTGCCACTGTCTCCTGTTTTCCCACCAGAGGTCTCTCTCTTCTCTTTCCAGATGGAAATCAAGCCAAATCTCTATTTGGTTCATGAAGGGGATAAAGGTCTCAAAGTTCCTTTCCTTTCTTTTCCTTTTTCCTTTTTCCTTTTTCCTTTCCCCTTTCCTTTTCCTTTCCCTTCCTTCCTTCCTTCCTTCCTTCCTTCCTTCCTTCCTTCCTTCCTTCCTTCCTTCCTTCCTTCCTTCCTTCCTTCCTTCCTTCCTTCCTTCCTTCCTTCCT
>NW_027187369.1:12868318-12873275 GCF_028583685.1 Petaurus breviceps papuanus
CCTTCCTTCCTTCCTTCCTTCCTTCCTTCCTTCCTTCCTTCCTTCCTGCCTTCCACCCTTCTTTCCTTCTCTCTTATTGTTTCTGTTTTTCTTTCTGAAAAGAAATGCCCTCAAGATGAGTGGGAAGGAGAAATTTTGAACCTTGTATAAGTACCATGATGCATGCTTCCAGGGATATTCTCCAAACACCCTCCTCTCACCCTCATCAGTTTTATGAGACAAATCCAGTTGGTGAAGGGAGACCCTGGGGAGGGACAGGGAACCCTAGAATTCTGGTAGATGCTTGCTGGGTGTGCTGCCATCAGCAGAGGAATGATGGTGAGGCAGTGGCCTAGCATGTGGTTATTGGGGATACCAGGGGTGGAGGAAAGTGAGCCATATGGTTACTTCTTATTTTAATTAATTATTCTTGTCCACAGTATTGTGTAGTCCCTCAAGGATTCTGTAGGTGGAAAGGGGATAGTGGAGACTCAGAATCGCAGGATTTAGATTGTCTATAAATTATAACTTGGCTTCTGATACTTGAAATTTGAGCTCTTTGTTCACTGACTAGTCAGCAGATATGCTATTGAAACAACTGAATCTTTTTGAGAGGGAAGTTGCAGCTAAATGCTTGCTGGCTCACAGCTTCTCATTGAGGAGGCAAGCAAAGGATTTAGCAGGGTTAGTTTTAATGTACATCCGAAGACAACAAGAGACATAATTTCCTAGTAATCTGTTATAGAGCTTGTAGTATTTGCAAAAAGGGACAGAGATAGGATAAGGTGTGGACCTTTCATTTCATTGATATAGGGACCCACCAGATGAATAACCTACATTTACAAATGATAATCTTATAGAGACTCCCTAAGCACTAAGAATTTAGGTGACTTGCCCAGGGTCACACAGATATCACACATCAGAGGCAGGACTTGAAGCTAGGTTTCGTTGGTTCCTAGACCACTATTCCATATTTTCTCTCTTTTTGAAAATAAAATCACCAAAACGACAGTCATGCCTTATGCTTCAGTGTCTGCAACAGAGGGCAAACAGGTGGTAAAGTTCTATGAAGGTCCCCGAGAATAGCTTTTCAAACACGTGTGGGATATTTGAACGCCCCACAGTGTAGTGCATTGGGATC
Source organism: Petaurus breviceps papuanus (assembly GCF_028583685.1). Classification (NCBI taxonomy): domain Eukaryota; kingdom Metazoa; phylum Chordata; class Mammalia; order Diprotodontia; family Petauridae; genus Petaurus; species Petaurus breviceps. The sequence goes on from NW_027187369.1 coordinate 12,869,439, forward strand.
TACTAACTTAAACTCATCAAGGACAGTTAGGGGCTCTCTCTCCTCCCAGCTTTGAATTTATCTTGGTTCAACCCTACATCAGTTATTTCCATTTTATCCTTCCCACGGTGAAGATAGATAATTTTCCTTGGGAGAAAGCAATTTGAAACAAGTTGAGTAGTTCATTGATTTCCATCTCTATCATGCATTCAAACCATCTCATCGATCTTGAACAGTGGTTCCCTCTCTAATCTGAGCCTCTTCCTCTTGCCTCCTAATATCCTTTTTTGTTGTCCTTAGAATTCTTTACCAGCTTAGGTAAGATTGTGTTTATGCTGTCTGGATATAATTCTCAAGGGTTTCCATTCCATCATGGGTCAACTTACCCTGGAGGATTTTCATTTTAATCCATGAGGTCTTATCTCTCCCTTCTCCAAGCCTTTTGAAATTTGCTCTTTCCAAATGTACATCTTATTTCACAGCACACAAGACTTTCTTCTGCACTCTCTCAAATTCTAAGCTGGAGTGGTCACTTTCTCCCAAGGTTCCCATCATTTCTGCTTCAGTAAGAAGCTTCTCTTTGTTGGTCAGAATAAGGACCAGAATAGCTTTCTTGAATGAATAACAACAATAAAAATCATCATTTTTACTTTTATTTTTTATGATTATGAACTCCACAAACATGAATATCTTCTTATGCAGAGAGGAATAGAAAACAGACGATTGTATGTGGCGTCACAAAGCTCTGTTACAAATGGCTTGTTTTGTAAAAAGTACATATTATAGTAAAGTCGGGTGGCCCAACATTGCTCTGCTTGTCTGGGCCCACTTCTGAACTTGCTTTGACATTTTTCTGCATATTTTAAAATGCTTCATTGATGCTGTTCTTTATTTCCTTCTCTTTCTATCACCATTTCAAAAGGGAGAGAGAGAATGCAAATAACTGGGAGGTTGGGAGGGAGATTTAGAAAGGCTTTATGTAGGAGGTGCCACCTAAGTACCTTCCTTTGAAGGAAATGGGATTCTACCAGGGGGAGGTAAGGAGGGAGAGAATTCCTGACAGGGGAGAAAAGCTGTGCAATGGTAAAGAGGCAGGAGATGATTACATCTCACATTCTAGTGATAGCTAGCAGGAGACCTGGATTGGAACTGAGTATATCGAGGGGATTAATATGAAATAACCACCACCACCACAACAATAATAAGTGCTTTTACAAATAGTATTTCATTTTAACCTCATAACAACTCTGGGACGTAAGTGCTATTGTTATCTTGATTTTACAAATGAGGAAACTGAGGCAGACAGAGTCTATGTGACTTGTCCAGGGTCTGACAGCTATGGGAGTATCTGAGAACAAACTAACTCAGGTTTTCCTGACTCTAAGCCTGGTGATCTGTCCACTGTGTCACCTAGCTAGAAAGGCAAATGGAAGCCACAGTATAGATTTTTAAATCACTGAGTCTGTTTCTCTTGTTTTATTAGCAAACACACTTACTGTCTAGAACAGGGGTGGGGATTTGGATTAAGTCAAAGGGTTGCACTTGAGGACCTAGAAGGCTACAGGTGGCCTCGAGGCCTCAGGTTTCCCAGTTCTGGTCTAGAAGCTCTTGGAAAGGCAAGTCAAAAAGTGTTGGGAAAGGATTTTAGACTCATACAAATACCATTAGGTAAAAAGGATAGCCTGTATGCATATTCAGATAGATTTGCATCTAAAGATGCCTCCTGGCTTGCCTGACTGCCTTCCCATGGTCCTGATGCCACATTCAGGTCATGTCTGCAGTTGCTGCACACTGGATCCTGATAACCTTCCCTTGGTGGAGTCCTTTGTTTCTCTAGCTATAGGGAGTAAGCTTCCACTGGTGCCCTTTAACCCCAATCTTCGGAATAAGAGAATGTGGAGCTAAATGCACTCTCTGAGCCATTCACTGGGCTCTGGCTGGTCGGCTATTCAAACCGCTGCCTTCCTCAGAAGGGAGGTTTCCTTCAAAGTGTATCTGACCATCAGAGGGTTGGCCTTCCAGAGCTGACAATTGTTCACCAGCCTGCAATGGGGTTTTTTCCCTCTTAACTAGAGTGTGAGGGAGAGCAACAGTGTGTTGAACCTGGGTTTTGGAAGACTGGAGTTCAACTTTTGCCTCTGACACTTATTAACTGCACGTCCTTGTGTGCACATACTTAACCCCTCTGAGCAAGGGGCACCTATTTAAGACTATAAATTATAGGTGAGACAGGACCTGCTTTGGGAAAATCTCAGCTATCCACAGCTTAAGGCCACTCCATTGCAGCCTAAAATTTGGCAATGCTTCTGTTTTTGGTATATGTCAGCCAATTTCTCATATTCTTTTTTAAATGTTTGCAATAGCTTTAAGGCTTCTTCCTTTGAAAAATTCCATATATTCTTTGCTTTTCCACTGTAGGAATTGGGGAGGGGATGGCAGGAGACAGAGGGGAAGCATGCAGGTATATGGGACCTGGGAGTATTGTGGACAAAGATTCCAGCCTTAGTGTATGGAGTAAGAGGACCCAGGATTAAATCCTACATGTATGATCTTGGACAAGTAACTGTCCTCCTAGCCTCACTTTTAAGATAAGGGAGTCAAACTATCAATCAGTCAATAAATACTATTAAGCTTCTACTCTGTGCCGGGCACTGTGCCAAGCACAGAGGATATAGAGACAGAGGATGAAACAATCTCTGCTCAAAAGTACTTACATTCTAAAGGGGAGACAGCAAGTACACATGTAAATACATGCTGCATAAATATAAAACCGGGCAGCTAGGTGGCATAGTGGATAGAGCGTAGTTCCTAGAGTCAGGAAGACTCTTCTTTGGGAGTTCAAATTCATACTCAGACACTTCCTAGCTGTGTGACTCTGGGCAAGTCACTTCACCCTGTTTGTCTCAGTTTCCTCATCTGTAAAATGAACTGGAGAAGGAAATAACAAACTACTCCAGTGCTTTTGCCAAGAAAACCGCAAGTGGGATCAATAAGAGTTGGACAGGACTGAAATGACTGAACAACAATAAATATAAAGTTAATTTATGTTATACACACACACACAGTAGTTAAACAGCAGGTAGTTTAGGAGGGAGGGCACTAGCAGTTAGGGAGGGATCAGGAAAGGCTTCATGCAGAGACATTTAAAGAGAGAGAGAGAGAGAGAGGGTCTTTATGAGGCATAGGGAAGGAGGGGGAGCATCCCAGGCACTGAGCCCTACAATTCCAGAGAATGTAAGCTTATTGAGGGCAGGGATGTGGTACAATAGAAAGAATACTAGTTCTGGAGTCATAGTACTGGATTTCAAATCCTATCTCTTCCTCTGCCTATTACTATCTGTGTGACTTTGTACAAGTCCCTTCCCTTCCCTGGGCCTCAGTTTCCTCCTCTATAAAATGAGGTGGTTGAACTGGATAGCCTCTGCAGTCCTTTCCAGTTCTAGATCTAGGAACCTATGAGAACCCAAGGCAGATCTTCTCCTCCATGGGCCTCACTCAGTTTACTCATCTGGAACAGTTGGACTAGCTGGCCTCTAAGGTTCCTTTTAACTCTGCAATTATGGGCCTATAACCATTTCACTTTTGTCTCCTTCTCAGCACCTACTGCAATGCCTGCCTCATAATATTGATTTATTGATTTATTGTAGAATTGTTCTATGAAAGTTATTATTTAAGCTGATAAGAATGATAAATTGGCCAATATCTGCAGTTTCTACAAGACAAACATTATGGTCAATGACTGGTGAAACAGAATAAAGCCCCTGAAAAGACTTATTCAGGTGGGAGGCGGGGGAGAGAGAGAGAGGGAGAGGAGGAGAGAGAGAGAGAGAGAGAGAGAGAGAGAGAGAGAGAGAGAGA
>NW_027187369.1:12873375-12985886 GCF_028583685.1 Petaurus breviceps papuanus
TTATAAAAAGGATTTACTATAGAACATTTCCCTAGGAAAATTAAAAATATTGTTTGATCTCAGAAATTCAATTTATTCTGCAGGAAAAGAAGGCCAGATTTGGATTGGATTTGATTTCAAATTTCCACTCTGCCACTGGGCAAGTCACTTCAGCATTCTCTGCCTCAGTTTCCTCATCTGTAAAATAAGAGGAGATAACCTCTGAGGTCCCTTTTATTTCTACTCTAAATGTAGGATCTTAACTTGGGGTCCATGGACCCCCAAGAGGTCTGTGAAATTGGAGAAAAACATTTTTATATTCACTAATTTCTAATTGAAATCCAGCATTTTCTTCAATAATAAATGTAAATCTACTCTAAATGTAGGATTCAGATGTACAAATTTTGGGAGAACATTTCTGTTTTGTAGAATGAGGCACACCAGAGAGACCTGCTGACTCAACAGGGTTCAGGTTTGGGGGTAACAGAAGTGTGGTTTTTATTCTTCCTATAAGGAGCAAACTTCAGAAGTGATTTGTGACTAAGATATGATAGAGGGGCATCTAGGTGGCACAGTGAATAGAGCACCGGCCCTGGAATCAGGAGGATGTGAGTTCAAATTTGACCTCAGACACTTGACACTTACTAGCTGTGTGACCTTGGGCAAGTCACTTAACCCCAACTGCCCTGCCTTCCCCCTCCCCCCCGGGGGAGTGGTAGAAGTTATGATAGAATATAAAAATTAAAGCACAATACATTATGAAGGTCATTGAAGAAAATTTGGAATCTTTTCTAAGTTCATCAGTTAATTCTGAATGAGAGAGGTCCCTTTTTTTGGCATGTAGAAACTCTGAATGTCCAGAAATTGCCAGCATTATATTCAAAGTGGTTCCTAGTACTTAGACTTAGAACCAGAAAAGACCTTCAAGGTTATGGAGTCTAAGAGGTAAAATTAGGGGAGGGTGACTGTGGTTTTGTCCCAAGGTGTGGACTTTAGAGGGAGCTGACAGCATCTGCTAGTTTTCCAAGGCACAGAAACAAAAGGCACCTAGTGACCAAGAATAATTAATTAAAATAGGAAGCTATGGGTTTAGCCGTGATATCAGCCAACATTTATTAAGCATCTCCGATTATGCCAGGTACCTATCCAGCTGCTCAGGTGAACTCTACTCCTGCCATGTTCTTAACTAAGGTGTATCTCCTAAGAGCTTAGGCTCACAGATCCAAAGCTAGAAGGGACTGTAGAGGCCATCTACCCTAGTCCTCTCATTTTTCTGAGGCCCAGAGAGGTCACACAGATAGTAAATGGCAGACCTGGGATTTGAACCCAGGCCTTCTGATTCCAAATCCAGTGATCTTTTCGTGGGAACGTGGTGCTTTCCCCAGTCAGACAGATTCCTCGTTATGGATCTGTTGAGTGACTTGTCCATCCAAGGTCACATAAATAGTGGCATGGCAGAGCTGAGATTCAGACCTATTGCCTCTCTACCATGCTGCTTTTCCAGACTTGGAAGGTGTTCCTTGCCTTGGTCATCAAACCAGCATTGTCTAATCATCTCACCCTCTCCCCCATCATGGGGAACCATGGGTCCACTGGGATGCTTCCGGAGGTAGATGCCTTTCCTCACAAAAGGCCAGCTACCCTGTTTCATGCTTGGAAAGGCCGGTTTTAAGTTCCCTTCCTGCCATAGCCAGACCTAAACTTACTTGATCTGGCCACAAAAGTTGTCCTATGGAAACATATTGAGCTTGTTAGCTGCACTACTCCCCAGCCTACATACACATGCAGGCCTGGACAGCACTTTGGATCATACACTCAAACATTTCAGACCAAGAAATATGTGCTAATGGGTTCGAGAAATGTGATAATGAGATAAAAGGAGCTTTCTAGTTAGATTTGGAGCCGCTAATTAAATTCCCATTGACAAGTCAGCACTTTTGGAAATTCGCCTTTTGGTTAGATAACCTTAATTAAATTCACACATTTTGCCAATACTGTATGGTTGGCCTTAAAACACGGAAGACAAAAGTTGAAGCTGGGGGTGGGGAAGGCGAGGTGGGGGGAGACGCCCCCTTCCGGCTAAACCAGAAGACTTTTGGTTTTCTAAGGAGCTAATTGGCTCAAATTTGAGACATTTCAGGGCCCAGTTCTTTTTCCTCAATCCCCACAGCTGAGTGCTGAAGGGTGGTTTTAAATTATGGCCTATGTGGAGGCCATAAAGTATTTCAGTACATATGTCTCAGAGGAGATGTTAGAGGGGGAAAGTAAAAGGCAGGCCCGGTAGCCACTCTGCTCAGGTCGCTATGTAGAAAACCCCTGGGTACCCTGGCAGAGAATTAGGACCTGCTGTTGGGGATCCTGCTCCAAGTTAGTTCATAAATATGTCAAAAACAAGGGAAAACGACAATGAAAATGTAATTTGGAGATGAAATCTCTGCGCTTACCTTGGAAAACAAAAGGGATTTATTTTTTGATCTGCAAGCACAAGGCTGATTTCTGTTGTAGCAGGGCAATCTGAGCAGGATTTGCAAGCTTGGAGTTGAGAATGGAGGCAGAGCCTTGACTTTGAAGTTGGAATGCCTGGCTTCTGACCTTATCACTCAACAGAAACTGTCCCCCTCTACAAAGTTACCATCGATTCTTTAATTGCCAGATGGAATGGCCTCTTCTCATTCCCCATCCTTTATGACTTCTCTGCTGTAGCCTCTGATTCTGGGACTCACCCTCTTCTTATTGATACTCTCTCCTCTCTAGGTTTTCATGACACTGCTCTCTCCTGTATTTCCTCCTACCTAGCAGTTCCTTCTCAGTCTCCTTGGCTGGATCTTTCAGGTCAAGGCTCTGCCTGCCATGGGCTCTCTTCTCTTCTCCTTCTCTACCAGGGATTCTTAACCTGGGGTCCATGGAGCCCCAGGGGGTCTGTGAAGTTGGAAAGAGAAAGACATTTTTACATTCACTAACTTCTAACTGAAGTTCACCATTTTCTTCAATAATGGTTGTGGGCAATGAACTTTATTCTGACTTGTGATTCAAAGGCTTTGGCAGACTGCCCGAGGAATATATAATAGAAAAAAGGTGAAAAACCTCTGCTCCATACTGTTTCTCTTAGTGATCTCATTGGCTCCCATGGGTTCAGTCAGATGACTCCCAGATCTACACGTCTAACCCTATTCTCTCTCCTGAGCTCCAATGTAGCATCACCCTCTGTTTCTAGACATCTGCAAATGGAGGTTCCATAGCCATCTCACACTCAGCATGTCCAAAACAGAGCACATTATCTTCTCCCCCTTTCCACACCTTCTTCTCTTCCAAACTTTCCTCTTTCTGTTAAAGGCACTACCATTCTCCCAGTCACCCAGGCTCCAGCCTTGGTAATGATCTTCTCTTCACTCTCTCACTCCCCCATAGCCAATCTATTGTCAAATCTTATTGTTTCTACCTTTGTTTAAAAAAAAAGTATGTCCCCTTCTTTCTGCTTACACAACCACCACGATGGTGAAAATTCTCATCACCTCTCACCCGATCTAGTATAATAGCCTTCTTTAAAAAAAAAGTTCGCTTTTCAATGAATGAAACTCCACCTTCTCTCTCTTCCACCCTCTTCCCCACATTAAAAAGAAAGAAAAACAAAACCCTGGTAACGAATATGCAAAGTGAAGCAAAACAAATTCCCCCATTGACCATGTTCAAAAAATATATCTCAGTTAGCACCTGGTGTCCACCATCTCTCTGTCTGAAGGTAGGAAGCTTGTTTCATCATGAGTCCTTTGGAATCATGGTTGGTCATTGAGCTGATCAGAGTTCTTAAAGTCTTTCCAAATTGTTTGTCTTTAAGACATTGTTGTTATTGTATAAATTCTTCTCCTGGCTCTGCTTACTTGACTGAACATCATCTTAAACAAGCTGTCCAGGCTTCTTAGGAACTGTCCCTTTCATCATTTCTTTCTTTTTTTTTTAAATTTCTTTTTTATTTTTTTGGAGGGGGGAAGGCAGGGTAATTGGGGTTGAGTTGCCCACGATCACACGTCTAGTTAAGTGTCTGAGGCTGAATTTGAACTCGGGGCCTCCTGAGTCCAGGACCAGTGCTCTATTCACTGTGCCACCTAGCTGCCCCCCTTTCATTATTTCTTACAGAACAATAGTATTCCAGTCAGCCAAGTCAGTCAACAAAAATTTATTAAACACATACTATACTAAGCACTGGGGATACAAGAAAGACAAAAGACAACCCCCCTCAATGAGCTCACAGTCGAACTGGAGAGACAACATGCAAACAACTGGGTACAGACAAGACATGGACAGAACAAATTGGAGATAACCAAGAAAGGGAAGGCACTAGCATTAAAGGGGACCGGAAGAGACTTCTCATAGAATGTGGAATTTTAGCTGGGATTTGGGAGGAGCCAGGAGGTGGAGAGGAGGGAGAGCATTCAAAGCCTGGGGGGATGGCCAGGGAAAATGCCCAGAGTTTAGGAGATCATCTTGTTTGAGGAGGCCAGTGTCATTGTTTCACTGGAGTTCTAAGGTGTAAGAAGACTGGAAAGATTTACATTCATTGACCATGATTTGTTCAGCCATTCCCCAACTAATGGGTACCCCTTTCTTTCCAGTTCTTTGCCATCACAAAAGAGCTGCTCTAAATCTTTTTCTATCTATAGATCCTTTTCCTCTTCCTTCCATCTCTTTTGAGGTATAGACTTAACGGTAGCGCTGGGTCTACAGGTGTACACAGTTTAGTCATTTGGGGGGGCCATAGTTCCAAATTGCTTTCCACGTTGGCAGTGGTCCTCTGCTCAGTCTCCCTGCCTCAAGTCTCTCTCCATTTGAACCCATCTTCCACTTAGCTTTGTGGGGATTTACTATGGTAGGCATAGGGACTGCACCTGGAATTTTATCGTCGTCATTGTTCATCCTTCCTTTTCCAAGAGGACCAACGACTGTCTTGACTTGCATGTGGACTGGACTTATGGGAGGCAGCCTTGCTCTTCCAGAGTCATCAAAGTCCAGTGGCAGGACAAAAGTCAAGACCTGTGATTTTATTGGTTGAGGGAACACTTTCTACTAATGTTGGTGGCCACATTCTCTTGGACTTACACTCTTAGACTCGTCTAGAGCATTGTGGGCTTGTGACTTGCACAGGCTCATACAGCCAGTATGTATTAGAGGCAGGATTTGAACTCAAATCAGTCAACAAGCATTTATTAAGCATTTATTATATGCTGAACACTGGGCAAAGGCAAAAACACATTCCTTCCTAGTGTCCAGGTCAGTTTTCGATGGATTCTGCTGTATGTAAACTGCTAAAATGATATGATAATTTGAGAAGAGAGAGTGCTAATAATGGGGTGGGGCAGAGGCATCTTGTCAGAGTGGTGGTGGACTGGAACAGCGCTTCTTAACATGGGCTCCATGAATTTGCTTAAAAAAAAAAGTTTTGATAGCTGTGGTTCACTATAATTGGTTTCCTTGGTAATCCTATGTATTTTGTTTGATGTATTTAACATGATTCTAAGTGTATGCTTCACCAGACAGACTGCCAAGGGGTCCAGGTTCTGAGCCCTTGGATTGTAGGTACAGAAGGAAGAAGCCATTCTAAGACATGGCCCATGTGTTCTTTGTTTGGCTCTGATACACATCTTTATTTACAGGGAGGGCTTCTCCAGAGGGGGTGAAAGTGGGTTAGTGGGTAGTGATAGACGTGGAGTAGGAAAGAACATCAATAGAGCTTTTTTAAATGTGTAGAAGAAAACAAAAAGTACAGAAGGGCAAATGAGCCAGCTGGCTATTACCTTGTTAAATTGAATATATTGTATATTTCATCAAAGGTTTCAGATATACCCCATGATCTTTATATATCCAAATGATTTTTTTATGTCATAGTAAAAAAACTGGAAATTAAAACAACTGTGTGTGTGAGTGTGTGTGTATGTGGATGTGGGGATGTTAAGAAAGGTTTCCTGAGAGAGAGCTATAGATTTCAAAAGGCAGAGAGAGAGGGCATCCCAGGCTTGAGAGGTGGTGGGAGATAAATGAGTGCCTCATAAAGCAGTAAGTACGCTAGGTGGACTGAAACATGCTTGACAGGAAGTAATCGGCAAAATAAGGCTGGAAAGGTAGGCTACCTGGAGCTTGGCTGGGATCCTGTTCCCTCTTCCTCTCCCCCAAGGGAAGTTGGGCCTAGGATCAGCCTTACCAGACAGAAGGAGGGCAAGAATGAAAGAGAGAGCCCAGTCCGCAGCCCCCCAAAAGGCTCCACCCCTTGCTAGCTCAGATTTCCGGCACACTCAGCACCCGGGTTTTCGTCATGCTTGAACCACTTTCACTCTGATCCAACAGTCCCGCGTGTGCGGATGCGCATGCGCACTCCATCACTTACCTGCTGGCCCCTCCCCTTCTCTCCCCCCTCTCCCCAAGCTTCTAGGCGTCACCCGAAGAAAAGGGCCCAACTGCTCCCCCCCTCCCCCCTCAGTGGCTGTTTGAGTCCGCTGGAGCCGGTCCACTTGGATTCCAATAGTCTGACTGGGCTCCTGGGCAGTGGGCAGAGCAGCCCCTTTGGGCCCACACTCAGTGCTCTAATCTCCCATTGTCTCCAGCTACCCTCCCATCCCTCAAAGTTCAGTTCTCCTTCTCTGACCAAAGGTGCCCCCCTCCCCAATCACAGTCATAGCAAAGGAACCTCCCCTCCACCCACTCCAACCCATACTGGATACCCTCTACAACAGTCTACCAAAAATGCTTAGACAGTATCTTTGGGAAGACCTCTGGTGATGGAGGTAAACTCACTACACATCAAAGTAGACCTTTGCACTCTGGGACAGCTTCAATGGTTAAAGCCTCTGTCTGCCTCTCCTATCCTTCTTGTGGTAAAAATGACTCAGTCAAAAGCTGGTAAGAAGAATAAGCTTGCCTCTCAGTTCTTCCCCTTCCCCCTCTTCCCCATCCCTTAAGGAGCATGGCACTTGTCATCCGTGTCATCACTGATCTGGTCTTCTTTCTGACTCCTGGAAGACTGCCGCTATCAGGTCTCTTGTCTTTGTTCTTCTTGGCTTTCTAGGTTGACCCCCTTCCTTCCTCCCCTCCCTCCTCCCCCAACTCCTCTCTCACCCTTAACTTTACTCATCCCATGGAACCCTTTCCTCGCAGCTGGAGATGTCAACCCCTAAGTCCTCCCAAACCCTGCAGAAGCTGAGAAAAACTCATCAAGCTTCTCTTTTGCTTCTCTGGCTGGTTTCCCCTACCTCCTTCTCCCCCCTTCCCCGCCCAGACCCCCAGGCTTTCTCCATACTAGTCACAGAAAACAAACACAAGCTCTGCCTTAAGCCACTTTAATCCATTCCGAAATAGGAAAGGGGAAGGGTACCAGGTGAGAGGATGGGAGGGAATATTGGGACAGGGAGGGTGGAGGGATAGTGATGGAGATGAGATTGGGCTGGTGGCAGGCTTGTGCTGGTGCTCATAGCATCCAGCTTAGAAGCAGGATGAGGCTCAGCCCTGCCATGATGGCGATGAAGCTTGGCAGAGCCTTCTTTGGGCCAGCGTTACAGAGGCTCCCCTGGCAGCAGTAGGTTTTGAAGCTGTAGGTGACCCCCATGTAACTGATAGGCTGTTCCCTTCCGCAGCGAATGGCTTCCACGCACCCCCTGTTGATAATGTGGGTGAGGCCAGTGACAGTTCCTTGTCCATAGTAGCAGTCCTCTTCTTCCCCGCAGTACATGGTAGTGCTCACGCAGCTACCCATATTGGTAAAGTCACAATAATAGCAGTGCTTGGCAACTGCCACAGTGATGCAGGATAAGGCCACAATCAGGCAGAGTGATGATAGCTTGCCCATGGGCAGGATGGAATATGGGTTGGGACGAGTAGTGAGTAGATGGCTCTTCTTAGCAGGCTTCCCTTCAGTTTATGTCTCTGGCTGTGGGCATTGGTTAAAATCACTGTCCTTTTACTGGTCAAAATCAATCTCTTTCTGAGCTGGTGACCACTGAGGGTCTTGGGTACTCCTCTTCCCTTCAGGAGTCTCTTTTCCCCCTGCCTGAAACAGGGAGATTGGTTGAGCTCCCCACTCACAGCACCTCCCTAGGCTGGAGCTGCTCCCCCTAGCTCCCTTCCCTGGCCTTGGGAATGAAGAGATGCCAACTGTCCCTGGTTTTTATACTGTAGAAGGGAGTGACCTCACAATGCTGCCCCTCCCTACCGGGTCAGAAGAAGCTTTATGAGGTCACTGGCTTCTATCCTGTCTCACACAGCCTTGGAAAAATGGTGGATTGCTCATCTCCTGCCATGGAGGGTCAAATCACACAGACCTGGGGAGGGGGGAAGAAGACACATTTTGGTGGGCTCGCCACGCTTTATTTCCTTCTGGCTAAATAGTTTAGAACTTCTGCTGCCTTTTCCCTCAGTTAATCACATCTATTTCCCTAGATTCCCACATGAATTGATCATCTTAATAGAGATAACCCTGCTGCCTGCCCCCACCCCCACTCCATCCAGTGCCCTGCACATACGGGGGCCTTAAGAAATGGCTGTTGATTTCAATTCTATTCCTTTGGAAGGAGGCACACCTTCCACAGTGATCTGCCCAGAATCACAGAAATACCTGGGTTGGACTTCACTCCTTGCCTTAGGGTCTCTGGTGCCGCTCACCTATTCTCCACATTCTACATTTGTACATAGCAATGGTCTCCAGACTTGTTTGATCAAGTACCTCCATCAGTAAAAATGTTTGAGTGGTTTATAGAATTTACCCTCTCCCATTTTTTTAAAAAAGATGAGATAAAAATGAAATAGTATCTGAGTGTGGGTTTAGCGAAAAGATGCTATAATATAGTGCAGTGGCTGGCATAAAGTAGGGGTTTAATACAAGTTATTCACTGACTCTGTTCCAAATGAAGTGAAAAGGGGAGAGGGGAGGCAGAGCTCTTAATCATTGGCCATTGTCCCTTTGAGGGGCCTCTGATGGAGTCCTAGGGGTTATGGATGGCAGTATGCTATGGAGAGAGGGAGGAAAGGAGGATTTTCTCAGTGGCATCCATGTGGCTGTTACTATGGACATCCACATATTGATTGGGTTATAAAATCCCTGAGGGATAGATATGCAGTTAAGACTGGATGAAGATTGGGAACTTGTCTAAGGGAGGGAGGAGGCAGAATAGGGGAGTGTTGGAAATATGCCCTCTGATTGACTATCTCGTGCAATATAAGATTTAAGCCATCTTCCCACCCTCTCATTAATCCCATACACCCCCTGGGGTCTGACTGTGGTCCTCTTTAGGTCAAGCCTGGCTCCCACTTTTGAAATCACTGGTCTATAGACACGGTTTTTTACTGTTCCTCCTCTCCCCTCTTCCTGTGTCTCATTGTGACAGCTTTCCTATGTATCCCCCAGTCTTCCCTTGTCCATAGGTTTCTTCAGGCTTCCCCTCTCTCTTGGCTACCCTGGCTACCTTATCTCTAAATTCTTCCTAGTTCACCCTCCCAAAATCTGACAAGCTGCCCTTGTTTTATCACAAAATCTGATGAAATTCTCAAGAGTAACCAAAATTCCTTTTGTCCTTTTAAGCTTTCTTTCTGTTTGATCTTATTGGAGGCTCATTCATAATGCTAGTATCAGAGGGGGAAGATGAACCCCAATTTCCACCCTCCCTTAGTTCAGCTCTCTAACCATCATACCATACTTCCTCATTCTAATTCCCTAGGATAATATAGGCTTCCTTGGCATTTAGTCTATTTTAGTAGCTAAAGCCCCAATCCAGAAATCGAAATTTTACTCCTGGTCACAGTCTTCTGAACCAGATGTCCACTTGCCTAGAAGCAGCTGTTTCCGGAGACAGCCTGAATAAGAGGAATCTGGCCAGGGCCCAAACCACCCAAACCATGCTGCTGTCCAGACCCACCTCCAAGCTCCCCCAGTACTGTGCCTGGCTGCCTTCATCCTCACCTCCTTCAGAATCTGGGTGATGTGGAATTATACTGGTCCTGAGTCCTCCCCTTGAGCACCTGGAATCTTTTAGTCTGACCCCATGTGGTAGAAGAGGTGTGTGTGTGGGGATAATTTGCCACGGGTGGTCCCACCTGCAGTCTCTCTCCCCTATCTCACTGAGAGTTTGTCTCCCGCTAGGCTGACACTTGGAGCTTTATAACTTATTTTAAAATCAACATTTCATCTGTTCTCAGCCGTTGCTTCTAGAATTACTAATGGCTTGGATGACAGTGGTGGCTATTGTCTTGACGAGAACAAAGTAAAAATGGATGTTTTGATTCCATTTAGTCATGACACCAACAATGGTATTGAGCTGTTTTAACTGTATTGTTTAAAATAATTTTCCCTCTGATTTTGAAATGTGGTCAACGCAGAAGAACTCTTATGGTACAGGGGAAGCAACACTGGTTTTGGACCTGTGTGACCTTGGACAAGATCCCTTGACCTTGCTGGGTCTAGGGCATTGGCCTCTGAGGTCTCTTTCAGATCCAGATTTATGATCCTAAAAATCATCTGTATGTTTATACTGTGGTAAATGAGTTAGAATTATCCCCAAGAAGCATGACATCTCTAAATATTTTTTTTGGTGGGTGGAGAGCGGGGAAGAAGGGTACAGCTCTAGGATTTCATCTTTATATAACTTTCAGTTGCTGTTCCTGAGCTTAGAGAAGGCAGAGCTCACAGTGGCATCTTACCCAGGTGGGGGAGGGATGGTTCTATGAAGTCACTCGCATTGTAAGGCATCAGGCTAGTGTCAGTTGGCATTTATCTATGGGGAAGTGGAAACTCCCTTTACCAATGTAGATAGCCAGTCGAGCTGTAATTTCCATTATTAGTGAGGTTTCTGGAGGCACTGAGGTTAACTCTTACAGCTTGTATGTATGCTTCCTAGGTGAGACCTGAACCCAGGGTCTTCCTGACTCCAGTGGCTAGTCCATCTTACTAAGTGACCATCTCTTCTAAATACATAGAGCAGAAGAAAATTGATCAAGAAGTATTCATTATACACTTACTCTGTGCCAGGCCCCTATGCTAGGTTCTGGGGATTTAAAGCCCCAGATTCCTGCCCTAAGGGAGCTGACAGTATATTTGCGGAAACACAACCTATACAGAAATACATATATACAGAATAAATAAATGTAAGGTGTTTTTGTTTTTAAACCAGGGGCAGGTACTGGCAGTTGGTGACAATAGGAAAGGTTGCCTCTAGAGGGCGCACCTGAGCAGAGTTTTAAAGGAAACAAGATCACATGGAAGGTCCTCTAGCTTAGGGTCCCCCTAAATTTAGGTTACTGTTTTAGGGCAAAGTGTTTTTATATCTTCAGTCATGTCCAGGGGCTTTTGTTTTAGTTTGCTGCAAAACTCCATCTGAGCCTCAGAAGAGGAAGCTTGGCCTGGTAGAATGATTTGCTGAGATCATGGGATCCCAAGTCTGGTGGGACAAGAGACCTTAGAGGCCAGCTAGCCCAACCCCTTTGTTTTACAGAGGGGGAAACTGAGGCCCTGGGAGGGAAAGTGACTTAGGATCCTATATCTAGAGCTGAAAGGGACTTCAAAGGCAATCTAGTCCCACCTCCTCCTTTTACTGAGAAGGAAACTGAGGCTCAGGGAGGGTAAGGGACTGGTCCAAGATCACATAGCTTAACATGGTACTAGCTGCTAGAGGTACAAACATAAAAATGAAACAATCTCTGCCTTCAAGGAGCTTCTATTCTACTGGCAGAGACAATATGTGGAGATAGTATTACTATATACAAAATCAATACAAGGTATTTTTCTAGAGGGAGGGATCTATCTGGAATAGTTTCCTGCAGAAGATGATGTTTAGCTGAGCTGTCTCACATCCAGTCAGTGCTTTAATGTTTGCAAAGTGTCTTACATATCTTATCTCTTCTCACATTCACCACAACCCTGGGTTGTTATAGTTGAGTTGTTTTTCAGTCATGTCAGACTCCTCATGACCCTGTGTGGGATTTTCTTGGCAGAGATAATGGAGTGGTTTGCCATTTCCTTCTCCAGCCCATTTTACAGATGAGGAAACTTAGGCAAACAGAGTTAAGTGACTTGTCCAGGGTCACACAGCTAGTAAGTGTCCGAGGCCAGATTTGAACTCAGGAAGAAGAGTGTTCCTGGTTCCTGGCTTCCAAGTCCACTGTTGTATCATCAAGCTACCCCAACAGCCCTGGGAGGTAGGTGCTATTATCACCCTCACTTCTAGAGGCTAAGAAATGTGCCCAGGCATCACATGTCTGGAAAGGCTCTGAGAAGGGAGTTGAGGCCTACATCATCTTGATTCCAGAGTCCATGAGGTTGTTTGGTTTGGGGTTTTTTTTGGTGGGTTGGGCTGTGTTATAGGCCATGGGTTTCTTTCTCATCCATCTCTCTGTCCTTCTCAGAGTCAATTTTCAGATTTATTTGGAAACTCTTTGGGGGGCAGAGAGCAGAAGGACCTAAGTTTCTAGGGGCTTCCTTGTGTTACTTCCAGTAAAAGGTGCTTTGTGAAAGCTCATCAGACAGGGCCAGCCAGAGCTGGGAGAAGGGCATCTCCTTTTGACCTTCATGTTAAACTCAAGAGCCCAGTAAGCCAATCCAGGGCTGGCACATGCTCACTGGGGATGGAAGTTGAACTCTACAGGCCAAAGAGCCTCTTCTTGGCACCTTTAGGCAAAGGTCATTTTCAAGATCCATAATTTTCTTAAAGGGGTTTTACATTTTTTGTCCTATGCTCCTTTGCTATGAAGGCAAGGAGCTGCCTGTTTCTGTCCAGGATGCAGCCTTCTTTGAATAGAACAAAGGAAGTGGTAACCCTTTCTAGGGAGTTTGTTCCTAACTTATAACAGATTCACAGGGTCATAAACTTAGAGCTGGGGGGAGCACACCCTAGATTTAAGTGAATACAACATTCTCATTTGATAAATGAGGAACCTAAAGGCTAAGGAAGAGAACTGATTTAGGATCAGAAATATGGAGCCAGAAAGGGCCTTCCAAGCCATCTGGGCCAGTCTCTTCTGTTTTACAGAAAAAGAAAAATCCTAAGTGACTTAGGATACCAGATGCAGAACTGGAAAACAGATTGAAGTGATGTTCAATCAGAGGCTCTGAGATCTCAAATTGAGATACACCTTAGTGGCCAGTGAATTCTTCCCCCTCATTTTAATGAGGAGGAAACTGAGGTCCAGGGAAGTGACTTAGGATCCTAAGAACTTAGATCGAGAACTGGAATAAACCTTAGAAGTCATAAAGTCCAACCCCGCCATTTTACTGAGGCTTTGCTACTCCAAGGATGGGGGATTTTGTTGTTGTAGGTACCTTCCAAATCAAGACCTTTGGAGACTGTTTTAATGAGCTGCTTTGGCTAAAACAATAACTTTGTTCCTTGGAGGTCAACCTTTGGGTGGCAAGCCTCTGTAGTTACCCATGCTGTTCCTGGGAAGATGGGTACACTCATCTATGGACCACCCTGTGCCCCACGGCTTTCTGGTTTCATAGGCCCTGCCCAACTTTTTGTTCTGCTGGCAGTGCCAGTGAATTGATTATAAGTAATATGTGGTGTAATGGATACTCAGAGTGCTGGGCTTAGAATCCAGAGGACCTGGTTTCAGATCTGATCAAACCTCTGATATTTACCATCTGTATGACCTTGGGCAAGTCATTTCCCTTCCCTGAGCCTCAGTTTCCCATATGTGAAAGAGGATACTTTGCAGGGCTGTCATGATCATCAAATTAGAAAATGTATATAAAGTGTTTTGTAGAATTAAGTGTATTTTTTTATTCAGACATTTTCATTTTATATATGGCCACTAGGTGGCACAGTGGATAGAGTGTTGGACTCAAGAGTCAGGAAGTTCTGAGCTCCAATATTGTCTCACACACTTGCTTAGTTGTGTGACCCTGAACAAGTCATTTAACCTCTCTCAGCCTCAGTTTTCTCATCTGTAAAATGGAGATAATAGCACCCACCTCACTGGGTTGTTGTCAGAATCCAATGAGATATCTCATGCAATAACATGTTAAAGCGGTTTGTAAATCTTAAAGTGCTATTGTAAACACTAGCTGTTATTATTACTATGAATTCAAACACCAATAAACCATTCCATCCATATACATAGAAGAGCACAAAAGAGGATTGCAAATGAAACTATGTATCAGCATCCTACTCCCCTGCCTTTTTTTCATCTTTCAAAAGTATATAATACATCACTTTCAAAACTGTCCTGCTAGTCAGAACTTCCTTCTATTCTCCTCAGTCTTTGCAGACTTTAAAATGCTAAAGAAATGTGAGCTATTGTACTTATTCCAAGTATGCGTATTTTGAAAACTTGGGATTTCCTCACTAGGGTATTCCTGCCACTGATCCAAATTAAGACCTCTTTATGCTGAAGTAGGCTGTTTCCAGGAGCTGCAATGGCCAAGGGGGGGGGGAGCAGGAAACACCCCCCCCCAAAGACTCTTTGTTTTTAGCTAGGCTGGGTTGTGTTAGAAGCCTCTGAAGTTTGGTGCGACACTCCTGATTCCACTGGCAGAGATTTTGAGAATCCAGGGTTGGTCAAACCCACCCTATGATTGTGTTATGGGGGCAGGCAGCAATTGGGTCTTTGAAAAGCTCTACTCTTCCAAACAAGGAGCTGTCTGCCCATTTTACAGAGGAGGAAACTGAAGCTTGGCTAGGTTGGGACTTATTTTTTATTTTTATTCTGAACTTAATAAATACCAATAAAATGGCTATTTCCATATATGTAGTAGAACAGAAAAAGAACATTAATACAGTTTCATATACAGTTTAATACGTACAGTTTATTTTTCTTTTAAAGTATTTAAGTTCAAAGTGTAGTATTCAAAGCTGTACTGTTTGTGCTTTTTTCCTTAGCTTCTCTTCTGTTCTCTTCCTTTTGTCCTTGATTTCCTTTAGGTAATATGTCTAGCAATGAGATCTGAGTTTGAATCCTGTTTCACATTCTTCCTAGCTACATGACTCTGGGTCACCCTCAGTTGCCTCGTCTATAAAATGAGGAGAACAAGGATACCTATGTCCCAGGGTTGTTGTGAGGATCAAATCAGTTAACCTAAAGAAAGCATTTTGCAAACGTTGAAAGTGCCATGTAAATGCCAGTTGTTGCTGTTGTTTGTTTTGCATCAAAGATCAGGACCATTTTAGTGATTTTTAAAAGTAATTCTAAACTGCTTTGCACAATGGTCGGACCAATTCACACTTCCAACAATGCATCAGTGTGCCCATATTCTTTTTTTTTTTTTAAAGCAATTGGGGTTAAGTAACTTGCTCAAGGTTACACGGCCAGGTGTTTCTGGGTGGGTGCTAAGTGTCTGAGCCCGGATTTGATCCCAGGTCATCCCGACACTGGGGCCGGTGCTCTTACTCGCTGAGCCACCTGGCCGCCCCTAGTGTGCTCATATTCTTACAATCCCTCCAAAATGCATTATTCTTACCCAGTTTGCTGAGTGAAACTTCGGAGTTGTTTTGATTTGCTTATCTCTTATTGTCAGTGATCTGGACCAAGTTTTCATCTGGTTGTTAGCAGCTTGCAATTCTTTGGAGAACTGTTCGTTCATATCTTATCATATAAGTCATCAGTATTTTTTGGGGGAAAGGTTCTTACTCTTCTGTGTCACCATTAGTTGTCTGTATATCTTAGAACAGACCCATATCAGAGATGTTTGATCTGAAGATTTTTTTTCTAATTGACCTTTCTAATTCTCTTCCTAATTGTGTTAATTTTGTGGGTGCAAAAGCTTTTTGGTTTTATCTTCTGTGCTTACCTCTATCCCATGTTAGGCTAAGTGTTCTTTCCCATAGCTATGAAAGGTTCCTAATTTGGTTCTTTTCTCCTTTAGAAAAATTTTATTTTGTTAGGAAAACTCCCACTTAGCTGTAAATTCAAATTCAGTTAGTTAATAAATATTCATGAAGTGCCAAACATTTATTAAGCACCTGTTATGAGAAATTCAGGCAGCTAGGTGGTGAAGTGGATCAAGTGCTGGGCCTAGAGCCATGGAGGCCTAGAGGCAGGAAGTCTCATCTTCCTGAGTTAAAATCCAGCCTCACTCCTAGAGGCTGTGTGACCTTGGGCCAGTCATCTATCCCCATTTGCTTCAGGTTCCTCATCTATTTCATGAGCTGGAGAAAGAAATGGCAAACCATTCTGGTATCTTTGCCAAGAAAACCCCAAATGGGGTCACCAAGAGTAGGACATGACTGAAAAATTACTGAACAACGACAATGGGCAATGCCCTGTCTTTAGTGATACAAAGTCTTTGTGATACAAAGACAAAAATGAGACGGTCCCTAGCCTTAAGGTGCTTATGTGCTGTTGGGGTTGGAGAATGTAGCATGTAAGTATGATAAGTAAATGCAAGGTGTTGGGAGTATTCTCTGGCCTTAAGGAAGATGAAGGCATGACATGGGGAGCAAGGAGCATGGCATTCCACCCCTCAGCCAAGTGGCTTGTAGAGCCCACGAGAAGGAGGATCCAGTGCTGTTGCAGAGGGTGGGCATGGGTGAGGGGGCTTCTGGAGAGTGTGAGAAAGAGAACAAGAGGATATAATGGAAAGGAGTTTGTCATTAGGAATCAAGGACAGAGGGTAGGGATGGGACCTTTGATTTCAATGATGAAGGAACTCCCTCAGTGAATGGAGAGGTGGGTGGGATAGTGAAAGGGCCTCAAGTCCATGCCATGTGGGGATCAAATGCAGGAACTAAGATGTTTAGCTTGGAGAACACTCAAATGAGAGGAAGGTAGGAGAGGCATGATAGGTTTCATCAGGGATTATTTGGAGGACAGAGCCAGGAGCAATGGCAAGAAGCTAAGTCATGAGTTTCCTAGCAATTTGAACTGTCTTCAAGTGGAATGGGTGGATTATCCTAGTAGTCAGGGCCTTTTCCCTATCAGGGGTGTTCAAGTAGAGGTTAGAGGAACACCTGTCAGGGGTGTTGTAGAGATTTCCTTTAGATGGGCTGGGGTAGATGGCACTTCTGAGGTCCCTTCCTTCTGTCTCGGAAATTCTATGATTCCAGGCCCAGGTAGCATGTGGCTGGGGCAGTTACTCTACTCTTCTGGCCTTGTCTTTGAGAGGGGCTGGTGCACCTGGGAGGGCTCATGGCAATTTGGGCAGGGACAGTTGTGTGCTGAAGAAGGCCTCCAGTCCTGGGCAGCACTGAATCACTCCATTCTGGAATCTCTCTCTGCCTCAGAACCAGTGAGGGGCTCTGGGCATCAGAGCTGGCAGGAGTGATCTGGGGCTTCCTCTCTACCCAGCTGTTGTTGCAGGAAAGGGGAAGAAATAAACATTTACGTGGTGCTTACTATGCGCCAGTCACTGTGGAAGAGCTTTCCAAATATTATTCCATCTGACTCTCACAGCAACCCAGCAAGGTGGGTGCTGCTATTGTCCCTTATTTTATGGAATTTAGTAGAAGAAACTAAGGTGAAATGACTTGCCCAGGGGGTCACACAGCTTGTAAATGTCTCAGGTGGGATTTGAACTTGGATTTTCCTGTCTCCAGGTCTCTACCTACTGCAACACATAGTTGCCTAACATACCATCTACTTGTGCCCTTGGTGCTGTTGGAGGCCTGAGGGCCCTGATTCAGTGAATTGAGAACTAGTTCTGGAGTCAGAAAGACCTGGACCCAGGTCCTATCCAGACACATACTGGCTTGTGATCTTCACCTCTCGGTGTCCCAGGCAATTCTGACACTTTCCACTACAGAGGAGTTCCAAAATCAAAATTAGAGAGGAGTTCTAAGACAGTAAGTGACATGAGTTTTCACCCATCTGCATTTGGTGGAGAAGTTTTCATGGTGGGAGCTGTCCATATTGATGAAATCACAGGTCCAGACGTACACACACATACACACCCACACACAGGTCCAGACACATATACATATATATGTATATAGATGTATACATACACCCACATATATATATATATATATATATATATACCTAGATATACAAACATACATATCCAGACCAATATGTAGATATATCTGTTTATATATAAAAGGCATAATATTGTGTTATATATAAATGATATAATATTATATACAATGTACACATTATATATAATACATAAAATATACAATGATATAATAATATATTTGTATGTATATTGGTCTGGACCTGCTTTTACAACCCACACACATGCACTGTATGTATATATGTACACATGTAAGTGTAGGTATGTGTGTGTGTTGTGTACACACACACACACACACACACACACATATTGAACAGCATGTTGGGGTGAGTGCCGCTTCCCAACAGCTGTCCATGACAGCTGGGCAGGTGATCCTTGCACCAGGAAGCTTCCAGCTATTCTTCCCGAGAAGGGTCTGGAGCCTTGTGTGAGGACAGAGCAAGGAGCAGGTGCTGGAACACCTTGGGAGGCTGGAGAAAAGGGATTAATTCCTTAGACCAATAAGTCTTCAAGTTATTTATTTCGGCCTTTGTTTAAAAATTTAGAATGACCTCAATTAAAACTAGGGAAAAGTGCTTGACTAATTCCACCAGATTGACTTAAACCAATTAGGATTAGGGTTTCCTTTAAATCTCTTTGGAGCCCCTGGTATTAACACATATGTTCCACCTCAAATGGCCTCCCTCCAATGCCGTATTCTGTGAGTATTCGCGCTGAACATTACCGTTACTGGGTGGGCCAGTGGACAAATCTCTAAGTTTGCAATCCTTGCCTTGCCTTTTCTTTGTCTTAGATCGGCCCATTGAACCTTAGGTTAATTGATCCCGATTTTAGGATGGAAGGGGGGGGGGCAGTTCCCAATAGCCCCATCCCCATTTGACCCAAATACATGGATCTGGTCAGAACACTGCTGAATTCACTCCATCAAAGAATTTTGTCAATTAAATCAGAGGCTTCAACACCTCTATTCAATCGATCAATCAAGTACTTTATGTGAGAGAAGTTCTTGGGTGAACTGGGTGTACAGAAAAAGGGTCAGATTATCTAAGGAAATGTAGTCACATCTTGTGGGTTCTCTAGAAAACAGAGATTTTAGCAAACAGAGAGGAGAAAGCTAACCCGTGAGAAGGAATCATTAGGGGAGAGGAAGGGGGCAAGGAGCAGAGCCCCTGGCCTAAGGCTCAGTCTTCTCCCAGCTTCTTACCAGAGGAGGGCCTCGTGGACTGGCCTTTTGGAATATTTTCCATCATCCTATTGTCATCTTAACACCATCTCCATATCAGCTGACATTAGAAGCCGAGGTGGCCTCACAAAAATCCCAGTAGATAAATGTCCCCCCAAGGGGCAGCATCCCACCAAAGGGCTCCCAGCAGCTGTGACTTACCCCTCTGCCACATGTGTTCTCTAAGCTCATGTCCATATTTCTCCTGAACTTATTTGTGGGAGAATGTGCTACAGACTTTTTTTTTTGGGGGGGGAAGGGTAGTGAGGGGATGTTTCATGTGATATCACTTCAGTAAATATCCTTTTCTAAAAACTGCTTAAGGGTGTCTAACTAATTGATATCATGGTAGGAAGCATACACACCAGCAGGGCTCCATGAACATTAGAACAATATCCCCCAATCCCTCAGGGTAACTCCAAGAGCCCTGAGGGCACATTGTAGGCTTCAAGTTGTGGGGTCCTGACTAGTTGGTGCCTGTGGGAAAGTTAGTATACCAGCTTTAGATAATAAGCTCTGTTGTTCAGTCATTTTCAGTCATGTCTGACTCTTGGTGACCCCATTTGGGGTTTTCTTAGCAAAGATACTGGAGGGGTTTGCCATTTCTTTCTCCAGCTCATTTTACAGATGAAGAAACTGAGGCAAACAGGGTGAAATAACTTGCCCAGGCTCACCCAGCTAGTAAGTGTTTGAAGCTAGATTTTAACTCAGGAACTAAGTCTTCCTGATTCTAAGTCCAGCGTTCTATCTGCTGCAGCTGCCACCTTGCTGCCCCAAGAGCTACCCATCTATTGAATCCAAACTCCTGGGCTTGCCTTTCCAAGTCTTCTTTGTCAGGTCTCCTTTTTAACTTCTCTAAAACTTTCATTATTCCTCAACAACTCATTTCTTCTTCTTTTTTTTTTTAAGCAATTGGGGTTAAGTAACTTGCCCAAGGTTACACAGCCAGTTTTTTTTGAGTGGGTGTTAAGTATCTGAGGCTGGAACTGATCCTGGGTCCTCCCGACTCTGGGATCATAGCTCTTACTTACTTCTCGACACTGAGCCACCCTTCAACAACTCATTTCTGTTCTTTGTTAGAGTATTGTGTTCACTTGTGGGTGCTACAATTTTGGAAGTATATTGACAAGCCAGAGAGCATTGAGGAGAATGGTGGGGGGTCTTGAGTTCATCCTCTATGAGGATGGGTTGAAGGACCTGCACATGTTGAGCCTGGAGAAGAGGAGACCATGGGTTGGGAGGAGGCAGGGTGTAATGAGAGCTGTGTGTCTGAAGGTCTGTCATGTGGACAAGGGGTTTATTAGACTTGCTCTACATGGAGAACAGATGATCTAGTCCAACTCCTTAATCATATGGAGAGAGGAGGAAGCCAAAGCCCAAGGAAGTTAATTAAGTACTTTGTCCAGTGTCACTCAGGAAATAATGTAAGTAGAAAAGGTGGAATTTGATCTCAAATCCTCACTCAATTCTTTCGATCTTACAGGGCTGCTGTTGATCGGTCCCTCCCTGAACTTGCTAGTTTCCCATCTCTTCCCCTTTGCACATCTCATTTTCCCCAGTCTAAAACAGAACATCTATTACTTCTCCTGGGGGTTGTGCCTTAGGACAAATCACTTCCTCTGGGCCTCAGTTTCATTATCTCTAAAATGAGGGGGCTGGAATAGGTGGCCTCCAGGAGCCTTTGCAGCTGTAAAGTTGGAGGCTTGGGCCCTTTCACTTTTTCCCCAGTTCTCTTCCTCCCGGAAGCCTTCCCTCCTGACTCTAGGCATTCTTCTCTCTACTTCCCCATGTGGCTCTTTCACCCTCTTTCTGCCCCCTTTAAGAACCTGAGCGCTTCCAGCCCTCTTATGTCTGTATTAGCACATTCTTTTATCCAAGCCTTTACAGGGCACACAGGAGTCATGTGGTTCTTTTGGCTCAGGGTGATTGCAAAGGGGCTCCAGAATCACACAACCATGAGCTCCCCTAGTCTAGGAGACTGGTAATCACTAAAGAATGGCGAAGAAAGAAGTAGGTGTAAAGAAATCCCCCCCCTCCCAATTTCTATTGTGTATTGGATTGTAACCCTTGTTTCCCCTATAGTTGAAAAGTTATGCGATGTAAATGTGGGCTTTGGAAATGCTAATGTAAGTATTGACTGACAGGCAGCTACAAGACATCTGTGCGGGCTGGTGCCAGAGGGTGGGGGCTGGGACAAAGGTGGGGGCTGGGACGGTGAGAAAAGGGAAGCTGTTTAGAGATACTGGATTCAGAAAGAGGATTTGAAAGCACTGAAGGGACTGCAGGGGGCGGCCAGAAAAGAGTTTATTATCTGACTAGAGGCAGTTCTGTTCAAATAAACTAGAGAAAGAAGAGAGCGGCCAGTAAGGGGAGGGGGGCGGGCTGGGGATTTACTAAAGAGGTGTGTGGATGGCTGGCCGGCCAGGCGGCCAGGCCCCATAAATCTGCACTTTGAGGGCTCTGGAAAGTTTTGACCTGAACCTGAAGAGTCCTTCCTGGGGCCAAGAAAGAAAGGGCTCATGTGGCCCTAGGCCTAGGGTGTCTGCTCGTTGTGTTAAACCCAACAGAGCTTAATTCAATGTATACCATAATCTATATGCTTCTAATTCGTCCATCTGTATAGAGTTTGGAATCTCATACCCAGAAAGCAGAGGGTAGTGGTAAGAGGCCCTCGTCTCCCTCATTCATTCATTTATTCATCCATTTAGGAAGGTGTTGTCAGGTTCCACTGAGACAGTCACAGTAACTGACATGGATCTCACTCTTTTTTTTTTTATGTATCTCACTCTTTAACATTTGTCAAGCACTTTTCACTATTTATTGCATTTGATTCTCATGAAAGTGCCGAATTTGGAGTCCAGGGACCTGGCCTCTGCCACTGAACCTTATGTGAGATTAGGCAAAGCAGGTGACTTCTTTGGACTTGTTTCCTCCTTTGTAAAATGAGGGTGTTTCACTAGCTCAGGGATCTCCAAAGTGGGATGTGCAGTGTGATTTATGGGGGTGTAGGAAGAAATGATTAGAATTCGTTTGTTCTTTTTTAATTTAAAAAGTTTAGGGATGCTTATGAAAGCAAGCAGACCCTACTAGGATTCGAACCCAGGATCTCCTGCTTACCAGGCAGGCACTTTGTACCACTAAGCCATAGGGCCCTTTTGGAAACTGTAGTAACATAGGAAATTCCAGACTCCTCGGAACCTCCCCCTTTGCCTACCTGAGAGTGGGAAGGATGCTTTCTTATTGCCCCAGGAAACTCTTAAAAGCTGAAGAGCAAATGCTCTTTGTAGCCTCTGGGTTTTCCTGGCAAAGATGCTGGAGTGCTTTTGCCATTTCCTTCTCCAGTTCATTTTACAGATGAGGAAACTGAGGCAAGCAGGGTGAAGTGACTTGTTCAGGGTCACACAGCTAATAAGTGTCTGAGAAGTCTTCCTGACTCCAGGCCCAGTGCTCTATCCACTGTGCCACCTAGCTGCCTTGTAAACTCTATAGGTATATGGTATAGGGAGCTTTCTCACCCAACAGTTCCCTAATCAGTGGAATCACAGGCTCCAGCCCTGTCCCTCTATCCCTGATATTTAATATCTGGATTGATTTGAAGGAAGATTGGGAGGTCCACAGTACTAAGGAGATGACAGTGACAACCTCACTTGTCAGTTTATTTCCAGTGTGCTGTGACACAGCAGGGAATGATACTTTATTCTTGTCAGGTAAGTGGATTTTCGGATTATAGTATCTAGTCCAGGGATGTTCCTAGCCTTTTGGTGTCATGGACCCCTTTGGTAGTCTGAGGAAGCCCATGGATGAACCCCTTCTTTTTTGTATTAAAATGTTTAACAGGCAAAGTACAGTGTGTGCACATAGTAGGCACTTTAATAATTATATCTGCCGTGCACTGTCTCCATCCATTGAAAATTAAAAAACAAAACAAAACAACCTTGTAAGAAATTTACGAAGTTGGTCAAACCAAATTCCCACATTGTCCATGTCCAAAAATTGTGCTTCTTTTCTGCATTTTAACTCCATCATCTCTCTGGCACGAGTTGAGTGGAGTTATTCATCTTTAATTTTCTGGACTAATGGCTTATCATTAAATTGATTAAATCTTTAAAATGTTGTCTTTGTAGAAATTGTTCCCCTAGTTCTGCTCACTTCACTCCATACTGTACCCTCTTTTCAGAATGCTTATAAATACATCCAACAAAATACAGAGAATTACAAAGGAATGAATTATATTGAAATAAAGTTATCAAAATATTATTTAAAAAGGAGTTCTTGAACCACTGATATAGTTTGAATGAAACTAACCTTCACAAGATGGTCTAACAGCTTAGAGTTTTGCAAAGAAACCCGGAACTGAAGATAATACTGCCAGAAACAACAAAAACAAGGAGAAAATGTTTAAGCGGTGCTTCCCCTATTCATGGTGTGAGCTCTTTCTTTGTCAGCCATGTTACCGGGTTAGAATAGAAATTGGCCAAAAAATCTGAATTTAGCAAGATCCTTTGAAATGGGGATTTATGTCCCTTATATCACCGCTAAGCCTCCTCCTAAATGTATATTGTGCTTCGAGATAATAATGAAATATTAATGATATCATGAAACTATCACAAGGAGTAAGGCATTTAAAAACTAAGCATCTGGTGTCTGGAATAATGGAGATAGATACATCAGCTATCAAAATTCTCCTGTTTATACTCTTAAAAATTTTGTCAACAGAATTTTCTAACCTTCTTTAAAAACCTTTCCAAGCAAAGGGTTTTGAACTCATTTGTAAAAAAAAAAACCACCTTCTGATTGTAAGAGCAAGTAACATCAGGGAGGATGGAAATTTACTAGCCAAATTTCAACAAAAAAACTTAAAAAAAATCACTTTTTTATTCTGAACTTAAATACTAACAAAGGATCCTTTCTATACACACAGCAGAACATAAAAAGATTCTATATGAAACTGTAAATCTTTATTTCATGCCGCTTGATTATATATATGAATATATTTACATACTAAATTCTAAGTTAGTTTAAAAACTTTTCTGCTTGTCTGTGCTTCTTTCTGATTGCCCTCTTCTCTTCTGTGTATTTTAAAAAGTGTTTTCAAATGACCCACTATTGCTAATCCCCTCTTTCCCCATGGACCTCCCTTCCCCCCTCCCTAATTAACTGAGAGAAAGAAAAGGGGGGAAAACCTCTTGTAACACATAAGCATTGTCAAAGAAAACAATCCACACAGTGGCCACGTCCAAAAATGTCTGGCTCTGCACCTTGTGTCAACCTCTCAGTCAGGAGCTGAGAGAGCTCCCCCGTCCCAGGTCCTCCAGATTCAGGGCCGGTCAGCAGCTGAGCAGAGTTCTTGGTGCTATTCAAAGTTGTTTTTCTAACATCATCAGTTACTCTCCTGCTTTTGCTTACTTCGCTTTCACTTGGCTTCAGTTCATATTACCCAGGATTCTCTGAAAGCATCTCTTTGGTCATTTCTTATAGCACAATAATGTTCCATTATTCCTTATGCCACAATTTGTCCAGCTAGTCTCCAATTAGCAAAAACCTTTGCATAATTAGTGGAGGAGATGTACTAAGCGTAGCCAAGGGCGATATTGTTTCCATTTTGATCTAGGCAGTTTAGTGGGGTATCTTTTTCAATTAAGACTGCCGTTAAAATTAAGAATTGAAAAAGCCCCTTCAACTTAGAACCAGCCCTTCCTGCTGCATCACAAAGTATTAAAACACTACTTTTTAAAAACAGTGAAGCCTGTTTAGTTACATCGATCTTACTTATTTAGTGCTAAAAGTGCAATTGACTACACTTCGGTATTTCTTTAATTTTCTTAGTGAGAGTAGAATTTTTGTATTGCTAATAAATACAAGAAATTATCTTAAAGTACTGTTTATTTCATCTGTCTCAAACTTGTACAGTTTTGTATTTCATAACATACCCAATATATTAGTGTATATTACATTACATATACACTATATAAGTATATGCATATAATTTAGAAATATATCTATATTTGGGATGTGGGCTCAAAATTTTTTTCCTGATAGTATATGGTCAAAAAAGTTTGGAGGACATTAGATTAGATGAATTACAATGTCACTTCCAGCTCTACACATGGTTCTCTGAGCTGTGTGAAAGAGACATAAAAGATATTGTTACCCCCATTTTATAGATGAGGAAGCTGAGCTCAGAGATTCAGTGAGTTGCTCATGCTCACATAGCTGGCAAAGGTCATAGATTTAGAGGTGGTAGGGACCTTAGAGGCCATCTAATCCAACCCCCTCATTTTACAAAGGAGGGATTTGAGGCCCAGACAGGGGAAGGGATTTAGGAACATAAGATTAAGGTCCTAGACCTAGAGGTGTACAGGACCATGAAGGCCATGGAGTCCCGTGGTCTCATTTTACAGATAAGGAAACTGAGGACTAACAAAGGGAGGTGACTTAGGAAGCTAGGTTTAGGATCCTAGATCTCAAGTTAGGAGAGACCTTGGAAGCCATTAAGTCCAACTCCCATATTTTGCAGAGGAGGAAAATAAGGCCCAGACAGGGGAAGGGACTTGCCCAAAGTCAGACAGCACCTAAGGGACAGAACCCTAAAGAGCAAGTCCTGAGGCCAGAACCCAGGTCCTCTGACTCCTGATCTTGGGCTCTTGCTACTGCACGGCAGTCTCTTCTCACTCAGCTTTGGAACCAGCAGCAGTCAGTCTCTTTGATTGCTAGTGTATGCTGGCATCCTGGGGGGTGGAGGTGGGAGCGGGGGAGGAGACCCATACAAAATGCACCTGTTTAATTTCCAAACTCTAAAGTGAGCCCCTGGCATGGTTTCCGCAGCTTAATATGTGTCAAATCCCTGTAATAATAATATGGGGCATCCCCATCTAATCATTAGAGAAAATTCCATTTTCTGTCAGCAAACACAATTTAAGCACTTAGCAGCTAAGCTTCTTAAGATTCATAGCTGACGAGGGAGTAATTAGGGTTAGATCTTAATGAATACACATGAACTCAGGGGCTCCTGCCAGGAAGAAAGGCTAAGTTAGTAAGTGGGAACTGCTTTTTGTTTTCATTCCAAATATTGTTCCCACATCTACTTGGAGGGAGTAGTGAGAACACTATTAAACAAATCCTTAACTTAGGTACTAATTACCACCAGGGCCATATTAATCACTTCCTTGTTTTCCACTTCCTCTGTCATTTCTAGAAAGCTTGAGCATTTCTTGCCAACTCGGGAGGAAACACGTGGGGCTGTGGGTCCAGCCAGAAGTGTTAGCCAGCCAGCCAGATGGGTTCATTAGCTCTGGCATCCCGATGGCCCTTGGTATAATCCTGGGTGGCAAGTTGGAACGAGGCAACTTCAGACTTTGCAGCTGTTTCCCCAGTAGGTTTGGGCTGGAAGGTGGAGCCACAGGCAGCAAATACCTGTTGGCCAGATGCCAAGATTATTAAGCAGTCCTCTCTAATTGCCTGCAATGTTCCAAATGTGGTACTTGGTACCCTGGGGAGATGGGGGTTGGAGGAAGTGGGCTAGGCAGAAGGATAAAGGAAGGCAGTGTGGTACAATGGAAAGAGCCTTGGGTTTGAACTTGGAGGACCTGGGTTTGAGTTCTGGTTGGGCGACTTCCTATCTCTGTGAACCTGGGCAACTCCCATGACCTCTTGGGGCTCAGTTTCTTCACATTTAAAGTGAGGAGTTCGACCCTGATGGCTGTTAATGTTTCTTCCAGCTTGAGCTTAGTTTCATTATGAAGCTTTTTGTGGGCTAACCTGAGCACTAAGCATTGTTTCTAGGGGAAAACACATTTAAAATTCTAATAAATTAATTTACAGACATGTTTTAGGAGAATAGAACTGTTTATAAGTTGGGAAGTGCCTGACTTAAACCACAAACAAGTGTTCCTTCTCTTGTTTTTCCCCGTCATCCTTTCATTTTATGTAACTTTTTTACTTCTTGGGCAATTTCTTTTTTAAGTTTTGTTTATGCCGTTTGCTTCGACATCCCAATCATTTGTGGATATTCTGTCTCTCCAGGGATTAGATATTCCTTTGTAACAAAAGAACCAATCAACTCCCTGGCCAAGTCTGACTGCATGTACCACATTTGGCAACTATAGTTCCCCACCTCTTTATGGAGAACAAGAAGTTGGTTTTCATCATGTGGTTTCCAGGACCAAGATTTTTCACTGTAGTCAATCTGTTTGCTGTTGTTGTTTCAGTCATATCCAACTCTTTGTGACCTCATTTGGGGTTTTCTTGGCAAAGATTCTAGAGTGGTTTGCCATTTCCTTCTCCAGCTCATTTTTTTACAGATGAGGAAACTGAGGCAAACAGGGTTAAGTGACTTACCCAGGGTCACACAGCTGATGCATGTCTGAGACCAGATTTGAACTCATGAAGAGTCTTCCTGATTCCAAACCCATGCTCTATCCACCGAAGTGCCACCTGGCTGCCCTTAATCTGAGTTTAGCTACTCCTTAGTATTCTTCCCATCCATATTATTGTGATTACTCTGTGTATGTATTGTTTTCCTGGCTTCCTTACTTCTTTCCTTCTTTCTTCCTTACTTTCCTTACTTCTCTCTATATGGGTTCATATAAATCTTCTTGTGTTTCCCTGAATTTTTCAAAGTTGTCTTTTCTTTTCTTTTTTGCTTTTTGGAGGGGGAAGGCAGGGCAATTGGGGTTAAGTGACTTGCCCAAGGTCACATGGCTAGTAAGTGTTAAGTGTGTGAGATCAAATTTGAACTCGGGTCCTCCTGACTCCAGGGCTGGTGCTCTATTCATTGCACCACTTAGCCACCCCAAAAGTTGTCTTTTCTTATAACTCAAAATTATTTCATTATATTCTTATTTGTTCAACTCTTCCCCCAATTGATGAGCACCCACTTTGTTTCCAGTTTTTGCTGCAGCAAAAAATGTTCCAAACATCTGGGTATTTATGGGGATGTCAGCTCACTTAACTTCCACAATGGAGATAAACCCACAAGAAATGACTTTCCCACTCCCAACAAAAACAGAGACTTTCCCCTCACCTTCCTAATCTCTACAGATGTCCACACTTGCTAGACAGAGAGACAACTGGGAAGGGGATTGGAGACCCAAACCAGAGAGAAATCGGATGTGCAGTTTTTCATTCTACATGTGGCAATGGGAAGTGGGGAGGATAGAAAGGCCAATGTAACAACATTTCTAGCCTCTCCTTTTGGCAGGTGAAGCCCAGGTGAGCGCAGGCTTGTGAGTCACATAGAAACAAGGGGTTTTGATTTGTAATCTTGCCCTGGTCTGGTCTACAGCAGGGATTGGCCTTTAGGGTCATTGTTCCTATCTGATATAGGAATTTGGGGGCCTGCTGCACAGGTCTTAGGTACAGTGTGTAGGTAGGTGGTCAGCATTTATTACACTGGAATGAAAGTTCAGATCCTGCCTCTGACACTTGGTAGCTATGGGACCCTGGGCAAGTCACTCCTCTCTGAGACTCAACTTCATCTTCTCTAAGAAGATGAGGATAACATCCAGTGAGTTCTGGAGTGAAATACTAGCCTCTCCCATTATTGTGTGACTCAAATGAGAAAGGAAAACTCATTCTCAACATTAAATCTATCACATTTGGAAAGACCCTGAAAGCTGAAGGGGGACAGATGGATTCCCATCTTACCAAGGACAGTGACTCTCCTCCCTGAGAATCTCTGGGTACCCTGTAATTTTTTTTTTGCTTTTTTCTGAAGAGCAATTGGGGTTAAGTGACTTGCCCAAGGTCATACAGCTAGTAAGTGTTAAGTATCTGAGGCCAGATTTGAACTCAGGTCCTCCTGACTCCAGGGCCAGTGCTCTATTCACTGCACCACCTAGCCACCCCTGGTACCCTGCAATTCTAAGATGTATATAGTGAAAATCTTAGAAAGAAAAGAAATTGTAGCAGCCTTTTGTTTTCAGTTGGCTATAATCCTTTGTTGTTAGTTGATTTGTTTTTGGTTGTTTAAAAATTTTTTATGTCTTTTGCTTTTATAACAGTGTATACAGTAGTCTGTACCCATATTCCCTTACCTCTTGGCTAAAACAGAAGATGCTTCCTCATCTCTTCTCTATGACCAAGATTGGTCATTTTAGTGTTCTGCTGCTCTAGAATTTGTTGAGAATCATTTTTATAGGTATTTGGAAGGGTTTGGGAGAAAGATCAAGCAAATCCCTGCTTGTATTCCACCATCTTGGCTCTGGGTCCCCCCACCCCCTGCCCTGGTTTTAATGTTCTTAACACCATTGTAGACATTATATATTTTGTGATGGTTCTGTTTTCTTTACTTCATCAGGTCATGTAAGTCTTCCTGTGTTTCTCTGAATTCATAGGATCATAGATTTAGAGCTGGAAGGCCCTCAGAGGCCATGTGGTCCTACCTCTTCATTTGGCATAAGAAGAAACTGAGGCCTAGGGAAGGGAAGGGAGTTACCCAAGTTGACACAGTTAGGGTCAGAGATGGGATCTAAAACCAGGTCATTGTATCACTCTGCCTCTTTCCTCATGTTCACCACTTATTACTTCACACCAATATTCTATTACATTTACATAACACAATTTGTTCAGCCATTCTCCAATCAATGGGCGGCCACTTTGTTTATAGTTTCTTGTTTTGTCTTGTCTCTTCTTTACCACAAAAAGCAGGACTAGGCATATTTTGGTGTACAATGGTT
Source organism: Petaurus breviceps papuanus (assembly GCF_028583685.1). Taxonomy (NCBI): domain Eukaryota; kingdom Metazoa; phylum Chordata; class Mammalia; order Diprotodontia; family Petauridae; genus Petaurus; species Petaurus breviceps. The sequence goes on from NW_027187369.1 coordinate 12,903,167, forward strand.
TCAGTCTATTTTTTTTTTTTGCCTTTTGGAGGGCAATTGGGGTTAAGTAACTTGCCCCAGGTCACATGGCTAGGGGTTTTTTTTTTTGTGTGTGTGTGTGGGTGTTAAGTGACTGAGGCGGAACTGAACTCAGGTCCTCCTGACTCCGGCCAGCGCTTTACTCACTGCGCCACCCAGCCGCCCCTTGTTTCCATCCTTTTAAAATAATATTTCAGAAAACTCCTTGTCCTCTGATGGCATAGACCTCTGCTTCTAATTAAAGTACTTCTGTGAGACTTTTTAGAATCAGTCTGCCCTCTTTAAGCACATAAGGCTATCTATGTGTTAATTATCCAGCTAAGGGAGTTTCACTAAGAGCAATATCCGAATTAGTCACCAGGTGGAGCTCTGCTTGAACTAAAGGCTTGGCCTTTAAGTTACTCTAGGAAGCATATATTCTGTCAAGTTTCAAGCTAGGTGCTGGAGATACAAAGACAAACATTGAAAGACCATACCCTCAGGGAGCTTACGTTCTAGTTGTGTTTAATTCTTTTTTCTTCTCTTTAAAAAAAATTTTGTCTTTTTTTAAACATCATAGTCATTTCCTGATATGCTTCCACCCATTGAACCCTCCCTTGTATCCAAGAAAAACAGTTAAGCAGGACTGCCCCCCCCCCCCCCCAAGGTGGCTTTCATGGGAAAGGTGCAGAGAAGCCCAGCTGTCCCACTTAGATTACAGTTACTATCTAAAAATAACACCAGGTTGACAATGGCTTCCAAATCCAAAAAGAAACTAGAGTAAGTTCTTTCATCTGGTCCAGTTCAGAACAAAAAGATAACCAGAAATTGAGACCACTGGAAGGGAGAGTGTCTTGCTTAAGAAGCCAGCAAGAACCCTGGTGGATAGGCTGGAAGTCCTATGTCCTTCTCATGTGCTAATGTGTATTATCGTTTTCTGTGTTTATATCTTTTCCCTCTAACAGACTGAAAATTCCATGAAAGGAGGACCTGGGCTATGTGTGTCATCAGTTTTCCTGTTTACTATCTGTGTGGCCTTGGGCAAGTCATTCAACCACTATGGGCCTCAGTTTACTCATACTTAAAATGAGGGGCTTAGACTAGATGACCTCTGAAGTGTCTTCAAATTCTAAATCTATGATTCTAAGTTCTAAATTTTTGTCTCCCCCAGTATAGAGCATAATGCTTTGTAAACAGTAGGTAAAAATCTGTTGGATGAATGAATTACTTAGTTATTGGCAAGGATGGAATAAGTTGCTTCCATGGCCCAGCCCACTAACCCAATGACACCATTATTACTGCTATAGCTGTGGCTTACTGCTTGCTACAACTGCCCTAGGTCCTTGGTAATGTTGGTCAAACTCCTTTCCTTCCTTGGGCCTGAGGTTCATTCTTGGTAGAATGAAGTGGTTGGACTAAATATCTGCTCCTCAAAGTATTCTTCCAGTTCAAATTCCTATGATTGTTTTCAAGTGGGCCTGAATGACAATTATGACTTCTTTAGGAGAGTGCCCAAGGCTAGAACTTAGTCTCAGCTCAGGTCTTTTTTCCAGTGGACCTGTGATGTCCATGAGTGTGCATATTCCCTTCAAAGATGCAAATTGCAGTCCTTCTGTGCCTTCCCATTCTGTGTGACTCTCATCTGCATCCTCCCAGAGGGGTCCACCCACTGCTAATTTTTTTCCCCAGAATTTGAGCTAAATATACAATGCTAAATGGAAATAATTTTTTAAAAAATTTAATTTTCAGTTCCAAATTTTCTTCCTCCTTTCACTCCTTGCCCCACCCATTAAGAAGGCAAAAAAAAAATACAATACCCATTATACATGTGAAGTCATAATGCAATTAATCGTGTAAGAGCTGTTTATCACTGGTTTACAGTAGCTAGGACAATTCTAGGAGATCTTTCCATCCAATATGTCTGATAAAAGCCTATTATCCAAGACAGATAGGGAATTGACATAAATATATAAGACCATGAGCCATTCCCCAGTGGATAAGAGGTCAAAGGCTATGAACAGACAATCTTCAAAAGAACAAATGCAAATAATCAACCACTAAGTGACTCTCCCCAATTTATCTCACATATATCTTGTTTGCACATAGTTGATTGTATGTTCTCTTTATTGAGAGAGGGAGTAGGAAGTAGTTATTGCCCTTTTTAGATCCCTAGCACATAGCATTTGGCACGTAGTAGGCATTTAATAAATGCTAATTGACTGACTTTACTAAAAAAGAAAGATATTCCAAATCATTATTGATAAAATAAATGTAAATGAAAACAGCCCTCAGATTTCACCTCACACCATCAAATTGGAAAAGATGGAAGCAGGCAATGGTTAAGAAAAGATAGGCCCACTAACACGTTATTAATGCAATTCAATGAATCCAATAATATGTAACTGTATAAGAAAGTCACTGGTACTTTTGGAGCCCCTGCGGCCAAGCCATTTTCTTTTCTGAGACTCTGCTTGAAGTAAGTTTGTTTGCTTCTTCTGAGTTTTCTTCTTGGAAATATTTCTTTGTAAGTGTTTAGTGTCTTCACCTTTGAACTAATAGCTCTGGCCTCAGCTCCTGATTTGGGACTCGGTGTCCTGGCCAAGTTCTGAGCCCTCTCCCTAATCCATTTGATGCTGACCTTGCTTTTCTGCAGTCCTGTTGCTGGCTTCCTGCTGCTTGGTGAGCTTCCTGAGCTCAGTTTACTTCTAGCCTTTAGGAGTCTGGGTTAGTCAGAGCCCTGTTATTGGCTGTCCCTGATCAGAACCTTGGGTGATCTTTCCCCACTGAGGTTTCCTTGATAAGGCACTGCCTTATTATGTGTTTCCTGGAGCTTCCTTGGTCAACCTGCTGCCCAGGTCTATTCATCTTCCCAGCTTTAGTTTTTCCAACCAGGCTATTGACTCTTCAGAACCCCTGGGTTCTTCCTGCTTAGAGTGGTGCCATGATCTGCTGCCTCTTTTGGGTTCCCTGGGTCTTCCTTGCTCAAGGCTCTGCAGTGGTTTTGTTTCCTAGGGCTTTCCTGATCAGCGTGCAGGAGGGAGGAAAATTCTTGCCCCAGGGCAGAGAGGGGGAGCCTTCCAGGATCTCCATCTAGATTCTTGCTGACTTCTTTGGTAAGAACCCTTTTCCAGGGTCTTCAGCTTCTGATTCAGTCCTGGGTTTGATCAAAGAATTAACTCAACTTTCTCTTCAGATTTTGGGGCCATTGCTTGACCCAATGCTCTTTTAAAATCTTGACTAGAGTCCAAGTGGCACAACTGGGCTCGTCTACATCTTTCATGGGGTCACCTTACCTGGAAAACTGCTCAATTGTTTTTCTTGGTTACAAAGGAGGATTTAGCGGGTAGGCATGTATCAGGAAATGACTGTGATGGGTTTTTTTAAAGGCACTGATTTTTTTAAAAGAAAAAAGAACAAAATATAACTGAATGTAGAATGTAAGCTCTTTGAGAAGAAGGACTATACTATTTTTGTCCTCACAGCATGGTTCCTAACATGGGGCAGGACTAGCATGTCTGGGGTGCCGAGTCCTTTTTAGGGCAGAGTACATTTGGTGTCCACCTTCATCCACCTCTCACCTGTGGTTCCAAGAAGTAGTGTGCTCAGTAGCCACACCTTGGTAAAACTGTCTCTGCAAATGAAAGTAACTGACAGGCCTCAAAGCCATCAGTGAGCTGGGGGTGGGGTGTCTACTCCAAATATTTGAAGACTTCACCCAGCAGAATGGGGGGATGAAAACAATTTGTTCCAATGGCCATGAAGGTGACTGAAGCAGGCCCTGTGGAGTGCTTAGAACTTAGTCAGACATGGAAGACGCCTTCCATGGAAAGTCATCCTCTGCATCCCGGGTCATCACCATCATCTTAACTTTTGTCTTGCCACTGGACTTTGATGACTCAGGGAGAGAGTGTGAGGCTGACAACTTCGTGCAACTGCCTCACTTAAATCCAATTCATGTACGAGTGAAAACATCACCCCATGATGTCATTGGTCCTCTTCAAAATGAAGGATGAACAACAAATTGTAAAAAAGAGTCACAGAACAACCCAAGACCTTCTTAATTTATAGGGAGATGTGATGAGAGCATGCTTGAGAAGAAAAAAATACTCATATCTGGGATTGGCATCTTCAGGGACAATTCTCAGCTATCCTCTTAGCAACCTAGAAAAGCTGGTAAATTTACTTTAGTCCACATTTCTATTCAACACATGAGATGTAATGAACCTTCCTGCCTCTTTATCTGTTATCTGTATTGATACTGGTCTAATATTTTTAATATAGTTTTAGAGTCAAGATAGCCTGACCATAATGGCTAGAAATTTCTATCACTGTTGAGATATTTATAAAGGTTCTTTACTTAATGAACAACAACCTGAATATGGGTCAGAGTCATTAGTGGTGGGAATAATAGCAGGACCATGGCACTCTGAATCTGAAATACAGAGACCTTCCTTGCTGGCCTCCTCTGGCACCTCAGCCCTGGCAGGTCCTACCAATCTAGAAGGGCTTTGGGTATATGCCTTGTAGTGAAGAAATTGAGGCCCAGAGAGTTCAAGTGACTTACCCATAGTCACACAGCCAATAAGTAGCCACTCTTAGATCCTCACTCAGTGACAGCAGATAATAAAGTATATGACTGTTAGTTTCATGTTTTAGATATGCTTATTGACATGAATCTAGCTAGGCAAAATGGTGAATTTTCTCATTTTTTCTGCCAGCCCTGTAATGCTGCTAAGCTGACATAGAATTAGAATATGGCTATGGAGGACCAAGGGGAAGGTAATGGTCGTCCCCTGGAGGCTTGGGACTCCATCGCTGTCCGGTGCTGATCCCTTGGCTTGCTTACTGGATCCTGGACAGTGGCATCTCTTCCAGCACCTTGGGTCAGGTGGGAGGCATTTCCCTAAGTTCAGTGATGGAAGATCTTTTGAAAGTGCTTTTCAAGCCCATTGTAAATTAAAATTGCAGATGCACACACATCATTATCGTAATTTGTTTTTCCATTACCAAGGAACGGCTGCGTGTGGGAGTCGGCATGTTAAATGCACGGCTGGGTTCAGGAGTAACATCTGCGATGATAAAATAAATTAAAAAACAAACCCAACAGCTCCCAGAAACCCTCCTGGTTTCTTTGGATCCGTGATGAGCACGCCTCCGTTGCCCTGCATTTCCCCTCTTTTTCCTGGCAAGATCTCTCTGTGGAGGGGAGGCCCAGGTTGTTCTATTGGATCCCCGGAGGGCACTTCTCTGCATGTTTAATGGTTGGTAAACTGACAGTTTTTGCACAGTGGGGAGTCCTGATGTGATTTGGCATTCACAGAACTGTTGATTACAACTCAGGGACAAGAAAAGGTCAACCTGGCGCCCCAGATGGTTCCAAATTGTTCGAGGGTCTTCCCCTCTGCCCTGGCTCCTTGGGACAGGTGTGAAGTGAAAGGTGATTGTCCAGCTTAATCAGATCCCAACTGAATAGAAGCCCCACTGGTTTAGCTCCTGCAAAATAACTTCCAAGAAGAAATAGTCCCAGTCTGGACTTGGCACTTTGACCTGCAGCTAGTAATTCCAAAAACAGAAGAGCCCCCTGAGGGGGATGGACTTGTCAGGGGGACCCCCTGATATAAAATCTTTGTTGTTGGAAGACTGGAATATGTTCCTATTCTGTGTACCATATTGCAAGCATGCTGGGAAGACAAATGGTGGCGTCTCAATCATGTGATTTGGGGAAAGTACCAAACCTTTCTTTCCTTCTCTGTAAATGTGGCCATAGCATCAATGATTTAGAGCTGCCAGCAACCTCAAAGGTCACTGAGTCTGTAATATTTGTAGAGATAATGAGATCATATTTGCAAAGTATATCTGGCACACAGTAGGTGCTTAATAAATGCTTATTTCCTTTCTTCCTTATAGATGAAGGGACTAAGGCCCAGAGAAGTAACATGACTTCCTTATATAGTTGGGAACCAGGATTTGAAACCAGATTCTTTGACTTCAAATCCATTGTTCTTGACTTGATGTTGAAAGTCCCTACCTAACCTTCTGTGACAAGTAGCATGGCTTTGGAGGTGAAAAAAACCCAACAACAGTGAATGGATATTTTAATAACATTTACATATAGAGAGCTGACTTTGGAATCAAGAAGATCTGGATTCAAGTCCTGCTTCTGGCACATATTTATGCTATGTGACCCTGGTCAAGTCATTCTTAGTGCTCTAGGCAGCTTTCTTTTCTAGAGAAGGTGCTGATCTGCATTAGTAAATAGAGTTTCCTCACCTGGGAGTTCCCTATGCCAGTGAAATCACAGGTCCAGTCCCTAACCTTCTGTGATATTGGGAGCATAATTTCCTTAGATTACTCAGAATATGATAATAATAATAGCTGACATGGCAATAACCCTTAAAGAACAATAAAATACATATAATGGCCCCATCAGATGATGTAATAATCACGGCTGAATTTCAGATTGTGCTTTTAATGTCCGCGATAGGGAAGCTAGGCGGCTCAGTGGATACAATGTGGAACCTGGAGTCAGGAAGACTTGAGTTCACATGCCACCTGAGACACTAGCTCTGTGACCCTAGGCAAATCACTTCACCCTGTCTGCCTCAGTTTCCTCATCTATGACATGAGCTGGAGAAGGAAATGGCAAACTACTCCAGGATCTTTGCCAAAAAAACCCCAAAATGGGTGTCAAAGAATAAAACACAACTGAAAACAACTAAGCAACAATAACCATAAAAAGGACTTTATACCCATGATCTCCTTGACAAACTTGTGGGGGTGGGTGCTATTATTAGCCCCATTTTACAGATGAGAAAACTGAAACTCAAGGGAGATTAAGTGACTTGGCCAGAGTCACCCAGCTGTTAAATACCTGAGGAAGGATTCACACCCAGGTCTTTCTGATTCCAGGCCCCAGCACTATGTCTGCTTTACCACAGCAGGGGCAAAGGGAATGTGTAGCAGTCTTCCAGAGATGGTAGCAGTGAAGAAAATAAGGAATTTGGGATCCATCTGTAAGAAGAGAAATCTGGATAAGTTATCATCTTCAGAAATAGCTGTACCAAGGGCTGAGGATTTGGGGTCTCTGGTTTATTATGTTGCAAAGTCAGAGTTTGTCCCAACTTATGAGCTGTATCTTAGGGTAGACCAGAAGAACAAAACTGCTTCTCTTGAGCAGACTATGGGGTGGGGGCAAGATCACTGAAATAGGAGGAAATCCCCAAGGAGGGATCAGGTGACTGAAAGGCAGGGTCGTTTAGACAAGGATTTGGTTATTTTATTTTCAATAGAACCCTTCTTTGAGGCAACCAGTTGGATCATAGGGGGAAAAACCTAGCAAAGTGTCAAGAAATTCATTACTAGATGCTGGGGTAGATGGGTGGGGTTGAGAGTATGGATTTGGAGTCAGAGGGATCTGAGTTCCAATCTTGATTCTGCCACTGATTTGACTCATGACAAATTACTTAACTGCTTTGGGCCTGTTTTCCCATCTGTAAAATGAGGCTATCAGAGTCAAGGGCTGGAAGGGAGACCTTAGATGTCATATAGTCTAACCTGCTCATTTTGTGGAGGAGAGAGCTGGGGCCTTGAGAGATAGTGAATTGTCCAAGGTCCCACAGATGGCAAAGCCAGCATTTGAACCTAGGTCCTTTGACTCCAAATCTAGAGTTCTTTCCACTGAGTTGGAAGATAGTCCTTTCCAGCTCTAAAACTATGATCCTAAGGCTACTAGGGTTATTTCCATATACTTTTCTGGATGGTAAGAGGTAGAAGTGGGTGGAACAGGCAGGCCTGTTCCAGACTGCTCCTGTAGCCAAATATTTATTAAACTACCTTACCATAGGAACTCAAACTATTTTTAAAAATAATTCACTTAATAAGTACTTACAGAGTTTTTGTTCTGTGCTAGGACATGCTGGTGGTAGGGCAGGGGACATGCACAAAAGGAGAAGATGGGGGTAATTGCCTTAAAGAGATTTCCAGGCTACCTGGGAGAGACAAAGCCTCACATGGTTAGATCAGCTAAATACCTAGACCAAGGAGCCTTCAGTTAAGCACCAGAATGATTGGTATAGCTGATAAGTGGTATAATAAGGAGGTTAGTAAGCCCATAGAAAGATCAGTGTGGGCTGTGGGTGGGGAGAGTCTCCTCGATCATCTTGCAATAATTAAACTTCTGCTGTGCTCCAGGCACCATGCTAGGTGCTAGAAGAGGTGTTAGAGTGAAGCTGGGCCTCTCTGAGGATCATAAAATACATAAGGAAAAAGATATTGGGATTTCATTGATATGGGGAACTCCCATTTGAGAAAATTCCCTCTACCAATGCAGGTTGGCACCTCCTCTGCAACTTCTAAGAAGACTTCCCAGAGCATGGAGGGGTTATATCACCTGCCTAGGATCCCACAGTCACTAGGTAGCAGAGGCAAGACTGAAACCCACTGTGTTTGGGACACCAAGGCCAGCTGCCTATGCTGCCAGGTGGCTGAGGTGTCCAAGGCAGGCTTTGAAATCCCTTGTTCCTGACCCAAGTTCAGCATTATCTCCTCTACCAGGCCAGCTGACAGTCTGGCAGCAGCACTTTATGGTACAATAGAATGTAAATTCCTTGAGGGCAGGCACTGCTTCTTTAGCTCTGTATCCCAACTCACAGGAGATACTAAATACTCAACATTTGCTTGGTGAATGGAATTTGAACTTCACAGTCACCCTGAGAGAATAGGTGGTAAGAAGGATTATTAACCCCATGAGGCAGCTGGTGGTACAGTGGATAGTGTGGTAGGCCTAGAGTTAGGAAGATCTGAGTTCAAATGTGACCCCAGACACTAGCTGTGGTAACCTTGGGCAAGTTACCTAACTGCTATTTGCCTCAGTTTCCTCACCTGTTAAATAGTGATAATAACTGCCCAGGGTTGTTATGAGGATCAAATGAGAAAATATTTGTAAAAAGCACTTAGCATAGTCCCTGACACATAGTAGGCACTATATAAATGCTTATTCCATCCCCACCTCCACCCCCCTATGAATGAAGGAACAAAGCTCCAAATGATTAAGTAATTTACCCATGATGGTACAGTTAGCCCTAGAGTCAGTATCTGAACCTAGGTGTCTGCCTTAGAGCCCAGAGTTCTTTCCAGTATGTCACACCATACTTTGAATGGTTAGGGGAATTAGGGGGAGATGGAATGACCTTGGCAGGGTCCCAATCAATTGATAAACATTTATTAGGTACTTACTGTGTGTTAGGTACTGTGTTAAGCTATAGGAATACAAAAAGAGGCAAAAGAGAATCCCTGCCCTCAAGGAACTTATAATCTAATGGGAGAGACAACATGCAAACAAATATATATATAATATACACACACACAGACACACACACAAAGCAAGCTATACACTGGATAAATAGGAAATAATTACCAGAGGGAAGGCACTAGAGTTAATAGGGGTTGGGGAAAGCTTCCTGTAGAAAGTGGGGTTTTACTTAGGAGACCAGGGAAGCCAAGAGGTGGGGGTGAAGAGGGAGAGCATTCCAGACATGGTGAACAACCAGAGAAAATGCCTGGAACCAAAAAATGGAGTAACTTGTTCACTGGACAGCCAAGAGGCCAGTGCTGCTGGATCAAAGAATATGGGCTTTGGAGAAAGGGGAAGAAGACTGGAGAGGTGGGGGGGGCTAGGTTAGGAAGGAGTTGGAGTGCCAAGTAGAGGATTTTGTATATGATCCTTGAGGTGATACGGAACCTCTGGAATTTTTTGAGTGTGTGTGTGTGGGATAATTAACGAGGCACTAAGATGCAGTCCATGGAAATCTTGAATGGGGCTCTGGTTTCCATGCTCCAAGAGCGGGGCTCAGACTCTTTAGAACACACACTGCCTGAGAGGCAGAGAGGGCCCAGCCTAAGTACTTTTGGCTTGGTCTACTTGGCAGAATTTAAAGTAGATCGACTCCTGAGCTTTCTGTCTTGGCAACCTGGTAAACTTCTGAGAAGAAGGAAGAGGAGGAAGGCTGAGAGGTGAGGAGGAAGTGGAATGATCTTGATATTTTTTGACTGATCCAGGAGACAGCTGGATCTGACCTGAGAGATCACTAGCTTAAACTCTCCATTTTATAGGTGAGGAAACTGGGCCTTAGAGAGGTTAACTAACTTGCCCAGGGTCACACAGGTAAGTGTCTGAGGCAGGATTTGGAGCCAGACCCTCTGAACCTAGCATTTTTTCCATTGCACCACATGAATGATTTTGAGTTAAGCTGGGTGGGCACTTGGTGACAGGTTCATTCTGGACCCAGACTTTGTATTGGTTTCAGTGGAAGGAACTTGGTGTGTGGTCCCTTGGAAGGTTCTTACCTTCCAAGAGAGTCAGGACTCAAGGCCATGGAAAACCCTGATGATTATCTTGCCACTGTTGGAGGAGAGGGAGGGATATTGCAGGGAAGCACAGCAAACCATTTCTCCAGACTCTTGCAGCCTTGGCTCAACTTTCTAAGAGTTTGAAGACTTGGAGGGCAAAAAAGTCCAAAAGACAAACTAAGTGTCTGGGCCACAGATGCATTGCTGGAACTACATACAATCAAAATTGGGGTGTAGGCTCAATCTGGTGTCAAAGAACCAGGCTTTGAATTCTAACTTGCTTACTAGAACCTACCTAAGACAAATTATTTCCCATCTTTGGGACTTGGTTTCCCTATCTATCAAATGAGGGGCTTAGATATGATGTCCCTTCAGCTCTAATGTTCTGTGATCCTTATGTCACATACCTTAAAGGACCTTTGCCATTTATTAACCCTATGACCTTCCCCTCTCTGGGCCTCAGTTTTTTCATCTGTAAAATGGAGATAATAATATTACCTCCTTCACAGTTTTGTTGTGAGGTTCAATTGAGATAACATGTAAAAGGCTTTGAAAACCTTAAAGTGCTTTATAAATACTAGCTATTATCACTGATTATTTGTGGGTGGTGTAGTGCAGGCCTGCACAACCCGTGGATATTTTCCACTACGGTTTTTGAAGGCTGCCTGAAATCCTTTGCCGTGACAGGTTCCAATCTTGCCTCAGACTCTTGGTAGCCAGATGACCCTGTGTAAGTCACCAAATCTCCCTGAGCCTCAGTTTCTAAAGTGATAATAATGGTAGTTGTTCACTCATGTCCAACTCTTCATGATCCCATGGACCACAGTACCCCAATGCTGTCCATGGGATTTCCTTGGCGAAGATACAGGAGTGGTTTACCATTTCCTTCTCTACTAGATTAAAGCAAACAGAGGTTAAGTGGCTTGCCCAGGGTCAGCCAGCCAGTGAGTGTCTGAGGTCAGACTTTAACTCAGGTCTTTCTGACTTCAGGTGCAGTGCTCTAACCACTGAGCAACCTAACTGCCTCCATAACAAGGGCTGTTTTGCGCTAAAGAGGAATGACCCTTTGCAGCTTTTTGTGGAATACAAAAGTATCCGACCTCAACAGCTGCTTAGCTGCTCTCTGTTATTTGTTGTTTGTTTATGCCATAGATGCCGTTGCCTTCTGCAACCCCAGATGAGCCTAATACTGAAGGTACAGATTAGGTGCTGCCTGGGAGAACCCCCTTTGGTTCTGGAGAGCTTGCATGGAAATGTCATTACTGATTTTCGTGGCAAGGAGCCCAGCTCGCCTCCCATTCCCCCATCTTGAGTTGAATCGCAAATGCAGAAACAGGTCCAAGATTGCTAATGAGCAGCTTCAGTATTGTGCCAAGCCGTTCCCTTGCTATCAGGGGAAAAACAATCCTATTGCCTGGCATCTGTCTGTAACGGTAGCCAAGGAGCGTTACAGCATGCGGGCACGATTGAAAATGACCTTAATTATGCTGAATGCATTTTTGGTAATGTGTCCATTTTTCCTCATCTTGCATGCTGATGGTAATAATAGCTGGGAAATAAATCCAAATTGGGATTGAAATTTCAACTAGTAGGATGCATACATGAGGGCCTTGTGGGGGCTGAGGAGCCAAGAAGCTGGGAGGATCTAGGAAAGGCTAGGCCTGGTGTTTTGGAAATCAAACCTGGACAAGGCATGGGGAAGACTTGGCCTTTACACCTTCGGGGATCTGTGGCCCATGTGCTGAGAATTTAAATCAGCCTCCTCCAGTGAAGGAGGAGGAACAAAAGGTTAGCTTTCCTGATGGACTCTAAAATATTTTGGTGTGTGATGAAAATAATAATGGTCACTGGCATTGCCAGATCATCTTAAAGTTTGCAAATTACTTTCTATGAGTTATCTCATTTGAGCATCATCAGCCAGTGAGGTAGGGACCTTTGGTATTATCATTCAGGGTCACAAAGCTAATCAGTGGCAAAGATGAGATTTGAACCCAAGTCTTTTTGACTTCAAATATAGCACCCTAACCACTATGCCATGTTGTCCAGCCTAGTGGCCCAGTCCATGCCTCTCCCATAGACCATGTAATGACTACCTCTGTTACAAGTCAGTCATAGTTCATATAAGCTGTTCCACTACTACATGTAGGTCAGGATGCCCACTTTGATGAAGATGTTCGTTTGCCCATAGCATGACTTTTTAGGTCCATTATGACTTCTTGTGGGCTCTGATTTTGAAGGCCACAGGTCCAGGGGCAGCAGAACACTATCATTCTCTCTTGGTTTAATCCATTTGGAAGCACCTGGGTTAGAATCTTAGCTCTACTGCCTCCTCCCTGTGTGACTTTGGATAAGTCACTTCTCCCTGGGCCTCAGTTTCCTCCTTTATAAAATGAGGTAGTTGAATTAGATGGTCTCTGAGGCTGCTTTGAGCTCTAGATTTTGGATCAAATGATTTTAAGTGCTAAGGGGGCTTAGGCCCTGAATAAATCACTCATGGTACAAGATCAGAAAATGTCACTCTGGTAACACCCTGAACCCCATTAGCACTTAGAATAACAGGACTTAAGAGTCTTCAGAGGCCACACTTGGAAAAGAATAACCTTTAGGAAATCCCTCACAAGTGGGCATCCAGCCTCTGCTCAAAGCCCCCTAGTGAGGGGGTGTCAATTCTCTCCCCAGGCAGCCCTTTCCATTTTGAGATCATTCAGATGGTCATGAAGTTTTTCTACATGTTGAGCTGGAATTCACCTCTCTGTAAGTCATTGCTCCCCCGCCTTCTGTTCTCTGGGGCCAATCAGGATGCTTCTAATCCCTTGTTCACATGGCAGCCCTTCAAACCCTTGAAGACAGCTATCATATCCTCTGCTAAGTCTTCTCTTGTCTTGGTTAAACATTTCCAGTTCTCTCAATTGCTTCATATGGCACCATTTCGAGGCCCTTCACTCTCCTGGCTGCACCTCCCACTTCCACCCCCACCACTCCCACCACCCCTCGCTCTTGCTCTGGATGCCCTCCAGCTCATCAGTATCTGTTGGAGGGCCTATTCTAGGCCTCTGTAATTGCCTGCCGGCCCTTATCATAGATGCAGGGCACCCTATTATCTCAAGTACTTAACAAAGGCCTTGAGTAAATGTTAGCCTGTTTACTGCACCTACAGCATGTGCTAGAGACTGGAGACTGGCTCAGAGGAGCTAATAGTTAAGTAAGAAATACAGGCCATGAACGAACTTAATCGCACCTTGGTTCTTGGTTTTATCATGAAGCCCTTTGTGAGCTAATGGCCACCTGCACAGAAGAATCAGCCCCTCGGCTCTGAAACAATGGTCCCAAGTCCAACCAAGGTCATGAGAGCCCTGAGAACAGGCCCAATAAATTTACAGAGTTGTTATGGGCTGAGGTTCTGTCTGTCTTCCCCTCACCTCTCTCTCTCTCCCCCTTTCTCTCTCCCCTCTCTCTTTCCCTCTCTTTCTCTATCCTCTTTCTCTTCTCTGTTTCTCCTTTTCTTATGTCTTTCCTTCTCTTTTTCTACCCTCTCACTGTCTCTCCTTTTCTTCTTTCTCTCTTCCTCCTCTTTCTCCTTCTTCTTCTGCCTCCTCCCCCCTTTCTCTCTCTTCTTTTCTCACTCTTTACCAGTCTCAGACAATTCCAATGGTCAAATATCCTTAGGCTTAGATCTGGAAGAAGAGGTAACCAATAACAACTTGCTTCTTTATTTTTTTGCTGCCCTGGAACTTTTGCAAATGGATGAAAATTCGTAAAACATCCCTGCCACAACAGAGATGTGGCCTTTCCTTTATGCAAGAGGGAGCCATCTTTGTTGCTGCCTGCCCCCTCTCCCTAAGGAGCTCATCTGATGCCTCAGGCAGTCACCTCAACATGGGGGCCTTGCAGCTCAACACATCACTCCTCTTCAGCCCTCAATCAGTTGCATTTGGCTACAGAAATGTTATGTGTGGACTCTCTCTTGCCTTTCCTAGCCTGGATGCTGATTTACCACAAAACTACTCAGAGACATAATTGCTGCTAGATGCAGAAAGTCAAACAGGTCAGAAAATTTGTTCAGTTCTCCTTTTTGTTTTAAGAAATATTTTGTAGCTCTAGAAAGTAGTGCTAATTCAGTATCTTCCTTAAAATGTGGTGCTCAGAATTGAACATAATTGTCTGATCTGATGTAACCAGAGCAGAGGATAACAGGACTGTTATCTCCCTAAAGATTCTACCTCTCTGAATGTAACCCTAGCACACTGCGGACTTATACTGAGCTTGTGGTCCACTAAGACCCCAAGACTGTTGTCACAGAAATTATCACCTCCGTATCTGGTGCTCACATAAGTTGATTTTTTTCAAGTGTAAGCTGATTTTAAAAATGGAAATATAAGATTTTGTATTTATTTCTATTGAATTTCATCCTATTGTACTCAACATAAAATGGCTATGACTTGCCATCTATGGATCTATTCTTTCCAGAAAATAACTTACCCTGGGAGATGATTTCTTTCTCTATTTAATTGATGGTGTCTTTTAACTGTCTCCTAAAATGTAACTGTTAATACTAATAACTCACATTCTTTAGCAGTTCACAGCTTATAAAACATTTTTTTTTCACAATGACCTTCTGATGTAGATATTATTATTTCCATTTTAAAGATAAGGAAAATGAGACGGTCTCCCTGTTTCCCTTTCTCACTTCCTGTTATGACTTTTTTGGGTCAGATTATTTAATGTGCATTAAACCCATTCTGTATCTGATATATTGTTAGCTTGAGTGCTTGCAGGGGAGCCGAGGACCTTTGGAGAGACCTAAGCCAAATCCCCTGAATAGGGACAAAATAAACTATAAGGCTGTTCTTAAGGAAGACTGTTTTGGTGAAGCCGGTGTGGCATGTCAGGGGCAGGGTCCAAATGACAGACGAGCTCCACAGGAACTGGTGAAAAAGGAGACATGGAAAATTGACTGGGTCAGTGTGTCTTCTTCATTCACTGGGGAGAAGGTTCATGGGTTGCTTGATGGTAGCATGTTTGGGTGGCACTCTCCATGTGAAGCAGCCAATTCTCTTTACTATGATTCTAGACTTAACCATGGGACTTTTCCTTGGGGAGAAGGGCTGTATTAGCTGACACCAGAGCAGTCTGGGTAAATAATTAAATTAATGTTCTGATTTAATCATGGAATATCTTAGCTGGGAGGGATCACAACTTAATTTTTTTAATTCAACAAATATTTATTAAGCACCTGTTGTATATAAGGTACTTGGAGGAGGAAGGGGGGAAAAAAGAAATAGCTCCTGACTTCAACTTACATTCTACAGTGGTCAGGGGTGGGAGGAGGAGGAGGGAATCAATCTAGCCTCATCACTTCTGAGAAAACTAAAACACAGGAAGGGGAAGTGACAAGCCCAAGGTCACAGAGCATCTCTTCTCTCCCAGTCCAGTGTTGTCAGTGCCTTACTGGGCTGGGCCACCTCAGGGTTTTGGTCAGTGAGAAGTAGGCCCCCAAAACCCAATCACTCTCAAACTAATGAAATGCAGTTTCTGAACCCACAAAGCTGAGGACCAGAACATGGTTCCAGGTACCCTTACCCTTCAGGCCCATTGCCAGCCTAAATAGCCAGCTAGTCTCTCTCCCTCTTCTTTTTTTTATCTCCTGTTCTCCCCCCCTCCTTCTCTCTCTCTTCCTTCTCCCCCTTTTCTTCTCCCTCTCCCCTTCCTTTCCTCTTTCCCTTCTCCCTCTCCCCTCCCCTCTCCCTCTTCTCCTGCTCCCTCTTCCTCACCCTCTTAATAAGCAACACTCATCCAGATGAATATAAATATGGTGGAAAAACCCCAACCAAGCAGTCTCCTTCTTTGGTATTGTATGGGTACTGTCGTGGCAGCTCCTAGCTATGCAGATCATCTAAAGCAGACTTCTGGGAAGCTGACAGCCCTTGGGGGTCACTGAACGCTTTCCAGCACAGTGATTCTGAACCTTTGCAAGTAGCAGGACTCCTTTTGAATATCAAAACATTGTGTGGACCTCTCCATGAGAGTAGTTGTAGTGTTAGGAGCTGGTGATTGAGAAAATAAAGAAGGAAAAAACCAGGCACAACTTCAAGTCAGGCCTTTAAATTCATTTATTTGTGTTTTGTTTTCTTAAAAAAATTTTTTTGGTCCTGTGATTTCATCAGTTTTGGAAACTCCTGGTGAGAAAACTCCTTCTAGCAATGGAGACTGGCAGCTGCTCCCAATCCGTCCACTTGGATGGTTGCTGGGGGCACTCAGAGCTTGGCATGACTTGCCCAGTACCATACAACTCGTCTGTCTCCAAAGCTGGACTCGAATCCTTTCTTTCTGATTCCATGGCCCATTCTCTAGTCATGCTGTCAGGCCTCCCCTTCACTTGGATTTTATTAACCACACTAGCATCCCTCTCCATTGGAAAAATGTACACTCTCTCACTTGAGCCCACTTCTCTAAGAAGAAGGTTCTGTGGTATTCTAGTCCCCATTTTGCCAGATGAGGAAACTGGGGGTCAGAGAAGTCATTTTCTCAGAGTCACACAGCCAGTAAGTGCTGGATGTTGGATTTGAACCTGGGGCTTTGTGACCACAAATCTAATATTCTTGCCACAATCTCATGTTGCTTCCGCTAATATAGACAATAATGTAAAAGACATTAATTCAGTCTAGAGAAAGTGTGTTTACTTTTTTTTTAGATTTTTCATCTAGATTTATAGATTCTTGGTCCCTTTGCAAAAACTACACGCTGCTCCTCATCAGATGTCCTTGGTCCATAGGTCGGAAAATAATGCTGTATTGTCTTTTTTTTTTTGCTTTTGGAAGGGGGAAGGTAGGGCAATTGGGGTTAAGTGACTTGCCCAAGGTCACACGGCTAGTTTTTGTGTTAAGTGTTTGAGGTCGCATTTTAACTCAGGTCCTCCTGACGCCAGGGCCGGTGCTCTATTCACTGCGCCACTGCTTTATTGTCTTCTACTATTGTAGGCATCATAGAGGAAAGAAGCTGCAGAGTTGACTTTGGAGGGTACCCTCTTAATGTATCAATGCTTTACAAAATGTTGATTTTATTTTTAATGGAACCTATTTTAACCGCCACCCCCCACCACTTCCTCCTCCAATCTTGTGCAGATCACAAGACCTGTGCATGTTAGTAGATGGCCTTTGTGAGTAGTTATGCTCACCACCACCCCTCTCCTCCCCTCAAAAAAACCAAACAAATCTTCCTTAGTGGTCAGCTCTCTGGTGATAACGCTTCTGAACCTACCTAGGTACCTACTCTTCAGATAGAAGATGTCCAATCTGGTTCTAGGCCTAGACTTGAAGCCTTTAGTATTTGGTAGGGCTTACCAGAGATTGCCCTCTGCTGGCCTAGTCTTTGAGAAGCCAGGAGCATCTACAAAACAGGATGAGGTATCAGAGAACTCCAGGGAAAGAACCTCTTAAGATTCACCAAAAAGAGAGGAACAGCCAGTGTGCTTATTATTGCAGTGGCCAAACCAACCAACCAATCAACACCCCCCCCCCCCCCGAAACAGGGACTACATGTCCTTTACATAGTGATTCATTGATTTTGGCAGCAGGAGGATTTTGTGGCAACTATATATATATATAGGCAACCCTGTGTATCAGAAACCCGATGACTCAATTCTGAGCTCTACTCTAGGGCTTCTTGGTATAAAAGCCTTGAACACAAGACTACACAAAATGTTGTTATGTAACTGCTTCTCCAGGCAGTGCTGAGGGGGTGAAATTAGGCCTTACACTTCTTCTGTAAGTGTAAAACAAAAGTCAGCAGATCCAGAGGCAGAGAGCAACAGGAAAGGGAAGGAACTTGAGGCAGATGATGCTGGAGAGGTGCAAGAGAGTGGCAGCAACAAAGGATGAATGGCAGTGAGGCCCAGGAGACAGTTGGGAAAGACAGAGAAATCATGAAACAACCATCTTGCAGCCTCAGTTATTCAAGGAGTGTTTCCATCCCTTCACCTGCAAGGAAGTCTGTGGGAAATTTTGCCCCTTCATGGCCCAAGGGGGCTGAGAATGAGAAAAGTATTTGATGTTCTGCCATTTACTTAGTTATTCTGTCACAATTAAATGCTTTGCTATTTGATTTATGGTTTATATAATGGCCTGTTGGTAGAAATCATCACTTTGATTATCCCCAAACAGCCCATACCTGAACCTGGGGTGCTGAGACATTCCAGAGTCACATGAGACCAATGTTACATTTAAGGGAAAACTTCCTAATAGAGCCGTCCAAAAGTTCAGTGGTCTGCCTCACTGGAGGTATTCAAGACAAGACTGCACAATAATTCATAAGAGTTAGTGAAAGGATACTTGTTCCAGTATGGGGTCAGTTAGGTGGCTACTAAGGTGCCTTCCAACTCTGAGATGTCATGATTCTGTGATAATCACGATATTACTTATTACAGGGCTAGGCACATAGAGAGCACTGAACAGAAATTTGAGAGAGTATGGTATAGTGAATGGAGCTTTGTATATCAGTTCAGAAAACCTGAGTTCAAGCCCTAGCCCTGTCACTGGCAGATTACCCAAGTGACTTCCAGGCAAGAGACTTTCCCTTTCTAGGTCTGTTTCCTCCTTGGTTATATGAGAGATCCAATCTTTCCTTTAACCATCCTGCAGGCTGTAGGTGGCTGCCAAGGGCAGAGGCTCCAATAAGACAATGTGTGGGAGGAGTTGGAAAATTCCAAAACACTATCAGAATGTAAGGGCTGATGACCAAATGCCACCAGAAGACCTGGGAATTCTCAGTTCCTGCTCCAGCTTTCCATTCTGGGATTTGACTAACACTTGTAAAGCCCCTTTGTTGATTTCTTTCGTGAAAATAACAACATCCTGACTAGGTTGTGAATAGCAAAAAAGTTGCTTGGAAAATTCTCTCAACTTGAGAGTTTCATGATATTTTCACATGTGAAAGTGTGTGTGTGCATGTGTGTATCTATGGGTCTGTGTGAATACATATTTGTTATGAATGACAGAAAAATGCATGAACCTGTTGGAAGGAGATGAGAATCAAGGGCCTTGCTTACAAACTTTAGAAAGGCAGTTAAAATTACAGAAATATTTCCCCATGGTTTTCTTCTATTAATTGGAGTTGGTAAGGGCACAGTTACTTAGAAATTTCCCCAGGTGTCAAAAGTCTTGAGGGAAACAACCAGAAAAAAGGCTGGCTGCCATGGAACATGCGCTCTGATCATCAGAGGAGAGGACTGTAGTTGTATCAACTGTGTCCCCATCATTAGGGCAGCCCTTGAGGTGGGGGAAAGGGACAAGTGAGGCAAGAGGAACAGTTAGTCTTTTCTGAAACCCAAATTCTCTTCTGTCCTGTCCCGATTTGGCAGCTGAATGACCCTGCTGAACTTTACCCTTCTACTTTCCCTCCTGGTTTCCCTGTCTGGCCTCTCCTCTTCACTTCTCTCCTCTCAAAGTCTGATGAAGTAGAAAGAGATTTTCCAACTCTCTTTTCTTTTTCAGAAGTCTTCTCTGATGTTGGACAGATTCTTGCCTTCCAATCTGAGTATTTTCTCTCCCTGGGATACCCTAAATGGCTGACTGCTCTCACTGGGTGATACTTTGGGTGCCCAGGAATTGCATCTTCTCCCTCATCCTAATGTCCTTTCTTTCAAATGTAGAAGTTGTGCCTTTGCAGTACTAGGAGTTGGAGGCCAAAGGATTGAATCTTGACTCTTCTGCTTACTATCTGTGTGACCTTGGGCAAGTCCCTTCCTGTCCCTGAGCCTCAGTTTCCTCACCTGTAAAATGGTTGGGTTGGACTAGCTGACCTCTGAGGACCCTTCTAGCTCCAGATACCTAGGACTAGATGACCTCTGGAGTCCCTTGAAGTTCAAAAATCTATGTCTCTCATTGCTTCCCCTGCAGCCCTCCCCACTCCCTTCTTCGTAATCTCTTGAAGCTAGAGCCCACTTACTCTATCACTCTTATTTCCTGGAGATTAAAACATTAGCTGGCACATAATATGGGAATGAGAGTCAGAACTGAATCTGTGATTTCATTAATATAGAAAATTCCCAGGTGGGAAAAGTGCCTCTACCTATCCAGGTGAGAACTTTTTTTATAACTCATAGTTTCAGAGAATTATTGTTAAATGACTTATTCAGGGTCACATTAGCCAGTATCTATCCTAGACAGAATTTACATCCAGGTCTTCCTGGTTTGGAGGCCAGTTCTCTATCTCTTTTGCTCCAGCTGCCTAGGATAAGTACTTAATAAATGCTTGGTGATGGATTTTCTAGAAATTAAGGCCCAGAAAGGGGAAGAGGCTTGTCCAGATTCATAGAGAGAAACAATACTATAATTTGCGCCTCTGGCAATCTGGGATGCTGAGGTTGGGTTGCAATGTAATAATTACTGCTACTTCACAAAACCTGAACAGGATTCCTTCACAATAGCCAGGGTCCATTTCATTCACTCAGAGAAAAAAAACCTTCTCTCCAGAGGGACCGACAAAAGTTCCTGAAGCAGCTTTGAGTTTTGAAAAAGTTATTGTCCAACAGAGACTTCAGTGGGTGGGAATCATTAATGCTTTTCTTCATCAAAAGGCAGAGAGGAAAAGAGGGGAGAGAAGGGGAGGAGGAAGAGGGAGGGGACGGATGGCCTCGCTGCATCTTATTCTGGGCTCTGGACCAAAGTCGGGTGTGAGGGCCAGCTCTTTAGCCAGAAAGGAAGCCTGATCCATGATTACTGAGGCCCATGCCTTCCTCACTGACAGCACCATCTGGGATAAATCTGACGAATTAGCGTGGCAGCCACAGCCACTTACCACCCCCACCTCTGAGAGGAAAGTTAATGGCAGAGGGAAGGAAAAAAGCAGGTAGGAGTCTTGGTCACCTGTTCCTGCTTTGGCTTAATAAATGCCAGTTCTGAAGGCTCTCTCTTCCCTGGGGCTGAGGATGTTCTATTTAGCAGCCAAGTCTAACTAAATGTATACCTTTTAGGCTATTTCCCTGATCACTTGCTTATCAGGAGAGTGTTACTGGTGTGGAATTGACAATTCCAGGGGCCAAACTTGACCCATTAAGAACTGATTAGAGTAGACAGACCCAGGTTCAGAGTTTTCTAATGTAATAGGGAGAGATGGAGTTCACAAACCAGGTCAGAATAATACTCCTTGTTGCCTTGAAATCTGCAACAAAACGTGTACCAACTTACTCTTCTGCAAATAGGAGTGCAAAGAAAATAGACAGGGTTAATTCCTCCTGGCTACAGGAGCCAGACAAGTTGACACACCAGTCAGCTAACCGGAATGTAGAGAGGCAGTGAAGTACAGTGGACCAAACTCTGTGTTAGGAGTCAGGAGGACCTCACTTTGAATCTCACCCGACACCAACTGTGTCAGCTTGGATAAGTCACTTAATCTCTACCTCAGTTTCCTCATCTGTAAAATAAGGGGGTTGGACTTGAGGACCTCTAAGGTCCCTTCCAGCTTTAAATCCATGATCCTAGAAAATAGGAAATTTGATCAAGTTAAAAAAAATAGCAGAAATAATTAAAAAAAAATGTTAGTCTCTTCAGCCTTTCTTATGTGTGACATGATTCTTGAAGGTTCTTCCAGTAGAGCATGAATTCTAGTAAGTTCTCCCAAGCTAGAAAAGCTTTGAGTCCATACTCATGGACTCCACACTCCACACCCGTCCCTGAGAAGGTCAATGTACCCTCTTTTTTGGACTAGCCCAGCTGAGTGTAGAGGGGCTCATCAGCAGGCCACAGGCCATAGGAAGATGGATTTTTAGCCACTAATTCATAAAATTCACAGATGAGGGGTTCTTAACTGTTTTTTGTGTCCTGGACTCCTCTGGTAGTTCGGGTGTGGCCCATGGACACCCCTCTTAGAATAAGGTTTGTAAATGTACAAAATAAAATACCTAGACTTACAAAGGATACCAAGGGTTAGTGAAAATAAAGATGGAATTGAGCTTGGATGTACCCATTTCCCCTCCCTCAAATCTATCCTGGATCCCAAGTTAAGAATGTCAAGAACCCCTGCCATTGATTTAGGGGCTACAGTTTACACTGGTGAAAAAAGTGTGTCTACAAATGAGATCACAGATTCTTGAGCTACTGAAGCAAGCTGTTGGCTGCTTTTGTTGCAAATGACCTGAAATTTCTGAGGTGGCAAAGTTGCTTAGGTAAAAACTGCATTTCTGAGAATTTCTTAAAAAAACCCATTTATTTATTTATTTTTAGTTTTCAACATTCATTTCCACAAGATTTTGAGTTACAATTTTTCTCCCTTCTCTTTCCCCTACCCCCCATCCCAAAATAGCAAGCCTACTGAATACCTCTTCCCCCAATCTGTTTTTTTTAAAGCAATCGAGGTTAAGTAACTTGCTCAAGGTTACATGGCCAGTTATTTCTGGGTGGGTGCCCAGATTCAGATTCAGGGTATCAGAGCCCAGATTCGATCCCAGGTCATCCCGACTCTGGGGCCGGTGCTCTTACTTACTGCGTCACCTGGCCGCCCCTAAATCTGGTCTTTCTTATATCTCCCCCATCACCCCCCTAACTTTCTAGTAAGGCAAGATGGATTTCTATACCCCAGTGCCTGTATATCTTATTTCCCAGTTGCATGTAAAAAAAAAAACACATTTTTTTTTCTATTTGGAGGGCAATTGGGATTAAATGACTTGCCCAAGGTCACATGACTAGTTTTTGTGTTAAGTGTCTGAGGCCAGATTTGAACTCAGGTCCTCCTGACGCCAGGGCTGGTACTCTATTTACTGCATCACCCCCTAAACAAACAAATTAAAAAATATTTTTTAAAACTTTAAGTTTCATATTTTTTCCCTTCTTCCCTCCTCATCTACCCCCACTGGGAAGATAAGCAACTCAATATAGGTTGTACATGTGTAGTTACCCAAATCATTTCCATAGCAGGTATATTGTGAAAGACTAACTATATTTCCCTTCATCCTTTCCCCCCACTTATTCTATTTTCTCCTTTGACCCTGTCCCTTTTCAAAAATGTTTGCTTCTAGGGGTGGCCAGGTGGCTCAGCAAGTAAGAACACCGGCTCCAGTGTCGGGACGACCTGGGGATCAAATCCGGGCTCAGCTACTTAGCACCACACCCAGAAATAACTGGCCGTGTAACCTTGAGCAAATTACTTAACCCCAATTGCTTAAAAAAATGTTTGCTTCTGACTGCTCTCTCCTCCAATCTGCCCTCCTTTCTATCATCTCCCCTCTTATCCCCTTCCCCCCTATTTTCCTGTAGGACAAGACACCGAAATGAGTGTGTATGTTATTCCCTCCTTAAGCCAAATTCACTGAGAATAAGGTTGACCCATTCCCTTTCACCTTCCTGCTCTTCCCCTCCATTGTAATGGTTTTCTCTTGCCTCTTTTATATGAGATAATTTACCCTAATCAATCTCTCCCTTTCTCCTCCCATTATATTCCTCTCTCACCTCTTAATTTTATTTTTTAGATATCATCCCTTCCTATTCAACTGATCCTGTGCCCTCTGTCTATGTATACATGTACATATGTATGCACACCCTCACATATATAATTATACACACATACACCCTCCTATATATATACACATATATATTCCTTTCAATTATCCTCATACTGAGAAAAGTATTATGAGTTATAATTATTGTCTTTCCATGTAGGAATGTAAATAGTTCAACTTTAATAAGTTCCTTATGATTTCTTTTTCCTGTTTACCTTCTCATGCTTCTCTTGCTTCTTGTATTCGAAAGTCAAATTTTCTGTTCAGCTCTGGTTTTTTCATCAAGAATGCTTGAAAATCCTCTATTTCCTTGAATGACCATATTTTCTCTCAGTTTTGCTGGGTAGGTGATTCTTGGTTTTAATCCTAGCTCCTTTGACCTCCAGAATATCATATTTTAAGCCCTTCAATCCCTTAATGTAGAAGCTTCTAGGTCTTGTGTTATCCTGATTGTGTTTCCACAATACTCAAATTGTTTCTTCCTGACTGCTTGCAGTATTTTCTCCTTGACCTGGGAACTCTGGAATTTGGCCATAATATTCCTAGGAGTTTTTTTGGGGGGATCTTTTTCAAGAGGCAATCAGAGAATTCTTTCAATTTCTATTTTGCCCTCTGGTTCTAGAATATCAGGCCAATTTTGTTTGATAATTTCTTGAAAGATGGTGTCTAGGCTCTTTTTTTGATCATGGCTTTCAGGTAGTCCAAAAATTTTTAAATGATCTCTTCTGGATCTGTTTTCCAGGTCAGTGGCTTTTCCAATGAGATATTTCACATTGCCTTTTATTTTTTCATTTGTTTGGATCTGTTTTATAGTATCTTGATTTCTCATAAAGTCATTACGTTCCATTTACTCCATTCTAATTTTGAAGAAGAGAAAAACTCTTCAGTGAGTTTTTGAAATTCATTTTCCATCTGGAAAATTTGGCTTTTTAAGGCATTCTTCTCCTCACTGGCTTTTGGGGCCTCTTTTGCCATTTGAGTTAGTCTATTTTTTAAGGTGCTATTTTCTTCAGGATTTTTTTGGGTCTCCTTTAATAGGCTGTTGAATCGCTTTTCATGATTTTCTTGCATCATTCTTATTTCTTTTCTTAATTTTTCCTCTACTTCTCTTGATTTTCAAAATCCTTCTTGAGCTGCTCCATGGCCTGTAATCAGTTCACATTTTTCTTGGAGGCTTTTGATGCAGGAGTTCTGACTTTGCTGTCTTCCTCCCGCTCCATGCCTTGATCCTTTTTGTCCTCCAAAAAGTATTCTATCGTCTGTTTGTGCTTCCTCTACTTGCTCATATTGCCAGCCAATTACTTGACTTTTGAGCTCTTTGCCACAGTAAAACCCTGCTTCCAGAATGGAGAGAGCTTTGTTCCAAATTGTCGGGGTTTTCACAGCTGCTGGAGCTATTAGTTGGGTGCCCTCTCAACAGCCCCCACAAGCTCTGGCTCCCTGGTCACACACCCCAGGACCACCACCCAAGACTGTGATCTAGATCCAAGCAGGTTAAAGCATGAGAGATTACCTTCTGAATGGTCTCTTGGTTTTCCTATGATTTGCAGGGCAGGAGTTCCTGGGGAAGATAAGTGGTGCAGCCTCAGTGCCTCCACCACATGCCTCTACTGCTTCTTGCCCTGGGGACAGGGGCTGGACCACAGTCTTCCATCCCCTCCCCCCCCTTCTAACAGAGTTCTACACTGACATTTTACTTTGTCTTTGGCATTTATAGGTTGAGAAGTCTGGATACTGCCACAGCTGCTGGTGATTCACTCTCCTGAAGTCTGCTCCGGCAGCTACTGGTTGGGGCCGCCCTCCATTTCTGATCATTTCAGAGCTGAGGAACCCAAACGAATCCAAACTGCTCTTCTTAGCAGGGAGTATGTATAAGGGGAGCATTTGTTGGTGCCCTTGACTCCACAGAGGAACCAGATATACAACTAGGGCAGGGTGACTGGGGCTTTTTCTAGGGTGCTACAATTTAGATGGAGTGCTAACAGTATTGTACTCTCAGTCCTTTAGCAGCATAGCACCTACTTTACATAGACTGGTTAAAATCAGAAGCTTCATGGTGCAAGTTTCTTTCTTTTATTCCCCAGTGACCACACCCTGGCTGAGCTTCTTCTTGGCTGGTTCTCTTCTCCAGCAACTAAATTGAGGGTACCTTTTATACTGTTTGTGCTAGGTGTAAAAATAGCTAGAAATTGTGCTCAACAAAATGACGGTGTGTGTGTGTTTTGTGTATTATATCAGTTAGATGGCACAGTGGATAGAGTGCCAGGACTGATGTTAGGAATACTCATCTTCATGAGTTCAAATCCAGCCTCAGATACTTCCTAGCTGTGACCCTGGGCAAGTCACTTCACTATGTTTGCCTCAGATTTCCTCATCTGTAAAATTAGCTGGAGAAGGAAATGGCAAGCCACTCTAGTATCTTTGCCCAAAAAACCCCCAATGGGGTCACAAAGAGTTGGACACAACTGAAATGACTCAATAACAACATCAACAAATACATACACACACATAAACCCACACATATATTTTTGTACTCTGAGTCCTTTACCTCTCTATCAGAAGGTGGGTAACATGTTTCATCATGAGTCCTCTAGAATCATGACTGGTCATTACACTGATCAGAGTTCCTAATTCTTTCAAAGTTCTTTGTTGATGTCAATGTACAAATTGTTCTCCTGGTTCTCTGCTCACTTCTCTCTGTATCAGTTCATAAAAGTCTTCTCTCTTTGAAACTCCATCATTTCTTACAGCACAATAGTATTCCATCACATTCTTATGCTATAACTAAGACCCTCAGATTCCCCTTTTTCTGCAAATATTTCTTGAATGTCTAGCATTATGCCAGTATAGAAGTAGTAAAGACACGACCCCTTTCTTAGGAAGTTTACAATTTAGCTGACACAGAAATTCTCATTCCATCTGTCACAAGATCATCTAGTCATAGGACACCAGCCTTTCATAAGACCTTAGAATGACCAAAGAAAAGTCAAGTGTGGAATGTAGAAGGCAGGAGACATGGGTTCCAGTCTCAGCTCTGACACCAGCCCTCTCATTTTTCAGATGAGAAAACTGAGGCCTATGAAAGTAAAATGGCTTGCCCAGTGCCACACAGCTAGGAGGAAGTGACAGAGCTCAGGTCTTCTTGACTCCAAATGACAGGTTCTTTTTACCATAACAACAACAAAAGCCCCTAAAACTCAAGCTTCTCTTTAGAAACAAATAATAAGCCAGGAATAATATGGTGACATTGTTTTTTTCCTGCCAAGTGGAAAATAAGAAAATCTGGGCACCTTAAATGACCATTGATTTTTGCCGCCTTGTAATAGCTCTGAGCTCGGGCTCAGTGGGAGGCCCTCCTTGAGGCCTATTAGTTTTTCCTCTCTCTCTCTCTCTCTCTCTCTCTCTCTCTCTCTCTCTCTCTCTCTCTCTCTCTCTCTCTCTCTCTCTCTCTCTCTCTCTCCCTAGTTACTATTAAATAGTATGGATGCTGTGACTAGCTCCTAACCTTAAAAATTTCCTCTTGGTCTCAGAATGATGTTTGTTTTTGTTGTTTATACTTTGAAAACTAAATATCTCCTGAGATATGAACAAGCAGCTTTCAAAATAAGAAAAACCCCCAAATAATCAGAAACTACGAAAATATGCTCTGAATCACTAATACAAAATGCAAATGAAAACATCTTGGAGGGTAGTTCCATGTCGCATCCCTCAGATTCACAAAAATGATACATGATGGAAATAGTAAAGGTTTTTGGGAGTTGGGGAATGACAAGCACATTACTATGCTGCAGGCAGAACTGTGAATGGGTCTGACCGTGCTAGAAAGCAATTTGGAATTAGTCAAAAGAGCAGTGGATAGTAGTGGATGGACCTGGAATTGAGAAACCCAAGTTCAAATCCAGCCTCAGATACTTACTGACTGGGTAGGTCACCTAACCTTTGTCTGTCTCAGTATCCTGGGGATAATAACAACACCTATCTCTCAGGGTTGTTGTGAGGGTCAAATGACATATTTCTTTTTTATTTTTTAAAAGCAATTGGGGTTAAGTAACTTGCTCAAGGTTACACGGCCAGTTATTTCTGGGTGTGGTGCTGAGTATCTGAGCCTGGATTTGATCCAGGTCATCCCAACACTGGAGCCGGTGCTCTTACTCGCTGAGCCACCTGGCCGCCCCTAAGCAATTGGGGTTAAGTAACTTGCTCAAGATTACATGGCCAGGTGTTTCTGGGTGGGTGCTAAGTGTCTGAGCCCAGGATTCAATCTCCAGGTCTTCTCAACACTGGAGCCGGTGCTCTTACTCGCTGTGCTACCTGGCCGCCCCCAAATGACATATTTCTAAAGTGCTTTTCAAGTCTTAAAAATGCTACATAAATTCTGGCTATTATTATAATAATGATTATTGGTCGTATGGCCCAATCAGGTCAAAGAGTATACAGCTATATATGTGTAGCCATACTTTTTGTGGTAACAAAAACTGGAAACCAAATGTTATTGTTTGTCCTTTGTTTTTGAAGGAGACCAATGATATCATGTTGGGTGATGTCGTGACTATTGGGTGAACTGGATTTGGCTGAGGCAAAGTTGTACAAAGTTGTCAGCCTTATACTCTCTCTCTCTTCCTGAGTCATCTAAGTCCAGTGGCAGGACAAAAGTCAAGAAAATTGGTGTTGCCTAGGATGCAGTGGCTGACCTTGGCATCTTCCATGCCTGACCAAGCTCTAAGTGCTCCACAGGGCCTGCTTCAGTCGCCGTCAGGGTCACTGGAACAAATTGTTCTCATCTGCTCATTCTGCTGGGGAAGTCTTCATATGCTTGGAGTAGACCGCCCCCCACCCCCAACTCACTTATGGGTTTGAGGCCTTTTGGTCATCCTCAATTTTGTTTAACCATTCTGTAGAGACAATTTTTTACTGAGGTGTGGCCGTGGCAATGCTTCTTGGAGCCACAGGTGAGAATTGGGTGAAGGTAGACATGGAAGGTGGATGAGTGGTGCTGAGAAGAGTTCAGCAGCCCTCACACCAGAGGGGCTAGTTCTCCCTGAACATCCCATACACTCTGGAAACCAAATAGATAGCCCGTTGATTGGGGAATTGCTGAATAAATTATGGTATATGAAAGCAATTGAATAATTTTGCATCATAAGAAGTGATAGTATGAGGAATTTAAGAAGAAA
Organism: Petaurus breviceps papuanus; assembly: GCF_028583685.1. Classification (NCBI taxonomy): domain Eukaryota; kingdom Metazoa; phylum Chordata; class Mammalia; order Diprotodontia; family Petauridae; genus Petaurus; species Petaurus breviceps. The sequence goes on from NW_027187369.1 coordinate 12,932,174, forward strand.
ATGGGAAAATTTGCATTGGCTGGTAGAGAGGTTACTAGACACAATTATTACTGTAATGCAAACACACAAACCCCATCCAAAAAGGCTTCACAACAAGAAAGATTGCGATGGACCACTCTTGGACCTAGAGAAATAAGACAATGAAATACGCAACAGACTCCCTCTGCAGAGACTTGGGGCCCAGGTGCAGAATCGGAGAGGCCCCGCCTTGGTTTGCTATGCTCTATAGGTTTTCTTTGTTGCTAGGGAGTGGGGGGTGGTACTGGGAGGAGATTATGGGCAAAATCAATGAATAAAACCAACCCTCAAATAGCCCCACATCCCCTCCCTACCTCCCCCAGCCAGGTAATCTTACAAGGTTCCCATTATTACAACTACATTCTAAGGTCTCGCATATTCAGGAAGCCGGTATAACACACTGAAGTCTCTTGTCTCATAGTTAAATTCTCTTTATCAGAGAATAAATTTTCCTTCCCTGAGGAGGCAATACAGAAACACCCACATTCGACATACAAACATATGGATATCATTCCAGGGAGGCTCTGTGATATTACAGTTTATTCACTGCCCCTGGACCTGGAGTCAAGAAGACCTGAGTTCAAATCTAGACACTTACTAGCTGTGTGACCCTGGGAAAGTCACCCTCTCACAGCTTTCCTTTTCCTCTTCTGTAAAATGGGAATCATAATAGCACCTGCCTCCCTGGGTTGTTGTGAGTATCAAATGAATTAATGAATAGAGTGCTTTGTGACATCTTAAGTGGTATCCCAAAAAGCTTAATGTAGGTTTTTTTTGAGGCCATCAGGATTAAGTGACTTTCCCAGCATCACACAGCTAATAAGTCCAGATTTGAACTCAGATCCTCCTGACTCCAGGACAAGTGCTCTATACACTGTACCACCTAACTGCCCCTGCTTAGTGCAGTTTTAAGCTTTAATAGTTTATGGACTGTCTCATCTGTCCCCTTCCACCTGGATGGCTCTAAAGGCCAATCAATCACTTAAATAACAAACATTTATTTAGTACCTACTGTATATAAGGCACTGAGAATACAAAGAAACAACCTATGATCTTAGCACAGGACCAGGCATGCACCAAGTGCTTAATAAATGTTTGAAGCTGAAAACTGCAGACTTTTGGGATACCTTGTATATGTAGTGCCTACAAGGTTTTATATTGCAGTATAGGTATGATAGTAGGTAGTACAATGTGAATCAGGCTGCCAATACAGGCTCCTGTTGTCTCGTGGATGTGGTGGTGTAGTGAGTGGCAAGGATGCTAAATTTGGAACTTGGGGACCTGGGTTTGAGTCCCCACTACCACTTACTAGCTATGTGACTTTGGTCCAGTCTCTTCCTCTCTCTAGGTCTCAGTTTCCTCATGAATAAAATGAGGGGACTGGATTAGATGACCCCTTTAGTTTCTTCCAGCTTGAAATCTATCATCCTATGATTCTGCATGGGTGATGACTCATAAATAAATAAATAGATGAAGAAAGAAACAAAGGAAAGAAGGAAGGAAGGAAGAAGGAAAGAAATAAGGAAGGAAGGAAAGAGAGAAGGAAGAAAGGAAAAGCAAAGCAATCAGTCAAAAAGCATTTACTAAGCACTTGCTCTGTCCTTGGTCCTAGATAAAATCATTGCCCATTTCACTTTTGTCTTTGGAACCCTAGGGCCTAGCAAGGTGCCTTGCATATAGTAGGTGCTAGATAAATGTTCATGGACTGATTGATTAGTTGATTGATTGGCCATCCAGTTGGCAGACGACATGTGAGACAATCCATAAAGAGGCAAGTAGATGATTGAAGTCAGTGTATTTTAAGAAAAACAACCGTGCACTTCTTTCTAGAAATCCGAGAGGCCTCCATAACACAGAGAGGGGGAGTGCTAAATCCCTCTGAGTCTTCAAAGTGGAGTGGTGATCTGCCCAGAGGCAGTGCTCATTCTGATGCTCTGGCTGCTGTTCTTGGCTTTCCCCCTAGTGTGCTTGTTCTTTAGCCTGTGGCCTCCTTAGAACTGGTCTAGCCCAAGAGGGCCACTTCATAGAACGGGCAAGGGTGGGGAAAGACAACAGCCACACCAGCGTTCTTGCCTGTGGATTCTTCCAGCTCATGAAGCTCACCATCCAAGAGGCTCTTTCTCCTTTGAGGCTCTTTGGAAGTCAAAAGGTGAGAAAATAATAAACAACTGCTACTTCTGATGAATTGTTTTTAGTATTTAGAGGCTTGTCATGTGGTTGTGGCTGTCAAGCCTTAAGGTTGTATGGAAGCTGCTTTCTCCACAGTGACCCTGTGAGGTCATAGTGACAGTTCCCATTTCTGTGGATGCTTCTGGAGATGCAGAGCCCTTTATAGACATTATCTTGTTTGATCCCTATGACAACCCTGGGAGGGAGGTGCTATTATCATCATCCCCATTTTATAGGTGGGGCAAATGAGGCAAACAGAGGTAAAGTGACTTATTCAGGGTCACATAGCTAGTCAGTGTGAGAAGACTTTCAACCTAAGCCTTCCTGACTTTACAGACAATGCTTTACCTACCACACTCTTCTGTCTCCCTAGCAGGTAGGTAGGGCAAGTATTATCCCAATATTCCAAATGTGGACATCGAGCTTTAAGCAAGGTGAAAGTGACTTCTCTCTGGTCACAAAACCAGTGACTATCAGAGACAGGACTAGAACCCAGGTCCTCTGACGCTAAGAACAGTAAGTCCAGTACACCGTCCCAAGCTACCTTCTCCTGTGTACATTCCTAAGGAGTCTTTTAAAGGGGAAATAGGAATTCTGATCAGCGTGGTGTTAAAATAAGACTGCTTTTAAGTGCTCGCTATGCACACTGGGGGAAAAAGTCCCCTATTTCACTAACCTAAATAGCCAGTTGAACAATTTGAGAAAATCGGGGCCAGATTTTCACTCCATATGTAAATTTTACCCACTGGTATTTTTTGGTGCATGTTTATCTTGGCATTTACACACAAGTACACGTTTCTTTTTTGTCTCCCATACATGAGATTTACTTTTGATTCTTGTACCAGAGTGTGCTGGTAAATGTTGGACAACTGCTCTGGGTGAAAAATACTCTTCAGACTTTTAAGTTTAATCTGTATTAGTAACATTCGCGCCCATCACTTTCTTAAGTCAGTATCACCCTAACAATAAATCAAGCCCCCATCTGTAGCATTTGCAATTTCCCAAGGTGTAGTTGCTCACACTGAAAATTTAACAATCAGCTCTCATGGGTTTGACCTAGCTCCGGCAAAGCCTCGACTGTACCAAAGTTATCTTTGTATATCTCATTTAGGATGTCACGATGCAGCTTATGATTCAGAGGACACAGTCAACAAACAGGCTTAGGAAGCAATCCGCTTTGTTTTCCATATGAGAATAAAAGCGTGATACTCTGACAATCAATCTGTAAGCTTATTCCCTGGACTGAGAGTTCTGAGAGCTCTAAATTAATAGGGAAGGATCAGGGACTATAAATGGGTCTCATCGCTACTTTTAAATCATTAATATATATTGATCACTAAGAGGGAGAAGGGAGTGAGGAGGAGTTTTTAATCACCTAAACAAGTAGTTTTGGTGGGTGTGAGAACAACAGAATCCTCAACTCATATGGAAAAACCCCCAAAAGCATGAGCTTCAGTGCAAAGGCTAATACAGTAGTATGCTTTCTGAAATTCATATGCTGTGCTAATAAGTGAAAAACCCAGCAGCTCTTATGGCTCCTGATTACTAATACTTTTTTTTAAGTTAAGTTGTATCTGACTCTTTGTGACCCCATTTGGGATTTCTTAGCAAAAATCCGACAATGGTTTGCCATTTCCTTCTCCAGCTCATTTCACAGATGAGGAAACTGAGGCAAACAGGGTGAAGTGATTCTCCCAGGGTCAGGTAGTAAGTTTCTGAGGCCAGATTTGAACTCATGTAGATGAGTCTGATTTCAAGCCCAGTGCTTTACACAGCAAAAAAGTTAAATTGATGCTTTTTGCTTCTTTTCACCACAGTTATTTTCCAAGATTCACCACATTGAACCCTCCCTTTTAACAAAGAAAAAAATTCAGCAAAACCTAATTAAACTAGCAATTATTTCAGATGGTCTATACCAGGGGTGGGGAGCCTGCAGCCTTGAGGCTACACGTGGCCTTCTAGGTACTTGGGTGCTGCCTTTTTACTGAGTCCAAGTTTTACAGAACAAATCCTTTTGTTATTATTATTTTATAGAATCTATACCATATTCTATATGCGTAGGATCATTTCCCTTCTCTATCCCCACTCCCCAGCCAGGTAAGTTTCAGCATCTATTTTCTGGGATCAAGACTGGTCACTACAATAAGTAAGACTTTGTCTTTTGGTGTTATTTTTATTTACATCTTCATAGTCATTGTGTATGTTGTTCTAGTTCCGCTTATTTGATTCTGTATTAATTCACACAAGTCTTCCTGTGTGATTTCCTTGTAATCACTGTTTCTTACTGAGCAACAGTATTCCATTACATTCATATACCACAATTTGTTCAGACATTCCCCATTTGAAGGACGCCTATTTTGTTTCCAATTTTTGACAACCATAAAAAGTGCTGCTATGAATATTTTGGTACATGTGGGACCTGTAATGGGAATGTAAATTTTGAAGATTTTCCCTGCCCCTAGGCTAAAGTGCACCTGGATCCTGGGGTGGGAGGCTTGTTTTTCAGTAGATACTTTTTGATTGGCCAGTGGGTCCAGAAGGTTGTTACATTCTCTGAGCCAGGAGAAGGCTATATAAGCCCTGATGTGTAGCTTTGTTTTGGGGCTCACTTTGAGAAGTGTTCTGTGATTTGATCTGGATTCTCGGAAGCCGTTGTCCAGAGCACCCTGGCTTTGAAAAACCCAGATGTTGATTTGGTATGGATGTAATGGTTGGACAGTTTGGAAAGCTGTCTACTTGATCTGTTTCTGTCTTGATAATTCTGTCTGTATATTCTGAAGTTCGGGGTGCTGACCTTTTCCCCCTGAAATAGGTAAACAATGCATGTTTGACTGATTGAAGTGAGCTTGTTAACCCATTTTGAGTTGCTTTCCTTTATCAAAGCAGATCCAAGAACCTGTGTTGGCAGCAAACCCTGAGGACGCTTGGGGTGCTTGCTGCTACAGGACCTCACATCTATTGTTGACCTTGGGGTTAGATACCCTGTCATGGGATCTTTGGGCCTAAGGGAATGAACAATTTAATGCTTGTCTTTGCATAATTCCAAACTATTTTCCAAAATGGTTGAATGTATTCATAACCCCACCAACAGTAAATTAATGTTCCTCTCTTCCTATAGTCTCTCAGATACTATTACCACTTTGATGGATGAGATGAAAACCTCAAAGTTGTCTTAATTTGAATTTCTATTATTATTAATGAATATGAACAACCTTTCATATGGTTGTTAATAGTTTATACTTCTTTGGAAAAACTGTTCATATTCTTTGACCCCTTATCTATTTGGGAATTGAGATAGAGGTATGTTATTTCCCAATCTGTCTTCAATATAAGACTTATGAGATATTTAAAACAAAGTTTTATGAGCATAAAAGATAAAAACATGTAATTTCAGTTACATAAGACTTTTACATAGACAAAATAAATGCAGCCAAAATAGAAGCTGTCAAGGAGAAAAAAAATCCCTTATTTAATTAAGAATCTTTCCCACTGGGTGTGACAATTGCCTCCTTCCATATTATAATTTTTAAATAACTTTTTATATTTCAGTCACCTATCCAATGGACACTTATTGTGGTATAAAGCTTATGGTGCCGGTCTCATTCTAATTTCTGCCAATTTTTTTCTCTAGTTTTCCCAGAATTTCTTACTGAATGGGAATCCCTTCCCAAATAGTTTTGAGTTTAAATACAAGTTTTGTGTTCATATAAGCTGACTGTCTTTGTAGCTTCACTCCAATATATTTTTCTTTATTTTGTCACTATTTTGAATTATATTTCTCTTTTACTTCATCTTGAGTTTTGTAGCCCTATATGGAATTGATAATTTCTGTGCATTTATTTTGTATCCTATTTGTGAGAGGTATTAAAAATCTGTTAGTTTATATGATAATTCTCTGGGGGTTTCAAAATAAACCTTTATGGATGCTGCAAATACACATGACGTTTATTGAATTTCTGACTGTTTCAGTCTGCAATTTCTTTTCTTTTTTATTGATATAGCTAGCATTTTCTTATGTCAGATAGTAGTGGGGGTGGGGGGGAGGGAATGTATTACCTTTAACCCTGTGCTTATTGGGAAAACTCAGGTGAACCCTTCAGAAAGGTGTTTTGATTTATGGAAACCCAAACCCTCCAAATGGAAGAACTTGCATGTGTTATTCACATAACAAAAGACTTTCCTAGTTCTCCTTTGAATAGCAAGCTCTTCCACAGTACTACTAGAATTCTTTCTTGAAGTAAGTTTGATGTTAACCATTTTGATTTGCACATAGCAATGTGGTATAGTGTTAAGGATGCTTGATATGGGAATCACAAAACCTGGCTTCCTGTCTTAGCTCTGCTACAATATCAAGAGTAAACCTTTAATGAGACAGCTGTGGAGCAGTGGAAAGAACACTGAATTTGGAGTGGGAAGACAGGTTTAAATCCAGGCTCCTTCACTTACTATCTATGAGTGAGACCTGGGGCAAGTCAGCCTAATAGGCAAGAGAGCCTGATGGGACAAATGCAAGATGGTTCCTCAAGTCTATCTGCAGGAAGAATAGAAAAGAAGCAAGTAATTAAGAAAAGTCTTATTGCTAATTAGATTCCTGCATGAGACCCCTGTAGGAAAGCAACTTCAATTTAAATCAGGGCTTCACAGAATGAACTGTCATTCAAAGGCACCTGAATGAACTGTCTTCCCATCCTAATAAATTAGGTAACGGAATTCATTTCCATTCAGCAAATTTGTACAGAGGACCATGCTGGGCTCTGGTAATATAAAGACAAAAAGAAAAATATTGCTGCCTTCTAGGAGCTTACATTCTACTGGGGATACAATGTGCATATGGATAACTAAATGTAAAGTATGTATTGAAGTAACTTTGCAGAATTTCGAGTTGGAAGGGACCTCAGCAGCTATCTAACCCAATCCATATCCAAAAAGGAATTTCCACCGTAACATAGATCATAGTGGTCATCCAACTTTGCAGGGCAGCTAAGTAGTACAATAGATAGTGCACTAGACTTGGAATCAGTAAGACTTATCTTACTGAGTTTGAATCTGATTTCAGACACTTACTAGCTGTGTGACCCTGGGCAAGTCACTTTACCCTGTCTTCCTCAGTGTCCTCATCTGCAAAATGAGCTGGAGAAGGAAATGGCAAACCACTCCACTATGTTTGCCAAGCCCCCAAATGGAGTCATGGACATGACTAAACAACAAAATCTAGCTTTTTACTGAAGACCTTCAATGAGGGGGAGCATACTGTCTTGCAAGGCATCCTATTCTATTTTTTGGACACCTCTAATTGTGAGGAAGCTGTTCCTGACCTGAAACCTAAATCTGCCTCTTTGCAGTTTCCATCCATGGCTCCTGGTTCTATCCTCTGGGATCAAACAGAACAAATCAATCCCTCTTCCACTTGATAGCTTTTGAAATACCTGAAGACAGCTTTTGTGTTCCCCATGAGTTTTTTCATTTTTGGTAGAGTAAGCATCCCCTGTTCTTTCAACTGATCCTCATATGGCATGGACTCAGCCTTCACCCAGCTGGTGCTAGATGCTGTCTTTTTCCCTGGACATTGTGATGATTCCAGTGGAATTCATGTCAGAGGAGGTTGTCTCTTGAGTATCCTTTACTCTTGCTATATGACTAGCCTATTTACTTTTTAGATCATTTTTTAGTGACTCTGTTTCCTTCTTTCTTCTTTGTAGTGTCTTATTTCTTAAGTGTTACTCATGAAATTTTAATAAGGGCAAGTAGAAAGGTTTATATGGAGGTTCTAAAATTTTTACTTTACATACAGGGTAGGGCCAGCCTTGCTAGATAATAATTCCTATTGAACAAAAATCAGAGGGTTCTCCCATTCATCATCAACATTCTTCAAAATGGTCTTTGTTGCTTCCACTTCTTCAGTGCTCATTCCTTCCCTCATTCATTCTGTGCTATCTGGCTCTGCCTTTATCACTCTATTGAAATCATTGTCTCAAAGATCACCAGTAATTTCCAAAGTACCAAATCCATGGCCTTTCCTTATTCCTCCACAACCTCTCTGCAACATTTGCCAGTGTTGACCAACCTCTGATGCCCTCCTTCGATTCCTGTGATGTTCTCCTATCTCTCTATCTGTTCCTGTTTCATTCATGGGCTGCACTCCTACCCCCTAAATATAGTCATTCTCAGAAGCTCTTTCCTTGGACTCTCTTCCCTTCTCTCAGCATATTCTCCCCTTCTGAGAGTGCATGCATTCCTGTGCCTGGCTTAAATCTTAACCTCTGTGTGGCAGCTCTAAAAACTAGCTCTCCAGCACTGACCTCCCTCTTGAAATCTAGACCTGAATTTCCAACAGTCTTTTAGATATATGCACCCAGACATCCTGTGTACTCCTCAAACTCAATATAGATTCAAAGATTTAGAACTAGAAGGGTCTGTGAAGGCCATCCAACTAAGTGCCCTCATTTTGCTGATGAAGAACAAGTAAGTGAAAGAGGTGGGTTTGAATCCACTTGAACCTTATCTTGTACATGGCATAAAATGTTGGTCTAAATCAATGGTGTACCAGAGCCAGATCGAAGGGGCTCAATAGAGCTGATTGTTAAATTTTCAGTGTGAGTATTTATTCCTCAGAAATCAGCAATGCTGCAAGTCAGGGTTTGGTTTATTGTCTTCTTGATTGCTTAGACTTAAGGTGATGGAGAAAATATTATGAATACAGATTAGATTTAGAAGTGTGTCATGCATTTTCAGACATCTGGTTGTTAAACATTTACCAGCACCCTGCTGGTCTAAACCTAATTTCTGCTATACTACTGTCTAATTTTCCCAGCAGATTTTTTTGACTAGTAAGTCCTTACTCCAGTAACTGAAGTCATTTGGTTTATGGAACATTTAGGCTCCTAGGTTTGGCTGCTTCTGTATATTCTGTGCCTAATCTTTCCACTGATCAAACTCTTTATTTTTTAGGCAATACCATTTTAATAACTAATTGTTTGTAGTGTAGTTTGAGATCTGCTACTGATAGGTCTCCTTCCTTCCCTGACAAAAAGTGCAGAGGACTTGTACCTGAACCCCTAGTTAATACAACACCCTTTCCTTCTCTGGCAGTTTCCTACCTTCCCCAAGGAAGGACAGTCTTCCAGGTTTATAGTGCTACTTTGGGTGGGCCCTTCTCTTTGTTAGATGAAAACACTCAGGGGTCAACATTGAGACAATTCTCCATCTCTTGGACTTGAACAATCTGCATAACTGATAATATCAGTGAAGGGCAAAATCTGGGCTTGATTCGTCATGTTTCTTTCTTGTCCCTGATGCTTCCCGGTCCTAGTCCCCTTGGTCCAGGAGTTCTTCCTCTTTAGCCTCTTCAACTGCAGCTAATTCCTTGATGTACGTGATTGCCTAGACAGGGTCATGCAGTAATTCCTCTCTTGGGGGCAGGACACTATCTCACTTGGCAATCTTAGTGGGTCCCATGAGTTTCTTGATCCTCTCTTTGCAGATCTCAAGTCCCAACCCTAGTTTCTCTCTTATCCTACAGTCACACAGCATCAACTGCCTTTAGGGCATCTCAAAGTAGCTGCCCCACTGTATCAGCAATGCAATATTCACAATGCCTATGGAAATTACAGATGTGCTGATGTAATTATCCATCACAAAATATGTCAGGCTTGCTGTATGGGGGAATAAGCTAGAACATTTATTAAAATACCAAAAGACTGAGTCCCAAAACCAGAAAGTGAAAGCCATCAGAGTAGTTATGAAATTGGCACAGGTAGATAAAGTAGAAAGCACCCACATTCTCAAGCCTTTAAAACAGAACAGGCTACCTCAGGCAAAGGTCCTCCTCTCCCCATTCACAGCAACCACCCAGCGTCCAGGAAGCATGCTCCCAGCAGCTCCGGCCCCTGGCAGTCCTCAGCAGGAGTCCTTAGCAGAAATTCTGGCTGACTCAAAAAGGGGTTCACGCTGCCACTGCCTCTGCTGCTGCTGCCGCTGTGGCCACCACTGCTAGCCACCGCAGGAACTCTAGCTTGGCTTCCGCTTCCTCTTGCTCCTCCCCTTCCTGCTACGTCAGCAAGTCCAATGGGGCATGGAAGATCTTTAAATCCCATAACCCTTACACCCACATACATATTCTGGCACTTTTAGAGAAGAAGAACACAACAAAAGAATAGATCCAAACTTACTCCCTTTTACCAGAAAACATCGACTGGTAGTTGCTTGGACAATTTAGAGTGAAGGTGAAATGTAAAACAGCCAGCTAGTATAGCTCTGCGCATTGCTTTATATTCTAATGAGGTTTAAATACAGTCTTCTGAGAGAATTTAACTTGTAGATTAAGTCACTGAATCCTGTTAGGTCAATGTGTGCTAGGAATCTTTTATGTCCTTTAGCATTTCTTTTGTATGTAGCAAATAAATATCTGTCCCATACCCGATTTTCATTGTACTTTGAATATCTTTCTACTCTCCCTACTGGAAAGACCCAAGTTAGCTTGGTTGTTGGCTCAGAGGTGATGAGGGCCTGAACCAAAGTGGTGGACACATGAGTACAGAGAAGGGGACAGATACAAAAGATGTGGTAATAGAAAGGACATTTGGCAACTGGGTGACTGTGTGGGCTGAGTGAGACTGAGGATTCAAGGATGAGTCAGAGGTTATGAAATTGACTGTCTAGAAAGATAACAGTACCTTCAACAAAAACAGGGAGGCTTAAAAGGGGGGAAGATTGGGGGGAAAGATAACAAATTATGTTTTGGACATGTTGAATTTGAGATGTCTATGGGACTTACAGTTCAGAATCTCTAACAGGTAGTCGGTGATATGGAACTGTAGATTGGGAGAGAAAGTAAGGCTGGATATGTAGATATGGAAGTAATAAGCATAGAGATGATAATTTAGCCTATAGGAGCTGACAAGGTTACCAAAAGAGAGGAGGAAGATGTAATGTTACACAAAATTCAGTTGAGAAGAGGCCCACAGAATGCTTGACATGAGACTCAACTAATCAAAATCATCTTGAGAATCTCTAGAAATGAAACTGGAAGGTAAAAAAACCTAACATTATATAGACTTGTCAGCATTTCTGTTGCTATCTATTCTCATAAACAGTGATAGTGGACTCCAGTGCTTAGCCCAGTGCCTGGAACATGGCAGGAGATTAATAGATGTTTATTGAAATACCTGAGGCTGGATTTGAACTTAGGTCTTCCTGACTCCAGGCCCAGTGATCCCCTATATCACATGGTTGCCTTTCTTTCTAACATGTATCAACTATTGATAACTACTGTCTCAGTCCTTAACCTGCTGTAAAAAAAGAAGTGGTAGCAGCACTTAAGAAGGTAAAGTCAAGCAGCAGCTGGAGGCTAACCAAACTGAAGAAATCAGTGCCAGAGATGAAATGATTTTGAAAGGAACTTTGTCTTTTTCTCAAGATATCTTAAAGAGGGGAAGATTCCAAAACAATAGAATAGATCTTGGAATAAAATGACCAAAATATTGGCAATATTACCAAAAACATTTATTAAGAAGGCATCAGCAACAACTGACCTCTTTACTGTCTCCTATCTATGAAATCTTTATGGGAACGGTCTATGCACACATGAAAAGTGTCCTTGATGAAAACATGAGGAGGTTTCTAAATCAGACCATATCTTTATAGTTACACAATTGGCTAAGAGGCATAGCAAATGTAAGATCCAGCTGTGTTTATTATTTGATGTTTCCAAAAAGAAAATTTGATTTAGTAGAACAAAATTCAGCCTTCAAAGCACTCCTCAAGCATGGCGTCTCCTATGCATATTTTAAAGTCATATAACATTGCATGAGAGGTGTCACCATGGAGACAATTTTGTTCAGTGATCCACTGAATATCAATAACAAATGAGCAGCATAAACCAGGGAGAAATATGTTCACCAAAGGTGTTTGTCACTGTCACAGAGAAAGTCTTATACAAAATTCACGTAGAAGCCATATTCAGCATTGCTAGCTTCTCTAGGTGCCCCTTTTCATATGACATTGTTTTGATTGCATCGAACTCTGGAACTGTAGGGCCTTCTCAGTGAGATCCATGGTCCCACAAAAGGGATTGGCCTAGTACATATTGCCTAGATTACAACATGCAGCTGGACAGGCAACCCACTGAGTTAGCTCATCAGTAAATATATGTTGGACAGGAGCTGCTGAGCCAGGCCCATAATTGAGTAGGAAGATAAGAGAGGTCAAGGTTGTGATTTCAATGATCCCACAAAAGCCTACCTTTTAGTTACCAGCATAAATTCTCCTGGTAATGCCCTCTGCCACTTTTTGGTACAGGCTCTCTGAAGAACATACAGAAAGATAGGGACATGAGTTGAATGGGATGAGAAAGCTATACATATATATTATATATACAGGATTGATTCTGTATACCACTTATGTACATACTGTTTCTCCTGTTCACTGAGAGCAGGGATTGCTTCATTTTGAACTTGGATAGATTTGTCTTCAGATAACAGACAGGAGGGCTGCTACCAGACCCCCCTTCTCAAAGCCTGTCCAGAAGACAGATAGATAAGCTTTTAGATCCCAGGCGCTGTAACACTGTGATGTATCAGAAGAAGATGGATGGGAAAGATGAACTTTAAAAAAGTGCTAGAAATCCTAGGTGACATGGACTTGATCTGTAACATGTTTTTTGGTGATTGGGTTTCTGTTTGGTGATATGGGTTGCAGTGATCACTCATGGGTCTGATCCCAATCCAATACTATTCAGCATGGAAGGTTTGATGTACTTCAGTTTTCAGACCTGGAATGTTCTACCCGACCTTAGGCAACCCGATGGTCTAGTGACTGACTTAGTTGTTGCTGAGTCATGTCCGACTCATTTGGACTTTTCTTGGCAAAGATCCCGGAGGGGTTTGCCATTTCCTTCTCCGGCTCATTTTACAGATTAGGAAAGTGAGGCAAACAAGGTTAAGTGGCTTGCCCAGGTTCACCCATCTAGTAAGTGTCTGAGGCTGGATTTGAACTCATGATGAATCTTCCTGATATCAGGCTGTACCAGCCAGCTTCCCCTGCCTGACTTAGTGCAGATATCCAATCTCCTTAGCCCACTGTGGTTCAGAACTACTCTGGAACACCAGCAATCCACTTGCCTTAGCTTCTCAGAGTCGGGAACTACAGGAATGCACCCCCATGCCCTACTGATAATTATGTTTAGGGAAGGCATTTTCCTCTGGTCACAGTGGAAGTGTTTACTTAGGTATCCTCTGGTTTCTGGTCTATTTCAGCACTCCACTGGGAAAGCAATATAGCCAAGGACCCTGGAATATAAAGTCTTATACAATAACTTTTTTGTGGTTCAGATTCTAGTAATCTGTATTTTAGAGACTTGGCTTAGCAATTCATTTTCTTTTTAAAATAAAAATTGAATAGGCTAATCACAATAGAATAAGAACCTAATTCTTCCCTAATCTTAGATGAAAAATTGTGAAAATGGCGTCCCACTTATTCTCTCTAAGGGCGTATGCAGAAAGTCAGCCAGAGAATGCTTGGGCCAGGTGGAAGGCTGAACATTACTGCATGGAAGGACTTTTGGAAAAACAGGAATCAAAGTTTAAAGTTTCCTGAGCATAGAATTCCCCCCTCCAACGTTCAACCAAGACTTTTCTGGTGGCATTGACCTTGGGGCCATTCTTTCTTAAACACTTATGTTTAATTTGTAAAGGGTGCTTTCCAAATGCAAAAGCCTCACTGCCCTCCCATGATTCCTCTCTGCCAAAGAATTTGTGAACTCACATGAACACATGCATCCTGCTCTACCCACGAAGGGGGAAAACTTGGAGCCTGAGACCTTGTCCCACACCCCAGATAACTAAGAGAAGAATGAATTGCTAACATCAAAGTATATTATGTCATGTCAGGGCTTCTCTGAGTCTTGGGATTGCTGAAGTGTGGTAGGCTGGGATCTGCATTGCTTTACTTCTGGCTTGTGTTTCTTTGGCCACACTGGGCTGGGAGTAAAAGGGAATGTGAAAGTTGGCCTCGCTCCTGTTGATTCAGCTCTCTTCATCCTCTTCTTCCTCCTCCTCCTCCTTCCTCCCTCTTTCTCCCTGCCCCCCTCAAAGCAGAGTTCTTTTCTCTCTTTGCCTCAATAGGAAGAAAAAAAGTTTTGTCAGCACCCCTGTTCCTTTTGTTGTTTTCTTTTTCTCAGAAGTCTTTTTCTGCTTTTATCCTAATCCCAGTCATGCATGAGAGAACAGTTGTGCCCTGTTGTTTGCCTGTTCTGCTAGTTTTCAATCAGTGGGATTCCATCTTTGTTCTCTTTATTTTCTGAACACAGAAAGGTAAAAGAGTAGGAATAACGATTGAAACTCTTAAGAAGAGAAACCTATATTTATTTAGATTGAATTCATTTTGGGGGCCATGTTTGAAATAATTAAGGCACGAAGGCAAATGGACCCTAGATTAGTTCCTGAACCTAGAACTTGCTATTTATTTTTACAAGTGTGGACCTCAGGAGACTGTATGAACCACATCCTTCTAATTTCAGGAGTTCTTGGCATCCTTTAATGATTTAAAAACACACACACATATGCTTAGCATGCACACACACATACATACATGCCAGTCTTTCCTCTTTGAGTCTGATACTTTAGAGATCTTTGTATGACTAAAAAACCCTGTTTGGAGAACAACATTCGTGGCTTACCTGAAATGATGTCAGCATGTGGTTCCAAGTCAGCCCGATGGTGAGAAAGTTTAAAAATCATTTAGATGAGGGAGGACTTGTCCGTATCTATCTGTTAATTTAGGAAAGAAACTGGTGGTTCTTTCCATCTTGCCCTATCCAAAGATTAGCCTTCATCTTTTCTTCCTTTCCCTCCCCTTAAATTGTGTCAAACATGTAATAAAGGCAACCCCAGCACCAACTAGGACCCGACCTGTCTGTTTGGGAGTCTGTCCATCCTCACCCAGCAACCCTTTTCTGAGTTGATGAGCCAACATGGGCTGGCTCTCGGTCGCCATGGTGATAGCGTTAGGCCTGAACCAGGCTCCAACTATGAAGTTTTTGAAAACTGTTTTGATTAATTTTTCCCTGGCTTCAACTTGGCGCTCACTTAAACCGTCCCCCCTCCCCCTTTGTCTCCTCCTTGATTTATGGCAGGTTGCTGTCACTGAAATAGATGTGCATTTGGAAATGCCTCCTTTCTGTTCGCATGCAAAGGCACAAATAAGCCATGCAAGTCATGCTCCAAGAGTTGGTTATTGTTGCTTTGCTGGATTTCTACTCTCTGTGGTTGTCGGGCCTAATTCAAAGTAATTCAGGCTGCTCAGTGGGGGCAGTGCATAGCTCCACAGGAAATTATGATAGCAAAAGTCTTCCTGTAGAGTGCTGTACTTGGCACTACAAAGTATCTCAGGCTGCGGTTACCTGAATAGGGTGGAATTAGACTAGACAACCGCATCATCCCACTTCTTAATCTATTAGAGCCATATACAAGTGGCAATTGTTGATTGCAAAAATGGGATTAAGAGGCTCTTCAAGTGAATTGATTTTTGTGTGAGAACAAAAAGAGGGGAAAGAGAAGCCCTCTGCCTGAATCACACAGCCAGAAAGTTTCATGAATGGGTTCTACTCCAAATGTTAGAATTGAAGCAATCAGTGTTTCCCCATGGGGTATGCAGGTGAGCAAATGGAAAGGCTGGAAAATAGGCAATTAGGTAGAAAACGACCAAGTTGGCTGGGCTCCCTAGTCCAGGGCTTCCCACATTTCAGTTGGTATCTGGAAGGAAGATGCCTGACAGAAAGCAACTTGTAGAAATAGGGCTTGCAAAATGGTTCTGCCCTCCCCACAGAACCTCTTGAATTTCCTAGCTTGACTGTGTTTGTATTGGCCACAGGTACGTTATTGAAGGCTCTCTGGGCTGGTTTACCCACTCTAGCATCTCCATCTTCCTGGTGGTGGGCCGAGCTGCCACAATATCCAGAAGCTGCTGAATGGATTAATTTTGCATGGAAGATTTCCTTATGTGTCTCTCTACTCCCCTTTGTCCCTTTTTGGAAGACTCTTTTTTGGACGGCGATCTGTTACCTGTGTCTTCAACCTGCCAAACAGAGGAAGTAAAACTGTGATCATTATTTTCACAGAGAGACCGAGAAGATAAAAATTCCAATGATTTAAATTCAGATGATGCCCAACGCTATTGCCAATCACCTCAGGTTGATTACTAAGCCATTTGGATCATGAAAGACTATGTACTGAGGATACATTAGCTCATATTATTATTTCTAAAATGATACCAAGATTTTCTCTAATCTCAGTTGCTTTCTATAGCATATCATGCGTCACAAATGTATCTAGAATGATCATTTATCTGGCAGCTTTAGCTGTCAGAAACTCCAAGAGTGTGGAGAATAGAAATGACATACTGAGGCCTGCTGGGGAAAAGAAACTGACCACAGCAGATGGGGGAGGAGCCCAGTATTACCTCTGGCTTTAGGAGCATGTCACACACCAAGCAGCGACAAATAATTTGGAAAGCCCCACTCCTTTGACAGTGCAATTGGCGACAAGCAGTTGAAATGTGTTAGAAGAGGCTCCTGTTTGGGAAGATAAACACAGTTCCAAGTGACAATGAACTCGTCAGAGATCTGAGACTTCTCCGAGGAAAATCCTTGTAGATGAATGTAGGAAATGAAAGTGTCTGACATTCTCTCACCTATCAGGCTTCAGGGGTTAGGGGAGGCTATGATGATGGGTGATGCCACCTTTGTTTATCAGCACAAAGGGGATTGTCTCTGCCATCTTCAAAGGCTGCTTCAAAGATCCTTTGGAGAAAAATGGTACAATTTAGACATTTGACATTCCCTATGCATACTGATGCCTTGGCTTCAAAAGCCCCACCAAGCCAGCTGGTTAGTGGCATTTTATTCATTTATTTGTACTATGAGATCGTCCTTCCCCTCCCGATGCCCCCCTCTTTACTGCCACACCCCCCATTTTGCTCAGTTCCCTTAACCTGGATGCTCTGTAGCCCGCAGGTGCCAGAGAAGATATGCCTGATGGAATTATTAGAAGTGCTTGTTCAAATGAAGGCATGGGATAGAGTACAGAGTCTTCGTTGACAGAAACAAGATTTGGCACACATTTCTGAGGATGAATTAGGGGGGAAAGGGCAAATTAACGCCACCAGATCAGACAAACAGGTGAAATGTGTTCAAAGAAGTGGGAAGGAACTTCAGAGACCAGCATGGTTGATCCAGTCTTTTCATTGTATAGAGGGAATTGAAGTCCAAGGAATCCCCACAGTAGAACATAAACTCCTTAAGGGCAGGGAACCTTCCTCCTTTTGTCTCTGTAATGTGCCTAGCATGACACATTATACCCAGGAGGTGCTTAAGAAATGCTTGTTGGACAGGATCGGAAAGAACTAAAGTGACCTCGCAAAGGTCATCCAGGCTGTGGGTGACAAATCTGATATTTTAAGTCCAGCTTCCTCTAGCTTCCAATCTCATGTTATTTCCACTACAGCCCTTTACCTCTCAGGATGGTCTCTGGCTGGCAGTCCTTTTAGCCAATGGCTTAGGTTTTGAACCACTAGATAAATTGCCTTCAGGGCTGCTAGGTTAGAGTGGCAGGTTAGAGTGACAATGGTTAGAGTGACAGGCCTGGAGTCAGGAGGACCTGAGTTCAAATCCTGCTTCAGATTCTTACTAGCTGTGTGACCTTGGACAAGTCATTTAACCCTGTTTGCCTCAGTTTCCTCATCTGTAAAATGAGCTGGAGAAGAAAATAACAAAACCTCTACAGTGTCTTTGCCAAAAACCCCAACAAACCCAAATGGGGTCATAAAGAGTGGGACACAACTGAACAGCAATATTGTCTTCATCTTGGGAGGAAGTCCTTGCTTGGGAGGCATTTGGTACAGGGGGGGAGAGTGAGAGGGACCAGATCACTCGTGGACTCTGCCACTTACTACCTGGGTGACTGCCCTTGGACAAGGGACAACCTCTGGGTCTTTGATTTCTCATTTGTAAAATGAGGGGGGTTGGAGCTGATGACCTCCAAGGCTCTTTCCAGCTCTAAATTTCACATCCTGCATGGAGGCTTTACCCAGGAAAGGAATTCTTCTATTTGAATCAGAAAATGTGAAACTCCATATTTATCCAAAGGTAAAAGATCTGAGATGACTTGGATTTACTTCCAAAGATAATTTCCAGGGGCTTCTGTAGTTTTCTTTCCGAGCATATCTAATTCGATGCATTTATTAAGTAACTACTATGTGCAAGGCGACATGACTGTTAACTATTCAAGGAACTATTCTTCTCTGCTTTGGGTTTTGCTTTTTAATTGAAGTAAGCTTAATTTAGGAAGATCTCATTTTCTTAGGACTCCCCCGGCCCCTCCCCCCCACCCCGGTGTCTGTATACCCAGAAACAGATGTCTTGGCCTGCCTATAACACAGCAAACGTGGGCTACACTACGTAATAATTGGATATTTATCATAATGTTGCTTTTCCCTGAATGCTGTTCATTAGCTGGTCCCATATTTAATTATGCAAAAATTAGTGTGGGGAAGCCTTTGAATGGTGTATTTGCGCATGCTATCAATTATGTCATAATAAATTAATTTGCTTTTCAGGATTCACCATAGGCAATGGTTGGGGCCTCCATTCCTGCTTGACTGTTCCCCTTTGAACAGGTTGATTCAGCTGTCGTCTGCTAAGCCCTACAGAGCCGAACAATGGCCGCTGATCTGCCTTTTGTGGCTTATTGGAAACTGGTGGTCCGCACTGCAGCTCTGGCCACTGATTAACCCCACTGAAAACAAACTACACAAGCCCAAGTTGATGTTGGAGGAGGAATGAGCTTACTTCATTAAGGCTTTAAGAGGAAACCTTTTCTTCTTCCATGCTTGTTCAAAACTTTTCAGGTCTCTATTTAATCACGTAATTCTCTCTAAGTAGCCAAAGAAGCCTGTTGCCCAGCAAGAGGTCTTTTGCCGCATGACAATGTCGCCAGAAAAATGATATATGAATATCTTCATAATTTTTTGAGGGGAGGGAGGAGAAACCAATTTTCATATTACTCTGTGAAACTCATTTTCTTATTAAGAACAATAGCGGGGTATGCGTGCAAAGGGCAGTTGTAATTTTCCCACTGAGATGTGCCTCCTGAGCCAGGCTGATTGAAAATTCAGGTGGAAAGTACCCCCTCTCTCCATGGTTCTAAACAGGGATTTGAAAGGGGCCAGGAACGGGTGGGGAAAGAGAGAGAGAGAGAGAGAGTGAGGGCAAGAGCCCCAAATAATACAGATTACGGTGAAATTAGAAGAAAATGAATCAATACCCCGTCCAGCTCGAGGGGAAGGGAATGCAGGATCTGTGTGGCCCGATTCTGTTTTCAGGAAGTATTAAATGTTCTGGCAGGAGCTAAGCCTTCGTTTTTGTTGTTGTTGTCTCTGAGACTAAAAAGAGCACCCAGTAACCAATCCTGAGCCTTGCCAATCTTGTATCGAAAAATTAAAGCAGATTAGAAACGGCAGGATTTGTCAAGTCTACGTTTTTATAGTCCATCTTAATTCAGCAAGTGTTTTTAGATGTCTGCTGCATGCCAGGTATCCTCATGGTGCTGGAGATACAAAGACAAAGCACAATGGGCCCTGTCCCCCCAAAATATGTATCCTCCTGGGAGAAATAACACGCATGGAGGCAGCAGAATGCTGAGGAAGAAAGGCTAAATTTGGAGCTGGGGATGCAGTTCGAATACCAGTTCTGCTACTTACTGTCTTTGTGATCTTTGGAAAGTCATTTGGTCTCTCTGAGCCTCAGTTTCCTCACCTGTATAATGAGGGTGGTGAACTAGATGGCCTTTAAGGTGTCTTACATTGTGCTGGTAAATGCTTAAAGACTAGCTTTCTGAAACATTTGTAACATTTGCCAATTTCCAGGTATTACTCATGCTGTAAATTTAATGATCAGCACTCATGAGAACACCCCTGCCTATGACTCACAAAGAGATTTTTTGCTTCAAATGTGGATTATGGGTTAGGAGTTTAGAAGCACAAGTATTTTTCTCAACTCCTAGAAACTTTGTTGGGCACATGATTGCAGCCATGGGGCCCCCTGGGTCCTGTTGGGGCAGGCTGATTTCAAAGGCGTCCATTCTGAGCTCCTAAAATCCTCCCACAAAAGTAGCTGGGTTTGGGCACATTGACCTTTTTATTTTAAAACCCATCCATATCAAGGTAGAACCAGGAAAAAGTGATGGACCCATGTGGAATACACAGCAGGGGCCTGAGCACACAATCATGTTGGTCCAGAAGGAGTTCATTCATTCTCTTTTCTCCTAAACCCACCCACCTCTTGGCTTCCATATATCTGTCAGGGGAACTGCCATTGTAGCTAGCCAAGTTGGTGATACTAGCATCAGCCTTAGCTTCTCTCTCTCTCTCTCTCTCTCTCTCTCTCTCTCTCTCTCTCTCTCTCTCTCTCTCTCTCTCTGTCTGTCTCTCTGTCTGTCTGTCTCTCTGTCTCTGTGTCTCTCTCTGTCTCTGTCTCTCTGTTTCTCTCTGTCTCTCTGTCTCTGTCTCTTTGTCTTTCTCTCCCTTCATATCCAGTTGATTGCCAAGCCCTCCTGAGTCTTCTTCCATGGAATCTTTTGCTTTTGTCCTCTTTTCTCCATATCACTACCACCCTAGTTCAGGTCCTCATTATCTCTCTCTCATTATCTTTCCCTTCCAGATCCTGTTCCTCTTCTAAATGTCCTTATTTCTGTCAAGGGCACCACTGTTGTCCCAGCCACTCAGGTCTGCAACCTCAAAAATCACCCTCAGCTCCTCCTTCTACCTCATAGCGCATATAAAGTCAATTGCCAAGTCTTGTCAAGCTGTTGTCTTCACAACAGCTCACACATTTACTCATAGGGTCACCACCCTAGCTGGTGCTTATTATCTTTTGCCTAGACTACTGCAAAATAGCCTCCTAATTGGGTTCCCTACCTCAAGCCTAAATCTAGTCCAATCCATCCTACACCCAACTGCCATTTATAATTTTCCTGAAGTACAGATCTGTCTGACTTTCTTATGTGTTATATTCCAGTATATTATATATATGTATACACACATATACATACACATACACACATATGTACATATAGATATACTTATTTATACTTAAGATCAAATGAAAATTTCTCTGTTTAATATTTAAACTCCCAGTCAACCTGGTCCCAATCTACCTTTCCAGCTTTATTACTCCCCTTCACATACTCTTTGGCCCAACCAAAGTGACCTTCTTGCTGTTTTTCACACACAGCACCCCTTTTTCTTTCTTTATACCTTCCCTGGGCTTGGAATGTCCTCCTTGCTTACCTCCACATTGTACAATTAATTCCTAGATTCTTTCCAAGTTATCACTTCCTGCCTGGTACCTTTCCTGATCTTTTCAGCTTCTGGTGCTCTTTCAACCAATGACCCAAATCACTCCAAAGAGTTAAATAATGGTTCACCCAAAGGGTAAAAGAGACAAGCATGGTAGCCATAAACAGGCTTTGGGGATGTTCTCAACATTGCACACCAGAAAATGGTGTAAAACATATAATGAAGGAGATATATGAACAGGAAAGGAGGGCCTCAGGTCAAATTCTACCTACAACCTTGGGCAAATCATTTCATCTGTCTGGCCTCAGTTTTCTTCTCTGTAAAATGAGGGAGTTGGGTTAGTAGGGTCTTGAGGTTCCTTCCAGATCTAGACCTGGGATCATCATTGTCATCATAATAACAATAACAACAACTCGCATTTTGATGGCTCTTTAAGGTTTGCAAAGCATTTTACTTATAGTATCATATTTGATCCTCACAATGTCCCCTAGAGGCATTATTATTCTCTTTTTTTTACAGGTGAGGAAACTGAACTTCACAGATTTTAACAAACTTTCCTAAGGCTACACAGCTACTAAATGTCTGAGGTAGGATCTACACTCGGCATTCCTGACTCTAGCCGTTATCGAAGCCACTGTATTGAAATCCACATAATCAAAATTGAAAAATAGATTCCAACCAGTTCCTCCTTTCAAGACATTTATGATTTAATGGAACATGCTTAATGTGAGACTTACACCAATGACTCTAAAGCTAAAAGTCTATAATCAGCACACAGAGTGCTGAAGAGCCCACGTCATCCTTTGAAATTGAAGTTAATAAGCATCAATATAGATAATATTAACTCTGGCATTCATATATCACTGTCAGGTTTGCAAAGTGCTTTGCATATGTTATCTCACCTGATGCTCACAACAACCCTGGGAAGTAGGTGTGGTTATTATCCGAATTTTACAGATGAGAAAACTGAGGCAGGCAGATGTCAAGTGTGACTTGCCTAGGTCACAGAGTTAGCAAGTATTTCAGGCCTAATTTGAACTCAGGCCCTCCTGACTCCAAGTCCAACATTCTCCACCCAGCTGCCATAGAAAGAGAATGAAATTAGCCTCCTGCAGGAATTACTCTCATTATTACATGAAAGGATGTTTTGTAAAAGGACTTCAGATGAAAGCAGAGAATCTCCAAAATCTAATTAAGGAAAGAAAATTATAATGAACATAGGGATGGTGGCACAGTACACAGATTGCTTGGTCTGGAGTCAGGAAGACTCATCTTCCTAAGTTTCTGTTTGGCCTCAGACACTTCCTAGCTGTGTGACCCTGGGCAAGTCACTTCACCTTATTTGCCTCAGTTTCCTCATCTGTATTTTGGTCATTATAAAGGCATATGCTCCATATGAAACAATAATTTGTTTTTATGGTTTATCAGAATTCTGAATCTACTTAGTGTGAATCAGTTTTGTAGAGGCCAGTCACTCCTGGGTGAACTAATTAGTAATTCAAGTTTCTTAACTTGTGAAGCTGATGATGCCACCTTCAATATAAGATGACTTTAATTACTTGAAGACAACTATTGTGTCCCCCTTGAATCTTTCATTTACTTCCCCTCCCTTCCCTCTCTTCTCTTATTCTCTTCTCACTTCTTCTCAAGGCTAAACGCTCCAAGATTCTTCAGACATTTCTCAGATGGCATGAATTTAAAGTCCTTCACCATCTATAACTTAGAATATTTGAGGCTTTATGTCAGAGAAATTCAGTGACACCCCTAATAAGTGTCAGAGGGACTCAAACTCAGGCCTTTCTGACTCCCAAGTTCTATACTCCATCCATCACATCCTGCTTCCCCTCTAAACACAATAATATTGGTGCTACACAGATATTTTGCATCACTGTCCAAACACTGTGTCCCTGGCTCATATCATCAATCACATAAAGGACCATACTAACTTTATACGCTCCCTGCACATCATTTTTCGGAGACTTCTTCCTCTACACTGTGCTGGCTGATTTTACTAGCCACATCTGTTCCACCTCTGGCATGAAATGGGCTCACACAGAGTGGCAGAACCTGAGTTGAAAGCAACCATCTCATCCAATCCCCAGTGTGACACACGTGACCAGTGGGCATCCAGCCCCTGCCTGGAAACCTCTTCTGCTCAAACAATCATGGCAGGCAGTGGGGAGATAGGATAATACTGGATGTACAACAATCTCCTTTCCATTCTTTTCTTTTTTTATCTGATTTTCATGGCTAATTTTTATTGTTATATCACCCTCATTTCCAAATATGTCTCTCTCTTCTTCCCCACCCAGTGAGCCATCATTGTAATAAAGCTTCCAAAAGAGAATCAAAGAAGTTCAGCAAAACCAATTGGTGCCTCAACTATGCCTCCCACTATATGCACTATTCCTCACCCATAGCTCCCCACCTCTGTGAACGGGGAGAAGAGAAATAGATGTGTTTTATCAACTCTAATCCAGGGCCCCATCACATCATTCAGTTTGGGTTTTATTGCTCTTCTCATTTATATTGGCATAGACATAGCCTTTGTGCTCTTTACCCCATTGCATGTGATATGTACCTTGAGGCTTGCTTATGTCGTGATTTAGAGAAGATCTTTACAGAAGGCATTGTGATAAACTGAATGCTAATTGCAGTCTTTGCTCAGTGTGGCGATCCTCTGACGAAGCACGTTGTAGCTAGTTCCACTACCCTTAGCCCCCGTTCTCCCACTACAACAAAGAGAAAGAACAGGACCCCCAGCTTTCACCTTGGAGGGTATCCAGACTCTCCAGGCAGATCGCCATTCCCCCCAGGGTCACCATGTGACCTTAGGACCAAGCTCAATATTTCATTCTCCCTTCCTCAGTTGACTCTTGGACATTAGGAAAATAATTAGGGCCAGATATAACTTTCATTGTAAACTTTTTTTTGGGTTGAATGAATTATTCCAACTGAATCGATTTTCCCCCCTGAAAGATGAAGGCCAAGCCATTGATTGTACAGGACTTTGTTCTATTTGACAGCAGGCTTCCCTTCCTAGGTAGCTGGTTTTCTTCCTCTTTCTGTCCCATGTTATAAGGGAGCCTGCACGTTGGCTGACCTGCCCTGAATACCTCAGGCTTCCATGAAAAATCTCAGCCCCTTTCAGATCAGGATGCTAACAGGGCACGATAAATTCGTGAGTTAAGAAGCATTTATTAAACACCTATTATGTGCCAAACACTGTAGGTGGGTACTAGGGATCCCAGCAGAAAGAATGGAGCAATGCATATGCTCAGGAACCTTCCATCCCAAGACCAAGTATTTCCGTTTCTCCCTGGTCATGTTTGGCTTTGGGTTTCCTTTCAATCAGTATTATGACAAGTTAAGAACCCAGGCTGCCTATAGCATAGATATTCTCAGTATCTATGCCCTAATTTAATCTTCCAGGGGATGGAGAGGTGGCTTCAAGTGAGGAAGATTCTTGTTCAAGTCTTTCTTCACACTGACACATATTAGCTGTGTGATCCTGGGAAAGCCATCGAAACTCTCAGTGTTTTAGACAAATTTCTGAGATGTAGAGAAGGTGCCAACCTGCATTGGTGGGAGGAGTTTCCTCACCTGGAAGTTCTCTATCCCAGTGAAATCCCAGGTCCAATCACTGTCCCTTAAATAGCTTAATTGAGTGGGTGATGGGGAAGGGGAAGAGAAAGCTATCTTTAACTGGGTCTGCACACAGACAACGAACTAAATTTAGATAATTATCTGGATCATTTCATTAAGAAGTGTTTTACTTGAAATAGTCAGATAATTGAGGGAATTATGAACTTGTGCTTAAATTCTCTCACTTTCTGCTTCAGTTTACCACTATGCTCTAGATACAGGAGGTAACGCCATCCCTTTAGGCTGGCATCTGAGGCATCCCACCATCTACTCTTCTTCCTTTTTTTTGGAAGGGCAATTGGGGTTAAGTGACTTGCCCAAGGTCACATGGCTAGTTTTTGTGTTAAGTGTCTGAGGCCGAATTTGAACTCAGGTCCTCCTGACTCCAGGGCTGGTGCTCTATTCACTGCGCCACCTAGCCGCCTCATCTCCTCTTATTTCAATCACAGTACTCTTCTCTAAGTTCTCAATCTATTATATAAACTAGAAAACACCTAGTTTCAGATCTCCTTCTCCCTTTGTGCTGTTCCTCTCCATACTGGGAGTGGTGTCTCCTCTCTTACGTATTCTCTGCCCACATCTGACTATCTGGAGGTCCAGCTCAGTGCTACCTCATGATGTTGTCCTTGATTTCCTGGCTGAACCTTATCCTTTCCCTCTTGAGTCTCTTGGCCATGTTGCTTGCCTTCTTATCTGTACTTAATCAACTTTTAATTATGTGATGTTTGTGTCCCATCCCCCTACTAGATTCTATGGTCTGTGAGGACCAGGACTGGTTCTTATTTGTCTTTGCATACTTGCTGCTGAGATAAATGTTCACTGGATTAAATCAAATCATGGGAACAGAGATTTAGATCTGGAAGGGAGCTTAGAGATGATCTAGTCCAGGGCTGGGGACCCTGCACGTGGAGGCCACATGTGGCCTTCTAGGTCTTTGGGTGAAGCCTTTTGAATGAGTCCGAATTTTACAGAGCAAATCCTTTTATTAAGGGGATTTGTTCTGTGAAGTTTGGATTCAATCAAAGGGCTGCTCTTCAGGACCTAGAGGGCCACATGTGGCCTTGAGGTTGCAGGTTTCCCACCCCCAGATCTAGTCCAATGCCAAGATCCAATGGCTTTTCTACTGCCCAAGTCTCCAATTGTACATTCTCCAGGGCCAGCAATATATTATACAGATTTGGGCATGGGAAAAACTAACCAAGGACCACTAATATCCAGAGTCATAGAAAGAACTTTAGCAAATCTTTGTTGAGGAGAAGAAGAGGGTGGGCACCAAATTCTACCCCTGGAAGCAGGGCTGTGCTGGAGCCACCGTGAACTCTGGCTAGCCCACTGGAACCAACTGCTAAATTTTCAATGAGCATTTATACCTCAGAAATCTGCAAACACTGAAAATAGAGGCTTGATTTATTGTTTTGTTGATTGTCTAGACTTAAGAAAGTGATGGAAAAAATAGTAAGAATGAAGATTAAACTTAAAAATATGTCTTGCATACATTCCCCCAAGCCAATTGTTATACATTTATCAGCTCACTCACCAGCTGTATGGAAAGGTGCTCTTTACGGCTTTCCATGCCTCCCATCTGCCAATCTCTTTGGTTGAGAAACAGGATATCTGACTCTAGGAAAGCAGGAACCGCCTTTGCTAAAATATGTTGAAGAACACTAGATTTGGATTCAGGAGGTCTCTGGTTAAATCCTGGCTCTGTCTCTAACTAGCTTTAGGTAATTCCCTTCATGCTTCTGGGACTCTATTTCCTCATCTGTAAGATGGGGACAATAATACTTGTACTACCTTCATCACAGGAGTGTCGTGAGGAAAGGGATTTTTTTTTTTGCTTTTTTGGAGGGCAATTGGGGTTAAGTGACTTGTTCAAGGTCACACAGCTAGTTTTTGTGTTAAGTGTCTGAGGCTGGATTTGAACTCAGGTCCTCCTGACTCCAGGGCCAGTGCTTTATTCATTGCATCACCTAGCCGCCCCCAGAAAAGGCTCTGTTAACTAAAAAATGTTTGAGAAATGGGATGGCCTCTGACGAGAATTCACAGTTGCCTTTTGCCTTGAAATTTGGGGGTAGGTTAGGTTGGAAATAAACATTTAGACTATTTGCAGTGTATATCTGTATCCTTGTATATCTGAATGGGATGCTAGGGACAGTTACTTTGGAGGAAAGAATAAGAAAATCTATAGATTGATCTCTTAATCAAGGCTTTGAAATAGGAACAGCGAATTAAAATACAGCAGACACAAAAGATGATGGGATTTGGGAGGGTGTCTGGATCGGAAGCAGTGCTAGGCTGTAATATGAGTTCCTGTGCCATGGAAATCACAGATCCTTGATTTATTGATTTATTGGTGCTTGCTACCCTGCAGCTCCTTTTCTGCTTGATACTTACAGTTCAGTCTTATTGCATCATCGGAAAAAGCAATTTCTTAAATCTCATAATTTTTCCATTGATTGTGAAACATAATGTGAATAATAGCAGCTAACATTTATATAGCTCTCACTACATGCCTAGAACTATGTTAAGCGGTTTACAAATATGATCTCACTCGACCCTCACAACAACCCTGGGAGGGAAGTGCTGTTATTATCCCCATTTTACAGATGAGGAGACTAAGGCGAACAGAGGTTAAGTGACTTGCCCAGGGTCACCACAGCTAGTAAGTGTTAGAGGCTGAATACGAACTCAGGCCTTCCTGACTCCAGGCTTATCCATTGTACTACCTAGCTGCCTCACATGCTTTTACAAAATTCCTTGACAAATGCAGCCACAGAGATAATTCTGGTCAATGATCCTCTGATTTTTAGTGTCAAGTGAGGCAAGAAGCAAGTAAGTATATGTCTCCCAAAGGTGTTCACCACTGGCATGCATGATGTCTTGTGCAAGGTCTTTATGGGATGGCTCTCCATAAATGCTGAAGTCTTCTGGGCACTCATGTTTGTTTTTGTGCTGGGTACATTGAACCCCAGAAAATATGGAGTCCTCCTTAGCGAGATCCATGATTGTTCAAATGAGATCAGTCTAAAAATCCATACAGGAAAACCCAAGGGTATAAGAAAATGCCTCTTGTTCATATTACAATAGAAGACCAGTCTATTGAGTTAGCATATGAGTAAGTGTATCGAGTACAGACACTGCAGACAGCAATGAGTTGAGCCTAGAATTGAATGGGGAGAAAAGCATGGGGCCAACGGTATTTAAGAAATTACTTGGTTCCTTTAGTAATTTCAAAGCTACTTCCTGGAACAGAGACCTTATTTTTTTCACTACAAGTGAAATCCCAAGAGTGTCCTGTGTTTGCAAATTTTGGAATATCAGTCTCAAGAGAATTCAAGTTTCAGGTAACTTGGAGAAGTAAAGAGAAATCCATGATGGGTGTAGGCTGTGTAGGTACAGAACATTGATCATGATGACTACATGCTTGCAGTATAAGGTATGTGTGTGTGCCCGTGTGTATACACGTGTTGTGTGTGTATGTATGTACACAACAGGGTGCTAGTGTGCTTGGCTGATACATTCCACCATGTGGAAGAAAGACATGTTGGCCTTTAATGGAAGTGCTTTGGAGAGATTTGGAGTCAGCAAAAACATTCTGTAACTGGTTCTGGTCTGCTAGACCAGGGTCTGGCAAAGTATGGCCCATGGGCCAAATGGAGCTTGACATCTGTTTTTGTATAGCCCCATAGGACCCCTGTGCTAGACACGTGATGAACAGCAGCTTTTTTGATTGCCTACAATGTGGGCCCTACATAGTTGGAACTGAGATGCATTCCAAAGGTACTCTTCAGCCAGAGGCATTCTCTTTGGTCTGATCTCTTGCTGTTGGCTGCATTCTGGTGAGAGAAGAGATAAGTATTGGGAGAGGCCTTGGGTCCTCCCCATCTGAGGCCTTGCTCTTAGTGTTTCTTCATTGATACTTTGGATGATGGAAATTGAAGATGGCCATGACCTTGGAAGCTTTGAAGTCAGAAAAGTGAGCCACCAGAAAGTCCAGGAGTAGTCTGTGAGCATCAAATCAGGACCTTTGGGACCCAGCTCAATAGTAATTGAAATGAGGACTCAGCCAGTGACAATGTCACTTTTGGATGTGAACTTGTTGAGACCAATGCTGTATAGAAACTGCCTTAAGTCTGAGCTCACTCTCCCCAGGGACTGAAGTGGTATAGGGGACATTGTGGTTCCTAGGTATTAGGGAGAAATGCTTGTACTTCTATTCTTGCTATCTTTGAGGTAAATACCCCTTTGAAAAAGTTAAATCAGTGTTGACTGGATAAATGGAACTTGGAAGTTATTCATACACCAGAATGGGGGCCTGAGCCAACAGAATTAGAGAAGAGACCACCACCTACCCCTTAGGTTTACTCCTAGAGAGGAGACATGTAGCTGGCCTGGCTCTGGGAAAATAAGGCCTGATTGATTGCTAAGTATCCATTTATGGGATTGAAAAAGGAAGCGATTGGGTCATATGGAAGAGGTGAGGACAGATAAACACCCTCAGCAGTCAAAGCTATCAAACTACCTAGGCAGGACCTTTCAGTATATTCATAGGATCTAGAGCTGAAAGGGACCTTAGAGGTCTTTAACTTTGAGGCCCTCATTTTACAGAGGAGGAAACTGAGTTAGGTCACATAGGCATCAGAGGGAGGTTTTCAACCTAGATACTCTGCCTCCAAAGTCAGTGCTCCTTCCCCTGTACCAGATTGTCTCCCTCTTGAAAAGAGGGAAGGTGGGACCACTCACAGCAAAGTCAACCAAAAACCAGCCTAGCTGTATTTCAACCCTTCAAGGATTGGGATTTTGTTATGTGCCTACTAGCCTGAGCCCCACAGATCACAATCCTTCTCAAGCCTAGTCAATATTCTCCATGAGGCTGAGGGTCCCCCACACCCCAGTCTGCAAAGCCATGGCCAACCTCTGGTGGAAGGCTGCTCTCATCTTGGCCTGGCAGGTCTGAGAACATCTGACACACATTCCATGCACTGACTCATTCTCAAAGCCCTTCTAGCTTGGTAATACCTGCCAGAGCCTTAGCTTTGCTGGCAGAGTCTTAGAGACCCCAGGGTCACTTCTATGCCAAAAGGAGGCCCCAAAGGGGGACTTTGCAGAATCACAGAATTGGGGAAATGAATCCATGTCCTGCCAACCTCACGGGGCCATTCGGAGGCTCAAATGAGAGAATGGATGGAAAAGAACTTGGTAAGCAACCATGAAGCACTGTCTGAATGTAAGGGATTATTCGTAGAGTGAACCTGGCACAGGTTTGATAGGAAGAACAAGGAAAGTCCACCACATGGCTGGGCCTGGTCTCTCTCTCTCTTTAGGTGCTTAGCTATAAACTTGTTGCTTATTCAAGGAAGGGTGTGGACCTGGGAATGCCTCGGGTCTGGCAGCGCTCATGACAGGTTGAGAGGCAGGGATAATACTAGGGAGTCTTTGGGGCTGGAGGGGACAAGAATTTATTAAATACCTACTATGTGCCAGGCACTGTGGTAAGAGCTTTTACATTTGAGTCTCGTAACACCTGGGAGAGGTAGGTGCAATTATGATCCCCATTTTACAGATGAGGAAACTGAGGCAGATGGAAGTAACTTGCCCAGGGTCACACAAGTAGGATTGAAGTCAGGTCTTCCTGATTCTAGCCCTTGCACTTTATCCCCTAAGCCACCTGGCTGCCCCAAGAGAGGCTGGCATGAGACCCCAGCTTGTACTAGCTTGGCCTCCTCTGCCTCCCCCCATGTGTCATGGAGCAGGTGACGTTTGGATGTTGGACAGTCCAAGCCCCAGCAGGAGATACTACCTGACTCAAGCCTGTGTCTGGGCATTTGCAGAACGATACCACCCCTGCGTCCTCCCCAATGCCGGGCTGCGGGGCTCATAGTTGAAGCTGTTTGCAAGGGTTCTAAGAAGTGCCTAACACACCAGATGGTCACCTGAATGTGGCGTCTCTTCAATTTCTTTCTACTTCCTGCCTCACATTCCATGCTTCAGACAAAGCTGGACAACTCTCTATCCTGCAGACATGTCCTGCATTTTCCTGCCTTTGCTCACCCTGTTAACTCTGCCAGGAACACACTCCTTCTCTTCAACCATTAAATTCTTATCTGTCTTTTAAAGGGCAACTCAAATGGTAGCCACTCAGTGAAGGGTCTGTCCCATTCCCAATTCTCCATGAGCTCCCTCTTCCCCACTCAGGCACCACTTGGTTTTAGATTTCTCTAGAGGCATCATGGGATGGTGGAAAGAGTGCTGGTTATATAGGCACAGAACTTGGATTCAGGTCCTGCCACTGCCACTTCCTGCCTGTGTGACATTAGGCAAGTCACAGTCCCCCTGAAGCTCAGTTTCCTCATCTGTACAATGAGGGGTTAGACTAGATGCCTTCCATGGGCCCTTCCAACTTTAGATCCAGGATGTGACTTTGGACAAATCACTTCCCCTCTCTGGGCCTCAGTTTCCTCCTCTGTAAAATGAGGGGACTGTACTAGATCTAGGCCTCTGAGTTCTGAGCTAGGATTCTATGACTAGTTCCACTCATCAGGTAATTTTGCATCTATTCCCTCTTGGTGTTTGTCTGAAGATCAGAGATTTAGGGCTGGAAGGGGCCTTGGAGAGTCCAACACCCTCATTTTACTGATGAGGAAGCTGAGGCCCAGAGACAAAGGGATCTGTCTGAGATCACACAGGATGTGAGCCAGAATTTACACCTAGGTCCCCCATGGCTCCACTTTGAGCCTGCAAATTCTCTGAAAACAGCAACTGGATATTCTCCAAGTGCTGTGTCTTCCTCAGTGCCTAGCACACAGTAGGGTATGTGGATGAATGCTGAGTGAATGAATGAAGCAAAGTGGGGAGAAGAGGGTAATTACTGAATCACAAGGGGCCTTAGAAATGATCTAGTTCAGGGATGGGGAACCCGCAGCCTTGAGCCACATGGGGCCCTTTAGGTCCTTGAGTGCGGCCTTTTTTTTTTTTAAGCAATTGGGTAACTTGCTCAAGGTTACACGGCCAAGTGTTTCTGGGTGTGGTGCTAAGTATCTGAGCCCGGATTCGATACCCAGGTCATCCCGACACTGGGGCCGGTGCTCTTACTCGCTGTGCTACCTGGCCACCCCAAGTGCGGCTTTTTGACAGAGTCCAAGTTCTACAGAACAAATCTTTTTATTAAGGGGATCTGTTGTGTGAAGTTTGGATTCAGTCAAAGGGCTGCACTCGAGGACCTAGAGGGCCACACGTGACCTCGAGGCTGCAGGTTCCCCACCCTTGAGTCTAACTTTGTTATTTTTCCAATGGGACGACTGAGGCCTAGAGAAAGGTGCCAGGGCTAGACCTGCTCCCAGGCTAGACCTCCTGTGATTTGACATTTACTGCTCTTTCCCTTGTAATGCATGCCAAATAACACCCGAGAGCTCAGAACGAGAACTGTGAGCTACCTGGCAGCATCCAGTGCAGCTGGAGCGTCCCAGTGGGTCCCAGGGAGTCCAGCATGCAGGGCCCGCGTGCAGGCAGGAGTCCCCCGGCAAGCCTGCAAACAGGTCTGCCTTGCTTCTGGGGCTGAGGACCTGAATGCAGGCAGCAGGAGCTGGGAATTACTTTCTTGCTGACCTGAGGGGAGAGGGGAATCTGTTAATCCCCTTTTTGTTTGTTAAGCTTAAAAAGTGAATGAAGGTCAGGCAGCCAACACTGAATGCTGCAGAAAAGGGCTGGGAGGGCCTGGTTTCCAGCGCTTTTTGCGGTATCCTAGGGACAAGGAAATGGGACACTGGATTCAAGATGTTGGCAGATATAGATGTGCAGAGACAAATGCTGATGGGCTCGAAATGGCCTATGGGAGAGTGCCTCAAAGCTGACATTCCAGCCCACAAGAAACTGTTCTCCCATGCAGGGGCTCCAGAAGTGCCCGGAGCAGGCCCAGTGGGGAGGCCTCTCCTTTTGTGAACTCTAAGCGCTGCAGGGGCTGCTTGGGATAATTTGGGGGCTGAGAGTGATTGAATTGACCAGATGTTCTAGCATCTGGAGGGAGGGGACCAGGGAGCACAAATGCTACTTTCTCCTCCCCAGGGGAGGAGTCAGAAGGAATAGGGCCTCTGTTTTGCTCTCCCCTCCTCCACCAGCTTCCTGTTTGGAACCTGGGGCCTGGGGTGTCCGTGTTCATTCGGAGGCAATTGAGGGAAGGGGGGCAGCTTCCACAGCAGCAACTGGGAGGGTGTGGCTTCATTTTAAGTGAAGACAAAAAATTAACCAGCTCGATTCCTCCAGGCCCTCAACTTCTCTGAATTCCTCTAGCACTGAGTGCCTCCACTGGCACTTAATTGTTCCTGTGTGAAGCTTGGTACCTTTAGCCAGAATTTTAAACTGAAGGACTGGCAGACCATGTCTTAGGTTTCTGTTGTATCATCCCTTGTAGAAAGCTCAGGGCTAGGCTCATGGGAGGGAGACAGAGACTGACTCAGTTAACTGGAGAAGTAGAGAAAGTACTGGGCTTGGTTGGGAAGACCCAAGTTCGTTATCATGCCTCAGACACGTCTAGTGGTGTGACCCTGGCCAAGTGACTCCATCTCTCTTAACCTCAGCTTCCTCATCTGTAAAGTGAAGGAAGGTAATGATAACATCTCTTTCCCAGGACTGTTGTGAGGATCAAATGAGAAAAATATATTTTGAGTACATGGCAAACCTTAAAGTGCCACGTACGGGGTGTCTCAGAAGTATTAGTAATAGCTTAAAACACAACCAAGACCTTTGCAATGCCCTGTACAGGAATGCGTTCTATTAGGACTATTTATTAAATAAAGTCAGCAAAAAGAACAGACTGAGTAAAAGCCTCAGTTATTGGACCAAGCATAGCACCTGTGGTCCAAAGTCCTTGGACTGACACTTGTTCCCCTCTGTGATTTTGAGTGAGTCGCCTAATGTCTTTGGGTCTCAGTTTGTTAAATGCAATTGAACCTCGATTTCCTCATCTAGAAAATAGGGATTAAAATACTTGTAATGAGCAAAGCAAAGTGTTAGCTGTCGATGACTAGAGAAGGGGGGGCTAGTATTATGCCATCTGCAGGAGTATTTACCTAATTACCAAATAATCACAGTATCATAGATTTAGAGCTGGAAGGGACCTCAGGGGCCAACCGCCTCTTTGACAGATGGGCAAACTGAGGGCCAGAAAAGACTCACTCAAGATCAGACACAGATTTAGGAAGGGACCTCAGAGGCTATCTAGGTCAGCCCCCTAATATGATTGAGGGAGAAAGGTAGGTCATATAGATAGTAAATAAGCATGAAAGGTGGGCTTTGAATCTTAGGTAGTCCTTCTCTGGAGTCAGCACTGTTTTCCCCTGTAGGGGTGTTCAGTGGTTTCAGTCTGGTTTCGTAACCCTATTTCATGACTTTCCATGGAGTAGCATCAGTTTCTTATTAAGGTCTTTTATGGTCCTGTGGATTTCCCCCAATTAAAATTTTGCTGTCAAACTGGTGAATCTATCCTCCTTTTGTTTAAAAACATTTTATTGATATATTGTGTTATTACAAAACTTACCTTTCCCATTATGTACCCACTCTCCCCCTCCCAGAGAGCCATCTCTTAAACAAAAAAAAGAAGGTAAACACTATTTCCCCCAAATTCTCTAACATGTCAAAAAAGTCTGATATTATATATAGGTTTCTATGTCTATAGCCTCTCCTCTTCCCTGCAAAGAAATGAAGTGAGGTGACTTCTCATATATTTTATTGGTTATAATTTTATAACATTGAGTTTTGCTTTGTTGTTCTTATTCTGTCCCTTTACATCATTATAGTAATATGTATTGTTTTTCTGGTTCTATTTACTTCACATTGCATCAATTCATATAAATCTTCCCATGCTTCTCTGTATTAGTGACAGTCATCATTTCTGCAACTTGTTTAGCTATTCCTTTTATCAATGTGCATTTACTTTTTTCCAGTTCTTTGATACTAAAAAAGTTCTACTATAAATATCTTGGTATATTTGGAGGCCTTTGTTTTTGTTATTGATCACCTTGGGTTATATGCCTAGCAGTGGGATTCTCTGGGTCATAGGGTATGGCTATTTTAGTCATTTCTTTGCATAATTCCAAATTGCCTTCCAGGATGGCTGGGCTGAGTCATAGCTCTACCAACACACATGAATTTCTGTACCTTTTTCCCATAACCCCTCCAACATTGACTATTTCCATCGTTTTTCATCTTTGGAAATTTGCTGGGCATGACATGCCTGTCTTCTTTCTGAACTTTCTATATTTTAATGAGCTCCGGTGACCTTGGGAGAATAGAGTTAACTCTCCACAGAAGCAGGTAAGAGCACTTTGGGAAAAATGGGTCTATGGTGGTATGGTCATGTTTACTCTTGTAATAGAATTTATAGGCAAATAGATAGCACATAGAACAAGAAACCACTGAGTAACAAAACAGTATAACATCTCAATGGCTGTGATGTGAACCTAAATCCCAGAAGTCTCCCAGATGGTAACATAATGTACAGTTTGAGTTTGCTTAGTTCCTCACTGTCACTCCCCTTTGAGTAGGCAAAAGAATGCCTACTCGATTTTTGTTTTGTGCTTCCTGCGTTGTTCACTTGTTTCAGTTGCGTCTGACTCTCTGTGACCCCATTTGGAATTTTTTTTGGCAAAGCTACTGGAGTGGTTTACCATTTCTTTCTCCAACTCATTTTACTCTGAGGATTCTGAGGAAGACAGGGTGAAGTGACTTGCTCAGGGTCACACAGCTATTAAGTCTTCCTGACTCCAGGACTGGTGCTCTGTGCACTATGGCGCCACCTAGCTGATCTTCATGCTTCTTATAAGGCAGAAACTCTGGACCTGAGACTCATAGTACAAAATGGTCTGGGGATCCAGGTGGACTTAGAGGAGAAAACAAACTTTTTTTCAGTCTGGTCTGTTGACTATCTTTGGTAGGAACCGCCAGCCTCCTCTGGCTTCTGCTCGCTCATCACTAATGGCACAGGGTGGGTAGACCTAAAAGATAATCCTGTCAAGGAGAAGTCAACCACCTTTTACCCTGGCATCTTGCTCTCATTCAACACTAAACACCATAGCAATTAGTGCTCCCCCTAGTGTTAATTCCTTTATTGATCTCCCAACCCAAGGCCTCAGCTACTCCATACAAGGGAAGGAGCAGCTGTAGAGTAAAGGGCATTACATCACCACACCAGTAAAACATTTCAGTCCCTTGAAGGTACACAGGGCATATATGTAGATCTGTGAATATATGTCATAAGCATCATCCCGCTTACAAAATAAAATGTACATGTAGGGATCCTAATGCATGGCATTTGCACATGCACTAACAATGGAAGCAATCAACATAACATACAGCTTCAAATATATGTATAGAAATAAATTACATAGATCACATGTAGAGCCAGTTACATGTACATATAGCAATAGAACATGTATACTGTGGTGTACTGCTTTAAAAGCCATAGCAACAGTAAGAGCACATGGGATAGCAAACACATAGGTCATATATGACACATAATAATATACAAAGCACATATTATATGCATTCCTAAAATGAGTGTCAGTTAAACAAGTACTTATTAAATACATACTATGGGCTAAGCACTGGGGATACAAGTGCAAAGAATGAAACAATTCCTACCTCCAAAGGGTTTTCACTCTAATAGAGAAGGCAAAAAGTATATACATATGTAAGGGGGATATGATGCATGACCATACCACCTGAAATAGTGTTTCTACATGAAGGATGCTAGGGAGAAGACTTCCAAGACATTTGTGATGACATGTAAGGGAAGCACATTGGATAGAATAGACTGTAGTATGGATGGAAATTTGATAATTGGTTCTGGTAGGCCAGCCCGCATTGGGTAAGGGAGGCTATCTGATTGGCTTTGGAGGAATTCAAAAAGACCTTGCAGCTTTGGTGGCTGCTTTTGTCACTCTTTACCTGATTGTCTTCAGTTGTATGGTGGTATGATGACATCTGGTGAGAGGTTATTCTGTAAGGATGGTGAAGCTTCCTTCCATTTCCGAAGCCATATGGCCATGAGAAATGGGATCTCCTTTGTCTTTTTATTATTTTCTATTCTAGGTGCAGGGAATGGAATCTTCAGTCTTGGTTGGGAGTGAGAGCCACAGAAATCCAGGTCAGGTTTGGCAGCATTGATGTCCTAGAGAGTAATCTTTACAAGTGACCTTGGGGATTCTTGTCCAGTGAAATGATTTTTCCAGTATTCATTTAACATCTGGACATCAGCTCGGTAGGACTAGCATCACATAGGAACTGAGCTAAATTTTGAGCCTGCTCCTTTAGAGACGAAGGTGACTCTGAGATATTTGGGAAAATGTTTGTATGCTTGTTCTTGCTATGTTTTTGAAGTAAATATACTTTTGTAAAAGTCAATAGATGTTAATGGTTAAATAGAACTGGGGCTGCTAGTTACTTCCCCCAAATGGGGAATACAGTTAGAGGGAGCTCAAACTAATGGCAGTAGAAAAAATGGGTCCCCGACCCAATAGGGTAGTTTCCCCTCTTGGGGAGATGTAGCCTGCCTGACCCTGAGAGGTTAGGGCTAGAACATACTCCATGTAAATGTCATCTGGCCACATGGACAACCACTTCTTCCATTTCTCCCAAAACATCATAAATAAGCTTGGCCACTGGCCTACAAGGCTGGTATTTCTAGGGGAATTGCTGGACCCTGTGATCCCAGTTCTGAGCTTGTGACTGGCCCAAAATGACTGTTTGCAGCCACAGAACTGCTGGATTGCAGCTCCATCCCTTAGGCTGATCATTGACATCAATAGACCTACTGATCTGTAGTCCCAAGCCCGAGATTGTGGGTAGCTCAGTCTGACTATCTCTAGGCTCAATAGTTTCCTTATGTTCCCCAGGTGTCTCCACAGCTGAAATTAGGTTGAAAGGGGCCTGCCTCTTTTTGTGACCTTCTTCCACCTTCTTATTCTGAACGTCGGTCCTCTTAGGACTGGGAAAAATTTGAACAAGGGTCCAAAAACTCATGAGTTTTATGTGAGTCATCTGAGTTATGTGAATCAGTCATCTGAGCTATTGTCAAACAGCAAACTGGCTGAAATGATGTTGTTTTCCCCACAGGAATGGAAGGTCTTGGAGAACAGGGATTCAGGGTTTTTGTTCCCCTGCCCTTAGCACATAGTGAGTATTTAATAAATGTTGATTGTCCTTTGCTACTTTCCTCCTGCTCATCAGGATGTTCAACTAACTCTCCAATAGATAGCTGGTAGTGAGGTGTTGTCTTTGTGGGATGTGGGCCACTCTCTGGGGCTATTTTGTAAACAAGAAAGTTGCCCCTACTCGGTATGGAATGGTTTTCCATTGGTCTTCTGACTTGGGTGTTGGTGTTCCATGTGCTTTAACACCTTACTGAAGATCTTGACAATGGACTCAAGCGTCATATTGTTATTTGATGCTCTCAGAGCTTTTCTGAGCTTTGGTGGTGTTAGCTGATTGGCCCCCTTCAGCTGATGTCTCCATGGAGAGGTAGACTGGTTGTGTCTCCATGTCCTTTCCATCTTGTAGGACTCCAAAGTGCAAATCTGAGAGTCACTTTGGTTCTCACTCAAACATCAGCAGGCACTGTGAGGCCTGTGGCCTCATTCTTGTACCTTTACATGTATACTCTAGAAATGCCTCAGATTGAGCCCATGGAGCTTTCTGCTCAGGTCTCAAGCTTCCCAGCATGCTTATCAAACTGAATCACTGGCTGTGGGTGCTCCTATGGGTGGTAAGGTGTTTCTAGACTCCTTGATTCCTACAAAAGCCAGTCCCTCCTCTTGCCCTCCCTGTCTGCACCCTCCCCCAGCCCATAGTTTCCCTCTTCTTTCCCCTTCAGCAGTTGGGATAGGGGAAGCAACTATAGAGTGAGGGATGTGTTATGTCAGCAAGGAGGGGGGAGCATAGGCGGCAGTAACTCCTCCCTCACTTCTCTGGGGGGCTTCACAGGCAGCACCTCCTGCCTTTCTCTCCCCATAGTGATCTCAAGGCTTAGGGGAAGTAAAAAGCAGCTAAGCTGCATCTCATACAAAGGTTGGAGACCTCTGCTTTACATAGACAAACAGCTTGTATCCTTCCCCTGCAGTCTCCTGGATGTTAAGCTGTGGTTTAGCTAGAAAGAGAAGAAAAGGAGAAAAGCAATGCTTTAAACTATTCCATCCACATCTTTGGTGAGTGGGAAGACAGAGGGCTTGCAGGATTAGAATTTCACCAAGCTCTTGGTGCCATTTGACTAGTTTTATCTGAAAAATATAAACTAAGCCTCCCTAGCTCATAGCCACTGTCTGTCCATCCATTGGTGGCTAAGCCTCTCTTTCTGCTGTTAGTCTCCTGAGTGGGAATGTTAGAGAGAGAGCAACTCAGGCATGGTGGCAAAAGCTGCCCTGGGCCTTTAGGCTTGGGCATTTAGGGGGGAAATCCCCAAAGGATGAGATGCCTGGAGGAGAGAAAGGCGGGGCCCTGTGGGATAGCCACAGGGATAGGCTGAGTCTGTGGCTGGCTCACTGTGGTAAGAATGAGAGAAAGAACAGGCCAAATAATGGCAAGCAAAAACAAGGGAAGAAATCTGTTGGGTTGTTTTTTTGGTTTGTTTTTGTTGGTTTTGGTAGTTGTGGTGGATTTAACAGTTTTTGTTTTTGTAGATGATTCCACCTGCATCATTCACTGTTTACCACACATCTGGTTTTGCTGTGTGTCATGGAAATGGCCTCCAAGGGAGACCAAGTAGGTTTTGCCTGCTCTAGTTTATGGCCCCCACCCCCACCCCCCACCCCTCACAAAAAAGAAAGGATGGAAGGAAGAAAGAAAAAGAAAATTTGGTAAGGGCTGAAGTCTGTTTGTGAATAGGCACCTCTAAAAGCAGATACAGCACCCAAACCGAAGGATCTTCATTTGGCCTCAAATTTGGGCTATACTGTTTCTATAGAGACCAAAGGGAAGCTTTGGCTCCCCCACTCAGCTATTAAAGTTTAGTGCATTGAAAACTGTCTTCATGCTGTGATATCCTTTCAGGGAGGAGAATAGGGTCTGAACTAATCCATGAAAGTTGTCATGGTATGAACTAGTAGTCAAGCTTTTTCCTTTCAATTGAGTCTAAAACTATACTGTACTTCACACTTGATTGGTCCTTCAGATGGAAAGATTCAATATCCCTGTTGGAAATCAGCTGTCTTCTTCACACAGTGCTGTTGAACGGGGAAAGAACTTGTTTCTGTGGCATAATTACCAGCTCAAAGATATGAAAAGTTGTAAGGATATTTAATTTGGTAGGGGGAGGGTGGAACTGTTAAAAATGCAAACTTTCTTCTCTCCTCCTACCCGCCCCCTTGGACAAGCTTGCTTAGGGGGCCATGCCTCAATGGGTCGGCTTGCCGTATGCCTAAATATGTTGGGCTCCAGACAGTCTTTCTCGCCTTTCTTTCTTCAGGGTGATAGACAGACATACAGCATAAATGTAGCAAGGACAAAAAAATATCGTCTGAATGCAGCCATCAGCTAGCCATTGAGTGCACTGTGGCAAAGGTAATGGGTCACTTATTTACCATGAAGACTAGGAAGAAAACTGTCGGAATTTGGACAGTGCTATGCCAATTTCAGGAGGGAAAGTGACTCCCTTCCTTTCACTGGCAAAGAATTAGCTTTGTTTTCGCATGTTTTAGATCAATAACTGTTAACAGTAAAGGGGTGACAATGGCTGTAATAACCATGAACAGTCTGCTGGGTAGATTGACGGTTTCCAAGTTAAACACGGCAGTCTTCTGAATTAATACATACAGTATATATGTTTGGGTTTGTTTTAATTGGAAAAAAAATGCCTTGATCTATAGACACCAAAAGGGGGCACCAGGGTATTAAAAAAGTTCAGATATTTTAAGTGCTGAAGACAATGAAATTAAATGAAGTTTGGGGAGTTGGGTTTTTATTTTAACGCTTACTTGCTATAACCACGCTTTTGAAAAGCTGTTATTGGGAAAGGTCACAGAGTGATCAATTGGTCCTTTGTACTTTGGGGAAAGTTTGTTTTGATGTTCCAAGAGGGCATTTCTGTGAAGGGGGTTGGGTGCTTTAAGTTTGTGTATGTAAATGCAGAAAATTAAAAGTTTTTTTTTAATGACAAAATGATTATTACCTTCTTAATTACAGAAAATTCAAAATATTGTACATATTTCATATCTCCTTCCCTCAACCCTCCCCCTTTCCCCACCCCATTCCCAGATTTGCCTTATGATCCCTTTTAAATTCAAGTTTGTCTCTCTGATCTGTTCAATTAAAGATTTGTCTTTCTCTGTATTTCTCCATAATGATAAAAATCAGATTCTTGTGTTTATCTTGGGGGTGGGAGAGTGGGGAGAGGAAAGAAAGAAGGAAGATGGAGAAAGTTGAAGAGATTTCTATGAAAAGCTTTCAAAATAGAATACTTTTGGTAAACCATTATGCTCCTGGCTTTTTTTTTTTTGTTGATCCCAAGGATAGAAAAATTCGTTGGGGGAAGTAACAGGACATTTACAGAGTTGTTTGAATACTTTTCGAAAAATGGGTTTGCTATTGTCTCCGACTAAATTAGCTTCCTTTTCGGCATTCTTGTGTTGTGAGGAATACAGCGTAAGAGTTCGAATTTCCACATTTGTTGACTCTGTGAAATTGACTTTGTCTGTCCCCCTCAACCCTCACATGTGGCTGAAATAGAGAGCTTGTTTCCAGAATCAGATCGGCCCTGTTTTGGTCACTGGTAAATTCTTCTTTAAGTCGAAATCCGTTCGCTGGAGCTGGTGCCTGGACTGCCTGTGATTTTTCCTCGGGATAACTCGGCAACTCCTCTTTCCAGTGATGGCAGTAAGCTTTCCAGACAGCTGTCCTGTACTCAGCTCGTTCTCTGCGTTCACATCGCAATCGAAAACAAAATTTTTACCCCTGTCCCTGAAACGGTTTTGTCATTTTTATTTTTAGATGCTGAAGACAAGTCTCTTAAAAAGCAAAGAACTGATGGGCTTTCCTGGAGAAAGTGTTTTATAGTTTAATTTTGAGCCGGCTCTGGGTCTGGCTGTTCTGAATCTTATATTAGTCAACGCAAGGCAATTTACAAGCTGCTCTTACAGTCTCATATAATTTTTATGATATATGTAACTAATTAGTATATTTTTTAACCCAGAAAATTTGATGGGGAAAAATGTCCAAACCTTTTCCAGATTTTGAGGAAACATAGGTGCTTTACTCAAGCGTTTGTGACAGATGTACAATAAATTATCACTGAAAATTTCTACTTATACATTTAAATATGGGTCACATGGAAAGATTTTTAAAGCAACTTTTCCTATTTGAAATGAAAAAGACCAGGGTCATCAAATTTCTAACTATTTATAATCAGCAATTAGAAGAGACCCAGCTTTTGGTTCCTTGTATTGCTTCCCCCCCCATATGTTGTTACACTTTAAATGCTGCCTACAAACATTAAATAGTGTCATCTAATAAAATATTTCCCCATGCTGGGGAGAATTTTTTTTTTTTACCAAAAATATTTTCTTTGGAGCTGTACTGTGTTACTATACATTACAGTCCATCCTTGCAACAGCACTGAGACTGGTTGTGATAAATTAACTTAAATTAAATGGGTGCTTGAAAAAGAAATGCTGTTTCCAGAAGAATGGCAGAGACCATGTTTTTTCCTCTGTGCTGTCTCTGGGGCTTGCCATTTTCATGAAGGGTCAGCTTATTATTTATTCAATCAGGTGTTATACATTGTGGGAACAGAAGCAAACTAGGAAAATATGATTAATTAGAGTACCCATGGTCAGTGTTTTATCATTATACCAATCTTAGCTCCTGGAATGCTTAAGGAAGTCTTGCCCAGGGGAAAATTATTGTCACCTTCACCTGGTATGAATATTTCTGAGCCCAGAATGGTGCAAATGAAAAGCTGTCATCAGATTTTGTTTGTTTTTGTTTCTGTAACCAACTTTAATGAAAAAAAAATCCAGTCAATTTGCTAATATTTAAAAACCATGCAAACTCAGGGACTTATTTTAAACCATAGTTTCAAGTAATTCCTCCATGGAACCAAACCAGTGGCCCTTTGTAGGTGGGTCTGCAACTGGAATTCATGCATGAAAGAGTCTGCAATGGACAGAGCTCCTTCCAAAGGGGCCATTCTCCTTTAAGGAAACTATCTTGGGGTTTCAAAAAGAAAATGGATCAATATTCACAGCTGCAAAGGTTCCTGATCAATTTTACCAATGGATGTGATCATAGAAACAGAACTCGAAGACTCTGCCTTGGAGAGAGAGGTCTTTTCTGTTTTACAGAACAATTCTCCTGGCAGATGCAATCTCTGAATTTCTCTTGGCCTCAGTTGTTCTAGGATATCCCTCCAGCTTAATTTATAAAAAGGTAAACTTCCCATATACACGGAGGGAGAACAGCTATT
This sequence comes from Petaurus breviceps papuanus, assembly GCF_028583685.1. Lineage (NCBI taxonomy): Eukaryota > Metazoa > Chordata > Mammalia > Diprotodontia > Petauridae > Petaurus > Petaurus breviceps. The sequence goes on from NW_027187369.1 coordinate 12,975,798, forward strand.
GGGTTCTTTCGTTAGAGGGATAAGAGAGAAATCTGGGAAACAATGTACAGTACAGGCTGTAATTAGGGAGAGAGCATGGAAAAGTTTCCAAAGCAAGTAAACTGCCCCCCTCCAAGATTCTCTAATTTAAAAGTTGGACTTCGTTAGAGGTATGTGTTTGTTTTTTCAGCACTGCCAGAGATTTGCTTTTTTTTGTCATTTGCGGCAATAAAACATAACAGCAGAAAAGATTCTGGATCGTGAAAAACCCCTAAACTTAAATCTTTGTTGTAAATGTAAAAGACCAGGGATCCATAGCAAGGCTTGAAGTTCAATAAATGAGTGGTTCATCTTCCATTTGGACTAAACTGTGGCCCTCAATGTCAGAATGGCTGGGAGACTTGAATGCTGGATTGAATTCCAATGTTTATTATGAATGATGAATATGATTTTTCAATGGCGTCCAGGTCATTTGATTTGGAGTTTAGCTGAGAAGAACAGAATGAGTCTCCTGCTAGCATGACAGTTTTAAACACTGCCCTGTGTCTATGGAGAGACAGCACAAATGGCTATTTATCAAACTGATTTCCCTTAATTTGAACAATGAGGGAAGAGATGCAAGTCTTCAGTCCTGAGGAAGACAAATGAAGTCCGTCTACAGCAAACTACAAAATACAATTCTACGTCATTTCCCAAAACAGATGTGTAATACTGAAGTTTTATACTTCAAGCCTATGAATTGGATATTTATGTTATAGCCAAAAAGTGGAAACTACTCTATTTGCAGATAGGCATACTGATCTGGGAATGGATCAGTTTGAAACAATTATGCTTGCTAGCCCTGATTTCAGAGAAGCAGTATAAAGAAAACCCTGCCTGAGCAAGAGCTGGTTCTATTACCATTCTCTGCCTTCATAATTCAGTAAAGCCAAGCTTTCAAAGCTCACAATACCTTTGTAAAACCTGCTTTTTAATGGGATAACAAAGTTCCTGGGCAGCATGGTGTGTTGGAAAGAGCACTGGATCTGGACTCAGGAAGATTGAGTTTTAAATCCTGCCATTGACACTAGCTGTGTAGCCCTGGGCAAGTCACTTCCCCTTTCTGAACCTCAGTTGCCTCATTTGTAAAATTGGTATGCTATTTGTACTATTTACCTCACCCTCCCCTGAAGTCCTATTCTGATGCCTTATCACATGGGGAGTGGGGGAGTGTTGTATCCCTGAGTTCTTGAAGGCTATGTCAGGGGGACCATGAGCTCTGACAAGACTTCCTAAAATGAAAAGTCTTTGCGTATGGGCCTGGTGACTGTTTGTCTTTTGTCTTAAGATCAGCCTAGTTAAATTTGAAAAAAAGCTCATCATTACTAGTCTAGTCTTAGGATAATGACATTTTCTGCTATTGAAACTCTTAAAGAGATGGAAAGGGGTTAGTTACAATTTGGGTTGGTGAACAAAGGACACCCTGAACAAATCACAGGCATTTTTACTATTGTGCTATCTACCTCTCAGGACTGATGTGATTTCTTTTAAGCCAACTAACTGTAAGATGTTACATTTACTCTTATTAAATCTCATCTTCCTAAAATCATGAGTTAGTTAGTAGTAGCAAGCACTTATATCATGCTTTAAGGTTTGTACAGCACATTATATATATTTTTCCACTTGATCCTCACAGTAATCCTGGGATATAGGTGCCATTTTTATCCCCATTTAACAGGTGGGGAAATAGGTTGAGGGAGGTGACATAATTTGCCTAGGATCACACAGCTAGTAAGTGTCTGAGGTTGCATTTGAACTTAGGGGGTCTTCTTGACTCCAAGTCCAGCACTCTAGATACTACATACACCACCTAGTTGCCTCTAAGTTGCAGAGATGACACCAATCTGAATTGTTAGGAATTTCCTCACCTGTGTTCTATCAATGAAATCACAAGTGCAATATGTATCTCTATCCTAAATTTGATCTTATTAAATCCAGCCCCATGCTCTAGCTTGTCTAGCTTTTTGGCTCCTGACTGTCATCCAATGTGTTAGTTTTTTTCTAGTTTTATGCCATTTGAAACTCTGATAAGCATGCCAGTCTTTGGCTTTATCCAAGTCACTAATAAAAATGCTAAACAGCCTAGCACTAAATATTCATCCCTAGAGCCCTCCATTAGAGACCTCCTCCCAAGCTAATATAGTACTATCAAAGACTACCTTTCCAGTCCAGCTATGCAATCAGTTTCAAATCCACATCATTGTATTATCATCTAGTGAACATCTCTCGATCCTTTCCACAAGAAAATCATGAAAGAAATGGACAGACACAGTAGAATATCTACTGTATTCTCCTGACCTTAATAATCTTGTCAAAAAAAGAAATATGATTGGTCTGGCATGACCTGTTTTTTGAGAGTGGGATAGCTATCTGTGATCACTATTTTCTTTTCTAGATCTTTGCCAACCATCCCTTTATTCTTGCATTCTCCAGTATGTCCAGGAATCAAACTCAAGTTTATTGGTCTATACTTTACAGGTTTTATTCTTTTCTCTTTCTTTGAAAATGGTAGCAAATCGTCTTGCAGTATCTCCTCAGTTCTATATTACCTTTTGAAGATCACGGATGGTGGTGGCTCAGTTGTCTTTTCTACCTGGTCTTTCAGAGCCCTAGGATGTAGTTCCTCCGAGCCTGATGATTTGAATTCACCAAGAAATAACCTGGACTGTGATTTGAGGCATTGCTATTGAGCAGCTGGGTGGCACAGTGGATAGAGTTCTAGGTCTGGAGTCAGGAAGTCTTATTTTCCTGAGTTCAAATCTGGCCTCAGACACTTACTAGCAAGCCATGTAATCATGTTTGCCTCAGTTTCCTTATGTGTAAAAGGAACTGGAAAAGGAAATAGCAAACCACTCCAGTATCTTTGCCAAGAAAACTCCAAATGGGGTCACAAAGACTCGATAATGACTGAACAACACTTAATTAAAGGTCCATTTTTTGGGCAGTTAGGTGCTGTAGTGGATAGAGTGCCAGACCTGGAGTCAAGAAAACTAATTTTCCTGAGTTCAAATCTGGTCTCATATACTTACTAGCTGTGTGACTCTGGACAAATCAGTTAACCCTTTTCCCCTCAGTTTCCTCATCTGTAAAATGGGCTGGAGAAGGAAATGGCAAACCACTCTGGTATCTTTTCCAAGAAAACCCCCAAATAGGATCATGAAGAGTTGGACACAAATGAACAACTTTCCCTATCTTTTGAACATTGTCTTCCAAACATCATTTGTAATGACCTTGACTCTTTTCCCCAACATCACTTAAAGAGGCTGGTAAGCAAAATGCCTAGTTGTTGGGGGCAGGGAGAGGAGACTATTCATTACAACCATTTCCATCTCTGAGCTCCTGTAACACTTCCTTTTGTGCCCTTCATCTGGCAACTGGTATACACTTCCTTGAATTGTTTGCTGTTTTTTCATTTGTCTAAGTCCTATTGTCCCTCTTTGATTATAAACTCTTTGTGTTATTCTTCTATGTATCCACCATGGTGTCTAGCAGTGCTTTGCACATAGTGGGTACTCAATAAATTCTTGTAAGCTGGTTGATGGAGGGTTAGCTTTAGAAATTATTACTGAGTCATAGGATTGGAAAGTTCTTCAGAGGCAATCTATTCCAACCCATACTTGAACAATAATCCCTTCTATAGCACCTCTACCAAATGGCATTCCAGCCTCTATTTGAAGATCTCCAGTGACAAGGAACTCATTACAGTTTTTTCCTTATAATGAACTGAAATCTGCCTTTCTGCATCTTTTCCTCTTCCCTCCCATTTGGGACCAAGTAGAACAGGGCTTCCTCATGACAATTTCAGGTACTTAAAGAAAACTATCATGTCTCCTCTAAGTCTTCTCTTCTCTAGGTTAAACATCAACAAATTAACATTCAACAAATCCTTGAATGGCACGTTCTCTGGTCTTCTCACTTTTCTGATGTTCTCCAACTTTTCTATGCCCTTCCTCAAATTGGGTTTTAGGATCCCTAATGTCCTTTATAGCTCTAAATCTCATGATCATTCACTGCTATGTCATATCCAGTCGTCTCACCTTGATTAATTATGAAAACTCCTAACCTTTTTGATTGACTTGGGGCAGGGAGACAATTTTTATGTATTTGTCAAGCTTTTCTTTCCCTAAAGGGAAGTTAGCATTTGTGTGGATGCAAACTTAAGTCTGTAGATATTTATCAGCTCATGATGGGGACTAAAATGGATATCCTGAATAATATTGTTCATTATTTGACCTTTGATATTTAGGTCACATATGCATTTGGAGATTATTGTGACATGTGGTATGAAATTTTGTCCTAAACCCAATTTTCACTTGGCTGGTTTTGTTGAAGTTCATACCATCCATTCTAGAACACAAATATTTACTGTCCTTATAGTATGATCTGATTGTTTTATTTTTTTGTGAGTTAATAAGACATACATATCTCATGATTGTGAATTTCTGGAGGTCAAGGACTCTTTTATCCTTCTTTAATATCTTCCATAGAAGTCAATATAATGCTTTGTTCTTCAGGATCCAAGGTACCTAATGAGTTTGCACACCAACTATTAGTTTCATTTCCCTTAGGGAGGCAATAGGTATGTGTTATTAGGGTCTAACTAACCACAGCTATGAGAAAGAACCTGCTTAAGGAAAGAGGGCATGGTTCCATAGGAAACCATGCTGAATCAAAACAGAGCCTGGGGAGGAAAGGGGTAATCAAATCCATGGGCCTGGCAGGAAGTGGAAAAAGGAATTTGTAGTAGGATTCCAGTGCCAGGGATGTCAGTATGGAATAGATTGTGAAGAATGGGGAGAAGTTAGGGAAAAGTCACTACCTTGTCATGGCAGAGGGATTTGAGTGGCTCAATGAAACTGTGAGCTATGCCATGTTGGGTGGCCTAAAACAGACAGGTCTTAGTGGAGAGTTCTGACAGAAGTTGTTCCACTGGAGAAGGAAATAGCAAACCACTACAATATCTTTACAAAAAAACCCAACCCTATGGACTATACTAAAATGATAAAAGAGATAACATCAAAAGAGGAGCCCCTCAGGTTGGAAGGTGTCCAGTATGGTACTGGGGAAGAGGGGAGGACAACTATAAGTGGCTCCAGTACTAATGAAGCAGCTTAACCAAAGCCAAAAGGAAGCTTAGCTGCCTATGGATCTGGTGACAAAAGGAAAATCTGACACTGCAAAGATCAATAGTGAGTAGGAACCTGGAATGTAAGATCTATGAACCAAGGTAAGCTGGATGGGATCAAACAGGAAATGGAAAGATTAAACATTGACATTTTGGGTGTTAGTGAATGTAAATGGATGGTAATGGGTGAATTTAATTCAGATGATCACTATAGATAGTGAGTGCTGTGGGCAAGAATCCCTAAGAAGAAATGGAGTAGCCCTCAAAGACATCAAAAGGGTGAGAAAAGGGGCATCTAGGAGGCACAGTGAATAGAGCATGGACTGGAGGACCTGAGTTCAAATCCAGCCTCAGACACTTAACACTTACTAGCCATGTGACCTTGGGCAAGTCACTTAAGCCCAACTGCCCTGCCTTCCCCCTCCAAAAAGCAAAAAAAAAAGTGAGAAAAGCAGTACTGGTGTATAATCTCAAAAATGATAGAATGATATCTGTTTGAATCCAGGGCAAATCATTCAACATCATAGTAATAAAAGTATATGCTCCAACCAATGATACTAAAGAGGCCAAAGTTGATCAGTTCTATGAAGACTTACAACATCTTCTAGAAATAACACCAAAAATGATTTCACATTCATCATAGGGGATTGGCATGCTAAAGCAAAAAATGAAAAGATAACTGGAATAACAGTCAAGTTTGGCATTGGGGCACAAAATGAAGCAGAGTGGAGACTAATAGAGTTTTGTCAAGATAACTCACTGGTCATGGCAAACACTCTTTTTCAACAACCCAAAAGGTGCTCTACACATGGACATCACCAGATGGTCAATATTGAAATCAGATTGATTATATGCTTTGCAGCCAAAGGTGAAGAAGTTCTATACACTCAGTTAAAACAAGACTGGGAGCTAAGTGTGGCTCAGATCATGAGCTTCTTATTGCAAAATTCAGGCTTTAATTGAAGAAAGTAGGGAAAACCATCAGACCATATAGAACATTCCTTATGAATATGAAGTTGAGATGATGAATAGATTTAAGGGATTAGATCTGATAGATAGAGTGCCTGAAGAACCATGGACAGAGGTTCACAATACTGTAGAGGAGGCAACAACAAAAAATATTCCAAAGAAAAAACAGAATAAGAAAGCAAAATGGCTGTCTGATGAGGCTTTAGAAATAGTTGATGAAAGAAGGAAAGCAAAAGGTAAAAGAGAAAGGGAAAGATATACCCAAATGAATGCAGAATTCCAGAGAATAGCAAGGAGAGAGAAAGTTTTCTTAATGTCAATAAATAGAGAAAAACAATAGAATGGGAGAGAAAAGCAATCTCTTCAGGAAAATCAGAGATATAAATGGAATGTTTCATGCTAAAATGGACACGATAAAAAACAAAAATGGCAGGTATTTAACAGAAGTATATGATTAAGAAGAGGTGGCAAGAATACACAAAAGAACTATACAAGAAAGATCTTAACATTACTAATAACCACAATGGTATGGTTATTGATTTATAGCCAGATATCTTGGAAAATGAAATCAAGTGGGCCTTATAAAGCATTGCTAACAATAAGATTAGTGGAGGTGATAGAATTCTAGTTGAGCTATTTAAAACCCTAAAAGATGATGCTGTTAAAGTGCTGCATTCAATATGCCAACAAATTTGGAAAACACAACAGTGGCCACTGGATTGGAAAAGATAAGTTTACGTCAGAGAGGGCACCCAACTAATACCTTCAGCAGCTGAGAAAATCCCAGGAATTGGGATGAAGTTCCCCTGTCTGGTAGCACTGTCCTACTGTGGCAAAAAGCCCAAAAGTCAAGTAATTGAGTGGCAACATGAGCAAACGAGGGAAGCAAAGCAAGCAGAGCAACCCAAATTTACACTCCTATATTGGGAACATAAAGGATCAAAGCATGGAACAGGAGGAAGACAGCAAAATCAGAAATCCTGCACCAAAAGCTTCCAAGAAAAATACGAGCTGGTTACAGGCCATAGAGGACCTTAAGAAGGATTTTGAAAACCAAATAAGAGAAATGGAGGAAAAATTGGGGAGAGAAATGAGAATGATGCAAGAAAACTACAAAATGAGAGTCAACAACCTGACTGAAGAAAATAATACCTTAAAAATAGACTAACTCAAATGGCAAAAGAAGTTCAAAAAGCCAATGTGGAGAAGAATGCCTTAAAAAGCCAAACTTGCCAGATGGAAAAAGAATCTCAAAAGCTAACTGAAGAGAATCACTCCTTCAGAATTAGAATGGAGCAAATGGAAGCTAGTGACTTTATGAGAATCAAGATACTATTAAACAGATCCAAATAAATGAAAAAGTAGAAGGCAATGTGAAATATCTCATGGGAAAAACCACTGACCTGGAAAATAGATCCAGGAGAGATAATTTAAAAATTATTGGACTACCTGAAAGCCATGATCAAAAAAAGAACCTAGAAATCATCCTCCAAGAAATTCTCAAGGAAAATTGCCCTGATGTTTTAGAACCAGAGGGCAAAATAGAGGTTGAAAGAATCCACCAATCACTTCCTAAAAAAGATCCCCAAAAGAAAACTCCTAGGAATATTATAGCCAGGTTCTGGAATTCCCAGATCAAGGAGAAAATATTACAAGCAGCCAGGAAGAAACAATTTGAATATTGTGGAAACACAATCAGGATAACACAGGATCTGGCAGCTTCTACACTGAGGGACCAAAGGGCTTGGAATATGATATTCTGGATGTCAAAGGAGCTGGGATAAAAACCAAGAATCACCTACCCAGCAAAACTGAGTATCATGTTTCAGGGGAAAATATGAACAATCTCAGATATGTAGAAGAAACCACTCTGATAACAGAAAGTGAAGAGGAATTAAGAAACCTCTTGATGAGGGTAAAAGAGGAAAGGGTAAAAGCTGGCTTGAAGCTTAACATTGGAAAAAGTGAGATCTTGGCAACTGGTCACATCACCTTCTGGCAAATAGAAGGAGAAGAAATGGAAGCAGTGTCAGATTTTCTATTGGACTCTAAGATCGCTGCAGATGTGACTACAGCTGTGAAATTAAAAGACACCTGCTCCTTTGAAGGAAAGCTATGGCAAATCTTGGCAGTATACTAAAAAGCAGAGATTCACTTGCTGAGAAAGGTACATATAGTCAAAGCTATGGTTTTTCAAGTAGCAATGTATGGCTGTGAGAGCTGGACTATAAGAAAAGCTGAGTGCTATGGAATCAATGCTTTTGAATTGTGGTGCTGAAGAAGACTTTTTTTTTTAAAGCAATTGGGGTTAAGTAACTTGCTCAAGGTGACACGGCCAGTTATCTCTGGGTGTGGCGCTGAGTGTCTGAGCCCGGGATTCGATCTCCAGGTCGTCCCAACACTGGAGCCGGTGCATTGGGGTTAAGTAACTTGCTCAAGGTTACACGGCCAGGTGTTTCTGGGTGGGTGCTAAGTGTCTGAGCCCGGGATTCGATCTCCAGGTCTTCTCAACACTGGAGCCGGTGCTCTTACTCACTGTGCTACCTGGCCGCCCCTGAAGAAGACTTTTAAGAGTCCCTTGGATAGCCAGGAGATCAAATCAGTCATATTTAAAGAAATTAATTTGGGCTATTCACTGGAAAGTCAAATACTGACTTTAAGCTGAAGCTTCAAAACTTTTGTCACATGATGAGAAGACGGGACTCATTGGAAGAGACCCCGAAGTTGGGAAAGATTGAAGGCAAAGGGAGAAGGGGATGGCAGAGGATGAGATGGAGGGACAGTGTCATGGAAGCAATGAACATGATCTTGGACAGACTTCATGAGATACTGGAGGGTAGAAGGGCCTGGGGTGCTATGGTCCATGGAGACATGAAGAGTCAGATATGACCGAACAACTCAACAACAACAACAAAAACAAAAAGTCATGAGCATCTTAACATGTTGTTTTAAGCAACTTCTCCACCAAAGACAATATTCTTTGACAGTGACAGCAGCTTAGCCATGTCCTCTCCTCCACCCACCTAACCCCTCCTTGGTTGCACTGGTGTGATTGTGGACCTGGATAGCAACAAAAACAAGCTTAAGATATTAGCCTTTCATTCCTCTAAGCTATCTTAGAGGGCATAGAATCATAGGTCTAGAACTAAAAGGAACCCTAGAGGCTATCTGGTACAACTCTTTCATTTTATAGATGAGGAAATTGAGATCCAGAGAGGGGAAGGGACTTGACCAAGGTCACACAGCTGGTGAGGACTAGAGCCAGGTTTGGAACCCAGTGCTTCAGACTCCATATATAGTACTCTTTCCACTGTAACTCAGCTACTTCCCTTAATCTTAATAATTATTAACTTTGTTAACAGTTGTAAAATATCAGCATCATTAAGCAATCCAAAGCAGATTTATTGGTATCCAAAAATGGCTATTCCTTGACATTGATATTTATTGATTGTGTCTACTTTGTACTCATCATTGTGCTAGCAAAATCAACAAAAATGCCACAGCAATGTGATTTCTGAACAATGGCCTACTAGTAATTAGATGTACACTTAAAAAATCATATTCACATTCAAATATTACCACAATGTAAGCCCAAATCTCTCCAGGATCCATGAAGGCTTATTCCACCTTTGTCCAAAGAACTCACAGGCAAAGTTTCTAGCCTCCTGCTCAATCATTTGTGGTCCATTAGTTGATTGGTTCATTTATTGTTCATTGTCCTTTCTATATGATTCCTTCAGCATCTTTGTGCATGAAGACTTTCTTTAATACCTATATCACCCTTGACCTTCTCTTTTGTCATATGATTCTATATATTTTGCACATTTTACTCTGGGTGAACATAAGTTGCTGCTCTTCATATTTTATCTCCTCTCCTCTCCTCTCCTCTCCTCTCCTCTCCCCTCCCCTCTCCTCCCTTCCAGGTGTCATACAGGCCATATCAGGTTGTGGGTGGTCTATTCCGTCAACATCAGATC